>NC_056660.1:95311381-95995881 GCF_018350195.1 Panthera tigris | reverse complement strand
ACACAAGGCAAGAAAAACTTAATCATAGTTTCCCTGATTTCAGCACTGAAAGGAAGTCATTAAAGAGTGCAAAAACTGGGGGCGCCTGGGTGGCTCAGTCAGTTAAGCGGCTGACTTCGGCTCAGGTCATGATCTTGCTTCCGTGAGTTTGAGCCCCGCGTAGGGCTCTGTGCTGACAGCTCAGAGCCTGGAGCCTGTTTCAGATTCTGTGTCTCCCTCTCTCTGACCCTCCCCTGTTCATGCTCTGTCTCTCCCTGTCTCAAAAATAAATAAAACGTTAAAAAAAAAAAAGAGTGCAAAAACTGAAAAGGATCAAACAAAAAGCCTTCAGTCCCCCAAATATCCAATAGTGCAATACTCATGATAAAAAAATGGACTAATCTATTTCTGGAAATGAAGTAACAATTTAAGAAATAAAGCAAAAATATAATCTCACACACCAAAATATACTTAGGCTACTTTAAAATAGGCTTATAGGGGCGCCTGGGTGGCGCAGTCGGTTAAGCGTCCGACTTCAGCCAGGTCACGATCTCGCGGTCCGTGAGTTCGAGCCCCGCGTCAGGCTCTGGGCTGATGGCTCGGAGCCTGGAGCCTGTTTCTGATTCTGTGTCTCCCTCTCTCTCTGCCCCTCCCCCGTTCATGCTCTGTCTCTCTCTGTCCCAAAAATAAATAAATAAATAAAAAATTAAAAAAAAAAAAATAGGCTTATAGACTCAAGTTTTGCTTATAATGTGACTTTGCAAGAATCGAAACTAATTGAATTTGGGAAGTGTCAAGCACTATTTATAAGCAAAACCAAATGCTATGAGCTTTTGAAGCTCAAATCCAGTTTAAGCTTGAATGAACTCAATTTACAAATTCAGACTTTTAACTTGCTGTATAAAATTCATATGGGGGGGTAACATGCTTTCATCAGCAATTAATTGGGAGTTCATACCTATACATTCTATTCTTTTTTATTTTCTTTTTTGCAAATTATAGAGATACTCTGTAACCTTGAAATAAAGATGGAAAAGTGAAGGCATTTAGAGTAAGTCACCCCAAAATCTGCCACTTTGGCATGTGGACTATTTTGAACTGAAGGCAATTCAAACCCAGAAGACTCAAGAAAAAACACTTTCACCCTTAAACTACTTAAAATAATTTAGATAGACAGCCTCATCCAGAAAGAGAGCTAGTACCAAGAGATAACTTTTTTTTTTTTCATCTGAATGGCCTATCTGTATGGAAAGAGAAACATTTAATTGCCAAACATCTGCTCTTGTTATTGTATGTGAATTACCCTCTTCCCATTTGAAGGCTGGGCTCTATCCCATTCCTTACCTCAAAATGGCATATAAGCCTCACTTGGCTTCTTCTTGGGTATTATATAGCTTCTTCTGTATAGAATATAGCTTCTTCTTGGGTCTGACTTTCTTTTGGGGCCCCTGCATGTATCATTAAATTTGTTTTTCTCCTGTGAATCTGTGTTAGGTTAGTTTGATTATTGGACCACCCAAAGAACCTAGAAGGGTAGAAGGAAATTTTTTTTCCTCCCCATGAAGGTAAAGGATGGAAAAAAAAAAGGGAATCTAGTTGGGTCAGTTTGTCTCCTATCCTTCAAAAGATGTGTCTAGGAATGTAAATGGGGACTGAAACATTCTTACACATTTCTCATGAGAATTAATTTAGGCTGGGACTTCCAGAATGGGTAATGCAACCTGATTGTCCATCTATCATAACTGTACAATAAAGTGTCACTATCAGGAATCACAATGGTTTAAGCACATTTAAAGGAGTCTTATTCCCAGTTCCAAGAGATTCACCTTGATATAATGAGAAGCCAGGATCCTGGATATGTGGCTGCAAAGAGCGAAGGCAAACCAAGATAGGCAAGCAAGATAATAGTATTAGCAGGAGCCTGTGTGCTGACAGTGTGAAACAAGATGAGTGACTATTAGATCTAAAGTCTTGGATGCCAATAGAAGTAATACAAAACGATGACAGAAATCAACTAGAAGGACTGAGCTGACATAGCTGTTTGATGACAATACACCAAGAAAGTATACTCTGTGAATCTAGTAGTACTGTTGCTATAAACTTCAGCACTAGTTCGTGCAACTGTCAGCTAAGATTGCTTGGTTTTATGAAGGGTTGCTGCCATGGTGCTACAAGAGTATGATAGTTAGAATGCCAGTCCTTTATTAGAAGGCTGATGCGCAACAACAGATACCCCTACAGGGACAAGAAGTGGTGAGAATTCCACAAGAGAAGAGTTACTTTCTTTTCAGAAGACTTCATGGGTTCAGTCACCTGTTCCTATATATTCACCTTTCCTCAAGCACACTTTGTCCTACTTGTTAATGGTTTACTCGATGTATTTCTTCTAATACATGTCCTACTCTGTTCACATTTAGTTCTCTGACACAGAAAGATATCTTAGTACCTCTCTTCTCTTTATGCACTCCTCTCTGTCGTTCCATCAATGATTTCAGTATCCAGCCCCAGGCCAGTGTCCATTTTTGCTGACCCACTGCAGCGTGATCTGTCTTGACTTCTGCTTCACATATTCCGGGCCAACATCTTGCCAAAGCTGCATGGTGTGCAGAACCCACATGGATCTAGGCATCCATTCTAACTCAGGCATGAACTTGCAAGTATGAGCTAATTAACGACTTATCAGAAAATTCTTAATTAATAGGGAACTACAGTCTCCCAGCTGGACAATTCAGCATTTTTTTTTTCTCCATGGTTCATGGAAGAATGCCAACAAGCATAAATTCCAAGTTGCCCATGGCAGTGAGCAACTCATTGCATCCTTGAATTGGTTATTTCAAATGCCTTACCAGTTTCATAATAACTAGTTTTTCATTCATATTCCCTGGGATAAGTTCCCATAATATATTTACCTATTTAAAGAAGATTGTCTCAGGCTCTGGTTTACAGAGGGACTCAAACTTTAATAGTCTTCATTTTATATTCCCTGGTCTGGGGGAAAAATTGGAAGCAGCTTTTCTCAGGATGTTAGGTAGAACACATCTTTCTCAAGATAATTTTTTAAAGTTTTATTCCAGACTAAATTAGGAAAGCACTAATATTGTGTTATATTTAAGGATTTGAAAAGTTTCGCACATAAATTTGCCTGTTTGGTTTAACTCTTAATTTCCTCAGCTTTTTGGACCAACAGAAAACTTTAAAAAACCATAACTGTTTTTTAAATTTATTTATTTAACTTCAAGTTAGTTACCATACCATGTAGTATTGGTTTCAAGAGTAGCAATAACTATTAGTGACCAATGGCAAAAACGACATTGATAGCCACAGGAAAAACAAAAATAAAAACCAAAGAAAAAACAGAATTCCATGAAATTTGTCATAAGAAATACTGTGATGAATTTCTTTTTTTTTTTTAACATGTAATTTATTGTCACATTGGTTTCCATACAACACCCAGTGCTCATCCCAACAGGTGCCCTCTTCAGTGCCCATCACCCACTTTCCCCTCTCCCCCAACCCCCATCTACCCTTAGTTTGTTCTCAGTCCTTAAGAGTCTCTTATGTTTTGTCTCCCTCCCTCTCTAACTTTACTTTTTCCCCTTCCCTTCCTCCATGGTCTTCTGTCAAGTTTCTCAGGATCCACATAAGAGTGAAACTATATGGTATCTGTCTTTCTCTGTATGACTTATTTCACTTAACATAACACTCTCCAGTTCCATCCACCTTGCTACAAAAGGCCAGATTTCATTCTTTCTCATTGCCACGTAGTATTCCATGGTGTATATAAACCACAATTTCTTTACCCATTCATGTGATGAATTTCTTAATACTGATATATCACTGGGTTATCTCTGAAATTGCAGATAATGCTCAAAAAATGCATGCCATTCATAAGAGACGGCTGCCTTTAGGAGTCACTTTCTATGTTTTCCTATGACCCCTCAAGCAAGGACCTTGTGGGAAATTTTAACTGATGAGAAAGTTTAGTTGCATCCAATCAAGTGTAATCCAGCTTGCCAGCCTGTCTGCCTGCCTTCCTTTTTTCATTCTCTCCTTCCTTCATTTCTTCCCTCCATTTCTCCCTTCTTTCTTTCTTCCTTTTTTTCATCTTTCTTAGAAGACATTATTGAAGAGGAAGGTATTGAACGCACAAAGGAAATAAAAATGCTATTATAGAATGTATCATATCAAACCTGAAATTAATGTATCAAAGGGACAGAATTCTTAGAAAGTTTTTATTCCCCAAATTAGGAATTTTGAGACTTGTATAAAATAAAAATGTCAATTCATATTGATGTAGATTGGGGAAAAAGTCTTTGCTACTCCACCAATAATTCTCTTTTTTCTTTTATAACTTTATTTTTTATTATAATATTTTCAAACATATGAAAATAATTATATAATGAGTAACAATATACCCAACACTGGCTTAGCAGCTGTTAACATTTGGCATATTTGTTTCATCTACTTGCTAGAATAATTTTATAGTGAGGTACAAAAATCATAGCATTCACCTTATGTACTTCAGTACGGGATCAATAGGAAATAAGGACATTGTGTTAAGTCCACTTAATACCTTTATCATACCTACCAGTGATTCCCTGACACCATCTAACATTTACACCATATTCAGTTTCATGCAAAACCTCTTGATCATAACATATTAATGTTATAATTAATTTGTGTTTCTTTTAATTTTAAAAATACCTTTTTATGACTTTCATGGAGTTTTGAAGAAACCCCACCAGTTGTCTAATAAAATGTCTTACATTCTAGATTTCTCACATTGTTTCTTTTGATGCCATTGAAAGTGTTCCTCTATCCTTTGCATTGTAAGTCAGAAATTGTAAAGGATTTATAGAATTCTGGTTAAATATTTTCAAAAGGGAAGTTCCATAGTAGATGTAACATGATAAGATTTTATTTGAAATATATATTTATTGAGAGTCTATCCTATAGTAAACATTGTGTACACCAATGTAAATGTATTGGGAATGAAAACATTAAATCTTTGCTCATAAAGATCTCATGATCTTCTATCAAGTTCTCTGAATAGATAGCACTTTTCCAGCTGAAAAGATAAGTTTTAGGGTTATCCTTTCTCTTTAATATAAAGACTGCTTCTCCTTTTCTATTTGTATTTTTAAATTTTTAATTCAAATATAGTTGTACAATATTTCAAAAACATAGTGATTCAACAATTGTATCCATTATAAAATGATCACTGTAAATCTAGTTACCATCTGTCACCATATAAAATTATTATAATATTGTTGACTGCATTTCCCATGCTATACTTTAGATGCTCATGAATTATTTATTTCATAACTGCAAGTTTGTACCTTTTAATCTCTTCTATGTATTTCACCTATCCCCCCACAGACTCCCCTTCTGGAAACCACTGCTTTGTTGTCTATAATTATCAGCCTATTTCTATTTTTGTTGTGGGTTTTGCTTTTTAAGTGTACAAATAAGTGAAATCCTACTGTCTCTGACTTTTTCTGTCTCATTTATTTCACTTAGCATAATATCCTCTAAGTCAGTCTGTGATGCTGGAACTGGCAAAATTATATCTATTTCTATGAATAAGTGATATTTCATTTGGTATACCACATCTTCTTTATCCAGTTGGACACTTAGGTTGCTTTCATATTGTGGCTATTGCAAATAGTAAGTAATGTTGCAGTAAACATAGGACTGCATATCCATATATATTTTGAATTAGTATTTTCATTTTTTTTATTGGGATTTCCATTTTCTTATGGCAGATAAGCAGGAGTGAAATTACTGGGTCGTATGGTATTTCTCTTTTTACTTTTTTGAGGATCCTCCATACAGTTTTCCATACTGGCTGCCCTAGTTTTATATTCCTGCTAACAGTGCATGAGGGTCCCCTTTTCTCCACATCCTTGCCAACACTTGTCATTTATTGTCTTTTTGACACTAGCCAAAAGAGTGATACGCAATTGTAGTTTTGATTTGCATTTCTCTGATGATTAGCGATGTTGAGCATCTTTTCACTTGTCTGTTGCCCATCTGTAAGTCTTTGGAAATATATATATTCGCGTCCTCTGCCCATTTTTTAATCTTTTTTTTTTTTGAGTTGTAGGAGGACTTTATATATTTTGGAAATTAACATCCTATCAGCTAAATCATCTTCAAACATCTTCCATTCAGTAGGCTGCCTTTTCATCTTGTTGATGGTTACCTTTGCTTTGCAAAACTTTTTGGTTTGATGTAGTCCTAATAGTTTATTTTTGCTTTTGTTTCCCTTGCCTGAAGAGACAGATTCAGATCAATGTTCAAGAGATTACTGTTTATATTTTCTTCTAGGAGTTTTATGGTTTTAGGTCTTAATACAGGTCTTTAATACATTTGGGTTTATTTTTGTCTGTAGTGTAAGAAAATGGTCCAGTTTCATTCTTTTGTATGTAGCTGTCCAGTTTTCCCATAACCATTTATTAAAGACTGCCTTTTCCTATAGTAGATTCCTGCCTCCTTTACTGAAGATTAAGTGACCATATAAGCATGGGATTATTTCTGGGTTCTCTATTCTGTTCCACTCATCTACATGTCTACTTTGTATAGTACCATACTGTTTTGATTGCTATAACTTTATAAAATAGCTTGCGTTCTGAGATTGTGATAGCTCTCTAGTTTTTTTGTTTTGTTTTGTTTTTTGTTTTGTTTTGTTGTTGTTGTTGTTGTTTTATCTCAAGATTGCTTTAGCTGTTCAGGGTGTTTTGTCCTTCCCTATAAATTTTAGGATTTTTTTGTTTAGGTCTGTGAAAAATACTATTGGTATCATGTTAGGGACTGCACTGAATGGTTTCGGTGGAATAGGTTTTTTAATAATATTCTTATTAGTGGTATATATTTTTTTATTTACTTGTGCCATCTCTAATTTGATTTATCCAGGTTTTATAATTTTCAGAATACAGGACTTTCATCTCCTTTGTTAAATTTATTCCTAGGTATTTTATTTTTTATGATGCAATTATAAATGGAACTGTTTTCTTATTTTCTCTTTTTGCTACTTTGTTTTTAGTGTGTAAAAACGTACCAGATGCTGTATATTGATTATTGATTCCTATACCTTGACTGAAATTATTTATATGTTTAGTTTTCTGATGGAGTCTTCAGGATTTTCTATATGGAATATGTCACTACAAAGAGTGACAGTATAACTTCTTCCTTATCAATTTGGACACTTTTATTTCATTTCTGGTCTTGCTGCTGTATCCAGGACTTCTAGTACTATGCAGAATAAAAGTAGTAAGAGTGGACAACTTTGCCTTGTTCCTAATCTTAAAGAGAAATCTTTAGCTTTTCACCTTTGAATACAATGTTAGGTGTGGGTTTTTCATGTATGGCCTTTATTATGTTGAGCTGTGTTCCCTCTAATCCCACTCTGTTGAGATTTTTTTTTATCACAAATCGATGTTTAATTTTGTCATATGCCTTTTTTCCATTTGTTGAGATAATCATGTGATTTTTGTTTTTTTTTATTAATGTGATATATATGTTAATTGATTTACAGATATTGAACCATCCTTGCATCCCCTGAATAAAACCCAGGTGATGGTGGTGAATGATCCTCTTAATGTATTGTTGGATTTGGTTTGCTAATATTTTGTGGAGGATTTTTGGAACTATGTTCATCAGGGATATTAGTCTGTAATTTTAATTTTTTTTAATGTTTTATTTATTTTTGAGAGATAGAGACAAACTGTGAGCAGGGGAGGAGCAGTGAGAGGGGGAGACACAGAACCTGAAGCAGACTCCAGGCTCTAAGCTGTCAGCACAGAGCCCAGTACAGGGCTCAAACTCACAAACCATGAGATCATGACCTGAGCCAAAGCTGGACACTTAAATGACTGAGCCACCCAGGTGCCCCTGATTTATAATTTTTACAATCTCTTTTAATATTTGTATTTGTGTTCCTGGGTGTCAGTTTTAACTTTATTTGAGTCTTCCTTTTTTTGTTTGTTTTTGTTTTTTGTTTTGATAATTCTGGATAAACATTTATCAATTTTGTTTATGTTTTCAAAGAACCTGAGCCAAAGTCTGGAACTTAACCAACTGAGTCACCCAGGGGCTCCTGTAATTTTGACTTTTTTTTTTTTTAATGTTTATTTATTTTTGAGAGAGAGACAGAATGCAAGTGGGTCAGGGTCAGAGAGAGAGAGGGAGGCACAGAATCCGAAGCAGGCTCCAGGCTCTGAGCTGTGAGCACAGAGCCTGATGTGGGGCTCGAACCCACGAGCCCTGAGATCATGACCTGAGCCGAAGTCAGACGCTGAACCGACTGCCACCCAGGCGCTCCTAATTTTAACTTTTTTTATAGTGTCTTTGTCTGGTTATGGTTTCAGGGCAATGCAGGCTCATAATAGAAATTGGGAAAAGTTTCTTCATCAAATTTTTGGAATATTCTGGCAAGGATATATATTAGCTCTTCTTTAAATTTTGATAAAATTAATATGTGAAGCCACCTGGTCCTGGACTTGTGTTCATTGGGAGCTTTTGATCACTGATTTTATTTCATTACTAGTAATTGGTCTTTTTAGGTTTTCTATTTTCTCCTGATTCAGTTTTTAAAGATATGTTTCTAGGAATTTATCAATTTCTGCTAGGTTTTCCAATTTGTTGATTTATAATTTTTAATGATTATTTGATTTTGAGAGACGGAGAGAGGACAAGCAGGGAGGGGCAGAGAAAGAAGGAGACACAGAATGTGAAGCAAGCTCTAGGCTGTGAGCTGTCAGCACAGAGCCCAATGTGGGGATCAGACTCACAAACCCTGAGATCATGACCTGAGCTAAAGGTGGACACTTACTGAGCCACCCAGGTGCCCCTGATTTATAATTTTTACCAAGTCTCTTTTACTTTTTGTATTTCTGTTTCTGGGTGTCAGTTTTAACTTTTATTTCTACTTTTATTTGAGTCCTCCTTTTTTGTTTTTTTGTTTTGATAACTCTGGATAAACATTTATCAATTTTGTTTATGTTTTCAAAGAACCAACTCTCAGTTTTGATTTTTTTCCTATTTTCTTTTTTTTTTTAATGTTTGTTTATTTTGAGAGGAAGAGAAAAAGAGGCAGAGAGAGAGGGAGAGAGAGAATCCCAAGCAGGTTCCATGTTCACCATGGAGCCCTATGCAGGGCTCGATCTCACGACTGTTGTTATGACCTGAGCCCAAATCAAGAGTTGGGCAGTCAACTGACTGAGCCACACAGGTGCTCCCCTATTGTTTTCTTAATAGTTTACATGATCATAATGATTTCCTTCCTTCTCCTAACTTTGGACTTTGTCCTTATTATTAATTCCTCTAGGCAAAGTTTAGATTGTGTTATTTTTGAGATTTTTCCTTATTTTTGAGGTAGGCTTATTTTGCTATAAATTTCCCATTTAGAATAACTTTTGCTGCATTCCCCCAAATTTTAAACATTCTTTTTCTTTCTTTTTTTGTCAGTCTCTAGATATTTTTAAATTTTCTCTCTGATTTTGCTCCTTAGCCTCTAGGTTTTGAGTAACTTTTTTTTTTTTTTGCCTCCATTTGTGTTTTGTTGATTTTTTTCTTCTTGAAATTTATTTCTAGTTTCATAACCTTGTGGCCAGAGAATAAGCTTTATGAGTTCAACCATTTAAAAATGTTTGAAACTTCTTTTGTGGCCTAATGTGATACATCCTGGAGAATGTTCCATATGCACCTGAAAAGAATGTTTATTATGTTAATTTTGGATAGAATGTTCTGCATATATCTTTTTAGTCCATCTGGTCTAAGGTGTCATTTAAAGCCATTGTTTCCCTGTTGATTTTCTATCTGGATGATTTATCCATTGATACAAGTGGGGTGTTAAAATCCCTACTATTATTATATTATTATCGGTTTCTTCCTTTATTATCTGTTAATATTTACTTTCTATATTTAGATCCTCCTGTGTTGGAAGCACAGATATTTACAATTGTTACTTCCTCTTGTTGGACTCAGCCTTTTATCATTCTGTAATACCCTTCTCTGTCTCTTGTTACAGTTTTGATTTTAAAGTCTATTGCTGGGGTGCTTGGGTGGCTCAGTCAGTTGACTTCAGCTCGGTTCATGATCTCAGGGTTTGTGGGTTGGAGCACCACGTCTGGCCCTGTGTTGGCAGCTCAGATCCTGGAGCCTGCTTTGGATTCTGTCTCCCTCTCTCTGCCCCTCCTCTGCTCACGCTCTCTCTCTCTCAAATAAGCAAACATGAAATAAATAAGTACATACATACATACATACATAATGTCTATTGCTAATCCAGCCTTATTTTCCTTCTTTCTTTTAGGTGGAGTATATTTTTCCACACCTTTACTTTCAGAATATATGTGTCTTTAGTTCTGAAGTGAATCTATTGTGGGAAGAATGTACTTCATTCTTGTTTTTGTTTTGGTTTTGTTTTATCCATTTAGATACTCTGTCTTTTGATTGGATCATTTATTTCATTTACATTAAAGTGGTTATTGATAGATAGGTACTTACTGCAATTTTCTTAATTGTTTTCCGGGTTGTTTTTTTGTAGTTCTCTGTTCCTTCTTTTTTCTCTTCCCTTGGGATAGATATGATGATTTTCTTTAGTGTCATGTTTGGAATCCTTTCTCTTTACCTTTGTGAATGAATCATAGGTTTTTGTTTTGTGAACTGTGAGGTCCATATATAAAATCCTATGTATATAGCAGTATGAACACCTTCTAAAAGAGCTACGTTTTTATTATCCCCCTCCGTATTTTTAAATGTAACTGTCACATTTTATGTCATTTTGTGTACCCTTAATTTTTTTAGATAGACTTGATTTTACTATTAGTGTCTTTTAATGTTATACTACCTTTGTAAGTGATTAATCTACTACTTTTATTGTATGTTTGCTTTTACCAATGAAATTTTTTTTTCTTTTCATAATTTTCTTCTACTGATGACCTTTTCTTTTCCATATAGAGAAGTCCCTTTAATGTTTCTGGTAAGGCTGGTTTAATGGTGATGAACCCCTTTAAATCACGTTTTTCTTTAAAATTCTTTATTCCTTCTTCAATTCTAAATGATAATCTTGCTGTGCAAAATATTTTTGATTATATTTTTGTTTTTTTTTTTCTTTCAGCCCTTTGAATATTTCATGTCCCACCCTTCTGGTCAGCAACGTTTCTACTAACAATCAGTGATAGCCTTATTGGGTTTCTCTGGTATGTAACTTTTATTTTTTTGTCTTTCCACTTTTAGGTTCTCTTTTATTTTTGCCATTTTAATTATTATATGTCTTGTTGTGTACCTCTTTGGTGTTAATCTTGGAAAAGGCTTTCTGTATTTCATAGGCCTGGATATTTGCTTATTTTCCCATGTTGGAGATACTTTAAGCTATCATTTTTTCAAATAAGTGTTTTACCTCCTCTGTCTCTTCTTCTTCTGGGAGGGCCATAATGTGAAAGTTATTGTTCTTGACTTCATCACAGAATTTCCTTAAGCCATCCTAATTTTTAAATTCTTCTTTCTTTCTGCTGTTCAGCTTGGGTGCTTTCCACCACCCTGTCTTGTAAATCACTGATCAGTTCTTCTGCATGGTCCAATCTGCTGTTGATTCTTTCTATTCTAATTTTCATTTTATTCAAATTTGATATTTTTTTTCGTATTTTCTGTCTCTTTGTTGACATTGTCCCTGAATACATCCACCTTTCTCTCAAGTCCCTGGAGCACCTTTGTGATCATTACTTTGTACTTTTTACCAAGTAGATGGCTTATCTCCGTTTCAGGTGGTTCTTTCTAAGGTTTTGTTCTTTCATTTGGAACACAGTTTTATGCTTTCTCACTCTGTGTTCTTTTCTATATTTGTTTCTATGAATTAGGTGGAACAGCTACTTTTCCTGTCTTAAACGAGGTGCCTTGTGTAGGAACGTACTGTGTATAAATTGTACGTACCTTGTGGCTTTGGCTGGCTGGTTAGAGCAGGTGTAGGATCTGGTTCCTGGGTTGCTCTGCACTATGGCCACCCCAAAAGGATAGCTGGAGCTGTAAGGGCCCCAGACCAGGTATCTCCAGGATGCTTTGCACCAGAGCCACAATGGCAGAAAGTCTAAAGCTGAAGCGGGCAATGCCTGCAGTGTTCCTTACATAGGAATAGCTACAGCTGGAGCTGGCATGTGCTGGAAGTCCTGGGACACTCCATATGGGGGCCAGCCTAGAGGGACAACTGGAACAGATGCCTGATGGGGTGTTGCATTCACCTTGGCAGGGTGACTGGAGTGGGTATGGACAAGGGTACTCCATGCCTGGACCATGCTGGCAAGATAATTGGAGGTAGAGCAGGCATAGGCTGGGGTACTCCATACAGTGGGTGCTGTGGTGAGACAGTTGGCATTCGAGTGGGCACTGGCCACATGCTTCTCAGGTGTGTGCAGGCCGCCTGTTAAGGTGGCTGGAGTTAGACTGGAAACAGGTTCGGGTTCTCCTCATGAAGGCCACACTATAGTTCCCTTGGTGGGCCAGCTGGAGCTAGTATGGGCTGGGAGCCCAGGGATCACTGTGGCTGCCCTAGAAGGCTGGCTAGAGCACCTAGACTGTTCTGTCTGTGCTATCATGTTGGAGGGGGACCATAAACTACGGCACTTGCCAGTGCCTGTGATGCTGGGAGAAAGATCCACTAATTCTCCCACATGTGGGAAAGTTCTAGGGTTAGTAAATGGATTCCCTTCACTTAAAGTGTAGCTGTCCTTCAAATCACTTTTTTTTTTTTAAGGGCAAGAAATCTACACATGGGCCCCTCACTGATCTCCCTCTGTTCAGCATTTTGCAGCAACAGTGATGGGTTACTGTTTCTCTGTCACCCTGCCTTTCTATGTAGCTTCCCTCTACTTTCTGTTGTGCAGAAGCATTCAATCACCCCTTAGTTCTTCCTCAAGAGGCATTCCTCCATATGTAGTTGTAGGTTGTGTGGCTGCCATCTTGGACCTCTAAGGTCCATTTGAATTTTTAATACAAGGTTGTTTTGTACCTTTTGTGTTGTGAGGGTTCAGAATTAGTACACATTTGCTTCTGTTTCCTGAATATATTCATAAAGATTTTACCTTTACCTTACCTCTCGGTGAGGAAGCAATTATATGGGGTCTGGCATTTTGGAGCCTAAAGTATATGGTTGTAGTCAGATATAACAGTTTACTGCACAATCATTTAATTATAGTAAGGACCTTAGGCTTGTTGACGGTTGGATTATCAGGCAAGGCATTTGTTACTGTGTTGACCAACTCATTAAAGAATCCCACATATTCTTCATTCTTATCAGTAGGGTTCCTCTGATTTAATCCTTTCTCTATCACTTTTTTCCTTTTTGGAACAGTCCCACTTACTTTTAACTATGAAATTTATCCTCGAATACTTTTCCCTGTGTATTTGTCTCTTTAGTAAGGTAGTATACTTTCCTCACAGATATTCAATTAAAAAACTCAGACCTGGTTTTATGGATTTAGCATACGGTTGCTAAATCCTGACCCTCCAGCTACTTTCTAAGCATCATATCCATGCCAGAGCAGTGTAGAGATTGTCTTCTTACTTTTCACTTACTAATATAAATGTTATGTTTTAATCAAAGTTGATTTTTAGATTTTGATACAAATTTTGATATAATGTTAAAAGTGGGAGTAAACATAATGACTTTATTTTCCTCAAAATCCTAGGAAATGGATCTAGGTACTTAGTCAACATTAAGGCATGTTTTTAGTTTTTTTTTTTTTTTTCCCAAAATAATATTATCCAATCTATTTGCTCCTCTAAACAAGATTATTTCTTCCAGTGTACTTTCTCATGTTTTGTTGAGCCTAATTTATTCAACTGGTTAACATATTTGGTTTTCCAAAGAAGTTTTCTATTTTCATTACATTTGGACTGAAAGTATTCCATTCTGAAACATTTTTAAGCATTTTATCTGATGTGGTTAGAGGGATATTTGACTTCTTATTTTTCATTTACAGCTTTATTCAGCCCCTACCCCAGTGCTCTTTTTAAAATAAGTTTGTGAGGCTAGGCTTCTTCATCTTCTCCTCAGTATTTTTTTTAAACTATCTAGCTGAAGCAAAACATGCATTTAGAGGGTTGAGGGCAATATAAAATATGTCGGAGTATTTCCAGTATTGAGATGAAACTAAAGCACAACAAAACAAAATTCACTTTTTAATGGAATTGAACAGAACCTCGAATTGCTCTGAAAAATTTTAGGCCGATCCGAAATAGTTTGAATGATATTCTTTGAGTACTGGGGGTGACAAATGTGCAGTTCAATTGTACATGCCTCAGACTTTCTTTCTGAGGTCATTATCCATCTATTTTACACATATTTATTGAATACACTTCATGAAACAAAGGTCTTTACTTATAGCTATGTACACTTACGTTGTATTCAACATCGCTATACTGCAGTTTTGTCTGCTGTAAAATAGTAGCAACCCCATAGAACTAGTGAGAGAAGTTTATATATGGCATATGAAAATGCTTACAACAGCTTCGGCACAAGGTAAGTAAGATTTAGATATTAGCAGCATCACTATCATCTCTATGAAACAGCTGGACAGAAAGTTTAATCACCATCGAGAACATCCTTGTTTAATAAGGATGATGGTATTCCTAATGACGATCTAATCAATAGTGCCAACTGTCCTGTGTCTCCAACTTGGTATGTCTTCTAAAATCCATAAACAGTGAGTAGTATGCAAATGCTTGTATGTACATATGCATGAATGCTGGGTTGTGTGTTCTGGGAAGACTTGGAATACTCCGCTGATGAACATAGCTCCAGGGAATGTCATATTGAAGCTAGTTTAGTGGCAAACCAAGCATTTCTAAAAGCCTTGGAAACAGCGGACTCATTGCACAAAGAAGACTTCCATATCAGATTAGCAGCTGGTCAGTTTAGAAAGTCAGGCCTGCAATTTAAATGATATGCAGAAAGAATTTTAAAATATATTTTCCTATTTCCTCCATTTTACGAATGGCTATTAGAAGCGGACAAGTATATATGTGATTTCATCACCTCAAAGTTTGGTTTTTCATGTTTGATATATTGGAAATAACACGATCGTAGTATGAATCTTTCTAATATATTTTTTAAACCCAAATATTGTGACATTTTCAAGACATCTGCCTTGAAATGGGAGCTATAGAATGTTTGCTTCTAGCACTTTGTACTATAGACCATGTCTAATTCCATTTCTAACTACCAGTCTTATTTGGTACATCATTGATCCCTGCCACAGAAATTATAATGTGATCAGACTTGGAAACAGAATGACCCAGTTACTTCAAAGAGTAACACAAAGCCCCCACTTGTAGGAGTTTTCACATAATCACTTGATTTGCGGAAGATAGATGATCAGTTACTGCTAGATTAATGACCCCCAAAATTATAGCACTATTTTTTCTGCTGTTGCCACTGACTGGTTCACTCTAGTTCCATCCAAATTAATTCTTTTTTTAATTTGATTTTTAAATTTTTTTTGAGAGGCAGAGAGAGAGGGGGACACAGAATGCAAAGCATGCTCCAGGCTCTGAGCTGTCAGCACAGAGCCTGACACGGGGCTCAAACTCACGGATGAGATCATGACTTGAGCTGAAGTCAGACTCTTAACCAACTGAGCCACCCAGGTGCCCCTAAATTTTATTTTTGATTGAAGTGTAGTTGATATATATTGGCTTCCATGTACAACATAGTAAGTCTACAATTATATACATTATAAAATGTGTACCACAGTAAGTGTAGTTACTGTCACTATACAAAGTTATTAAAATATTTTTGAGTATATTCTCTGTTTTGTACTTTTCATCCCCATGACTTATTTATCTTATAACTGGAAGTTTGTACCTCTTAATTCCCTTCCCCTACTTCATCTGTTTCCCCACAAACCTCCCCTTTGGCAAGTTTGTTCTGTGTATTTATGATCTCATTCATTTTTATTGTTCATAAAATAGCTGTGTTTCTCTTTCTGATTTCTTTCTCTTAGTAAAATGCCTTCTTGGTCCAACTATGTTGTAAGTGGCAAGATAACCATTCTTTTTTATGGTTCAATATTATTCCATTGTGCTTATATACCACATTTTCTTTATCCATTCACCTGTCAGTACACACTTAGGTTGCTTCAATATCTTGGCTGTTGTAAATAATGCTACAAAGAGCATAGGGTACACATATTGGAGTTTTTGTTTACTTTGAGCAGGTACCTGCCAGTAGAATTCCTTGGTCACAAGGTATGTTTTTCACAGTGGCTACACCAATTTACATTCCTACCATCAGTACATGAGAAATTTATTACTCAGGTACCTGAGTAATACTCAGTAATACTCAGTATTTCTCATAAATATTTACTCAATAAATACTGAGTTATTTATTTCTCTCTCCTCTCTTGCCCACCAACACTTGCTATGCCTGATCTTCCCTTAGCAAATCTGGCTGGTGTGAAATTTTACATATCTTTGCAGGTGTTTGCTGACCATCTGTATGTTGTCTTTAGAAAAAAGTCCATCCATGTCCTTTGTATGCATTTTATAATCAGATTCTATGTGTTTTTGTTTTGTTCTGGCATTGAGATGTGTAAATTCCTTATATATTTTGGATATTAACCCCTTATTGAATGTATCATTTGCAAATATCACATCCCATTCAGTAGGTTGTCTTTTTGTTTGGGTTATGGTTTTCGTCACTGTGCAAAAGATTTTTAGTGTGTGTCCTGATTGCTTATTTTTGCTTAGGTTTCTCTTGGTTGGGGAGTTATATCCAAAAAGATATGCAAAAGCCAATGTCCAAGACTTAGCTGCCTACACTTTCCTTTAGGAGTTTCACAGTTTAGGGTCTTACATTTAGGTCTTTAGTATAATTTGAATTAATTTTTGTGTATGGTGCAGGAAAGTGACCCAATTTCATTCTTTGGAATGTAGCTATTCCATTTTCTCAGCACCATTTATTGAAGTGACTATTTCTCATTGTATATTCTTACCTCCTTTGTCATAGATTAATTTACCATATAAACATGGGTGTATTTCTGGGCTCTCTTCTCTGTTTCATTAATCTTTGTGTTTATTTTTGTGCCAATACCATACTGTTTTTATTAATGTAGCTTTGTAATAGAGTTTGAAATCTGGGATTGTGAAAATCTCCAGGGCTATTGTTCTTTCTCAAGATTGCTTTGGCTATTTGGCATCTGTTGTGGTTCAATACAAGTTGTAGAATTATTTGTTACAGTTCTGTGAAAAGTGCTATTAGTATTTTGGTAGGGACAGCATTGAATCTGTCAATTGCTTTTGATAGTATGGACATTGTAACATCATTAATTCTTAAAATCCAGGCGCATGGTTTATCTTTCCATTTATTTGTGTTGTCTTCAATTTCTTTCATCAAAGTCTTACTGTTTTCAGAGTACCAGTTTTTTTACCTCTTTGATTAAATTTATTCCCAGGTATTGACTTCTTTTTGATGCAATTTTAAATGTGGTTGGTTTTGTAAATTCTCTTTCTGCTACTTTGCTCTTAGTGTATATATACTAAAAAATTCTTCCCTCTAAATTTGTTAATATTTGCTTTATGTATTTAGGTGCTCCAATGTTGGATGCATAGATATTTACCACTGTTATATCCTATTGTTGGATTGAACCTTTTATCATTATGTCATGCCCTCTTTGTCTCTTTTGACAGTCTTTATTTTGAAGTAGATTTTGTCTGGTATGAATATTGCTACCCCAACCTCCCCCCGCCCCACAACACTGGCATGAAATATGTTGTCCCATACCTTCACTTTCAGTCTGTATGTGTTTTTAGGTCTGAATTAAGTCCCTTATAGGCAGCATCATTGGTTTTGTTTTTTTAATATATTCAGTCATTCTATATCTTTTAGAGCATGTAATCCATGTACATTTAAAATAATTGTTGATATTTATGTATTTATTGCCATTTTTACATGGGGATTTTTCTGTTATTTTTATGGGTCTGCTCCCTTTTCTTCTTCTCGTGTTGTTTTCCCTTGTGATTTGATTTACATGATTGCTGTGTATCTACTGTAGGTGTTTGGTTTGTGGTTGCCATGAGTTTCATATAAAATCCTATGTATTTAGCAGTCTGTCTATATTAACTTGATGGTTGCTGAAGTTCAAATACATTCTAAAACACTGTACTTTCACTTCCTCATCCATGTTTTCTGTACATGTCATACTTTACCTCTTTGTGTATTGTTTCATTTGACTACTTTTGTAGATATAAGTGACTGATATACAAACTCCATGTTTGCTTTACCCAGTGAAATTTACTTCTAGCTATGGCATTTTCTTCTCCACTCAAAGAAGTCTCTTTAATATCTCATAAACTTTTGTCTGGGAAACTGTTTCTCCTTCAATTCTGAATGAATTGAAGTTAGAGTGTTCTTGGTAAAAAGTTTTTTGTTTTTCTTTCAGCACTTTGAATATGTCATGCTATTCCCAGTGGCCTATAAAGTTTTAGCTGAAATGAATGTAACTGTTTCCTTTTCTCTTGCTGCTTTTAAGATTATGTCTTTAAATTTTCAACATTGTAATTACTATGTGTTGTTGTGTGCCACTTAGGTTCATCTTGTTTTGGGCTCTTTGTGCTTCCTGGACATCTGATTTTTTTCCCCAGGTGGGGAAGTATTCAGGTATCCTTCCTTCACATGTGTCTTCTGCCCCTTTCCCTTCTAGGACCCTTAATATGTGAATTTTAATATGCTTGAATTTGTCCCTTAACCCATTTCTTTTATTTTTAATTTGGCTTTCTTTTTGTTCAGGGTAGTTGCTTTCTAGGACCGTCTTCCAGCTGTATTCTTCTGTGTCTTCTTATCTGCTGTTGATTCCTTGTAGTATATTGTATATTTCAGTTATTGTGTCTTTCAGATCTGATACTTTTTCTATTTTCTCTTTGTTGAAGTTCTCATTCAGTCTTCTCTCAGTTGGGTGAGTAGCTTTATGGCCATTACTTTGAACTCTTTATCAGGTAGATTGCTTATATCTATTTCCATTAGCTCTTTTTCTGAAGTTTTGTTCTTTCATTTGCAACATATTCTTCTACTCCTCATTGGGTCTCTGTCTGTGTGGCCCTAGGTAGGTGTCTCGTGGTGCCTTGTTAGCAATCCCCTCGGGTCACCAGAACCAAATGCTCTAGATGTCCCCAGTGGCTGTGTGCATGCTTATAGGCAGGCTCATCCCTCAACCTGGCTGTCAGCAGTGACTCACCAGAACCCTGTGTGCACTGGCAGGCAAGACTTGCACCTGGTACAGCTGCCTGAGAGGCATGAATTTCACTACTGGGGCCATGTTGGTGGATAGGACTAGCTTCCCCATCCCTGGAGCAGGAATGATTCTTTAGGGGCTCTGGTGCTGGCCACTGAGTGAAGCATTGGGCTGGTCACCCCGAGAGGACAATAGTCCTGAGACATACGGGATGTGTGGTAAGTTGGCAGTTGTTTTGCAGGGGTCCCTGCCTGAATGGGGCAAAGAGTGCTAGCAAGGTAAATGGAGAATGTCAGAATAGGCCCTAGTAAGTTTCCAGGTAGCTACACTGAAAAAGGGCAATACAAATAGTACCTGACAGCTCTTCCATCCTCGGGGTAAACTTCTGATACATGTCTCTCTGGCACACATTCTAAAATTAGTCAATAAATCTCTGTCTTGTGTAACTCAGGTGCCAAACTGCTGCATTGGAGCTGAGTCTTGGACCGGATGATAAAGCACTGGCTCCTTATGAGCAGCTAGTCAGTGTTCTATACCCCTCTGATGTTCCTGGAGGTAAGCCCAGCTGATTTTGAAAGCCACACATCAGGTGGGGGGGGGGCAGCGGGAGAGGCTCATCTTCTTTGTGTGGGTTCCCAGGTGTGAGGCTTGATCCCTCTTATTCCTCCACACCTGTGATCTCTCTCCTGTGTGTACATTCCTGCTCCAGGAGTATGGTTCCCAACTGTGTCTCAGCCCATCCTGTGCTCCTCTCTGTGGCCTTTCCCTTATATCTGTAGCTGTGGAAGATCTGTTGTGCCAGTCTTCAGGTCAATTTCAGAATGAGTTGCAATACATGTAGTTGTTGCTTTGGTGTTTCCATGGGAGGAGGTGAGGTCAGGATCCTCCTACTCGGCCATCTTTCCCCACTCTCTCCAACTAGCTTAATTCTTAATGAAACATTGGACAGTTAACACTATCGCCAGATGGTCCAAGATCTCACCCTTCCTATCCAAGGTTCCCCCTGCCCTTGCTTTTTCCTCCCTAGGAAATAAAATATTTCCTTCCAGTACTCTAACTAGGCTTGAGGAGCATGTGGCTAAAACTTTTTTTTGTTTGTTTTTAGCTTAGCAATATGAGGAGTTAGGGTAGGATTTGAAAATAGCTGTATGAAGAAGAGTGGTATTCATGAATGAACTTACCAATAGATTGGTGAGCTAAACAGAATCTTTAAAACTGGAAACATTCTTAAGGTATTCTCCTTTTGTAAATACATTTCAGTAGTACCAAAATGTGACACTATGGTCTACTGGTGCCCACGCTGAAGATACTGTGCACTACAGAACTGCATGGCCCATGTTATGTACTTTGCTATCTTACACAGTCACACTGTTATTTGTTAGAGCATGGCCAGGAAAAATAAATACACACACATAATTATATCGTGAAGGAATCCCTGTCAGTAATGTACTCCCCATTATACAGTTTGAATATCCATTGTGACTTATTTGCAAACTGATAACCATATATTATGATTCCAAAGGATAATGAAGAGAATGGGGAAGATGGCCGAGTAGGAGGATGCTGAGCTCATGTCCTTCTAGGACCCAAGAAGGCTACAACTACATGTAATAAACTCAGTCCCAAATAACCCTTAAGTCTAAGGACTAGGGACATAAAGAGAAGACCCCATCAAAAGGATAGGGAGGGGAGACACATGATTAGGAACCAGAATGGGTATAGTGTGGCCAGTGCAAATATGGAAAGGATATCACAGGCAGGGACGTTGTCCCTGACAAGAAAGCTGGTCAAACCCCACATTGAGCACCCCCAGCCATGGGACTCTGCAGTAGGAAGATGACCCCTAATTTTTTTTTTTTTTAATTAGTAGGTCTCATCTCTAGGACTTTTGAAAATTAGAAAGGTTTGAGTCCAAGAGAGCCAGAATGTTATAGTAAAATGATTCTTGGCTCATAAAGAACTAGCATGCTATATCACTTAGTCTGTGACCCAGCACCAAACAAAAGATTTGAAAGATCATGGAGATTTATTATGTGCTGGAGGGAGAGGGATCTTTTCTCTCTCCCATTGTTCTTGCCCTCCAGCCTAGGTGGTTGGACACTTGTAGGAACTAATTGTGATACTCTTCATTTATTTTGCTAACAGGCATGCCCTGCCCTAGTACTCCCCTATGAACCTGCCCCACCCAACATACCTGCCAGGCAGACATAGTTGGGTCCTGAAACCCCCCAGTTATTGCTGCCTTTCTCAAGCAACTTCTGCTTTGAGAAAGTGTGTGTGTGGGGGGGGAGGATATTCCGATCAACACACCTAAAGTCTTTGCACTGAGTCACTGAAAACAGCCAGGCTGAGGTCTATCCTCAGCCACAAGTGCTCCCAAAGCCCCTGTAGCCAGGCCTCTCAGGCACTTAACTGGGGGGCAAGCCCTGCTGACCAGTGCACCTGCAAACAGTCACAGCCCAGCCATAATAGGAGGGTGCATACACATCACAGGGGGGATGCCCCTAGAACACCTGATTCTGATAACCATGGGGGATTGCACTGCTGGGCACTACATTATACTTCTACCTAACGTCAATACTTCCAAGACTAGGAGACTTAATACACAGGAACAAGAACAAGACAAAACTCTGGTTATTTCTGTTTCTTTTGGTTCTTTCCTAATCTATCTGTTAAAAAGCTCAAAAATGGTCATATACATACTCACGAGACTTGAGAGAAGACTGGATGAACAGTCGACTACAGGATGCAGAAGAATGGATCAGCAATCTGAAAGAATAGTGGAGAGTAACCAGGGTGAACAGAGAAGAAGAAAAAAAAGGATAGGTTAAAAGACCTCTGTACCAACATCAAGCATCCTAATGTTTGTTGGCGCTATATAGGGGTTCCCAGAAGAAGAGAGAGAGAAAGGAGCATAAAGCTTATTTGAATAAATAATAGCTGAAAAATCTGCAAATGAGCAGACATCCAGGAAGCAGAGAGATCCAAACAATATGAAGCTAAAGAATTCTGTATAAAAGCACACAGTAATTATAATAGCAAAAATTAAAGAGAGAATGTTACAAGTAGCAAGAGAAAAGGAAAGAATTACATAGAAGGAAAATCCATAAGACTATCAGCAGGATTTTCAGGAGAAACATTGAATATATCATGCCTCTCCTTTCTGGCTTGCAAATAGCTAAGGGGGAGAAAATCCCTACAACCCAGAATACCCTATGGATCAAGGTGATCATTCAAGATTAAAGGAAAAATAAAGAGTGTCCCAGACAAACAAAAGTTAAAGGAGTTAATTACCACTAAATTGATGTTACAAAAAATATTAAAGGGAATCTTTTAAGTGGAAAAGAAAAAGCCAGAATTAGAAGAAAATTATGAAAGGAAAAAATTTCACTTGTAAAAGCATACACACAGTAAAGGTAGTAGATCAATCATTTTTAAAGCTACTATGAAGTTTAAAAGACGATAGTAGTAAAATCAATTACATCTATAAAAATTAGTCAAGGGATACACAATTTAAAAGATGTAAAAAAATAACATATCATAAAACATTGATTTGCAAATAAAAATGTGCTTTTAAAATGTGTTCTTAAGCTACCATCCACTTAATAAACACTACTATATACATAGGATGTTACATATGAACGTCATGGATACCACAAACCAAAAATCTAAAATAGATACACAAAAAATAAAGGAATCTAAACATGATGCCAAAGAGACCATCTCAAGGGAAGTAGATCAGTAGAAGAAGAAAGGAAAAGAGAACTATGAAAACAGTCGATCAACAAAATGGGAATAATACCTATCAATAATTATTTTAAATGTAAGTGGACTATGTGCTCCAGTGAAAAGACATAAGATTAATGAATGGATGAAAGAACAAGGCTCATCTATGTGCTGTCTACAAGAGATTTGCTACAGACCTAAAGACATACAGACTAAAAGTAAAGTAATGGAAAATGTATTCCATGCAAATGGAAGGAAAACAAAACAAAAGGTTGGCTAGCATTACTTATTTCAGACTAGATTTTAAATAGACTCTAATAGGACATAAAGAAGGGCATTCCATAATGATAAAGTTATCAATGCAACCAGAACATACAATGGTAAATACCTGTGAACCCACTATAATAGCTTCTAAATATATAAATCACATATTAACAGTCATAAAGGGAGACACTGCAATAATACAACAATAGTAAAGGACTTTAACACCTCACTCACATCAATGCATAGACCATCCAGAAAGAAAATCAATAAGGAAAAAAGTAGCTTTGAACCACACATTAGGACAGATGTACTTTAACACTTATATACCGAATGTTCCATCCCCAAACAGCAAATCACAGGAAACATTTCCCTGTGATATAGACACATTCCAGGCCACAAAAAAAGTCTCAATAAATTTCAGAAGTTTGAAATCATATCTGTATAATTTCAAACTATAATAGTATGAAAGTAGAAATCAATTTTAAGAAAAAAAAAGATACTAATACATGGAAGCTAAACAGCATGCATCAAGAAACCAATGTATCAATGAAAGAACCAAAGAGGAACTCAATACCTTAACACAAATGAAAATGGAAACATCAGTTCCAACCCTTTGACATGATCAGAGTTCTAAGAGGGAAGTTTATGGGGATTCGGGCTTGCCTCAGGAAATAAGAAAATTCTCAAATACACAATCTAACATTATACCTAAAAGAACTGGAAAAAAGAAGAACAAATAATATCCAAAGTTAGTAGAATAAAGGAAATAAAGCCTATAGAAATTTCAGAAGATCAATGAAACTAATAGCTGAGACTTTAAAATACTTACACAATTAATAAAATATTGCAAGATGTTTACAAAATTGATTAGGAAAAAAAGAGAAAAGATTAAAATAATATCAGAAATGATGAAGCCCTTACTCTTAGGAGCAGGAAACATAACAGGTTTTTCTAACACAGAAAAGAAGACAGAGACTTAGTCAAAGTGCTAACACTGTGGCATTCATGGTGCGTGAAACAAGATAAGGTTACAGCCAGAGATCTAATTGAAAGAGAGATAAGTAATATGCCTGATGGAGAGTTAAAGCCATAATTGTAGGGATACTCACTGGGTTTGAGAAGAGAATGGATGTCTTAAGGGAGGCCCTTATGGCATAGGTAAAAGATTTTAAAAATTCAGATGTGAAAAATAAAGTAAGTGAGATTTGAAACAGACTGGATGCAGTGTACATAAGTATGGTTAAAGCAGAGGAACGCATAAATGAAATAGAAGATTACATAGGTGAACAAAAGAGACAAAGAAGAATTATGGAACACAAAAATAGCCTTAGGGAACTCAATGACTTCACCAAACATAACATTTGTATTATAGGAGTCCCAGAAGAAGAAGAAGAGAGAGAAGGGGGCAGAAAATTTATTTGAAGAAATCAAAGTTAAAGCTTTCCTAATCTAGAGAAGGAAAAAGACACAAATCCAGGGGAAACAGAGAACTCCCATCAAAATCAACAAAAGCAGGACAATGCCAAGACTTACTGTAATTAGATTTGCAAAATGTAGTGAGAAAGAAAAAATATCTTAAAAGCAGTCTCTAACTTAAAAGGGAAGACCAATAAGGCTAGCTATAGATCCCTCCACAGAAACTTGGCAAGTCAGAAAGAAGTGGCATGATATATTCAACATGCTGAATGGTACAAAATCTGCAGCCAAGAATACACTATCCAGCAAGGCTAGTAATCAGAAAAGAAGTAGAGATAAAGAGTTTCCCAAACAAAAACTAAAGGAGTACATGACCACTAAACCAACCCTGCAAGAAATAATATTAAAAGGAACTCTTTGAATGAAAAGGAAAGACCATAGGGACAAAGACAAGAAAGGACCAGGGAAAATCTCCAGAATGTGACAAAACAAGTAACACAATGGCACTTGTGTTACACACATACACATACATGCACACACACATAATTACTCAGAATGTAAATGGACTAAACCCTCTCATGAAGACTTAGGATGTCAGAATGGATTTAAAAAAAAAACAAAAAAAAACTCAAACAAAACAAAAACCCAAGACCTATTGATATGCTGCCTTTAAGAGAATGATTTTAGACTTCAGGGCACTTTCAGATAGAAAGTGAGGGGATAAGAAACATTTATCCTGCAAATGGACATCAAAACAAAGCCAGAGTCATAATACTTATATAAGATAAAGTAGATTCTATTCTACTCTATTTATTTGAGAGAGAAAAAGAACACAAGCTATAGAGGGAGGGAGGGACAGAGGGAGAAAGAAAGAAAGAATCTTAAGCAGGCTCTACACCCAGCACAGAGCCCAACACAGGGCTTGATCTCATGGCCCTGAGATCATGTCCTGGGTCAAAACCAAGAGTCATACAATCAACTGAGCTACCCAGAGGCCACAGACAACCTAGATTTTAAACCAAAATCTGTAACAAGAGATGACGATGGACAATATATAATAATAAAGGGAACCATCCAACAAGAAGGTCTAACAGTTGTAAATATTTATGAATCCAACATGTGGGCAGCCAAATATATAAAACATTAACAAACACAAAGAAACTTATTGATAATAATATAATATCCTAGGGGAATTTAACATAGATGATGTGTCCATTAATGTAAGCACTAAGCAGAAAATCAACAAGGAAACAATAGTTTTGAATGACTTCCTGGACCAGATGGACATGACAGACATATTCAGAACTTTTCATCATGAAGCAGAATACACATTCTTTTAAAATGTACATGGTACATTCTCCAGAATCGATCACATACTAGGTCACAAATCATCAAAATGTTCAAAAAGATTGAAATCATACCATGCATGAGATGACAATGCTATGAAACTGAAGCCAACCACAAGAAGAAATCTGGAAGGACTATAAATACATGGCGGTCAAACAATGTACTACTAAACAATGAATGGGTCAACCAGGAAATCAAAAAAGTAAAAATATATATGGAAGCAAATGAAAACACCACAGTCCCAAACCTTTGGGTTGCAGCAAAAGTAGTTTTAAGAGGAAAGTATATAGCAATACAGAACTACCTCAAGAAGAAAAAAAAAAAAAATCTCTAACAACCTGTCCTTAACACCTAAAGGAACTATAAAAAAAACAAATGAAGCCTAAAGCCAGCAAGAAGGGAAATAATAAAGATTAGAGCAAAAATAAATGATAGAGAAACTAAAAAACAATAGAACAGATCAATGAAACCAGGAGCTGTTTCTTGGAAAAAATTAATAAAACTGATAACCTCCTAGGCAGAATTATGAAAAAGAAAAGATAAATGACCCAAATAGAGAAAAACATGAAGGAGAGATGAGAAATAACCAACATCACAAAAATATAAACAATTCTAAAAGAATGTTATGAAAAACTATATGACAACAAATTGGACAACCTGGAAGAAATGGATAAATATCCAGAAACGTAAATGACCACAACTGAAGCAGTAAGAAAGAGAAAATTTGAACATATTGATAACCAGCAAAGAAACTGAATAAATAATCAGAACTTTCTCAACAAACCAAAGTGCAGGGCCAGATGGCTTCAATGATGAATTCTACCAAACACTTAAATCAGTTAATACTTACTCTTCTTGAATTATTCCAAAAAAATAGAAATGGAAGGAAATGTTTCAAACACATTCTATGAGGCCTGAATTATTATGATATGAAAACCAGACAAAAACTCCACTAAAAAGGAGAATTACAGGTCAATATCCCTCATGAAAATGGATGCAGATATCCTCAAAAAGATAGTACCAAACCGAATGCAACAGTACATTAAAAGAATCATTCACCATGATCCAGTGAGATTTATTCCTGGGCTGGAATAAATCCAAGGGTGTTTCATTATTCCCAAATCAATCATTGTGATACACCACATGAATAAAAGAAAGGATAGAAACCATATGATCCTATCAATAGATGCAGAAAAAGTATTAGACAAAATACAGCATCCTTTCTTGATAAAAAAAAATCCTCAACATCATAAAAGCCATATACAAAAAACCCACAGCAAATATCATCATAAATGGGGCAACCCTGAGAGGTTCTCCTGTATGGTCAGGAACAAGACAGGGATGTCCATTTTCACTGTTTTTATTTAACTTTGTATTGGAAGTCCTAACCATAGTCATCAGACAATACACAGTAATAAAAGGAATCTAAACTGGCAAGGAAGAAGTGAAACTTTCAGTATTTGTAAATGACGTGATACCGTATATAGAAAACCAAAAGACACCACCAGAAAAATTTATACAACTGATTCATGAATTCAGTAAAATCACAGAATGCCAAATCAACCTACAGAATTCTTTTGCATTTCTATACACAAATAATGGAGCAGCAGACAGAAAAATAAAGGAATTGATCTCATTTACAGTTGCACCAAAAATCTTAAGATACCCAGGAATAAACCTAACCAAAGAAGTAAATGTCTATACTTTTTAAAATGCTGATAAAAGAAATTGAAGACAACACAAAGAAATGGAAAAATATTCCATGGTCACAAATTGGAAGAACAAATATTGTTAAAATGTTTAAAATACCCAAAGCAGTCTACACAGTTAGTGCAATTCCTGTCAAAAACCACCAGCGTTTTGTACAGAGACCATACAATCCTAAAATTTGTATGGAATCACAAAAGACCACAAATAACCAAAGCAATCTTGGAGAAGAAAAGCAAAGCTGGAGGCATCACAATTCCAGACATCAAGTTACGTTACAAAGCTGTAGTCATCAAGACAGTATGGTACTGGCACAAAAACAGACACAGAGTTCCACAGAAACTGTCATCTCAGGAACCATAATTGTAGTAACAAGCTCTCACTAATAATCTGAATTGGCTTTGAAATAAATATACTAGCCATTATCCCTGTTCTTATAAAAAAATTAACGAGCCATAGAAGTATCCACAAAATACTTCCCAACACAAGCAACCACATCCATACTCCTAGTGATAGGAATTATCGTTAACCTATATTCAGGACAATGAACGATATCAAAAAAGTCTCGACCCCATAGCATCGATTATAATAACTGCTGCTTTAGCAATAAAACTGGGCTTGGCCCCATTTCACTTCTGAATTCCTGAAGTTGAACAAGGAATCTCCCTATCCTCAGGCCTAATTTATTAACATGACAAAAAATCGCACCATCATCTGTCCTCTACCAAATTTCGCCCACCACCATCAATCCCAATCTACTCCTAACAATAGCTATCATGTCAGTCAATCAGGGGGATGAAGGGGACTCAACCCAACACAACTGTGAAAAATCCTAGCATACTCCTCAATCGTCCATATAGGTTATATAACAGCAACATTAGCCACCTTCATACTACTCATACACAGCTCTGCTACAACAACATTATCCCTATCACAAACATGAAGTAAAACACCCCTAATCACCTCACTCATCCTGATTCTCAGGATTCATCCCCAAACGAATAATCATCCAAAAATTAACAAAAAAATGAGATAAAAATGATGTGGATGGAGCTACAGAGTTATTATGCTAAGTGAAATAAGTCAAAGAGAGATAAATACCCCATGATTCCACGCATATGTGGAATTTAAAAATAGAACAAGTGTACATAGGGTTGGTAAAAGAAGAGAAAGGAAGACCAGTAAACAGATTCTTAACTCTAGGGAACAAACTCATGGTTACCAGAAGGGAGGTGGGCAGGGAGGATGGGTGAAACAGGTGATGGTTAGTAAGGAGGGTACTTGTGATGAGAACCAGGTGTTGTATATAAGTGATAAATCACTAAATTCTATACCTGAAACTAATATTACACCAAATGTTAACTAAGTGGAATTTAAATTAAAACTTGGGTAGGAAAACAAAATAAACTTAGGAATGAAAGAGAAGTTAATCAAAAGGATTACAAGAGTACTATGAAAAAAAATGCAAACAATTTAGACACGTGAGAAGAAATGCATCAATTTATAGAAAACTAGAATGCTCCAAAAGAGAATCAGGAAGAAATAGAAAATCTTAAAAATTTGATTGCTAGTAATAAAATTGACCTGGTAATGAAAACATTTCCAACAAACAAATGTCTAGAATCAAATGGCTTCACAGGTGATTTACCAAATATTTAATGAATAGTTAATACCTATACTTCTCAGGCTCAAAGTAATGCTTACAGATTCATCCTGTAAGGCTAGCATGACCCTGATACCAAAACTAGACAACTATACCACAAAAATATTACAGGCTAATCTCCTTGACGATTAAGATGCAAAAATCCTCAACACAGTATCAGCAAGTCAAGTTTAACAATACATTAAAAGGATCGTTTACCACAATCACATGGGATTTATTCCAAGGTTGCAAGAATGGTTCATTATTTGCAAATCAATATGTACACCACGTTAACAAAATGCATAATAAACATAATATGAACTTGTCAATAGAAAAAAAGCATTTGACAAAATTCACTGTCTGTTCATGATAAAAACTTTCCATTGAGTGGCTTTAGAGGGAACATCCCTTAACATAATAAAGACCATATATGACAAACCCACAGGGGACATCATACTCAATGATGAAATGCTAAAGATTTCTCCTTCAAGATCAGGAACAAAACAAAGATGTCCACTTTCACCACTTTTATTCATTTAAGGACTGGAAATCCTAGACACAGCAATCAGACAAGAAAAAAAAATGTTTTCACAGTGGTAAGGAACAAGTGAAATTGTCACTATCTACAGATGATAATATATAGAGAAAATAAACAGACCTGCCAAAAAACTATTAGGACAAATGAACTAATTCAGAAAAGCTATACAAATCAGTATACAGAAAACAATCCCATTTATAGTTGTGTCAAAAGGAATAAAATACCTAAGAATAAATTTGACCAAAGAACTGTACTCTGAAATCTATAAAATGCTGATGAAAGGGATTGAAGATGACACAAATAAATGGAAAGATACTCATGCTCAAGGAATGGAAGAATTAATAATGTTAAGCTGTCCAGGCTACCCAAAGCAATCTGAGAGGAACAAAGCTGGAGGTGTCACAATCCCAGACTTGGAACTATAATAGTAGGCTCTAGGTATCAAAATAGGATGGTACTGGAACAAAAAATATACATAGACCATTGGAAAATAGCCCCAAAATAATCTCACATCTCTGGTCATTCTATCCATGGCACAGGGGACAAAGGTAGAAAATCAGGAAAAGACATTCTCTTCAATAAATGGTACCCAGAAAACTGGACCATTTTCTTAATCACACTCAAAATGGATCAAAGTCCTAAATGTTACATGTGAACACATAAAACACCTAAAAGAAAATATAAGTAGTAAACTTCTACATCTTTTTCACAGTACTTCTCTAGATCTTTCCTTACAGGCAAAAGAAACAAAGCAAAAATTAATAATTGGGACTACCTCAAACTGAAAAGCTTTTGCACGAAGTAAACTATCAACAAAATGAAAAGGCAGTCTACTGAATGGAAGAAGGTATATAAAGAACCGCTACAACTCTACAGCAAAAAAAATCCCCAAATAATCCAGTAAAAAATGGACAGAGTACCTGAATATTTTTTTTTCAAAGGAAACATAGAAATGGCCACAAACACCTGAAAAGACAGTCAACATCAGTAGTCATTAGGGAAATGCAAATCAAAACCCCAGTGAGATGTCACTTGACACCTGTCTGAATGGCTTGTGTCAAAAAGAGAAGAAATAAAAACAAGCATTGTTGAGGATGTGGTAAAAATGGAAGGAACCCATTTGTGTTATGGTGGGTATGTAAATTGGTGCAGCCACTATGGCATACAGTATGGAGGGTGCCCAAAAAATTAAAAATAGAAATTCCACATTACCCAGTAATTCTCCTTGTGGGCATTTGCCCAAAGAAAACATACACAGCTAATTTAGAAGAATATTCACACTCCTGTGTTTACTACAGCATTGTTTACAATTTCCAAGATATGAAGGCAATCAAAATGTCTATCAGCAGATGAATGGATAGAAAAGATAAGGAATATATACACAATGGAATATTAGTCTCCTATAAAAAAAGAATGAAATTTGCCATTGTGGACAACATAGATGGACCAAGAGGGTATCATGCTACGTGAAATAAGCCAGATTAAAAAAAAATACCAAATAATTTTGCTTATGTGTGGAATCTAAAAAACAAAAGAAACAAATCAACCAGCCCTCAAACAATACAAAACAGAGACAGGCTGATAAATACAAAGAACAAACTGGTGGTTACCAGCAGGGAGGGCTTGGGGGAGATAGGTGATAGAAGGGATGGGTTTACGAGGTACTAACTGTCAGTTACAATATAAATAAGTCAAAGTGATGGAAAGTACAGCATAGAGAAAATTGTCAACAATACTGTAATAACTTTGGTGACAGATTGTAACTATACTTATTGGGGTAAGCATTTCATAATGTATATAAAAGGCAAATAACTACCTGGAACACCTGAAACAAATATAATACTACATATAAACTAGATTTCAATTACAAATAAAAAGATTAAATAGAAGTAGAAATAAAGACGGTTAAGATATGGAAATTATATATATTAAATATGTGTATATATATGTATATGTACCTATATTATACACACACACACATATACACACACACACACACACTCAGATACAAAAGCTATGCAGAATACAAATATACATCTTTATGCTTCTATGTTTTCTGTGTAATTTTTTTTTTTTAATTTTTTTTCCATTTATTTATTTTTGAGACAGAGAGAGACAGAGCATGAATGGGGGAGGGTCAGAGAGAGAGGGAGACACAGAATCTGAAACAGGCTCCAGGCTCTGAGTTGTCAGCACAGAGCCTGACGCGGGGCTCGAACTCACAGACTGCGAGATCATGACCTGAGCCGAAGTCGGACACCCAACCGACTGAGCCACCCAGGTGCCCCCTGTGTAATTTAAGAATAGGGGCTCCCTGGTGAATTTCCCTCTGAATGAGATGGCTTCTGCCATTGGCTAACCTGCCACTTTCCTTAGAAAGTGAATTGACTTTTTTGAGCAACAACAATATAGTAAATTCAGTATATATTTTCCTGTGTGAAAGATTAACAAATATTCCTGCCATATAATGCAGTGATTGGTAAATAGGGTTCATTAAAATGTGTTCTTCAGGGGGAAAAAAAAGATCAACAGCTGGCAAATAAACACATGAAAAGTTGTGCAACATCGTGTGTCATGAAGGAATTACAAATTAAAACAACAATCAGATACTATTACACATATAGTAGAGTGGTTAAAATTCAAAACACCAACAATACCAAATGCTGACAAGGATGTAGAGCAAGAGGAATTCTTACTCACTGCTCGTGGAAATGGAAAATGGTACAGCCATTTTGGAAAACAGTTTGGTAGGCTTTCTTAGTTTCTAAACTAAATATACTCTTAATGTACCATCCATCTATGACACTCCTTGGTGTTTACCCAAATGAGGTTAAAAACGGATGTCTGACCAAAAACTTGCACATAAATTTCATGGTTTTTTTTTCTCACCAATAGCAAAATTTGGAAGCAACCAAGGTGTCCTTCAGTAGGTAAATGGATCAACTATTGTACATCCAGAGAATGGAATATTACATAACAATAAAAATGAATGAGGTATCAAGCAACAAAAAGACATGGAGAAACTTTAAAAATATATTCATAAACCAAAGGAGCCCATCTGAAAAGACTGCACACTGTATGATTCCAATAATATGGCATTCTAAAAAAATTCAGTAAAGGGTTCAGTGGTTGCCAGGGAAGGAGGGGCCATGAATAGGTAGAAAACGAGATTTTTTGAGACACCAAAACTATTTTGTATGATAGGATAATGACGGACACATTATATACTTGTTCAAGTCTATAAAACAGCACAAGTCTATAGAACTAATGGGACTAATGTAAACGATGGACTTTAATAATAATGTAGATATATTCATTGATTTTAATAAATGTACCACACTAATACAAAATGTAAATAATATGGTAAACTGTAGAGGGTCAAGAGAGGTGTATATGAAAATTTTTGCATTTTCAAATCAATTTTTCTATAAATATAAAATAGCTATAAATAATAAGATTAATTTAAAAATATGTATTGACGAATGCCTCAACACATTTTTCTAAACTCCTTGTCCTGTCCATTCAACTGGAATATCAAATCCTGAGTTATCCTGGAATACTACATCCTAGGAATACTACATCCTGAGTCAAGAAGTGACCTTTTTAATCTTTATGTACAGAATTCTGTTTGTCAATTATCCTAATAATCCTCTCTTAATTGAATAAAGTTTTAAGTTATTTCAAATATAAGACAAAAAAGTAGTAAATCTCTTTGGGCAAGTATGATTAGGGATTTCAAAGAAAAATTTCTTACAACGTTTGAGTGAATGATTATCACATAAAGCTTAATCTTTTTAAAGCCCATTTACATGGCAAATGAATCATAATAAGATGTCAAGCCCTGAGGAATCTAATAAATTGCTACCTTCTCGACATTTTTTGGGTGTTTTGTCATGCTTCACTGCTTCCCACCTAGAAACCCTATTGGAAATATTCCTCATATTTTAGAGAAAGCGTATTTAAAAACTGAACTCCAAAATCTACTAGAATGTCAAAAAGGTATACCTTGTTGAATATTTTGTAACTGATACATACTTCTAGGCCCCAAGTATATATTTGAATGAAAACTAGAATTAATAAATGGAAAGAGGAAATCTTCATAATCTATATTTTAGTGTATTTTGTTGTATACCTTTTCCTGCTTACATTCTACAAAAAACTTGAAAATTTCCATACCATCCTATTGATCTATAGGTCAAAAACACAAGTGGCCTTTTAACCACGTAATATCAGAAAAAGAGCACATAGTAGTAAAAATCAAACAGATTTGGATTCGTGAAAATAATAATGGTGAGATAGAGGGAATGGAATTTTTTTCTTTGTGGCTTTTGCTATAAGTTCCTTAGAAATGCGGCTATTGAGGGGCACCTGGGTAGCTCAGTCGGTGGGCATCTGACTTTGGCTCAGGTCATAATCTCACGGCTCGTAGGTTCGAGTCCTGTGTCGGGCTCTGTGCCTACAGCTCAGAGCCTAGAGCCTGCTTCAGATTCTGTGTCTCCCTCTCTCTCTGCCCCTCCCCTGCTCATACTCTTTCTCTCAAAAATAAACATTAAAAAAATAAAAAAAACAACAGGGCTATTTAAGGATAATATAAGGTCTAAAGAAGACTGTTTTAAGATGGTATAATTTATGACATGTTAAATATGCTCCTGGAAATAATACAGAGGAAATGGAAAAATGTTTAATCTGAGGAAAGGGAGACATACTGGAGAGATACCCTTGAGTGGGTGAAGGGCATGAAATCCAGTATGTGAGTAGCAAGACTGGTGTTACATGTGAGTGTAGACAATTCATTAGGAGTAACAGGAAGGGAGATGGAACACAGGTGCATTTGCAGGAAGATGAGTAAAGGAAGTATTGGGAAACGATGGATATCCTTTTCTTTTTTTTCTGGCTTTTTAAAGAGTTTATTTATTTTTGAGAGAGTGTATGTGTGTAAGCAGGAAAGGGACAGAGGGAGAGAGGGAGTCTAAAGCAGGTTCCATGCATGGAACCTGACACAGGGCTGGATCTCACGATCATGAGATCTTGACCTAAGCTGAAATCAAGAGCTCAGACACTCAACGAACTGAGCTACCCAGGTGCCCCATGGGTATCATTTTCTAAATGTGCCTTTTACTTTTTCTCTGCAAATGAGTCAGTGTGCTCAGTACATGAGTGATGACGTAAGAGAACTAGAGGTGGGAACTTTGCTAAGAGAGGAGACTTTAGACAGTTTGCCATAAGTAGGTGAGTGTAAACAGGTAGGGAAAATATAGGAAGCCATGAATTCTGTTGTGCATACTTTCAGATTTATACAGTCTAATCATAGCATTAAATACCTTGAATTCTAAGAAATACTTTCATGTCATTAATATTGAGGCTAGATATACAAATCAATAGCCAGACCACATATGACAACAGATCTCTGATCTACAGCTTCTGCAGCAATTGGCCCAAAAAGTCAAAACACCCTCTGTGTAGAACAGTCATAGCTTGGTCAATGCATGCCACCCTCTCTGTAGATTACTCCTTGTTCCAACTCAGAACCAAGGAGACAAAGCCAAATATGCTCCCCAAACCAAACACAAGGGTTGTCCCACTCTGGTTAGCTTGCCTCCAGCTACCTCATGTCAATGACCCTTCAACTGGAGTGTACCTGGAGACTTCCATCTTTTTTCCTATAAAACTCTTCTTCCAACGCTGTCTGCCTTGGAATCTCTGCCAAATGCAAGTGATGGTGGATGATTACATTGCTCTAACAGGCTCTGAATAAATAGCCTCTGTTTTCATTTGGGTGGTCTTCATTTATTGCCTCAGTAACTTTGAAGCCATGTTGTTTAACCATTGCATTTCAAGGAAACTGTAAGTAATCAATTTATCATTTCAAAAGAAAAAAAATCAAACTGCTTACTATCCTATTAGTAACAAAACCAGTGGGCTTGTTGAATGATTCTTTACATTTTTTCTATTACTTGGAGAAGAGAACATGGTGTAGAGGCAAGAGGGTGGACTATGGAAGAGGCCCACATAGGTTCAAATCTTTGTCCATATAGTAGCTGAATGACTTTCATTAAATTCATCAATCTCTAAATGTTATGAGTTTCTTATCAGGAATAGGGTAATAACTGCTATCTCAGAAGACCTGTTAAGAAAAATACATGAAGTAAACATAATTCATGGAATGTAATGGGTATATAAACAATGCTATTTTCCTCTTGTTGACCGTCCCTCTCCCCCTTCCTCTAATTTGTTATATTGACAATTGTGTTTAAGTATCAACACTCTAAAAATAACACACACTTTTAAAAAATGTTCTCTGTCCCCAGTAATCGGAAAACCATTAATTGTCACTGGAACAAATCTGATAAGTAAAGACGATAGTGTGTCTGTCTCTACCAATCCACAGTTACTTTTCTGGCAAAGGTTTATATGCTAGAAAAAGTTTAAACACTTAATTTATTTTTCATTTTATTTACTTGAGAGAGACAGAGAGAGAGAGAGAGAGAGAGAGAGAGAGAGAGAGAGTTAGTTAGTTAGTTCAGGGGAGAGGGGCAGAGGGAAAGAGAGAATCTCAAGCAGGCTCCCTGCTCAGTGCAGAGCCTGACACGGGGCTCAATCCCACGACCCTGGGATCATGACCTGAGCCAAAACCAAGAGTTGGATGATCAACCAAGGGAGTCACCCAGGCGTCCTTAACATTTGCTTTTAAAAGGAGCTAAATTTCTGTCTTTAATTACCATGTCCAGGGAAGAATTTCTTGTCTTAATTTTTTTATAGCACCAGTGTAAGCACAACGCCTAAAATAAGGTTGGCATCCAGTGTGTTTTGCTTGGAAGTATATATAGGGAAATGAATACTCATTCTTTTCTCATTGTCTATTGAGAAACTCAGAGCCCATTCTCAAACCTCCTTTACAATTTGAGAAAGGGTTCTATGTAATTAATCGAAACACAAGTGATACCAGTATGTCTAATTCTCAGAATTGAATACCTAACAGAAAAGAGGCTTTGATAAGCAACTGATTATTATGAAAAAACTTTGTATATTAGCTTCACCTATGTCTTTAATTATTAGAATATAAAAGTCCCTTTCTAGGACTTATAGAAATTCATTAATTTATATGTACCTTGTACCATTGGACTAGCTCTGTGTATGCAGCAGCTATGTTTTCAGCATCTAAAATTTCCATTTCAGGACTCTCAGGGAGGATGGCAGAGTGGGAGGACCCTCAGCTCACCTCCTCCCACAGACACACTAAAGCAACAACTACATGCACCGCAATTTGCTCTGAAAATGACCTAAAAACTAGCAGAGCAAATATTTCACACCTAAGGACATAAAAAAAGAGGCCACCTCAAGAAGGGTAGGAGCAACAGGAGTACAGTTAGGAACCAGACCCTCAGCACTGTGACCCTCAAGTGGGACAGATATCATAGGCATAGGGGAGAGAGGAAATCAAGCCCCACATCCAACAACCCAGCCCTGCACTAGATCATGATCCCTCATAATGCATGGCTTTGAAAACCGGGGGCTCACCCCTGGGAGCTTTAAAAATCAGTGGGGCCGAATGCCAGTAGAACCAGAGGGTTAAGGAAAAATGAGCCTCCTCTTTTAAAGGGCCAGCTTGCTATATTACTCCATCCAAAGTACAGCAGAGAAGCAGCAGTTTGAAAAGAACCTGGGTTATACAAGAAGGAGATTTATTGACCAATTTTAGGAGAGCTGCTAGAAAGGCAGTAATCTACTGGAGATCCCTCTGGAAATGGAAGTGCTTGTGGGCACCATTTTTTTTGTTTGTCCCTCTTCTGCCCTAGCTGTCTGAATGCTTGCATGGGCCAGTTATGATGCTTTCCATCTACCTTGCTAGCACTAGTTGCCCTGCCCTGGCATTCCCCAGTGGATCTGCCCCATCCAATAAGCTCACGTTGGTGGGTAGCCCTCTAAACTGCTTCACACACTGCCACACCTGGCAGGCAGACTGAGTAGGGACTGGCATCCCCAAAGAGTGACTACCATCTTGCCACATTCACCAGGCAGCATCAATTGGGACTGGTTTCCATCCAGAGTGATTCCTGTCTCGAGGAGGGGGGAACCTACCCCTGACCACAGTACATTCACAGTAATCCCAGACATTCATTGCTGAAATTTAGGCTGAGGGTCCACCCCACCCAGTAATGCACCTGAAACAGCCACAACTGTGCGCCACAGCCATTTGGGCTAGGGGCTGGCCTCACCAACAAGGTCACCCACAGCAGATGAGTCCAGCCATAATAACAATGCACAGGCAGTCCAGACAAGAGACATGCCTTGGAGTGCGTGGTTCTTGTGACAAGGGGTGGGGGTGTTGTGCTGTTTGGCACCAAAGGATACCTTCTACATAAGCCATACATACTTTTAAAACCAAGAGATATAGCTGATGTAATACACAGAAATAAACACAGAAAGGCAAGATGTGGAGACATAGAAATATGCTGCAAATCACAGAGTACGACAAACCCTCAGAAAAAGAGTTAAATAAAATGGAGTTAAAAACCTGATAAAAAGTTCAAAGTAATGGTCATAAACATGCTCAGCAGGCCTGAGGGAAGAGTGGATGAACTCAGAACTTCAACAAAGATGGAAAATAGAAAAAAGAATGAGTCATAGCAGAGGAGTACACTCCCTGAAATGAAAAATATAGTAGAGGTAAGCAACACCAGATTATAGGAGGCAGAAGACAAGATCCCAGTCTAGAAGAGAGAGTCGTGGAAAGCACCCAAGCTGAACAACAACAACAAAAGGATTAAAAAATGACAATAGGTTAAGGGACCTCTGGGACAACACTAAACACAAAAATTTGCATCACAGGGATCCTAGGAGGAGAAGGGAGAGAAGAGAACCTACCAAAGAAACAATAGTTGGAAACATCTCTAACCTGGGGAAGGAAAGAGACATCCAGGTTCAGGAAGCATAGCAAACCCCAAACCAGATGAGCCCAAGGAGGACCCCAACAGGACATATAATCATTAAAATGGCAAAAATTAAAGATAATCTTAAAAGCAGCGAAAGAAAAGCAAACAGTTACATGCAAGGGAAATCCCAAAAAGCTAACAGCTGATTTTCCAGGAGAAAATTTACAGGCCAGTAAGGAGTGATACTAGAAAAGCAAGCAAGCAAACAAACAAAAACAACAACAAAAAAGAAGTAAATGATAAAATCAAATTGATAAAAAGAAAAAAAAAACATATCCAGGAATAACCAAGATATCATTAAGAATTGAAGGAGAGATAAAGAGAGGAAGAATTTCCTGGACAAACAAAAATTAAAGGACTTTATCACCACTAAAATGACCTGACAAGAAATGATAAAAGGACTTCTTGAAGTGGAAGAGAAAAGTCCATAACTAGAAGGAATAAAATTATAAATATAAAAAAAAATCAGGGCACCTGGGTTGCTCAGTCAATTAAGTGTCTGATTCTTGATTTTGGCTCAGATCTTGATCTTGCACTTAGGAGATGGAGCCCTGCATGTGGATCCACACTAGGTGTGGGGCCTGCTTGAGATTCTGTCTCTCTCCCTCTGCTCCTCTTCCCCACTCACACTCTCTGAAATTAAAAAAAAAAAATCACTGATAAAATCAAACATACAGTACAGGTGGCGAATCAATTACTTATAAAGCTAGTATAAAGATTAAAATAGTAAAATCAATATATCTATAAATATTTGTCAAGGAATACACAAAGTAAAAAGATATATCACATATAGCAAAACATAAGTGTTAAACTTGAGCAACCATTAATTTAATGCACAGAGCTATATACATAGGATGTTATATATAAACCTCATGATAATCACAAACTAAAAACTTATAAAAGATTCACAAAAAATAGAGAGAAAGGAACCTAAGCATAACACTAAAGAAAGTCATCAAATAACAGGAAAAGAGATCAAAAGAAGTAGAAAGGAACAAAGAACTACAAAAATAACCTGAAAACAGCAATCAGTACATACCTATCAATAATTACCTTGAATGTAAATAGACTAAATGTTCCAATCAAAAAATACAGAGTGACTGAATTAAAAACCAAACAAAAAGAGAAACAACAACAAAAACAAAAAAACAAGAACAATGTATTTGTTGCCTGCCAAAGACAGACTTGAGACATAAAGACATATATAGACTGAAAGTGAAAGATTGGAAAAAGGTAATTCATGTGAATACAAGCGAAAAAATTTTAGGTAGCACTACTCAGACAAAGTAGACTTTAAAACAAAGACTATAATAAGAGACCAAGAAGGGTATTATGTAATGACAAAAAGGATCAATCCAGCAATAGGATATAGCAATTGTAAATATCGATGCACCCAACACAGGAGTACCTAAATACAAAAGGCAAATACTAACAGATAGAAAGGGAGAAATTGACAATAATACAATAATAGTAGGAGACTTTAACACCCCACTTACATCAGTGGACAGATCGTCCAGACAAAAAATCACTAAGGAAAAACACTTTAAATGACACACTAGATGAAATGGACTTAAAAGATACATACAGAATATTCCTTGCCCTAACAGCAGAATTAATATTCTTTTCAAGTACATGTGGACTATTATCCAGGATACTTCACACATTGTATCACAGAAAAAGTCTCACAAATTTCAAGGACACTGAAATAATATCAAACTTATTTTCCAACCACAGTGATTATGAAACTAGGAATCAATTACAATAAGAAATGTGGAAAAAACATAAACCAACTATGGGTAAATAACATGCTCCTAAATAACCAATGGGCCAAAAAATACCTTGAGGCTAATGTCAATGGAAACACAACAGTTCAAAATCTTGGTACAAAGCAAAAGCAGTTCTAAGAGGGAAGTTGCTAGTGATACAGGTCTATTTGAAGAAACAAGAAAAATTTCAATTAAACAGTCCAAACTTATACCCAAAGAACTAGAAAAAGAAGAAAAAAACAAAGCCCAAATTTAGTAGAAGGAAGGAAATAATAAAGATTAGAGCAGAAAAAAAAAAAGAAATAGAGAGTAAAAAAACAACAACGCCAACAAAAGATAAAACTAAGACGTTGCTTTTTGAAAATAAACAAAATTGATAAAGCTTTAGCTGGATTCATCAAGAAATGAGAGAGGACCAGAAATGAAACAGAAGTTAAAATTAATACCACAGAAATACAAAAGATTGTAAGACACAACAGTGAAAAATTGGACAACCTAGAAGGAAATTGGACAACTTAGAATAAATGGATAAATTCCAAGAAATCTAAAATGCCCAAAACTGAATCAAGAAGAAATAAAAAATCTGAATAGATCAATTATTAATAATGAAATAGTGTTGGCAATAAAAAAGCTGCCAACAAAAAACTCCGAGACCAGATGGCCTCACAGATGAAATCTACTAAGCATCTAAAGAAGAGTTAATACTTATCCTTCTCAAACTATTCTGGAAAACAGAAGAGGAATGAATCCTTCCAAACTCATTCTGTAGAGCCAGCATTACCTTGATTCCAAAACCACACAATGACAGTAGGAAAAAAAAAAAAATTACAGACCAATATCCCTGATTAACTTAGATGCAAAGATCCTCAATAAAATATTAACATACAGAATTTAAAAATGAATAGAAAGGATCATACACAAAGACTAAGTGGGATTTTGTTCAGGGATCAAGGATGATTCAATTATGCAAATTAATCAGCACAGTACACATTATCAAAATGAAATATAAAAATTGTATTATCACCTCAATAGATGCGGAAAGAGCATTTGACAAAATACAACACCAATTCATGATAGAAATTCTCAACAAAGTACAAAAAGAAGAAACCTACCTCACCATAATAAAGGCCATATATTACAAAACCACGGCTAACTTCATACTTAGCAGGGAAAAGCTGAAAGCTTTTCTTCTAAGATCAGACAAGACTAAGAGATCTACTTTCACCACGTGTTTTCAACGTAGTTTATGAAGTCATAATCAGGCCAATCAGACAAGAAAAAGAAATAACAGGCATCCAAATTGGTAAGGAAGATTCGACTGTCACCATTTGCAGACAAAATGATTCCATATATGTAAAGCTCTAAAGACTGAAGAAAAATAAAAGTAGATGTAATAAATAAATAGTTTCAATAAAGTTGCAGGATACAAATGACTATTTAGAAATCTGTTGTGTTTCTCTCCACTAGTAATGAAATGACAGAAAGAGAAATTAAGAAAACAAGGATGTTTACAGTTGCATTAAAAAGAGGAAAATACCGGGGCGCATGGGCGGTTCAGTTGGTTAAGTGGCCGACTTCGGCTCAGGTCATGATATCATGGTCCGTGAGTTCGAGCCCCGCGTCGGGCTCTGTGCTGACAGCTCAGAACCTGGAGCCTGTTTCAGATTCTGTGTCTCCCTCTCTCTGACCCTCCCCTGTTCATGCTCTGTCTCTCCCTGTCTCAAAAATAAATAAAACGTTAAAAAAAATTTAAAAAAAGAGTAAAATACCTAGGAATACATTTTAAAAAATGAGGTGAAATATTTGTACTCTAAAAACTTTAAGACACTGATGAAAGATATTGAAGACAACAGAAACAAATGGAAAGATATTCCATGTGCGTGGATTATAAGAATTAATATTCTTAAATGCCCATACTACCCAAAGTAATTTATTGATTTAATGCAGTGTAGATCAAAATACCAAGAGTATTTTTCACAGAACTAAAATGAACATCCTAAAATACATATGGAAGTACAAAAGACCCTGACTAGCCAAAGAAAACTTGATAAAGAACAAAGCTGGAGGTATCATAATCCCAAAGCTCAAGATATACTAAAAAGCTATACTAATTAAAACAGTATGGCACTGGCACAAAAGTAGATACATAGATCATTGGAGAATAGAAAGTCCAGAAATAAATCCATATTTATATAGTAAACTAAACTATGACAAAGGAAGCAAGAATATTCAATGGGGAAAAGACCTTCTTTTCAATAAATGATGCTGGCAATGTGACAGCTATGAGCCAAAGAATGAAACTGGACTAGTTTTTTGACTGTACTCAAAAATAAACTCAAAATGGACTGAAAAAACTCCTAAAAGAAAGCACATGCAATAAACTTTTGGACAGTGGCCTTAGCATTATTTCTCTTCATATGTCTCCCCAGACAAGGGAAACAAAAGCAAAAATAAATAGTTGTGACAACATCAAACTAAAAAGCTCTTCCAGAATGAAGGAAACCAACAACAAAATGAAAAGTCAGCCTTCTGAATGGGAAAATATATTTATAAATTATATATTTGCTAAGAGATTAATATCCAAAACATAAAATATACTGTTATAACTCAACAACAACAAAAACATCTGTTTAAAAAATGGGTAGAGGACCTGAATAGATACTTTTCAAAAGACAGAAAGGTGGCCACAGGGCACATTAAAAGATGTTCAACATCACTAATTATTAGGGAAATGCAAATCAAAACCACAAGGAGATAGCAAGTCACACTAGTCAGAATGGCTAGTATCAAACTGACAAGAAATAACATGTGTCAGAGAGAATGTGTGGAAATGAACCCTCATGCACTGTTAGTAGAAATGAAAAATGGTGCAGCTACTGTGGAAAACAGTATGGAGATTCCTCAGATTAAAATAGAAATACACGATGATCTAATTCTACTTCTGAATTTTTACTTGAATTAAAATACTAATTCAAAAAGATATATGCACCCCTCTGTTTATTGCATCAGTATTTACAGTTGCAAAGATGTGCAAACACTCTAACTATGCACTGATAGATGCACGGAGAAAGAAGATGTGGCATATCTGATGAACTATTACTCAGCCATAAAAAGAGTGAGATCTTGCTATTCGGGAGAACGTGAACAGACATAGAAGGTTTCGTGCAAAGTAAGTAAGTCAGAGAAAGACCAATACCATGTGATTTCACTTAAATGTGCAATCTGAAAAACAAAACAAACTGACAAAAAAACAGAAACAGACTCATGAGCAGAGAGAACAAACTGGTGGTAGTTAGAAGGGTGGGTAGGGGGCACATGCGGAATGGGTAAAGGGGATTAAAAGGTCCAAACTTCCAGTTATAAAATAAGCAAGTAAGGGGAATGAAAAGTACACATAGGGACTATAATAAAAATATTGTGCCAGCTTTGCATGGTGGCAGATGGTAGCTACATTTATCATGGTAAGCATTTTGTAGTGCACGTAATTGTCAATTCACTATGTTGTACAACTAAAGCTAATATAATATTTTATGCTGGCATTTCAAATAAAAATAAAAATAAACCTTCCCCAAATCTTTGATTTCACATACTTAGATTCATAAAAAGAAAATATTAAATTGTCGTTTGTGTCAAAATGTAAACTAAATTCTTATTCATTATACATAACTTTCTAAAGTTTAGTTAAAAATACTCTTGGTATTATATACTGTTATAGTTACAGAGCTGGTACTTTAAAAAATAATACTGTGATGTAATTTATATAGTATCCTTTTTTTTCCTCAAGTGGTAAAGAATATAGAATGATAGAAGCTTTTATTGACACAGTAAAAGGCAAACTTTCTAAATGGAGAGAAAGTGATTCATTCAACTTTCTTATTTGTGTTTTTTTTTTTTCAAAACAATTTTTATGGCCTGGTTTATGGGAATAATGCAGAAGTAAACTTTCAAGAATGCTGACAATTAAGTGAAGCTACAAATGATGAATATACAAAAGTGTATTATCTCATATAATCTAGACTAGTGAATAAAGAAGGCAGATCTTAAAATCCTTCAACATTTTAAAGGCATTGTTATAGTTAACTAGCTAGTAAGTGAAGTTTGTTTCTCAGAAAACTTTTAAGTAGAGGTGACAGGAAAAGAAGGGTAACATCGAAAAATATATATTTCAGTAGAAAGGGCTCACTTATGCCAATGAAAGGGCCAGAGTGAGCATTATTTTAACTGGGGAAAATGGCAGATAATGCCTTGACTAGTCTTGGTGAGTTTCCAAAGGGGAATAGTAGGGAAAAGACCTGGAAAGTTGATTCTGTAGTCCCTGTATGCTTGGCTGTCAATGTCTAACACCATTCCTTGCTATTGCACTGGAAATGATAAGGAAAAAATGTATCTTATACATATGAAAAACAATGTTGATAACAGGCATCACTGCCTTGTTATGATTTCGTAGTTGACACTATGAAAGCCACAAATAAACAGTGGGAATCATCCCTGCCTTCCAGGAGTCTGCCATACAACACCAAGCAACCATAAGAAACCCCTAACTATGCTATAATTATTACTTATTCTACATTTACACATTTTGGTAGTGACAGAACATGGCAAATGCTTAGGTGAATCAGAATTAGCTGAATTCCATCTTATGAAGAATTTTGGGAGGAGAAGAGTTTTAAAAACAGGAGTTGAAACTTAGACATTTCAGGGGTGCGTGGGTGGCTCAGTCTTTTGGGCATCCTATTTTGGCTCAGGTCATGATCTCACGGTCAGTGAGTTCGGGCCCTGTGTTGGGCTCTGTGCTGACAGCTCGGAGCCTGGAGCCTGCTTCAGATTCTGTGTCTCCCTCTGTCTCTGACCCTCCCCCGTTCATGCTCTGTCTCTCTGTGTCTTAAAAATAAACAAACATTAAAAAAATTAAAAAAAAAAGAAACTTAGACATTTCTTTCCCTTTGTCTTGGGGGGTTGGCTGGGGATGGAGGTCACTTTTATTTCCCTCCTTTTAATATAGGAATAGCTTATTCTGATCTCACTCCTTGGATGACTAAAAATTAAATACTTTTTTAATTCAGTGAGAAATAATTTATTAGACTGGTGAAAAAGAATGGGATCTTCCAAAGGATGATGTGTTCAGGAAACTAGCAGCTACAAACAAATGTACAAAAAACTACATTACTATTTAGTCTGGTAATACTAAGGAAGGAGGCTGCTGGTAACTCCATATGGGATCGGCTACAACAATGACATCAACTCCTGATGGACTCAATGCAAACATAGGGAAATCTGAAACTTCCCCTCATTAATCAACCAAGCCCAGAAAATAACTTTTCCATAGATCTTGAAGATAACTAAATGTACACTGAGTGAATATTGGTAAATTTGATGATCTGGGTAAATATCACCTGTGTCTTAAAAAGAAAATAAGTACCTGAAATAGATACGTTACTGAAAAAAGTAGGAAAAGTTTAGGGACACAGCCTAAAATGTAGTTGTATCTTTATGTAAAGAACCTTAGAACACTTTTCCCCCCTTTTTCTCCCATGAAGGCTGGACACTGTTCGGTAATGGACAAGCAGTGATAGTAGAATTTAATGAGCCACTCTGAAGGGATGTAATCTAACCTCCATTGCAAACTTCAATCTTATTAAAACAACTAGACTGCGCATTTATCAAAAGTCTGGTTCTTTGGAATGAAAGCCTGGTGCGATAAAGGTGCTGTAGCCTCTTTACCATAACTTTTATTTATGCTCTCCTTAGAACAAATTTTCTGATTCAATAACCATTACCACGTATTCACTGATACCTTATTTAAAAAAATAATACAGTGTCATTTCTATCTCAGTGAAGCACTGATGAAATATTCAGAAGTTAAGGGTAAGTAATAAAAGGCTCATTTGGCTAGAAATAAGCTCATTATTGTTTGCTATCCTTGCCTTCTGAGACTGAAGATCAGGGTCTTGCTGTGATGATTTCTTTTGCCTCATGCATTTACGGGGTACTCCTGTGCTGTAACAGGAGTTAGAACCTACTGAACACAACCTGAGGGGGGGCAGAATATGCCTCCTCAAAAAATACCACTTTGACATACTGATTATTTTGAATTAAAGTTATTTAAGAAACAGTAGGGGCAAGGACATTCTGACCCTCCAGTGTCTCTCTCAGAGCAGGAAATGAATTTCCTATGGGAGGGCACCCTCCCTATACCAGGAGGAAAGAAAGCATCCTTATCACCAGAGATAGGAAATTCAGGGCTAAGAAACCTGCATAAAAAAGATTATTACTTCTTCACTTATTTACTACCCCAAGTCCAAAATCCTTTGTTTTGTCAATTCTACACAAATGTATTGTTTCTTTATCTAAAGGGTATAAAGGCTGTCCAGTCACTTCTTTGAGCCTCCTACCTTTGGGACCTCATATAATTAGAGAATAGACAGAGAACCGAGAAGAGAAGAAGGAAAAGTTTTCTTCTCCTACATTCAGTAACATTTGGAAATATCTTTATTTTTCTAATTGTGAATCACTCCATATACATGTTTTTAAAGACTTTTGTCAAGCCACGTTTTACGTGTATGATGTTGAACACTATACACTGAGGAAGGATGAATGGAGATAAAAGCCTAAAGATACAGTGTGATTATCAGGTTCTATCAGGAAAGTAAAGGTCCACTGATATATTTGTAAGATGATACTGGAGTAGAGTGGCTTCTAATGCAATATGACTGCGTCCTTGTAAGAAGAGAAAAGACACAGAGATAGATGATAATCACAGAGAAGGCATGTGAGGAAACGGAGAGAGAGAATGCCACGTGTTGACAAGAGTGGGGATTGGAGTGAAGCATTTGTAAGTCAAGGATTGCCAGCAACACCAGAAGCTAAGGGAAAGACATTGTACTGATCATCCCCCAGAACCTTCAGACAGAGCAAACTGTGTTCTGTCTGTTTGGAGCTCAAACTCAGCCTCCAGAACTGAGAGAGTATCTGTTTTTCAAAGCCAACCAGTTTGTGGTACTTTATTATAGTAGCTCTGGGAAACTAATACGCTCCCCCAGAATGCTACTGGAAGGCAGATCAAATTCCCAGCTAGTGTGGAGAAACCTAGCTCAAGCCTGGGCTTGGGAGCAGTTAGGAAAACCAGAGGCAATGGTCTTTATAAATAAGTGTTAGCACTTTGGGAAGATATTACAGATAGTGGATGAGACCTAAAATTCTAAAAATGGAACATTTGCACTTAGGAGCAGATAAGGACCTCAATGAGCCATCCGTAGATGTTGAGGGAGGTTGAGTGGTGTCAATACTGGCTATTATGCAGACGGGGCACAGGCACAGGTCTCCTATGACCTGGGCTCATGACAGAATCCAACTCTTGGCAGTATACTAAGTTTTAAAGTAAATTTGTTTAGGGGCGCCTGCGTGGCTCAGTCGGTTGAGCGTCCGACTTCGGCTCAGGTCATGATCTCTCAGTCCGTGGGTTCGAGCCCCGCGTTGGGCTCTGTGCTGACAGCTCAGAGCCTGGAGCCTGCTTTGGATTCTGTGTCTCCCTCTCTCTGACCCTCCCTGACTCATGCTCTGTCTCTCTCCCTGTCAAAAATAATCATTAAAAAAAAATTTAGAGTAAATTTGTTTACACTGATCAATTAAGTAACAAATGCAGGGGGCAGTAAAATTGTTCTCAATTTATCACTTGAAAAATATATTGATGGACCTTTCTTCCACGATACAGCCTGTGAATCATGCTGTTATTTCCAAATAAGGTTACATTGAGAGGTACTGGGGTTAGGATGTCAACATGTTGTTTTGGGAGAACATAATTCAAGAGTGTTCAAACTTGACTAAGAGCTTCCCAGGCACCAAAACAAAAGGGATTCTATGAATCAATAAGGAATCATCGCATTCAGATAAGGGAAAACCCAATGGTTCCTTAGATGAAGTCACACTTATAATTTGCCAGAGAGATTTCATGTGAAACCTTCTAGAGATCATTCTGAAGTATGTAATTCCTCGGATTCATCAACCACAACATACACAAGATACACAGGCTGTGACAGAATGGCCTGGAAGCAATGGCAACATCATGGTATGTTCACTGTTGGCACATATTCACAGACTTTTCAGAACACTTGAATCATTATTTTTTAGGTTGTGAGTAGAACTTTTATTAAGGGAAGATTATTAAGGTAAATCTTCCATTTGTCTAAGGCAAATAAATTTGTGGAGTCACAAAAATGAAGGAGCAATTGCAGCCAGAGTGAAGTGAGTTGTTGTATCATATGACACAATTTTGGAAAGGCAGTGCTGTCCTCCCAACCAAGTGTCTCCATTACTTGCTTCCCAGTGCTAGAAATTTATTGCCGAGGAAGCTAAGACTTTTATTCTATACTAAATACTAAAAGGTAGAAGGCAAATGTGTACTCCAAAAATTAAAAAAAGGAAAGAAAATAGAGTGAAAGTCATACTGATGTGTTCATGATCTGTTCGCTCATGCTATTAAAGGGCATGGAAGTCAAACATATAGCATGTATGCTACCATTTACTAATCCATGCCCTTACCAGGCATTACTAATCAATCATGGTTTTATTTTTTTTATTTTTATTTTTATTTTTTATGAACATTTCTTTAATTTGAAATTTGTAAGGAAAGATCACATTAAAAACCAAACTATCTCCCACCATTTTTCTGGCCCTCTACCTGATGCCCATTTTTTTTTCCCCAGAAGCCCATGCTCGCAACATGAGATGCATGCCCAGCCATGGGCAGAGTCTGTTCCTCTGTCCTTCATCTATTCTTTTGTGTCTAGCAGCCCAGTCAGGCCAGTGTGTCATTCCAGAGCTCCTTAAGTATTTCATGGCAACTTTCTTCCATTTCATTAAAAATCAAATCTGCAGATTTTATTGTACCCATAATGTGATGAAAATAAATAAAGTTTAGGAAATGGCTATTGCATTGCCATTAGGTAGAACTTTTATGGATACTAAAGTTGAGACAATAACCTTTTCTTCTTACACCCAAGCTGAATTTTTCAGTGGAACAGGCTGGTACCCTACTCCAAATTACCCCCAAGTACATTTATCTCTGCACTGGTAAAGTGGGGACAATAAATACTAAGGAGTTTTGAGATCTGTACGTGTATGCCTAATGTGTAACTATTCTAGCAAGGTTTTTGAAGGTTTAAATAAGTGACAGTGACAATGTTGAACTTTTGAGCCTGTACTGTCAGAAAAAAATAGTTAATAAATCCCTCCATTATTTTCTCTCTAACCCCCATACCCCCACATACATTGTTTGCATTCTGAGACACTGCTATCTGCAAAGGCCAACTTGGAACCTTGTGTGTTTCAAGATACCACGCACTTCTGCCCTTCCTAATGAATGTCCCCTTTTATCAAACCCAGTTGTCCTTCCTGTGAGATGTTTCTCATTAATGAAAATTCTCCATATTTCACTGAACTGAATAAAACCATCTCCTTAATGATCTTGTGCATTGTGTCTTGACAGCAACTATCATTTATTTTTATTTTTCAAACTAAACACAAACTTTAGGCCATATAGTTTAATTATGACATGGAATCAATCTGTTTTTAATGAGTCAATCCTATGGAAATATTGCCTCATTAAGAGTTAAAGAATCCATGCTATTTTTTCTTTTAAAAACCACTGGCTACTTTATAGAATTGACATCTCTTTTATTAGAAAACACACAGAAAAGAGAAGAGGTTTGCTTTTTGTGATTATTTTTTTTTTACATTTGCTCCTGTAAGACATATGTTTTGGCCTGTGGTAAAATTTTATTTATTATGTAGTTAACCAACCAGTGTACAAGTCTATTAAGTTTTATAAGAATGTGTTTAGGTTTTAAGATGAAACAATTGACCTGGGGAGTTCTTTTAACCCACAGGGCAGCTCATCTTTACCTAGTCCTGTGTCTATGCATAAATATTCTTACCTGACTATAACGTGGGTAAAGTTAGAAAACCAGAGTCATAATCCTTTAAAGAAATAGCATCATTTGTTTCCATTTAATGACAGAGTTCCTTTTTCATGCATTCTTAAAGAATTCTACCCAATTTTACTACTGGGATATTCTGAAGGTTGCCATTTACAGATATGGATCATTCATTTTGAGTCAAATTCTTAGTTTTTGGAGAATCAAAACCTACACACCCGAAGACTGATGGGGATTCTATTTGAAAGTATTCAGTTAGGGCTGGAAAGTACATGTCCATAATGGATAACTTAAAGTTGCCTTTTTTTTCTCAGCAGTTCTGGCTGCTTCATTCAGAGCCTGAGGCTGTTCTGGATTTATAGTGCACCTTATTCACTTAGAATAATATATATAGCTTTTCTTTTTATCAAAAAGCAGATAACTAAAGTGAACAAAATTACAAGGCATGTATGTATGTATTTAAGAAAGTGAATTGTTGAACAGACTCTCGGGGATGATGGCAGTGTAGGAGGAAGATCCTGAGCTCACCTCCTCCCCTGGACACACCAAGACAACTACATGTAATGCTTCTCACTCTGAAAACAACCTGAAAACAGGCAAAAAACACCTTCCATAGTTGAAGATATAAAGAGAAGGCCACACAGCAAAGGGGAAAAGCAGCAGAGACACGGTTAGGAACCAAATGCCCCGTGTGGTTGCCCACAAAAGGGAGGGATATTACAAGCACAGAGGAGTAAGGAGATCAAGCCCCACACTGGGCACCCTTGGCCTTCAGGACCTTCACCAGGAACAAGAGATACGTAATATCTGGCTTTGAAAATCAACAGGGCTTAACTCTGAAAGAGTCAGAGGGCTGTAGGAAATGGAGTCTCCAAATGTAAAGGGACAGCATGCTGTATCAATCAGTATGATACTTAGATCAGAGGTAGAAGTATGAAAAAAGCCTGGGTTATATATGGAAATGTGCCGAATAATTTTAGGACATGTGCTGGAGGAAGAAGAATCTGAAGGAGCTTTCTCCAAGGATAGAAGAATTGGTGGATGCCATTTTTCTTGCTTTCTTTCAACTTATCAGACATCTTCAGGAGTCAGTTCTAACATTCTCTATCTACCTTGCTTACGCATATTGCCCCACTCTGGTGTCCCCCTGCAGACCTGCCCCACCCAACACAACCACCTGGGAAAGTGCCCCTCCATGTGGCTCCAGCCCTGCCACACCCAGCAGGCAGCCTCAGTTGGACCGGCATCCCCACAGAGCGACTATGGCCTGGCTACTGGGTGTGAAATGGCAGTACTCCAGACTAACCCCAGCCCCAGGGAGAGGGGAATTAGCCCTAAACACCAGGGTGCCCACAGTAGCTACAGGTGACCTGTCAGTCAGCCAAGCTGGGGCATCCCTTGCCCACCAGTGCAACCATGGCAAAGACCAGGAGAACAGAATGGCAAACACAGGCCACACAGGGGACATCCCCGGGGCATCTGGTTCTGGTGATCGCAGGGTGGGGGGCAGGGGGGGGATTGTGCCACAGGGCACCAATGGATTACTTTTATATGAAGCCATTACTTTCAAGACCAGGAAAGAGCTGACTTACTTCAGACAAAGTAATGAACACAGACAGTATGACAAAATGAAACAGAGTAATATGTTCCAAATGAAAGAATAAGACAGAAAAAAACAGAAACAGAGCTAAGGAATCTACCTAATAAACAGTTCCAATGGTCATAAAGATGTTCATCAGTGTGAGAGAAGATAAATAAACTCAGTGAGAACTTCAAGAGATAGAAAACATAAAAACTGTAAGAGATAGAACTTCAAGAGATAGAAAATACAAAAAGAACAAGTTGATGTGCTGCTTACCATAGATACACTTCAGACCTAAAGATACATGCACACTCCAAGTGAAGGGATGGAAAAAGATTTTCCATTTGAATCGAAGTAAAAACAAAACAAAACTTGGGGAGCAATATTTAGATTAGACAAAACACTCTTTAAAACAAAGTACGACAAGAGATGAGAGCATTACATAATGATACAGTCATCAATGCAACATGGGGACTTAGCAATTATTAATATCTATGTAGCCAACAGAAGATCACCTAAATATAAAATGTAAATATTAATAGACACAGAGGGATAAGTTGACAGTAATACAATAATAGTTGAGGACTGTAACACCCCACTTGTATCAATGAATATATCATCCAGACAGAAAATCAATAAGGAAATGGTAGCTTTGAATGACACATTAGACCAGGTGGATTTAACAGATATAGACAGAATATTCCACGCCAAAACAGCAAAATGCACATTCTCTTCAAGTACACATGGAATATTCTCCAGGATATATCACAGGTTAAATCAGAGAACAAGTCTCAATCAACTTAAGAAGATTGAAATCATAGTTGGCATTTTTTTCTGACCATAACAGTATGAAACTAGGAATCAACTACCAGTAAAAAAAAAAAAAAAAAAAAAAAGGTAGGAAAACCCCCACAAATACATGGATACATGGAGGCTAAACAACATGCTACTAAATAGAAAATGGGTGAACAAAGAAATCAAAGAGGGATAGTTAGAAAAACAATGAAAACAGAAACACAATTGTTCAAAATCTTTGAGAAGCAGCAAAAGCAGTTCTAAGAGGGAAGTTTACAGTGATATAGGCTAACCTCAAGAAACAAATTTTTATACAAGCAATCTAACCTTATACCTCAAGGAATTAAAAAAAAAAAAAAGAAAAAGAAAGCTCAAAGTTAGTCCGGGGAGGGAGGATAATAGAGTTCAGAGCAGAAAGCAAGAAAATGAGACTAAGAAATAATTATAAGAGATCAATGAAACTAAGAACTGTTTCTTTAAAAAGATAAACAAAAGTGTTAAACCTTTAGCTAGATTCATCAAGGAAACAGAGAGAACATTTAAATAAATAAAATCAAAAATGAAAGAGAAAAAGTTATAACCAACACCACAGAAATACAAAGGATTTTAAGAGACTGCTACAAAACATAATATTCTGACAAATCAGACAACCTAGAAGAACTGGATAAATTCCTAAAAGCACAATCTTCTGAGACTGAATCAGGAAGAAATAGAAAATATGAACAGTGACTACTAATAAAGTTGAACTCGTAATAAAAACAACAACAACAACAACAACAACAACAACAACTCCAGACAAAATAAAGTCCATGACCAGATGGCTTCACAGGTAAATTCGACAAAACATTTAAAGAATTAATACCTATAGTTTTCAGACAGTTGTGAAAAATGGAAAAGGAACAAATGCTTCCAAATTCATTTTATGAGGCTAGCGTTACTCTGATACCAAAACTGGACAAAGATACTACAAAAAAAAATCACACATCAATATCTCTGATGAGCATAAATACAAAAATCCTCAACAAAATATTAGCAAATGGAATTCAAAAATACATTAAAAGGATCATTCACAATGACCAACTGGGATTTATATCAAGGATACAAGGATGGTTCACCATCTGCATTTAGTCAGTATGATACACCACATTAACAAAATGAAGAATAAGAAAAAAAACCCACAATAATCTCAATAGATGCAGAAAAAGCATTTAAGAAAATGTAACAGTCATTTATGGTAAATACATTCAACAAAGTGGGCACCGAATGAGCATGCCTCAACATAATAAAGGCCATATATGAAAAACCCATAGCTAATATCATAGTCAATGGTAAAAGGCTTAAAACTCTCCTCGAACATCAGGAATAAGATGAGAATATCCCCTATAACCACCTGTATTCAACAAAGTGCTGAAAGCCCTAGCCATAGCAGTCAGACATGGAAAAGAAATAAAAGAAATCCAAATTGGTGAAGAACTAAAACTGTCACTATTGGCAGATGACCAGATACTGTATATGGAAAATCCTACAAAGGCTCCACCAAAAACTATTATAAGTAATAAATGAATTCAGAACATGTGAAGGATACAAAGTGAGCACACAGAAATCTGTTTCATTTCTACACACTAATAACAAAGTAGCAGAAAAAGGAAAGTATGAAAACATTCTCAGTTATGATTGCATCAAAAAGATTAAATACCTAAGAATAAATTTCACCAAGGATATACACTCTAAAAATTATAAAAACAGTCTAAAAACTATAAAAATGTTTTCACTGATGAAAGAAATTAAAGGTGGCACAAATAAATGGAAGCTACATCATGCTCATATACTGGAAGAATATTATTAAACCGTCCATGCTACTGAAAGGAATCGGAAAATTTAATTCAATCCCTATCTAAATACCAGAAGTATTTTTCCCAGTAGTAAGACAAGTAATTCTAAAATTTGTATGAAATCACAAGATTCTAAATAACCAGAGCAATTTTGAGAAAGAAGAACAAAGCTTTGGGTATCACAATCCTAGATTTGAAACTATTCTCCAAAGCTATATTGCAGGGAATAACCAAAATAAGGGAATTAAGAGATAAAGACTTCAGATTATAAAACAAGTCACAGGATGTAAAGTACAGCATAGGGAACGTGGTCAAATAGATTGTAATAACTCTGTATAGTGACAGATGGTAATTACACTTACCGTGATGAAGCATTTCATAATGTATGTAATTGCCATATCACTATGTTTTGCTTCTGAAAGTATTATTATATCTAAACTATACTTCAATTAAAAATTTAAAAATATTAAAATTAAAGAAAATAAACAGCGTTCAGAAACAATTTTTATACAATTGCATTGTAAAGATTAGGTATATATATATATACCTAATATATACATACTCTCCCAATATATACCTCCCCATGTGGTGGCCTCTTAAGGCCTGCAGTACATTTCCTCTAATACCTCAGTGCAATCTACTTCTCTACTGCAATTTCCATTGTGATCTTTTGCTGAACCATCTGACACCCCAGGTCTCTGCTTAGCAAATGTTAACAAAGTCACGACACTCATAAGCTATCTTACACATTCTGATGTCTTGCAATAAAAAAAAATGTTTAATTTCAATTTTATTTAAATGTGTTTAGTGTGTAATTTTATTTAATGATGGGGTGAATTCTACACTAACTTATTAGGTAGTTTCAAGAAGCATCGACCAGGTATATTCACATTCACTATTATCCACAACATTCTCTATTATAAACATATGCAGAAAAACAAGGGGACTTCTCAAAAGCCTCAGAGTCAGGTTGCAAAGATGAATGTGTTGCTATTTGTGATTTATAGTCATCCAAACGACCTTTGTAATATGAATAAACAATGCTACGGTGACCTGATCTTCCAATCTTTCCAGAGAGGCATGATTATCCCTCCTCCCTGATGTCACAATGGAAGCCCAGATGGCCAGCAGTGGGAGGAGAATGTCACATGGAGTCTCCTCTAAATAGAGTTGATTGGATGAATCAATCACAATCAATAGTAGTTATTAATCAGTACAGGAAGCTCTACTCCAAGACACCTCCGAAAGTACTAGCTGGATGGAACAAAGATAATTTTTTAAGTTTATTTATTTATTTTGAGAGAGTGTGTGTGCAGGCAGGGGGATGCAGAGAGTGAGGGAGAGAGAGAATCCCACGCAGGCTCCATGTTACCGGCACAGAGGCTGCTGTGGGGCTCGAATCCTTGAACTATCAGATCATGACCTGAGAGCCAAAATCAAGAGATGGATGCTTAACTGAGTGAGCCACCAGGCACCTCTGAACAATTTTTTACTCATAGGTCACGGTGCTTTGTGCTGTGACTCACTCCTTTGTCCAAAACTGACTGAGCCAAGGACTAGAAGTTGACTTGAAAGCATACGCCTTATTATATGTTGTTATGTTTACAAAGGTCACTTTATGAACCATCTAGTCTTTTAAATTGGAGTCTCTCTGTGTGTCATTCAATGAATCGAGAACTGTCACCTATATTTTAATTGGTTGATGTAACTTCCGAAACAGTTCTATCACTATAGCATTAGTACTCATTAATAGGTCTGAACTAAGATTCAATGCCCATTGTCCAAGATTGGTCAGTGTCAGAGACCAAAGGCATGGTTGGTTCAACATTCAAGCCAAAGGTCCTCTGATCTTTTTCTATCTTCCTTTCTTACTCTCTCAACAGCCAAGATAAACTCAAGAATCACTCTTACCCTAACTTTCATGATTCTTCTATCTGGGGTTATTGCTTCATCAGAGAAGTTTTATGCAGTACTACAGATGCCCCTGTATCCTTTTAATTTTTGCAGTCTGTCAGAAATAATCATTGGGATTTATATAAAAATCAATGTGATGTCCAGTGAACTTGGCCTAATATACATGAGCAGGGAACAGTTATTATGGGAATTTATTGATCTCGTCTTATTTTTGTTGCGTTATAAAGCATATTCATTTATTCAATGTAGCCAAATTCTCTTTCCTTCTAAAAATTGTCCTTATGAAAATATTAACTGATACAGAATCACAGTTAGGAAAAAAAAATGATCATGATACTTAGAAGAGTTTTCTTCCTTGCTCACAATGAAAAATGGCAACTCATCTAAGAAAAAACAAGCTCTCTACAAGTTTAAGTTCCTAGTCAACCCTTGAGATACTATTGTAATCCCAGTAAAATGAATTTGCTTATTATGTCTCTTTTCAAGAAGACCCTCCCTTTTCTTCCTCTGCAATGTAATTGTTTTGCTCATCACTGTTCGTATTTATGCATTAAGAGAGAGATTTTTCATACATTCTTGGGGAAGAACCCACTGGTCTTGGCTTTTCTGGTTGTAGCTTCCCAACTTTTCTCATGAATAAATGGTTTTTAGTACTTTGCAGGGAAAGGTTGGCCTTATCCCCTATCACCAATGCTGTCTCCCATTGAGCATTTTGGTTTTTTCAACTTTTGCCATTCAAAAACACCCAGTGTTACTGATCCAGCCAATGAATTTCAAAGAGATTCTATAACTCTCGATATTCCAGTCCTTCTAACTGTGGAAAAAACAAAAAACAAAAAACAAAAAACAAAAAACAAAAAACAACTAAGGGTAGTATGAGAAAACACTGTGGAAAGTACTCAAAGGTCTGAAAAACATATGCTCTTAGACAAAGAAAGAGAGATAAGGCTTATTCCTAGGAATGAGTACCAGAGCTCACCCTCTAAGGGATAGCTGGTTAACCCAGAATAAAACAGAAGAATAGAAGAAATATTCTTGTGCTCCAGCAAAAGGGATGATTTTGGAAGAAGGAAAGAAAGAGTAAAGTTTTGCTAGTTTTACTTTAGCCCCAAAATATGTTAACACACAACAGAGAAGCATACAATGCTAACCAGTGTGATTGTATCCTACAGCTGCCCCATCTACCCAAGGAAATGAGCCACTTGTGGGAATGCTCATATCTAAAATATGTATTTATGTCTTCCAACAACCGTTTCTTCTCATTTCACTTTTTTATAAAAAAATGCTTATTTATTTATTTTGAGAGAGACAGAGCACAAGCAGGGGAGGGGTAGAGATAAAAGGGAGAAAGAGAATCCTAAGCAGGCTCCGTGCTGCCAGCACAGAGCCCAACACGGGGCTTGAACTCACAAACTGTGAGATCATGACCTGAGCCGAAATCAAGAGCTTAACGGACTAAGTCACCCAGGCGACCCTCATTTCACTTTTTTTTTCTAGTCTGCCCAGGCTTTTGCTCAACAGATAGGATTCACCATTTCATTTTCAGTTCTATGCATGTCATCTGCGACCAGAGCCACCTGAATGTACCATACAGACCAGACCCCAGGAAATGCTGTCTTTCCATGTCCAGTCTGCTCTGACTGGTGGCTAACATGGGCTCCAGTTTCTCACTTAAGATATTCTGGATATTTTTTCCCTTGTGTTTTGCCTATTTTAAAAGTTAATCCCAGATGGTCCACAGTTACCTTTTTTTTTTTCCCCCCCTGCTCTCCGTCTATGTCCTTCTTCTGTTTCTCTGTTAGCTGACTTTAATTACTACCAAACACCTCATTTTTCAGTCTGGCTTTACTTTCATTAGGTGTCATTGACTCAGGGCCAAGCAATTGTGCCAGATCCTTGGTAAACACTTTTTTTCTGTAAATTCTGGTTTTTTTTTTTTTTTTTTTTTTTTGCCTTTGGAAGTTTGTTTTGTATTATTTATTAGATTTTATTTGTTTAAGAGCAGTTGTAGGTTTTCAGAAAAATTGCAGACTACACAGAATCCCCATATATTCCTTTCTCCAACCATCCCTCAAATACAGTTTTACCAATTAACATCTTTCATTAGTGCAGAAGGTACATGTTTTATAATGAATGCACTCATGTTGATACATGATGAACTAAAATCTATCATTTACATTAAGTTTCATGTTTTGTATTGTTCAGTTCTACGAGTTTTGACAAGTCTGGAATGATATGTACCCACCATTACAGTATCAGAGAGAATAGTCTTGCTGCCTTAAAAGTGCTGTATGTTCGAACTCTTCATCCCTACTCCCTCTCTCTGAACCCCTAGCAAACACTGATGTTTTATTATCTCTGTGGTTTTGACTTTTCTAGAACATCCTGTTGTTGGAAACATACAGTAGGGGTCTTTTACAAACCAACTTCTTTCACTTAGCAATATGGATTTAAGTTTCTTCCATGTATTTTGTAATTTGGTAGCTCCTTTTATTTTTTTTAAGTTGAATTATTTTGAGACAGAGAGAGAAGGAGAGAGTGAGTGGGGTAGGGGCTGAGAGAGAGGGGAGAGAGGATCCCAAGCAGGCTCTGCACTGTCAGCACAGAGCCTGATTTGGGGCTTGAGCTCACCAACTGTGAGACCGTGACTTAAGCCAAAACCAAGAGTCAGACCTTAACTCACTGAGCCACCCAGGCACCCCTAGCTCCTTTCTTTAATCCCTACCATCTTGTATCTTTTCTCTGCTCCATTTTTTTTTTTTCAATTTCATTTGGCCATTCTCACCTCTTAGATCCCCTAATGTGTGATCCCTTAGACCTCTCCTCCTAATATTTCTGTCACTGTATTCATCTTTTTGGTCTTTTCCTATGGATTCTACAAGAATGTCATGGCCTCTAGTTTAAGTTGTTTTTTTCAATTTACCAATAATTTCCTCCATTGCAGATTTTCATCAGCAGTAATGCTTTTCATTTCCATGAATTATTTCAGGATTCCAATGATTCCTATCTATTGGAATGACTTTATATTACAAGCAACTGTCACCTCTCCTCCTGACTGCTTGAATGCATTCCTAGACTCCCTGCCCCATAATCTCCCACCTTCTGCAACCTAGTCTCCAGAGTTTCTAGAATTATATTCTAAAAACACATGTGCTCATGTCATTTTCTTACTTATAGTTCTATAGTTGCTTCCACTAGTCTTAAGGTAAAATTTCAATTCCTCAGTATGGCTTCCTAGACTGGAGATAACCTAGCCCTTGCTTCCCTGTCCAGCCTAATCTTTTACAGGTTTGCTTTCACACTCTCCTGGCCCCTTGGTTCTTTGATCATATACTTTTTTTTCTTCTTTTTAAAGCTTCCCATTTGATTTTTCTTCCACGTGCTTCATATTTTCCCCAGGTCTTGGCCTGGCTAATCTCTGTCTTGCTTTAAATATCACTTGCTCAGGGTAAGCCTTCCTTGATTGCACAGATTTGATGAGCGGCCCCCTGTTATCTGTGTGACATGTGGTACAGTTCATCTCCGTAGCACCGTGGACACTCATAATTAATTTTAAGTAAGTGGGCTTAGGCGAGTGGCTACCATCTGAATGCAAACTTCGTTAAGGTCAAGAAGGGTGTCTTCTTTGTTCATAATGGGGTACTCAGAGAGTAGCTTGGGGCAGCTAAGCAATAAATACTTGCAGAAGGAATGATTTTCCTCACCTCTGCATGGGGCTATTGTGGTTTCACAGATGCAATATCTCAAAAATCTTATTAAAAATACAAATTAAACATTTGAAAATGTCATTTTCTTCTTTGCACTACTCTATTTCAGAGGATATATTTGCTCTGCTTTCTTTGGAACATATTGTATTATCCTTTTCAAGATATGCTATTTTTTTCTATTTACTGTGTAAGTATTAATCTCATTGATAAAGATGAATATGCTGAAACAGAAATAAACTTCCTTTGGGATTGGTGAGGATATCTATCTCAAATTACAGTAAATCTATTATTTCCTCTGGCTTTCATGGGGATTGGAAACATTTACTATGCAAATCCAGAGATATGGCGGCCCAGGAAGAGTGAGAAAATGAGAGTGGGAATGAAAAAGTGTGGCTTTGCAATGAACACTTTCTGTTTCATGTTTCCCAAAACCATCAGGAGTCGTGTTTAGGGCCTGCCAGGGCTGCTCTTGTCAGAAGCCAGTCCCTACAGGGTCCCTTTAACGGAGCATGAGGCTTTCTGCTCATTGTGGCTTTAAGCAAACAGAACACTTGCTATAGGCATCTATTAGCTTGAAATAGGTCTCCTGATTGTCCTGCAGCACAGGTGGCCTTACCTCTGACCCTACAGGTCAAAGATGTGAATGGGATTGTACCACTGCTTACTATAGTTATTCCTATGCACATTATTCTTAAGCAGACAAGAGGCAATTGCCTTTTCTTTCATCTCCCCTCATGTTCTCTAGCCTTAGCTGAAATATCTCATCGTTTCCAACATGGAACCCATGTTTCTTTTATTATGCTTTCTTCTTCGGGATTCAGATGTTTTCACGGAAGTTTTAGAGACAAATAAAACTTCTCCAGCTTCTCCAGCTGTCACACACATTGGAAATATGACTTACTTGTGGGCTCCTAGGAAGTGATGACAGGCAGAAGTGCATTGCCATTGTGCGGGCATTAGCAGTGAAGGTCTAAGGGCAAGCTCACGGACAGTGGTGGTTCGTCAGCTTAGCTTTGGAGGCGATCGAGCCTCTACTTTAGGAGGTCAGTGGTCTCCCCTATCTTGATTTCACTTCCCTTTCTCCCCAGACAGGTGCTGTGGTGTTTTCTGTCTGGGGCATCTTCACTCTGCCATGAACTTGGCTGGATAACTGGCACTCTTCATCCTCTGCCAATACAAGTTAATGAGTTTCATATTTGACTGCAGCCTGTTAGAAATGGAGCAGTGGTGGGGACTTCTTCCCAGTGACAGGAAGAAACACGCACCTTGAGCACCAGAGAAATATTTGTACACTAGTAATTTCCTTCTACAGGTTTAATGCACCTTGTAGGCTATGTTCTCATGTGATGGAAGCACCATTTGATGAATGGACTTAAGTTTTATGAACTCGTTCAACAACAACAACAACAAAAAACACAACATACAATGTGATTATGCACTCAATACTTAAAATGGGGGAAATTTATAACAGAAGATCTTGCTCCTTCCTTCACTTTAAAGGTGTAGGTTCAGAAAGAGAAGTTTGCATTAGACACCTCTATTTCTCTCCCAACAAAATGAGTTTAATGCTTCTGTCTTTAAGGGCATTAGATCTAATACTTTAATTTGATTTAATTTAAGCAGCTTTACAGTCTTATATAAGCCAAACCAATTTGCTTTTGGATTCATCAACCCTTCTAATGAAATTCATAATTGTCTGTGAGAAAATGGAATGTTGCCTATTTCAGAAAAGCCAAAGGAAATATTAATTTTCTTTTGAGCAAATAATGCTTTTCCAAAATCAGTCTGTAAGTAAGTCTAGACTTGACTGAAATAATTCCACCTTTCATTTTTTTTAAACTGTTTTTTCTTTTTTTTCCCGATGGTAAAAGTTCACTAGATTTTGGTTAAATAACTTTATCTTTGAGAATAAATTCTGTGAAATGGTTTTCTGGAAAAAGAAGCACTGAATATGACATTAATTATTGCATTTGTTCACTTTTTTAAAGGAAAAAAAGAAACAACTATTAAGTAATACTTAATTTTAAAAATATTTTATTTTTGAGACAGAGAGAGAGAGGAAGAGCATGAGAGAAACAGTCCAGGGGAGGGGCCGAGAAAGACAGAGACACAAAATCTGAAACAGGCTCCAGGCTCCAAGCTGTCAGCACAGAGGCCGACACAGGGCTTGAACTAGGTAACGGTGAGATCCTAACCTGAGCCAAAGTCAAGCGTTTAACCAATGGAGCCACCCAGGCGCCCCTATTAAGTAATACTTAAGGTAAGTATTTTAATAGCTCCACTGATTATTTAACACTTGACAATGAACTTATGAAATGTTAAAAGAATGGATATCCTATTTTTGTATTCTCCAGTGAAGCTTAAGAGTTGAGGAATTCATGGATTGTCTTTTTTTCTCTTTTCCTTTTGCTTTGCCTTTATGTCATTGACACTTGGACCATCTAAGGCCATAGGAGGGGGACTTCTTTTCTGGTCAAAACGACTGTGAAGTTTTCTTTATCTCTGAGTATATGGATTTGGAGAATTCTTGCTAGGAGAACATAGTCCAGCAAAACTTACACCACTGCCTTCCCCACCTAGGAATTATTTATTTGTTCCTGGGTGTCAAGCATTAGTCTAGGTATTTACCATTTATCAACTGATACAATACTCATAACAACCTGTGAGCTGGATACTATTTTTATCTTCATATAAAAGATGAGGGAGCTGAAGAACAGAGAGGTTAAGTGGCTTACTCAGACTCACATACCTACTAAGTTGCAGAACAGAAATTAAAATCCAGACAGTAGGGCTTTTAGAATATAACAAAGCATGGAACATTCCATAGTGTTTATATAATATCATGAGGGTTCTTTTTTTTCCCCCCACATTTTATACTTTAAAACATCTTTTTCTTTCTTTCTTTCTTTTTTCTTTCTTATCTTTTTTTTCCCAGAGAATATAGGAGAGGATCCCCCTTCAGTGATGCAAATGAGAAATTAAACAGATCAAACAGATCAAGTGGTGTTATCCCTGTGAGTCATCTTGGGTCAATCATATAGGGACAAACTAAGTCTCGTCCAAGGTAAGTGATCACTGAGACAGTGGGCTTTTGAAATCTTTATTTGATCTTTTAAAACAGAGAAGCCCAAAAAGAAAACCTAACCATGTGTTAGGGACTGAATGTTTGCATTCCCCCAAATTCCTATGTTGAAATCCAAATGCCCAATATGATGGTGTTGAGAAGAGAGGCCTCCCAAAGGAGGCGACTAGGTGAGATGAGGTGATGAGAATGAGGTCCTCAAGGTGGGATTGGTAGCCTTGCAAGAGTAAGATGTGAGATTAGACTCTCCCTCCCTCTGCCACGTGAGGTCACGGTGAGAAGGAGGTCATCTGCAAGCCAGAAAAAGAGCCCATGCTATGCTACCACCCTCATCTCAGACTTCTCCCCTCCAGAACTGTGAGAAATAAATGGCTACTGAGTAAGCTACACAGTCTATGATATTTTGTTGTTGGAACCAAAGCTGGCTAAAATACCACCAGATGGTTCAGAAATCCATGTGAGTAGTACCTAGATTCGTACTTAATATTCTCCTAACTATAAAAGAATATTGATAAGAAAGAAAAAAAAGACTGATTGATGTCTGTTCTCTAGAATTCTTTCACCCCATGATTTATAAGACGGAACTTCTTCTTTGTGGAGAAGTTTTCATGACTATTTTCCTGATCTTTGGTCCAAAGCTCTCCTGATATACCATAATATCATGAAGGCAGAAATTTTATTCTCACCGTAATTCCTTTTCTTTCCCAAATAAGGCAAAGAAATTCTCAACTCTACCCCATGAAGAACCCGCCTCAGGATTTTCCTCCAGCCTAGGAATCCCTTGTCTCATGGCTCTTTTCTTGGTATGGAAGAAAGAGTGTCTAAGTGACATTGAACCCAGGTCACATACATAGTTGGCCCAAACTTTACTCTTAATCAATTGTCTTAGCCATTTTATGGTTTTTATCTAATTGTTTATTCGTGGGCTGAGCTAATACCTTGCAGCCAAGCAAATTTTTATGGCTGTGTATGTAATTTCTGAACAAATAGGGTGTATAATGGAAGTGAAAGTGCTGACATTGTGCTTTCTGTAATGGCCTGAGTAGACTCAGGATTACAAAGTACACTTTTATTGCAATCCTTCCACCGGGCCATTTATATGAAGCATGGATTGAAATATAATTTAGAACTGTGATGTGGTACTTGAACCCAGTAGCTAGAATATGAAAACCATCAAACAAATAAACAGACAAATGTAAATGATCCAGAAACAGAAAACAGCAGGCTCACCAAGGCCTCTAATAATTTAAACATGGCCATCTGAGTCTTGTAGAGTGAGTGTCTAAATCAGGCTTTTTGAATAAAGAAAAATATTTACCCTTAGTTCAAATCTAAATCACCTTTGACTTAAAATAGTAAGATAGTTGAAACTAAGGTGCTTTTTCCCTAAATCAAAGAAAAAAAAAACCTCATTTATTTTTTTCATTTTTAAATAAAGGTGTGGGGGGATACTTCTCAGGAAACTAAATTTAGGAAATAATATTATGGATCTTATCCATGCTTTCTAAAGATTAATCTGAATATTTCGCCCCACAAACTAGAAAGTAAAATAAGCAAGAGAAAAGGGAAATGAAGGCCATTTCTCGTTTTCATAGTATTTACTAAATATCATTAAAGTAGGTAGGTGGTAAGGAGGGTTAATTCTGAAATATCATGGTGATAAATTCAGCAAACATCACCATGGGAGATTGTTACAGTGGGAAAAAGAGGAGGTGAGTTAATAATTGAATGTATTTCTCTTCTCTAAAAGCTGTTTTGTCATTGTCTTTTTCTTCTTTTCTTTGCTGATCCCACCCCCTACCCTGACTTCATTGGTAACAAAAGTGAGACTTAGGTGGGGAGCTACAGAAATGTTTACTTACTGAACCAGAGAAAACAGATTAGTGCAAGAAAGAGGACAATGAGCTGCCTTGGGGAAATGTCATTTTCAAAGAAGTTGATGTACTCATTCAGTATTTGGGGGACACTGGATTGTGCCAGAATTCTGGAATTGCATTCTAAGTAGCACATATTTTGGGCTGTTTTTCTTTCTTGTTGAGTTCTTTTTAGGCTTCAAGTTTCTTCTTTCCTGTCCTATAAGCTCTCCAGTGCCTTTTATTTTTCTGCTTTTGGGTTATTTGAAATCTCTCACTCTATAGGTCTATACATCTCCCTGCTGTATCCTTCATGATTTTCCTTCGGTACTCAACCAGAGAAATACTGGTGTGCGTGTGTGTATGTATGTGTATATATACATATGTATATATATATGCACGTATACATATACATAGATATGTATATATGTACATACATATACATACACATGTACAATGTATGTAAGCAATGTGTGTGTGTATATATGTGTATATGTGTGTGTGCTTACATATGTAAGCAATGTGTGCGTGTGTGTGTATATACACACACACGCACACATTGCTTACCCAGGTGCTTCGCTATGTGGCAAAATATTTCAGACAAGAACACTGCACATTCCAGGTCGATTCTACATCCCTCACCAGCTAGCTCACCAACTTGCTTGAGCAAGCTACTAAACCTTGATAAACTTTTGGGTACCCTGCAAAAATCTGGTAAAACCTACTCGATGAGATGAGATGACATAGTTAAAGTCCCCAGGAAGAATACGTTGCACATTTGCAGATACTTGATAAATATGGTTATCTATGGGACTCAATGATTTGAATGTCACAGAATCATAAATGCTCAAGTAGGAAAGTAATTAGATAATTGAGTATATCCTCCTTATTTACAGATGACAAAGCTGAGGTTCAGAGAAGTCAAGTGTCTTACTACAGGGCATCAAATAATTGGAACTGGGGTTAGAACCTAGGGCGTAGGCACGATTTAATGAATTCTGTTCACATTATTTCATACACCCCAAAGCCTTGCACCATTCTGAATTTGGCTGGCTTCTTACTGTGCCCATCCACCCACACCCTAGTTTAAGACAAATCTCCCTTTTCCTCTCTCATGTGTATCTCTTTTGTATGTGGGGGAAAGGAAATTGTCTTATTATCTCATAATTGTGGCCTATGAAAGTAACTGGGCTGTTGCTGACTGAATACCTTCTTCTCCTTTCTCTCTGCCATTCCTACTGATAAGTACTTCCTTAGCCTCTGCGTTAGATCTGCCAGATTTGATTCTCTTTCTGCGATGCTAATTTCCCGTCAGACAACCAGTTTCTAATTCTGCCTCCTCTGATATCTTCTAACACTGGATTCAGTTGAAATGACCTTCCTTCTCTAGAATGTTCAATTTTTGAAATGTGTCCTAGTCAAGGATGTAAAATGCACCCTGCATTTCGTGGCAATGCTACAATTTACTTCCACAGCAGCTCAGAATGATTGAACAACACGTTACAAATGCCCTTTTCCCTCACAGGAAGATACCGTGAGGATTCCACCTTTTCATACCCCACTGAAAAACAGGGGGAAAAAGGTCCACCTTCTCCAAAAAAGAAGAAAACACTTAGGCTGAAACACAGCTAACGTTCCTCGGTTTCTGGATTTCTGGTTCTCCCGAATCATTGTTCTATTTTCTTCACAAGCACTGGGCTAAATGTCCATATTGCTTGATAAAATCCCATATGATAATATATAATTACATAAATTTTTATAAAACATTTGAAAAGCTATAAAATTACCTATTTCTGTTTTTAATCACAAAGAAATAAAACTTAAGGCATAGAGCTGAAGCTCTACCTAATTGCTTCCACTTTTCTTTCTCCGAAAGCAACTGTTAACATGAAGGCAGCCTTGTCATTCTTTTTATTTTTTTTATTTTTTTAATTTTTTGAGACACAGAGAGACAGAGCATGAGCAGGGGAGGGGCAGAGAGAGAGGGAGACACAGAATCTGAAGCAGACTCCAGGCTCAGAGCTGTCAGCACAGAGCCCAAAGCAGGGCCCGAACCCACGAACTGTGAGATCGTGACCTGAGCTGAAGTCCTACACTTAACCAACTGAGCCACCCAGGCACCACGGCAGCCTGGTCATTCGAATTCATGTTTTTATAATGGAAGTATAGGCGCGTAAACCCTAAGCAGCACTGGTGTCTGTTTTAAACAAATTACAATATTATACTGTAGATCTCTTTGGTATAACGTTTTATTTCTTCCTTTTTTACATTTTATGTTTGAATTGCATATTAAGACATGTATTTCTAATCCATGAATTCCACCTGCGAAAAAGGTTTCCATCTGGTAAATATACCAGAGTTTCTTTATCACATCCCCTATTTTGTCTATAATCAGTTATGCCAAGTGAACTTTCCTGAACATGCCTCTTTTTGCACTGATGGGAGAGCACCCCCAGGGTGAATGCCTCAAAACTAAATTGCTGGTGAATCAGGTGTGAATGTCTTAAACCTAACTACATACTGACAGATTGGTTTACACGTCCACCAACTGTAGAACTTAACTCCCATTTTATCTTCCTCCTGACAAATCCATGAGGTACTAGTTTTTACTTTTACTTTGCTTAAACATTTTTAAATATGGGGCGCCTGGGTGGCACAGTCAGTTGAGCGTCTGACTCTTGGTTTTGGCTCAGGTCATGCAGAATGCGCTTGAGATGCTCTCTCTCCCTTTCTCTCTGCCTCCCCCCCACTCATGCTTGGCTCATGCTTGCTCTCTCTCTCTCTCTCTCTCTCTCTCTCTCTGTCAAAATAAATAAATAAAACTTTAAAAAAACTAAATTTTTTTTAAAGTTTATTTTTATTTACTTTGAGAGACAGATTGAGAGCAAGCAGAGGAGGGTCAGAGAGACAGAGAGAGAGAGAGAGAGAGAGAGAGAAAGAGAGAGAGAGAGAGAAAGAGAGAGAGAGAGAGAGAGAAAGAGAGAGAGAGAGAGAGAGACAGAATGCCAGGCAGGCTCCACACTGCCAGCACAGATCCCAGTGTGGGCCTTGAACTCACAAACCATGAGATTATGACCTGAGCCAAAGTCATGAGTCAGAAACTCAACCCACTGAGCCACCCAGGTGCTCCTAAAATTTTTTATTTTATTTTTATTTATTTTTATTTATTTTTTTAAATTTTTTTAACTTTTTTTTTGAGACAGAGAGAGACAGAGCATGAACGGGGGAGGGGCAGAGAGAGAGAGGGAGACACAGAATCTGAAACAGGCTCCAGGCTCTGAGCTGTCAGCACAGAGCCCGACGTGGGGCTCGAACTTATGGACCACGAGATCATGATCTGAGCCGAAGTCAGACGCTTAACCGACTGAGCCACCCAGGCGCTTCTAAAATTTTTTATTTTAAATAAAAATTGATAGGATTTTTTTCCAATTAGGTATGTGTACCCCTAGGTCCCAGAGATTTGTTTCCAAATACACTTCTTTGCCAAATGGAACCAGCACTCTTAGGAGAGCCCAGGCTGGTTCAGGGAAAGCATGAGAGGAGCCTGAATCTCATTATTCTGGAGAGTACAAAAAAAAAAAAAAAAAAAAAAAGAGAGAGAGAGAGGAACAAAATAACATAGGAACCAATCTGATGGGGCTTCCACTTACCAAATCTAGAATCTAGAACAACTTAAGCACCAAAAATGAACAATGGCCCTTAACTGTTACCATGTTGGAAAAATACACTGCTACTGATAAGCAAGTAACAAATACACGATGAAGGCAGAAGGAACATGTCAAATGACAAAAATAATACAATTGAATAACGAGTTTAATGTCCTTCATTCACAGGGAACCAATCCATGGGTTGGGGGAGCACAACACCTCACAAGCATGGAGCACTCTTCCTGAGGGATCTGGTTTCACAAGGAGTTAGGATAGGCCACTGGGAAACACAGCGTGCTTGGCCAGGAGAACCGGGATCTCCTTAAGGCCAGCAGATCCTATCTGCCACAGTAAGGTAAGCCAGCTAAGGCTGAGATGAGGGATTCTGATTGGCTTATGTCCTCCTTTTTTTTTTTTTTAAGTTTTTCTTTTTATTTTTAATCTTTTTTTTTGAGAAAGAGAGAGAGAGGGAGAGAGAGAGAGAGATGGAACAAGTGGGGGAGGGGCAGAGAGAGAGAGGGAGACACAGAATCTGAAGCAGGCTCCAGGCTCTGAGCTGTCAGCACAGAGCCTGATGCGGGGCTCAGACTCATGAACTGTGAGATCATGACCTGAGCTAAATTTGGATGCTTAACCAACTGAGCCACCCAGGCGTCCCTGATTGGTTTATGTTCTAATTCCTTGACAGGTGTTTCCCATACATGCTGGCTGGCTTACTCACATTCAGATTTGGGATGCGCTCCAGGCCACCCAGACCGCTTCCGTTTTGTGGGTCCTGATAAATGAATTAACTTTCCCAAATGACAGAGTTAGAAAACCACTAAATGTGCACAACAACACAGGAAAAATTTATATGGACAACTGTCATGGCTGGATGCTGAAAACCAAAGGTTCAAGTTTGTTGACAAATAAAATATTTACATAGTTTTAAAGTATCTTGCAATAGATGACTAACTCATTATAAAGGGATGTCTTTAAAAGGAAGGAAATCTGGCCGAAACTCCCTTACGTAAGGGATCAAGTTAATAGAACCATGAATGGAACAAATGGACACCCAGTGCCTCCCAACAGGTTGCTTTGAGAAAGATGCTGTATCACGTATGAAATCTTTCTGACAACCAACGGTGTAAGCTGAATTGAATAATGGGAAAAAAAGAGAAAAACCCAAAGTGGGGAATATGCTACCAACCACTGGGCCTGTGATGTTTTTTAATGTTTATTTCTTTATTTTGAGAGAGAGAGAGCAGAGGAGGGGCAGAGAGAGAGAAAAGTGAGAGAGGGAGAGAGACAGAGAATCCCAAGCAGGCCATGCCCTGTCAGCACGCAGCCAGATGTGGGACTCAAACCCATGAACCATGACATCACGACCTAAGCCAAAATCAAGAAATCAGACACTCAACCCACTGAACCACACAGGTGCGCCACCTGTTCTCTTTCAAAGGCCAAGGTCAGGTCATGAAAGGGCAAAAAAAAAAAAAAAAAAAAAAAAAAAGGAAAAGAAAAAAGAAAAAAGCAGGGGGAGGGGGCGGAGAGGCTGGCATATATTAAAGGAGAGAAAAAGCACTGTGAGTACCATCAGTGAAATTTGAATGCACACTGTATTACATAATGATAATATATCAGTGTTAAATTTCTTACATTTACTCAGTGGCTAAGTGAGAGAAATATTTAAGGGCACAGGGTCACGATGACCTCTGCAACTTATCAAACGCTTCAGTCCCTCTCCCCCAAGGAATAAGAATGTGAATATTATTTTCTTATGATGAATGTACATGGCTTGACCATTCTGGGCAGTACCTGCTCCATAATAATTTTGGAATATTCCTATTGAAAGCCTATTTGGCACTGAATCGGAACAGGAATAATATAGGAAGTGTAGATTTTATTATCATCATCGTACAGTTGGAGGCAGTGAGGTGTAGAAATTAGAAGACTTTGCTTACAGTCCTGAGGCATTGATACCTGCAGAGGAAACTAGGATTAGAATTACAGTCTTCTTACTGAGGCAATCTCTTCTTTTTCTTTTTTAAAACTATGTTGAAACACGCTTGATTAACTAGAGGCTGAAGCCTTTGTGGGTGGTTTCATTATGTTTTCAAGGCCAAACATGAGTACATTGTCATCACGGAGGCCACAAGTGACCAAAAATGTCAGCAAGTGATACCCTTTGATAGATGATCTCCAAGGAGCTGAATTCCGCCAACTCATAAAAGCAAAGAATGCTCAGAACCCTCTGGAATGCCTGGTTGCTATTTGGATCACCTTGCAAGGTTCCTGTCCTGTTTTATTTTATTTTCCCCCCTAGGAACAAGTAACATCCTCGCAACCACAGGGATTTGCAAGATTCCTACATCTGTTGTTTTCCGAGGTCTTAATTTGATTTTGTAGTCCTCTTGATAGGGATCATCAGGTGGTGACTGTGTTATATGCAGACTTCAGAGCTCCCCTCTCTCCTGCCACTTGATGAAAGCTCTCTTGGGAGTAGGAATGCAAATACTCTCACTTCAGCAGTTTAATCTGCAGGCCTGGTGTGTGGATTCTCCATCATAGGGTAAGATTCACTGAATCTGTCTTGTGCTCTGACTCTGGGGAAGCCATCACTTGTCATCCCGCCCAGTAGAGCATGCTGTAGCACCTGCTTTATACAGTGCCTTGCCACAGAGCATCCCTTCTGGTAGAACATCAAACAACCAAATAGTCTCCTGTATCCAAATGACAGGGCGGAGGGAAAAGGAGTCCATACCGAACTGTGCCAAAGTTCAGCTCTGTCTCTAGGGTAACGCATTCGCTTTTCTTTCTTGTTTTTCTAATTAAATATTGTTTAATGTTTACTTATCTTTGAGAGAGAAAGACAGAGTGCCAGTGGGGGACGGGCAGAGACAAAGGGAGACACAGAATCCGAAGCAGGCTCCAGGCTCAGACCTGTCAGCACAGAGCCCGGCATGGGGCTCGAACTCATGAACTGTAATATTGTGACCTGAGCCGAAATTGGACACTTCACCGACTGACTGAGCTACTCAGGCGCCCCCACTTTTCTCTTTCACAAAAAATAATGGTAGACAAATACCTAAACCTCATAAACACAACTGTCTACTTTCAAGTTGTGAGTGGCTCTTCTTATCCATTAGTGGAGTAGAAGTGAAAATACATCTTATGCTAAGTAAACCTGCACCTGAAACAGCATTTAGCAAAAGTTTTCAAAACGCTTCAACCAGTTTCATTGAAGTTTCTACAACCCTTACAATTTACCTTTTGCTATTTTCCATTTTCAGAAATATATCCGCACTTCAAAAAAAGCAAACGTATATTAAATAACTACACTATCACATGTTACAATGTTTAAGGTTTCTATTAAACCCATGAAAAGGGCACTGCTATTCCTAATTTACAAAGAACTTGACGTTGGTAAAGTTTAAAGATGCCCAAGGTTCTTACAAAGCTAGAGAATGGCTTTTAATTTGTAGCAGGTATTGGTCATTATGTACATAAAATCAGTTTCCCCTTCCCACCATTTCTTTCCTGTGATAGATCCAAGGTTTACTCTGGGGGCATTTTCCCCCAATGTGGCCCACCTTGTGGTAAGGGAAGGGAATATTCTGTCTAGCTTAGAAGCTGAATCTTCTAAACTTATCACAGGTACTCTACCATGCTCTATGCCTACATTTACATATTTATATATTTATTCTGAGAGAGAGAGAGGTGGGGAGAGGGAGAGGGGGACAGAGGATCTAAAGCAGGCTCTGTGCTGACAGCAGAGATCCCTCGAACTCACGAACCATGAGAACCTGAGCTGAAGTTTGATGCTTAATCAAATGAGCCACCTAGGGGCCCTAGGGCACAGTTCTGACCAAAGTTATATTAAGGAAGATATGCTAGTGAGGGATTCTGGAAAGTTGTTTAATTGTTTTTTGCTCTTTAACCAAAGAAAAAAAAAGTTTCTAATATTTATTTATTTTTGAGAGAGAGAGAGAGAGAGAGAGAGAGAGAGAGAGAGAGAGAGAGAGAGAGAATGACTAGGGGAGGAACAGAGAGAGAGGAAGACACAGAATTCAAAGCAGGCTTCAGGCTCTGAGCTGTCAGCACAGAACCCGCCATGGGATTTGAACCCACAAACTGTGAGATGAGGACCTTAGCCAAAATCAAAAGACAGAAGCTTAACGAACTCAGCTACCCAGGCACCCCCCTGTGTGGATATTCATTTTTTTTTTAGATTTTTTAATGTTTATTTATTTTTGAGAGAGAAAGAGACAGAGTGTAAGCAGAGGAGGCACAAAGAGAGAGACACACACAAAGAATCCAAAGCAGGATCCAGGATCTGAGCTGTCAGCATAGAACCCAATGTGGGACTTGAACTCCTAAACCGTGAAATCATGACATGTGCCAAAATCAGAAGCTTAACCGACTGAGACACCCAGGTGTCTGTTTTTTTCCCCCCTCTTAAAAAGAGACTCAAAAAAGAGAGTTGCCCTCTTTTTCTGCTGTGCACTATCTTTGCATGTGACAACTTCTGTGTCAGCAATTTTGTGTCCTTGAGAAGAGCCAGCATGAGAGTAAGACCAATTCTCTGAGGATGGCAGAGCAGTTAGAGAGAAAATTTCTAGATCCCTGAGGGCATCTGTGTGCTCCTAAACTGACCAACCTCAGAGCTGCTTCAGCTCAGGCCTTCTTACTTTGAGGAGAAATTCATTTAACTTTGCGGAAGCCATTTGAGCCACATCCCAAGTCATCTTGCTTGATACACAATCCATGATGTCTGACTCAAAAGCCAGAAACAATTTTTCACAGAAACACCACGACTAGCCTCCACAGGTACACATTTTTCACTGAATAATTATAGCTGTCGATGAGAATTACCATCAGTCTTTACAAACAGAATTCACCAGTCCAACTATCCACTGGAGCCAGGCAGTTAACCCAAATGGTGAAGGTAGATTTTAGGAAGCCCGGAGAATGGAGATGTACCTTAAGAAACTGCAAGCTTGCTTCCAACAAATTGCTGCCCACATTTCCAATTTTTATGTTTTTAATTTCTTTTTAATGTCTTTATTTATTTTTGAGACAGAGAGAGACAGAGCATGAGCAGGGGAGGGACAGAGAGAGAGGGAGACACAGAATCCGAAGCAGGCTCCAGGCTCTGAGCTGTCAGCACAGAGCCTGATGTGGGGCTTGAACTCACGGACTGTAAGATCATGACCTGAGCTGAAGTGGGACGCTCAACCGACTGAGCCACCCAGGTGCCCCTGTTTTTTAAATTTTTTTAATATTTATTTTTGAGAGAGAGAGAGAGAGAGAGAGAAAGCATGAGCAGAGGAGGGGCAGAGAGAGAGACAGAGGGAGACACAGAATCCAAAGCAGGTTTCAGGCTTGGAGTTGTCAGCACAGAGCCCAACACAGGGTTCAAACCCATGAACCAGCAAATCATGATCTGAGCTGAAGTTGAGTGCTCAAATGAATGAGCCACCCAGGCACCCCCAGATTCTCCAATTATTTAAGAGAAGCCTCAAAATCCAGAAATCTGGGGGGACAATCTCGTGATTTATAAATTGTGACCACCGAGTCATTTTAAAAATATGCAAGCATGGGGCCCCTGGGTGGCTCAGTCGGTTAAGCATCTGACTTCAGCTCAGCTCAGGACCTCACAGTTTGAGTTCGAGCCCCACATCGGGCTCTGTGCTGACAGCTCTGAGCCTGGAGCCTGCTTCGGATTCTGTGTCTCCCTCTCTCTCTGCCCCTCCCCCACTCATGCTCTGTCTCTCTCTCTCGAAAATAAATTTCCAAAAAAACAAAAATAAAAATAAAAATATGTAAGCGGAACAAAGCAGGCACATAAGTTGTATTGGGTCCCTTAGTTGTAATTTTCTAACTTCCTTGGAAGAGGACAGTATTATTCATCTGTACTGTCATTGTATCCTATATAAAATAAACCATGCGATTTTTACACCAGCTTTCAGAAAACACAAACCCAACAATGCCAGGGAGATGGTTCTTTATCTCCAATCTAACTCAAGCAGAAACAGCACAAATCAGACCAGGGGCAAGCTGCCATGATTTATATCTCTGAGGGAATTTTGTTTGGCCAAATAATTGCCCCTGCAGAAATTTTAAGTTTTAGCTCTCAAGAAAAAATAATTTTTTTTTTATGGAAAGTTTTCTTTTATGACTCCAAAGTGCTGCAAAGAATTTTTTAAAGTTTAAGATTGTGGGAAGCTCCTGGTAAGATTTTGAAACTCACCTAATGTTTGATTGAAATGTCACAGGCTTACCTGAATCATTAAGGTGTAGCCAGGGCTAAAGGACAAGTGAACTCGAGAAATGGCTTCAGAATGATATGATCCCAATGTGACAGGTCTGCGCCCCAAAGAATGTCCGTGGGGAAAATGCTTTTTTTTTTTCTTTTTCTTTACTTTTTACCTCTATGTATCCTAATTGTTATTGTAATACGTGACCCTTCTAGAACATCTAGAAAGTAGCAACAAAATTATAAAATATCACAACATTCATTAATAAAGTTGTCACCAATCAGAAGCAGCCACTATCAGGGGCACCTGGGTGGCTCAGTCAGTTAAGCATCCGACTTGGGCTCAGGTCACGATCTTGCCATTTGTGGATTTGAGCCCCACGTTGGGCTCTGTGCTGACAGCCCAGAGCCTGGAGCCTGTTTCAGATTCTGTCTCCCTCTCTCTCTTCCCCTCCCAACTCGTACTCTCTCTCCCAAAAATAAAATAAAACATTTAAAAAAATTTTTAAAAAAAGCAGCCACTAATATTTTGGCATAAGTTCTCCCAATGTTCTTATTTTTCCAGATTTTTATCTTATCTACTGAGATCATATTACATAATCATTTCTGTATCCTGTGTTCTTATTTTAACATCATTCAGTCTCAATTTTAAGTGTGAATTTTGAAGCCAGCCTACTTTGTGATTATTTTTAAGCAGCAATACTCTTTCTTTCTCTCTCTCTCTGTATAGAAGCCTTATGACTTTTTTAAGTTCATTTATTTATTTTGAGAGAGAAAGAGCATGTGCCTGTGAGAGGGGGAGGAGCAGAGAGAGAGAGAGAGAGAGAGAGAGAGAGAGAGCGTGGCGAGGGCGGGGAATCCCAAGCAGGCTCTGTGTTGTTAGAGCAGAGCTGGACGCAAGGCTCAATCTCAAGAACCACGAGATCATGACCTGAGCCAAAATCAAGAGTTGGATGCCCAATGAAGTTGGATGGCCACCCAGGTGCCCCTAGAAATTTTAAAGTTTATGTTTGAAATCTAAGTGCTGTGCTGGCACTTAGTTTGCCCTAATTTTGCCTGGAATGCATGTGATTTGTGGAAAGGGATCCCTTTGTCATCTCAGGGACACATTTTGCAAATACTCTGCTGCTGTCCCAAGTGTTGTGGGCTCTTCCAGAAAATTTCACTTGTGGGATACATCTCACTAGTTTTTTCTCCTTAGAGTTCCCTCCCACCCTGAGAGCTTTTTAAAAAAAAATTTCAGAATTTTTATTTGCCATTTGAAACATTTTCAATTTTTTATTGAAAATACTAATAATTCCAACTCTTGGTTCTCTGTCTTACCTTTTTATAGTCCCAGTTTTATCTGTTTTTTTTTTTTTTTTTACACTTAATGTAGCATGATGAAGAAACACCACTTCCAAGAGTGTTTTTTCAAAGGCAAGAGGCAGAGACGTCCTGAGGCTCTTTTTTTTATTCTTTTAATGTTTATTTATGTTTGAAGTGAGGGGGAGGGGCAGAAAGAGAGGGGGAAGCGAGGATCCGAAGTGAGCTCTGTGCTGTCAGCACAGAGCACAATATGGGGTTCAAACTCAACGAACTGCGAGCCGAAGCCGGACACTCAACCAAATGAGCCACCCAGGCTCCCCAAGGTCCTGAGACCTCTTGTGTGGTCCCCGCTACCAGCAAGAACAACCTTTGGGTACATTTCACTGGCATGCACTGCTTACCCACTTCATACACTTTCACAGCAAGTGAGAGTATTGGGTACAATCCAACTCTTTCCACTTGTGGCCATCTCTTGCCACATTGCAGGCAAGTGACCATATGTGAATTAAAGTTGGAAGTTAAGAGCTCAAATTTATAGTTTATCATGGTAAGTTGATGACACTTATTCACCTTTATGTTCACATGAATGACTAAAATCAAATGAACAAAGGAAAACATCACCGACACAAAAAATTATATCCACATAGCACTAAGAGAATGATAAATGAGAAAACAGTGAGTAGAGAATCCAACTAGTTGTGGGAAGATGGAAGAAAGACAGCAGAGGAGTCATAAGGGTAATGGAGAGGGCTAAATGCTTCTAGAAAGGAATAATGAGGAGGAAAAGTCTGCCCGTTAGAGACCCAAGAAAGCTCCAGGAACACTGAAGGCCAACATGAGGCTTGGGATGGAAAAAATAGGGAGAAACGGTAGAAGGCTGTCTCCCAATACCTGCAGGAGACCAGAGGATGCCTGCCTGCCGACCATGGACATCCTTCCTCACAGAGGAGGGTATGTGGCAGGGCGGGGCTGATGGTGGGGACAATCTGGATGAGTCTTCAGTAAACTATGAGGTCTCCACACTTCCTCCCCATTCATCCTCAGAAAGCAGACAATCCCATCTGTGTAATACTTTTCGTTGAACCTCTGACCAACGTAACCTTAACGTTTCCCTCACTCTGACTGAAATTTAGACAGCTTTCTTCCTGACAGGAGGCACATGACCTCCCTTTTTCTTAGAGCATTTACTTTGGACAACTTGCAGTAATAAATTCTTTCTTTGCCCTGTGAGATGTAAATCTTCAGCAACCCAGGAATATCTTTCTCCAGGACACAGACGCTTTCCCTGTGAAATGCAATCATCAAGAGAGACAGTGCCTCAACCTCTAAGGTCTGGGGGAGGGCAGGGGCCCAACTTCCGTGGGTGCCAATTAGCTGTTACACAGGGGACCTAGCCACACAGACCAGCCTCCTCCCAGCAAATTCCAGTACTTTTCCAGTAGGACACTCCAGTGTACCCCCATCTTCCATAGCAGAGGAGTTGAGTTCAATCTCTCTCCTTCATTGTAATAATATTGAATCAAGTCTTTCTTGCCTGTTCATTCCGTCTGGCATTGTGTTCCTTTTCACAGCTCAAAGATCTCAGAGAGAGGACCCTCAGATACTGAAATACATGCAGCCAGAAGTGTTTCCTCTTCATATTGCACAGAGGCCCATTAGTGGCAAAGCCTACTCACCAACACAGAGCTTCTCATGAATCTTTCTTAAATAGGAACTAGCGGCCAAGACTCACGAGGCATTTGTGAAAAGCTTCCACTGGAAGATAGAGGAGTAGCCCAACAGAGCATTTCACTAAGTGTGGAGAGAGGAAGGGAGAGAGAAGGAGAGAGAGAGATGAATACATGTGACAGAGTCAAAAACAGAGTATATTTTACAAAAGAGTATGTAAGTCAGAGGCATAATGGAATGAGAGCATTATAATTTGTACTGTTTTGGAAGAGGTTAGGATATGCATAAATTCCAAAATTCATTAGTAAGTGTGGTAAAATATCAAGGGTTTGAATTAAAGGAATACAAAGAGAATGGAGAGGTGAGAAAATAGAAAAGATGTGAGAAAATAAAAGAAAGAAGAATTCAAGAGAGAGGAACATTTACCTATCCACCCCAACATGAAAAACAGGAAATGAATAAATAAAAGCAAAGGAAAGAGGAAAAAATGGAAGAAATATGATTTTTTTTAAAAGCCTAAAAATACCATTATGTACGCTATCCATAAACTTGTCAATTAAAAGAGATTTTAAGATGATACTCTTTTAAAAAAATTAGCTTTGTGCTATTTACAAGAGACAGACTTAAAATATAAGAATATAGTAAGATAGGGGAGCCTGGGTGGCTCAGTCAGTTAAGCGTCTCACTTCAGCTCAGGTCATGATCTCATGGTTTGTGGGTTCAGGCCCCTCATCGGGCTCTGTGCGACAGCTCAGAGCCTGGAACCTGCTTCGGATTCTGTGTCTCCCTTGCTCTCGGCTCCTCCCCCACTCATGCACGTGTTCTCTCTCTCTCTCTCTCTCTCTCTCAAAAATAAACATTAAGAAAAATTCAAGAACACAGTAAGATCAAAATAAAATAACAGGAAAAGAAAAGCTCAGTAAATATTAAGAGAAGAAAGGTAACATTTTTCTATGGCTTCTTTATACGCCATTAACTCAAACTTAGTAGTAGTGTTGCTTAGATGTTCTATATCCTATTCATTTTGATCCATTATTTTATCAATTATTCCAAGAAGTATCTTAAAAAAATAAAATAAAATAATAAATTAAATAAAAAATAAAATAAAAAATAAATTGATTAAAAATAAGTAAAAAAATAAATAACTTAAAAACATTAAAAAAAAAAGAAGTACGTTAAATCTCCCCTTATGGTGGTTATTTTGTTGATTTTTCCTTAGAACGTCACCAACCACAGCATCATTAACATTAATCCTGTACTTAGAAGTGCCAGTCCTGAGAAGTTCCTTTCAGAGCTTTTTAACTTAGTGAAGGAGTTCAAAACATTTTACGGGGCTTTAATGTAAGGGGACCGATCGAACTTCATTTGGGCTTAGAAGGAGTGCATAGGTCAAAGGAGAGCTAATTTTGCAAGTGGGAAAACGGAGGAATTATTCTTTGGATGAGCAAAGTTTAAATAACCACCTACTTAGGGGCGCCTGGGTGGCTCAGTTGGTTAAGCATCAGACTTCAGCTCAGGTCACGATCTCACTATTTGTGGGTTTGAGCTCAAAAGACAAGTAGGTATCCAGTGAGTATATTGGATCTGAATTGAAGTCTAAGTAATGTGCTTCCCTGAATTCTTCTAATTACTGCTAATATGGAAATGTTACCTAAGTGAAGGTAAGCTGCAGACACATTTGAAAAAAAAAGAAAAAAAAATACTAAAAACCACGGAGGTCATCAAATATTTTAGGAAGTGTACTTGCCTTAGTTTCTGGAACACAACTTTGCTTTCCACATATGAACGCCTGCCCACTCCAGCGTATGCCCACCCACCCTACAGTGGTGCCCTCCTCGTCTGCCAGATCTTAGAGCCCACACCACTCTTGCACTCTTACACACTCCTCACATATACTGGCTTCTCCCATAAACCCAGCTTGAGTTGTTTAAAGCTCCTTTCTGTTCATTATTTGTGAGCATATGCTCACAAACACCGAAGTAGAATTTTCGGGTTAAAGACTACATGTGGACTATTTATTTCTAGCATCACACCATGAGGGTTTAGCCTTCTGGGGTCCCAGCATATTATGGTAAGCTTCCTTCAGAAGGCTTCCCTGTTGTAGGCACTGATTTGCTTTTTATTCCTCTTGCCTCCAAGGCTTTCAGAGCACAAGTCCAAATTGCCTGGGACCAGCAAATGCCACCCAGATGAAAAACAGCTTTAATCCTTGCTTATGCCCCTGGTTCTCTCTTTCCTTTTAGTTTTATCCTAGTGATTCCCTATTATCTTTTCACATTACCCTTGCTTTAAAGAAAAAGTTAAGAAGTGTTTCATGTGGCAGTTAAAATTAGTTTTGCTGAAGGAAGGGTGATACGAATGACTTAGCCATTACCAGAAAGCAGAAATCCCTTGATATTGTCTCTGATATTGACAAGCTTAAAAATTTACGAAACCGCGGGCGCCTGGGTGGCTTGTTCAGTTAAGCATCTGACTTTGGTTCAGGTCATGATTTCACGATTCCCGAGTTTGAGACCCACATTGAGACCTGCACGGACAGTGGGGAGGCTGCTTGAGATTCTATCTCCCTCACCCTCTGCCCCTCTCCCCATCAAAATAAGTAAATAAACTTTAGAAAAAAATAGAAAAAAAATGACAAAACTCGTCATATCATGTTGTATATTTAGGCAAACTAAACATGATCATCTTGGACTCTGAAAGATGAATTCAGGTTTTTGTAGCCAATCTTCCTACTGGGGGAAGCTGCCTGCACTCGGAACTCTTAGTGACATCCATTTGTTGGATGGATATTCTACTGAGGATCTTGTTGACTTAGATACGTTCTTTTTGTAATGTCATTGCTTGGGTGATCACATTATTATTTTTTTCCTTTTTATATACTCAGAGGAAGCCCTAGGACTTTAGGTAATGCTGCTGACATCTTACTTGTAGGAAAGTGTGGTTAGATATGAGGGAACTCAACTGGGATGCTTACAGCTAAGGAGAGTAAAACCCCATCCCAGAAAGAAGCATTCTTCACCACACAGCAGGGACACAGCATCAACCGGAATCTACAACACCCCCTTCCATGTATTCATTACTCCAGGCTTCACACTGGAGAAAGACCAATGAAGTCCTTGATGGGAAGTGAAATGTAGAATCAAAAGATTAGGGGCACCTGGGTGGCTCAGTCTGTTGAGCAGCCGACTTTTGGTCAGGTTGTGATCTTGTGGTTCAAGGGCTTGCCCCTCTCCCGTGTAGGGCTCACTGCTGTCAGCACAGAGCCTGCTTTGGATCCTCCGTCCCTCTCTCACTCTCTCTACCCCTTGCCCGCTATGCGCTCTGTCTCAAAAATAAAAAACATTAAAAAAAAGATTAAAGTGGCACAATTTGAAAGACTTTGTCTACATTTGGTATCACAGTTGTAAGAAATAGGAAGAAGGAAAGTGTGGAAGTCTGGCTAAAAGTATGGCTCCCTGGCACCAGTTTGGCATGGTTCTGGAAACTTCCAGCAAGCCATTCAGTAATGACAGGAAGAACAAAGAGAGGAAGGAGGAAAGGCCAAGTTTATCTTGGTAGGGGGAAAGGATGGCAAGGGGAAGTAATTGTTCAGAGCCTATCACAGGCCAGATACCATATTGGGTGCTGGGGTCTAGGAGTAAGTGAAACACATTTCCTACCCTCATACATTTCCAGTCTCACACAGAATATACTATCAAAGTAAAATATTAAGTAAATCATTAAGGATAAAGATGCTGCAAAGGAAACATGTATGTCTAGGCATGAATTTAGAGGGTTAACTACATAATTCTACAAAAAGCCATGCCCTTGTAATTCTTCTTATCTTTGGCTTGCATGGATTCTAATATCCTGAAGATGTCAAGTTTTGAACTTGCCCTGAATATGTAAAGACACATTAAAAAGCTGTATATATGTTCACTTTAAGGAGGCAGCGTGGCATTTGGGCTTTTGGCTTATGTCATTAAAACAACTTGATCTTGGGGTGCCTGGGTGGGTCAGTCGGTTATGCACCTGACTTTGGCTCAGGTCATGATCTCACAGTTGGTGAGTTCGAGCCTCATGTCAGACTCTGTGCTGACAGCTCGAAGCCTGAAGCCTGCTTCAGATTCTGTATCTCCCTCTCTCTCTCTGCCCCTCCCCGCCCTCTTAAAAGTAAATAAACATTAAAAAAAAATTTAAAAGGGGCGCTTGAGTGGCTCAGTCAGTTAAGTGTCTGACTTCGGCTCAGGTCATGATCTCACAGTTTCTGAGTTCGAGCCCTGCATCGGGCTCTGGGCTGACAGCTCAGAGCCTGGAGCCTGCTTCAGATTCTGTGTCTCGCTCTGTCTGCCCCTCTGCTGCTTGCACTCTGTCTCCTGCATTGTCTCAAAAATAAATAAATACTAAAAAAAAAAAAAAATTAAAAAAAAAAGACTTGATCTCCTTTCTTGCACAACAGCAAATACACACAGCCAACTTTTACTATGTCAGCCTGGAAAATTCACAATCTAGATTTCTAATTTAGGAAAGTGGTGCTTGTTTTTACTAGTGTGTCCAATCAAATTACAGACCCTACCCTAGATACAACTCATCTGGACTCGGTAGGATGTGTCTGTTACAATCCATTTGTGCTATTTGCAGTAGATATTTCATGCTATGATTACTGTGGAAAGAAATAAAAATGGATGACAGAAAACATATATATTTTTTCTTGGCAAATTAACTGAATTTCAAAATAGGTTCATGACACTATCCTATGATATAGTCTTTTTTGTTAACTGTTGCGACTGAACCCAAAGGCGTCTACTGTGATGAACTTCCTTTCTAAGCACCAGAGATTTTGATATCAACAGCTTTGTGGTTGTACCCTAAAATGCCCACGGAAAAAAATGATGTATGATCTCATTGCTATGAGAATGCAGAATATTTTTTTCTTTTTTCTTTTCTTAACACTTATTTTTTGAGAGACAGAGAGACAGAGTGAGAGTGGGAGAGGGGCAGAGAGAGAGGGAGACACAGAATCTGAAGCAGGCTCCAGGCTCTGAGCTGTCAGCACGGAGCCCGATGCAGGACTTAAACCCAGGAACCATGAGATCATGACCTGAGTCAAGGTCAGACACTTAACCGACTGAGCCACCCAGGAGCCCATAAGCTTTCTAAACTCAGGAGGTCAATGGGCTTCGGTGGGTGGTCTTGCTTTCATGGAATATAAAGAACAGGCCCTTGGAAAAGTACAGACTCTGTCTCCCAGATCTGCTTCCTACAAATCTTTATTTTCAGTAAGACATTAAGTGATCTTCAGGAAAATCAAAGTAGACGATTTTCCTATATATCTGTTTCATATGGGTAACCTCCATTTTCTTGCTGATGACTTTTGTATGTAAGAATATGTATACACACTATGCTTTAAGGGCCTAGATGACATATACAAGCACACACACTTATTGAAAACAGTCTTCGGTATGGCCCGCCATTCAGAAAACATAGGTAGGTTCATGCTTGTAAATTTTCTTGAGTGTTAGTTCTTGTGTTTTGTTTTGTTTTGTTTTGTTTTGTTTTTCCAGGGACAAAAAGAAAATAAAATCTGCTCTAGTTTCTCCTAAAAGCCCACAAAAGTCCTAGCAAGATTTAAGATTCTCAAAAACATCAATAATGATTTAGTATAGGGATAGGAAAAATAAACTTTAAAAGTGCTTTCTAACCAGGAGTAACTCAGATCTGTATGTTGGAATCCAAACTAATTCTTCTTTATTTTTACTACCACTCATAACATGAAAATAGCATGTCCTTCTGACTTCCTGTGAAAGGGATGCTTTTCGGTGGGAGCACTGGAAGCAATTTTACTTAATGCATGTCAGGCAAAGGTATTAAACTTAAGGCAGAGAGCTAAAATTGGCTACCATTCAAGAATAGTAAATGGAGGTTTGGCAGAAACCAATACCTGTGCACCACTCTGTCTCAGGCGCATTCACGGAGCACATTTAGTGATTGAGGGGCTAGCCAAGGGCCTAAGAGGCACCTCACACCCTTCTTCATTATACTCCTTGTCAAAGAGCCAAAGAGGGTATACTACATCACCTTTCATTAGGGATATTACATTCATGCAATACATATCAAGGGGAGGTATTTAAAAATTATAATATAACCTGAACGTATTTGTACTGAGCAAAAGATAGATTGTAAGTACCGTCATATGTTGCTAACATACAACAGGTTCACTCGGATAAAAATTTTGGGAGTGTATTTGAGAATGTTCATTAGAAATGTAAGGCTATTAAGTGCTTTCTGTTACACTACTTTAAGAGGAGAGTACAAAAAAATACCTTACTCAGAAAGAACTGTGTATTAGTCTATTTTGAAATTCAGACATCTCAGTTAACAGGCCTTCTTAAAGCATCAAGTGCTATTATTTACATATTGAATACCCCGGGAAGAATTATTTCAAATAAAAAGCAGCTCATTAGAAGCTGCATCGTGAATTTTATGGGTTGTATGATAACACGGGTATATACCTAGCTAGCGCACAATGAGTGGATAGAAATAGATGACCCATCCCCCTATTATGTACCCAGTAGAAACATACACAGACTCTTGACAGTAAAAACCATACACCTCTTCTCACTGGGTGACACTATCTTCCAGATAGGTCTTTGGAGTATGGTCCTTTCCTCAAGGACCCCCTCACATGCCTACAAATGTTATGATCTTCTCTATAACCCTGGAGAAGAACAACTGTTGTAATTCAGGGAGTCAGCAACGGATCAAAGATCAACCCACAAATGGAGGGCCAGAAACTAGGCTTGCGTACCATCGCTCCAACCTCAGATCACTTAAATTTCCTCACTGTGTTTTGGTAAGTCCTCTCTTTAAATAATCAAAGTCTGTGCGGAAGCCCTTCATTTACAGCATTTCGGTCATTTCCTTCTGTAGCCCTCGCCATATACGAGACAGACAACCCAATACACACACACACACTCCACTAATTCTTAAAGGCACTCTTATGCTCAGCTGATATGACCCAGAATTTTATTCTTTTTCATGCCCTTACAAATCTTTAATTAGTCCAAAATTATCTAGTGCGATGTCACCATGAAAATGTCCAGAATATTCTAAAACATAAGGGGCAGGGCGGTGCAAGGGCTTACATTCTATTACAGCTTACCACTCGGATCTCAGTGCACATGCACAGGAATCACTGTCTTGATCATTAAATTTGCCTTTGAGGATTAAACAGAAAATCTATTCAAAAGGTTTGGGGAGCTATAAATTGTTGAATGGATGTGACTGGACCATGTTTAGCTCCTGATCCGTGCAACTGTCACTGCCCCCAAAAGGAGTTGTTTTCTTTAGCTTGTAACTTGAGGTTAGCAGAGATGCTCACAGTATTTTTAAAATAAATCCACTTCTCAGGTCTTTGCCCAGATTAAGTAGCTCCAGCTGCTGCCCTCATACCTGCCACTGATTTATCCAAATCCCTGCTCTTATATTTAAATATAAGAATTCTCTTATTTTAATGGCAAACGCCAACTGGTACAGAAAGCTTTTTTTAAGGTTCCAGCTGGACGGCACAAGCTGATTCAGTGTGTACACGCTGAGATGCTCCACTGTTCCTGACCCCGGGGCAGGGCTGTTTTCTCCCTGGGACCTCCCGTAGTATGTCCTCTGTGCTTTCTTCAGGAAACATGACATGTTCTATCTTAAGTTATTTATTAAAGCACACGTCTCATCTCTTACCATGGTGGATAAGCTCCTGAAAGCCAGACTCTGTGCTTGGTTAATGTTTATATTGGCTGCAACATCTTGTATAGTACTTCACAATGCATGCTTAATAGCAAGCTCCTGAATGTAGCAATGCATGAATGAAAAAATGAATGTGATTCCTTCACTTCATTTTTCCCTGGTATTTCTGCCTCCCAACATCGCTCTGTTTGTTTTCATTCCTTTTCTGACATATTACAGTAACACTGTTAAAATGTAGATTAGCCTTATAGGGTGCAAAATATCTCTTTACGATAGTGATTTCTATGATTAAAATAAGTTTCCTTTCTACCTTTCTGACAGTCCTTTTTCAGTCTTTTCTTTCTTAGCCTGTTCTTTAATGTCAACATTTCTTAGGGGTCCATCATTGGGGTTCCTTTCTTTTCTTTCTCCCCATAATTCTGAGAGATTTGAACCATTCCTGTCTTCAATTACAGGTGACTCCTGAACAGCACAGGTGACCCTAAAACTCAAACAGCACTAACTGTGCCCTGTACAGCTGAAAATTCTTGTCTTTGACTCCCTCAACTTTCAACTACTACTAGCTTACTGTTGACCAGAAGGCTTACCCATAACATGAACAGCTGATTAACACATATTTTGTATGTCATATATACTATGAACTGTATTTTTGCAATAAGTAAGCTACAGAAAGAAAGTGTTGTTAATAAAATTATACAATGTTAGGGGCGCCTGGGTAGCTCAGTCGGTTAGGAGTCCAACTTCAGCTCAGGTCATGATCTCACGCTTCGCGAGATCTGTGCTGACAGCTCAGAGCCTGGAACCTACTTCGTATTCTGTGTCTCCCTCTCTCTCTGCCCTCTCCCACTTACACACTCTTACTCAATAAGTAAACATTAAAAAATTTAAAAAAAATTATATGATTGTATAAGGAAAATACATTTACAGCACGGTACTGTGTTCATTAAACAACAGGTATATAAGTGAACTCATGCAGTTAAAGCCCATGTTGTTTTAAGAGTAAACTGTACATTTAACGAAGAATTAATTTCAAGTCTTTAACGCAAATCCAGATTCTTCTCCTAAACCTTTTATCTCTTTATCCAACTACCCAGGCCCAGAGTCACTTACATGACCCAAGGAAGACCCTACTCAATATGGGCAAATGTGAACTCATCAACTTTGTTAACCATCTTCCTCATCCCCCTCAACTGCTCTTCCATTTTAGTCTACTTTGCCAGAGGATGGCCCAACGGGCCACCAGTCCGGTGCCCAAGACAGCGCTCTAGATGCTGTTCACAACTCTGCCTTCTCCCTTTCATGCGCTTGACACTAATACATCCATCTGTCTCTGGATTTGACTTCCCTCACTCTATTCTCAATGGTACTTGCCTACTATAGGTCGTCATCATCTCCTTCCAACAATACATTAATGACTGCTAACCAAAGTACTGTCTTCTTAGCTTAGAGACCCTGCCCTCTATCCATTCACGTAAGAGCCAAGGGAATTGTCCTAAAAGTCAAATTCGATTGTGAAGCTCCTCTGACTAAAAGCCTACCACAAGGTCCCTACTGTGCTTAAAATTCAGTCCGAAGCCTTTTAGGTGGCTTACAAGGTCCTATGCAATCTCTCATCTATTGATGTCTAATCTGCCTTGCTCACCAGCTCCCCCCACCACCCCCACCCCCCCGCCCCCAGCCCCCGGCTGTGCTCACAACTTCTCTTAGCTCCTGGAAAACATCCTGCTCTCCCTTTCCTGCATTTGAGCCCCTGCCTACACCAGCTTCACCCCCATCTACCCCACAGTAGTGCTGGACTATCTCCCCTTCATCTGTCAGATCTGTGACCCCACATGACTCTTGTACTCTTTTCTACTCCAAATGGTACACCAGATTCTCCTGTAAATGTAGCTCAAGTTATTTAAAGCTACTTCCTGGTCATTACCGCCCATGTTCATATTTTCTGCTCTAAATCTTATCTCTGACTTTTATATTTACGTTATATTTTTTTCTTAAAACACTAATTGGGATGGCATGATAGTAACACATCATTCTATCTGCAGATCCATTCATATAGTTATTTACTCACTATTTCATATTTACACATAAAATTATATATACAATAAATAATAAATATATAAATTTAAACATACATTTAAAAATTGTTTCATATGTATGAACCCATTTCATATATATATGTATATATATATATATGTGTGTGTGTGTGTGTGTATATATATATCAATTAAAAAAAACAGATTCTTTATGAACAGGCTGACACAGACTGTTTAATGATGAGCTGTAGTTAGCACCAAATACATGGGTTTATCATTTCAGAAATTCATCATTTTAACAATTTGGAAAGGACATTTTTTTAAATTATGAGAGATACATACCAAGTGTAGAAACGGCTTTGCATTGCTGCCAGAGAGTTTTCTTAGATGTTGAGAATAAACTTTAATTGTAGGATAATTATAACTTTTCAAATTAACCTATTCTAGAATGTAGAATTTCTATCCAGGGACTTTAAAATACCTTCAGTCTTGAGTACTGAAGAAACCAGTGTTCGCTTTCCCGAGACAAATTAATGATCCCATATTCTGCACTTCAGCATTTTACAGCAGGATCTGCTGTAGGTACATAGGTTCAGAATAACTCAAAGTACCTGGTGAAACAAATTGCTCAAAATGAAAACTTGTACATGTTGCCATTTTCCTCTTTCATTAGTTTAGAGCAAAATTTCTTTAATGTCTTGAATAATTCTGATTTTTTTTTTTTTTTTTTTTTTTTTTGTGCAGAAGAAAAAGGAGAAAGGTACGGTAGCCTAGGCATTTCTAACTGACAGCTGTAGCCCTGTTTAACTAAATCCACCAAAGGAATCCGGCTAAAGATATAGTACTGAATGTTTTCATTTCCTTTTTTGTAAGAGTTTAGTAGGTTCAGTTGGCAGGATCTTGAAGCCCAAGCGGGTTTGTAATGTTATTTTCCATCTACTAAGATGTATTAGAACTGTTTATGGAAACAAGGAATGGAATCGCAATGTGGGTTTTTTGTTTTGTTTTGTTTTGTTTTTGACATGTTAGAAAACTTACTGGGAGACAGAGTAGAAAATGTCTACCAAACCAAAAGTGAGTAGAACTCATCTCTCAGGCTTGTACATTTTGTGGGCTATGTACCCTAACCCATGTGGAGTAGAAACTATTTAGTAAGATCTAGGGATAGTAAGACATTTTCACCTTGTCTCAGTAAGTCATGACTATGTAAAGATATGGATAGAATATGTAAATTCTGAGTAAAAATCATGCCATTAGATTATTGAATTGAATGCATATGGCATGCCAACATCACAAAAGAAATGGAATGGCAGGTGCTTTTTATGTTAGACAGGAGAGGTATCTGATTTCTGTAACAGCAGAAGGATTTTTTTTTAAGTCCCTTTCAAGAATACAAATCAATCACAATACCATGAAGAAAGTTTTCAGGTTCCTTTGTTATGTACACACGAAACACTCAAAGTCAAAATTCTATTTTAAACTCATGAGGAGAAAATCAGGACAAAAGAAATACTGTTTTGAATCTCTGCAAAAAAAAAAAAAAAAAAAAAAAAAGGATTCAGGAGAATCAAGATCACAAAAATAACTTTAGGCGGCATTGGTGAGATAAGAAAATCAGCATTATGCCCTGCATAATAGCAGTAGTGCCCTTGAAAATACAACAGCGTGGATTAGCTCTAACTACTACATGGTGAATAACATAGAAATCCTGAAAACGATTTATATTCTTTTATAGGAATGCTGGTTGTAACGGAGTGTTATCAGCATGTGAGGCTTGAATTTCATTTCATGGAAAGGAATCGGAATATGCTTTCCAGAAAGAAATCATCTATGTTTTAAAATAGGACAATTGATAAAAATGAAGTAGGAAAAAATACATTTCTAGAACTTGACCCAAACAAGATCGTTACCCACAGCCTAATCTGGTAGCCCTCGCAAAATTTCAGCATGTTAAGATGGGGGATAAAAGCTATGACAAACATTCCATTTTCTTCATATTTTATCCTCACCTTTATTAAAAAAAAAAAAAACACTTTCAAAGTCCGCTTGCACGTTACATTTCCTATTTAATTTTTCAGTTCTGTCAATAAGTTGATACTACCCCAGATGGCCTGTATATTTTTCTTAAACACGGTTAAGAGCTTGAAATTATTGGGGCGTCTGGGTGAGTCAGTCGATTAAGCATCTGACTTCAGCTCAGGCCATGATCTCACGGTTCATGGGTTCGAGCCCCGCATCGGGCTCTGTGCTGACAGCTCAGGGCTTCGGATTCGGTGTCTCCCTCTCTCTCTGCCCCTCCCCTGCTCATGGGCGCGCTCTCTCTCTCTCTCTCTCTTAAAAACTTAAAAAATTTAAAAAAATAGCTTGAAATTATTATATGTTCCATGTTCCATATGAAATTCTAAGTATCCTGAAGGCAATTTTGGTCCAGAGGTCCTAAGCTTAAACACGATGCTATAAATGACATTGACTGTTTGAGATCTCTGGTTCCTTCCATGTTTCAGATACATATTCCGACTGCCCATATTCTGAAGCTAGTGGTCAGGAGTGAATCTTGAGTTCAAAGAGAAATGTTTTTTTGTCTGTTTCTTATTAAGTATACAGGAGTTCCTTTGACCCAATAAATTGTTTTGCACTTTATGTAAAATGTCTCCGGGAAGGAAAAGAATTGAAATTGTTGGTAATGCAAATTACCCGAAAGTAAAGAGGTCAGAGAAGTGGTGATTTCTAGCTAGAAACTTTGCTTTTGTATTTTGAAGATAATTAACTGTCTGGAGAACTTTCATAAATATTTCAGCAGTTATATTTCATTGAATTTATGGAAGGTGAAATGAACTGTAAGTGGCATTTGCAAATTTCGTGAAACTTGAAGGTCTCATCATTATCAAATTTATTCTCCCTCAAGCCATCTTCCATTTACTCCCAGCCAAGCTATGTCACTCTCTTCATTTTACATTTGTCCCCTTTGTTTGGCTCTTGAGTAGCCTTCGATTTTTCAAATTCTATCCATCTTAATGTCCCAGACATAATGTCCTTTGCTCCAGGAAAGATGACTTCAGTGGTTAAGGATTCTCTCCATTTTTTTAATCAAGAATATCATTCTCTGAATTATTAAAAAGAACAACAATTTTCCAGGAATGTATGTGGGTGTGTGCACTGTCATCTTGTATTGATTATCACCTTTTATCTCGTTCCTAGACTGTAGGTCTTTCAAGAACAGTGTCCATATGCATTCTTCTCTACCACCCAGATTGGAAAGCTGCCAATTATCTCTACCTCTTTTTCACTAAAAGATTTACAAAGCAAGTAAAACTTGGGTTATCCATCTCAATGAATTCGACTTCCATGAGTCAGGATAAATTTCACCAGAGGTGAAGCAACCTACACTTTACATTCAACATGATTTTGGTATTCAACAGGAGCTTTACCTTGACCTTTCCTTGTAATTGCCTGAAGACATACTCAATGATTACATGGTTCGCTCTGAGGCATTCTACGCTGGCATTCCCATAAATCATGGATCTTCAGACTAATAAAAACTAAAAGACTAAAAAGTCTGCTAGTGTTAAAAAAAAAAAAAAAGCACAATGACTGGGTGATTCTGTCCAAAATCAGAGTGAATGGGTGGGTTTATTTGTTAATTTCATGCATTAACTTGGCTGGGCCACGGTGCCAAGATATTTCGTCTGATATTATTCTGTTTTTTTCTTTTTTTTCTGGAGTGTGCTTTGGGATGAGAGTAACTTTTAAATAAGTGTTTATATGAAATAAGTGTTTCTATGAGTTTGATATTTTTAGATTCCACCTGTATGTGAGATCCTGAAATACCTTTCTCTTTCTGTCTGACTGATTTTATTTAGCATAATGCCCTCAAAAGTTCATCCATAATTGCTCAAATTGGAGGAACCGAGGGGACCAACAGGAAGGAGTTTATTAGGTGGCCTTATCTATCTGGAGGGGTAATGAATACCAAGGCAGTGAAGAGAGTTTACCTTTACTCCCTCATCCCACATTTACTCCCTAGATTACCTGGTCCTAAGTGCCACAAAAATATGTAGTGAGGACTGTTTTAGGAGTCAAGGTTCTTAGCAACTGATACTTTAGTATCAGTTGTTTTAGGGTTTCCTCTGTCCTTCCGGTAGCCTAAGTGCATTATTACCCTCTGATATCTACCATTTCACTATCCAGAGAGCCTTTCCTCTTTTCTCGACTTGAATCCTTTAAGTCTCCTGGGACTAAGCTCAAATATTACCTCCACAGAGAACCCTTCCCTGAACTAGGACTCGTGACTTATTCAGTGATTCTCCACCTCTTTATTCTATTTTTTTCATAGTAATTATCATCATCTGAAACCCTATGACTTTATTATTCATTGTATTTTGTCTATCACCCCATCAATATTTAAACTCTATTAGATCAGTTGTAAAAGATTACATTATGGTTCTTTTCTGTCTTGTTCATCTCTGTTCTGAGAATAGTGCCTGGCATGAATATGCTCCTGGTATTTTGTTGAATGAATACATGAAGTACTAGGGAGGCCCAGGGGAAGAAGTGTTTAGTGCTGGCCAGCTGGCTAGGAGTGACAGAAAAGCCTTCTCATGGGTGCTGAGTGTCGAACTGGGTCTTAAAGAATGAGGAGCATTTTAGGTAAACAGAGATGGAAAGATGTCAGGCACAAAGTAATGCTTGCATGGAAGCCAGAGTGATAAAAGGCACAGACTGAGATGCGCAGTGAGTAGCTCAGGGTTGTAGGAGCAGAGGGTACACATCCCAAAGTCATGGCAGCCTAAAGGCAGGTGGGGTCCAGACTGTCAAAGTTCTGGAGGTCAATTTTAGAATTTGTTTGACACAAGGACAAAAGGTAAAAGACTGTGAAGGAGGGGCTTGGTAAGATCAGATCTGTTTTAATTTTTTTTAATGTTTATTTATTTTTGAGAGAGAGAGAGAGCATGAGCAGATGAGGTGCAGAGAAAGAGAGAGAGAAGATCCCAAGAAGGCTCCACACCAACAGCAGTGAGTCCGATGTGGGGCTTGAACCCACAGACCATGGTGGTCATGACTGGAGCCAGAGTCAGACACTCTGACTGAGCTACCCAGGACACCCACATCAGATCTGTTTTAAAGCAATGATTCTCAAAGTGTGTGTGTGTGTGTGTGTGTGTGTGTGTGTGTGTGTGTGTGTGTTTTCATAATAAAACTGACAGTATTCCTTCCCTCCCCCCAGTGGTTTGCCATTTGCACTGATGTTTGAAAAGCAATAGTGGCTAAAACTCCTGGTGTCTCAGCCCCTGTGAAGTTTAGGGCAGCCAAGTACACCAGTAGTGTTTATATTCCTCATTGCCATGTACTTGCAATTAAAAAGAAACAGCCAGTTTCACTTAGGAATGACCTTGATGAGGTACCACAAATTGCTGGTTTTATTCAATTATTATCCTGAGACCATGTCTTGAATATTCTGTGTAATAACACGGAAAGTATACACAAAGTATTTGTGGTGTGAACTAGAGCTCGCTCAGGGAAAAACATTTTTATTGGAATGTCAAGTTGAACTAGGTCACAAAAAATAATTTTTACTTGAAAGAATAGTTAAGAAATAATGGACGGTTATGTAGACTTGGGTATTTGACCGATATATTTCAAAAAATGAATGAAGCGTGGCTGTCACTTCAGGGAAAACAACAGAAAGTGTGTTCGATTCAGTAGCATGTACTTAAAACAGCAATAGAGAGTATTTGTTACAAATGATATTGATGTGGAAAATAAAGGAAAATGAAAAGTTAAATTTCCTTACAACTTATAGCCCATTGACAAGTCCTTGACACAGGCAGAGTGACATTGCTCTAGGAGCACAGCTGCCTCGATAATGTCACTTTGCTAAGGGCAAAAGGCACTGTAAGACCAACCTCCAGGATCCCCTAAGTCTACTTTAACATACAGAAATTTCTCTGGAAACTTCCTTTATCTCTACCCCCCAAATATATGTTAGCAATCATCTTCCAAGCATATGGCCCATTGGTTTACATCTGAAGGGTCTTATGAATGAGGTTTCACTAGACAATAAGAAATGACCTTTTCCTAACAATAGCTAGCCCCCCTCAAGGTCCTAGAAACCTTGCTTCCAAAATTCCTTGGAGACCTCCTGCTATCCCTGACCCCTTCCAAGTTGAAGGCATATAATCACCTGTCGTAACCCCAGTGCATCTCCTTCTGCCCATGGGTCCTGTACCATGTTCTAATAAGAACACCTTTTTGCACCAAAGATGTCTCAAGAATTCTTTCTTGGCCATTGGCTCCAAACTTCAATTTCCACATCAGTATCATTTGTGTTTTCAAGGAAACTTGGAATTTTGAAAACTTGTATTTGCCTTTGATAGCTTAATGGCGAATACATACAGTCATACCTGATGAGACCAGTGGGGCTAATGAGTGCTTTCTTATTGTTATTTTATAATGAAATGGGTCAACATTTGGAAGACTGACATAATTCAATGAATTAATGCTTTGCTAATAACCACTGCATCATGCTAAAAATAATAGTGCCTGGGTAAAATCCATTGAAATGCAAGGTAAACCAGTGGATTTTAATCTAAAAGATTATCAAAAGTCAATTGACATAGTTTGATGTTCTTAACTGCATTCAATCTTTAAGATTCTACCTCTTGTTGAGTTTTGATGTAGTATCAAATGGTATTAACAATAATCTGAAAAGACTAATAAACTTCTCCTTTTTCCAACTACAAGTCTGTTGAGTCCACATTCTTTTTATGTACCTTAACCCAAACAGATGTTAACAGATTGAAGGCAGATCTAGACGAGAGAATTCAGTTGTCTGAATTCTGAATGCTGAATTAGTGGTCTTCTGTTAAGCCATACATTAAAGATTTGTGAAAGTGTAAAACAATGTGTTCTTGCCAATTTCCTATTGTTTTGGAAAACATGGTTTCTATTTATGTTTGCAGATGATTCATTTGTTGTCATTTTAAAATAAATTAGTAACTACACATTTTGTATATGTTTCAACTTTAATGTCTAATATAAGCAATCCCCACTTTACAATCTGCTATACGGAATGAAATCCATGTCTACTGGAACCATGATTTTGGTTCTTACACAGCTTTGTGGTAACTCAGGTAAAATCTTGGACGTTAATGAGTTACAGGTAGCACAGTAACATACAAACTGAGGACAACCTGTAGAGTAAATATCAATAGATATAACCCACATCAACAAAATTCCTTGGGATCCTCAATAATTTTTAAGTGTAAAATGGTCTTGATAACAACATTTGAGGACTGCCATTTAAAGAAACTACCCACAGGGCACCTGGGTGAATCAGTCAGCTAAGCATCTGATTCTTGATTTCGGCTCAGGTCGTGATCTCACAGTTCGTGAGATGGAGCCCCAAGTCAGGCACTGCACAGATTGTGTGGAGCCTGCATGGGGTTCTCTTTCCCTCTCTCTGTCACTTTCCTCCCCTGCCCTCCCTTCCTCTCCTCTCCTCTCCTCTCCTCTCCTCTCCTCCTCTCCTCCTCTTTCCTCCTCTCCCCTCCCCTCCCTTTTCTTTCCTCTTCTCTCCTCTCCTCTTCTTTCCTCTCCTCTTCTCTTCTCTCTTCTCTCTCTCTCAAAATGAATACATAAAACTTGAATGAAAACTACCCTGAAGAACAACTAAGATGAGCATACTGGTGTGCAAGGAGAGTGAACCAGAGGCTACTGAGAGAGCTATCCCTTCCCAGAGAATAGAACAAAAGCATTAATTAATCTGCAGATTCAGAGAGATAAAGAGGAAAGGTAGGATTTCAGGCACTCTGAGGATGCTGAATTGGTGGAGATCTATTGTTAATGTCTCAGTTTTTTAAGTTGTGTTCTTAGGTGGATGATCCTGCTGGTATGAAATCGGAGAAACCTAATTTCGTTTTACTCCCTTTCTACAAGATTGTCAACATATCGAGCCTAACAGGATTTTTTGTGGGTTGTTTTTTTTTTTGATACAGTTACTAAACTTCATGGGAGCTTTTCTTGAAGAATGATTGGAATATGATACTAAGTCATCTGGGAGACCCCTTTGCTGTGTTTGGGCAAGACTCTTAACCTGGTGGTGCTTCAAACCATTTATATTATTCCCCCTATGTTATTGGGAAATTCTATGAATATAGTTAATTTCTAGAAAACCTTTTTAAAAAATGTAACTGCAGGACTTAAAAAAATTTAGGACAATGTTTAGAAGCGTACCCTAAAAGAAAAGGTTAAAAGTGGGGTGTGACAGGAGGTAGAGAGTAATGTTTCTGTGGGTATTATTTTCCCCCCAAAAAAGAGAACAGTGCCTGATTTACAATCATCAGCCTCAGTCACAGTCTGTTGCAATTGTCTGAGTCCCTGTCCCAGAGGACAGCTCTCCCACGCTTCCTCTGGCCATCTGGAACAGCCCTTCTGCACCTAATGGACTCCATGATTCTTCCCATTTCTGAGCTCCCTGTTTCTTCTTCTTCTTCTTCTTCTTTTTTTTTTTTTTTAATTTCTGACCTCTTGCCTTCCTTCTAATAAAATAATCACATTCTTCCTTCTCTTTTCAAATGCTTAGTCATTCCCCTGCTCTAATGTGGCTATTTGTAACCTTCTCAACCCTCTTCCTGGTAATAGCTTGAGATGTCATCTATGAAATACTTTCTCATCAGGGGCTTATGGTTTTATGTGAATTCATGGTCACCGAGTTAAACCCAGTTATAAATGATCGCATGGAAAAGTAGCAGTGTTACCATTTTTCTATGCCAATACTCAAAGCATGAAGGACTAAATCTACTTTATAATTTTAATATACTATGGAGGTTACAAGGCATGTTTATCACCTGTATCTCACGTGGAGCTTGTGGAGCTCACAACACCTCTACAGAGAAAGCAAGGCAGGCCTTCTGATGCCGATGCCATTTCCTTATTTTCACAAGTGAAAAACATTCTATGATGATTTAGGTCTTATTTTGCAGAGTCCCGAAGACTCAGGTTTTCAGAGTCCCACTTCGGAGTTCTTTTCCCTTGCTCATGACATTTCTAAGTCTTAAAATGTATTTAAAATGAGCTGGATAAATGAATAAACCATTTAGTAAGACAGGGAGTGCTTTTCTTCTCCCAGTATAAAATGCATTGTTCAAGAAAAATAAGAACTCAAGAATTTAAATCTCTGTTCTCATCACTCTGGCTAGGTGACCAGCCTTAACTGGTGGTCTTCTAATGGTTTCTAAGCACTTAACCATCCCAGAAGATAAGTGAGATCCCAGAACCCAGAACCCAAACATCTAGACATAGTTCAAAGAAAAATAATGATACATAAAATGGAGAAATTTATGCATGAGCAAAGATTAAAGGAACATGTGTATTTAATTGGCTAAGTAATACGCAAACTAGGAGTGTTAGGAAAATGTGGAAAATGAGAATCTTGTATCTGAGCTCAAAGTTGGTAGAAATAATAACATGTAATTTAAGAATAGTCAAATGAGTCTAAGTTGGAGGAAAAAAGTGGAATCATCAAAGAATAGTATCCTAGGGGAAATAGTAAACATTATGTCATGCATTATTTAAAATAAGCTAACAAAGAATTGGGTTTGAATTATAAATAACACCCAAAACTGAACAAGCTTCTGTCAGTTCTCTGTTAAGTGTATTTGCCTTGCTGACATATGAAACCCTGATATTATTAGCAGCTCTGGACAAATACTCTGACAAGGCTTTTCCCTTGCTAACATATGTTCCATAGGTTATATGAACTCAAGCTTGATTGGTGAGACAAAGCATGAACTGTAAGTCACTGAATGTTACTAAGTTCCCAATCTAAGGGGCTTTTTTATTTATCCATGTATTCTTAAACTATTACAATGGAAACCATGTCGTCATACTGGGATTTATCCTAAGATATAAACATACAAAGAAACCTTGGATTGCAAGTAACCTGTTCTATGAGTGTTATGCAAGACCATCAAATGTTTCTCATAAATTTTAACTTGATAAATGAGCGATGTCTTGCAAGAGGAGTAGTACATGATGCCAAATGTCACGTGATAACAACCGAGCCAATGGTTCTTGAAATTCACTTTGATAAGTGAGTGCGGTGGATTACAAGCATGTTGCCAGAATGGATTATGCTCCCAGATCAAGGTTGTAATGCGCATATATATATATATATATATATATATATATATATATATAATATTCGTCTCCATTTCTGGCTCACAGTTCCCAAAATCTTTGGAATTTCCTAAGTGTTAGGAGTGACTAAGGTGTGTTTGGTTAGGTCAGTGAGGTGACTTTTTTTTGGCAAAGCACTTAAGGATGGGGGCTGGTTGCCAGTGGAGCCAACCATTTGATAGAGGGTTGGAAATTTCAGTCCTACTCTCTGACCTCCAGGGAGAGAAGAGGAACTTGAGGTTAAATGAACTGCCAATGGCCAATGCTTTATGAATTATGTCTATGTGATGAAAGCTCCACAAAGACCCAGAAGACAAATTTCAGAGAACTTCCAGGTGAACAGTTGGAGAGGTGAGGAGAGTGGTACATCCTGAGGATGGCATAGAAGCTCCCTACACCTTCCCCATACCTTGTCCTATGCGTGTCATTGATTGTGGCTGTTCCTCAGTTGTATCCTTTTATAGTAAACTGGCCATCTAGTAAGCAAGTGTTTCTCTGAGTTCTGTGAGTTGCTCTAGCTAATAAATCAAACCTGAGGAGGAGGTCGGAGGAACCTCTTACTGAGAGAGCTAGTTGATCTGAAGTACAGATAATAACCTGGACCTGCCAATGGCATCTGAAGTTGGGGGGCTGGGGGGCAGAAACTGTGCAGTCTTGTAATATGGAGACTTCCATCCATAAAGTATGAAGCTATCTCCTGGTACACAGTGTCAGAATTGAGTTGAATGTCAGAATTCTTAGACCCCCAGCTCTTGTCCAAGAATTGTTGGTTGGTGTAGAAAAAAACCACTGCCCTCTCAACACCCATACACTGGAAAGTGGTGCTCAGAACACCAAAAGGGCATCATTTCCTAGAGTCAAACACCACCTATGCAATCACTGGGATATTCTGAAAACATCTGCTTACTCAATGAACGCTGAAAGGAAGGGAAAGAAAGAGTCAGTTTTCCTGTCCTTGCCTCAAGTCCAGGTTTTTGTATTTTTCTTCTGTGTGCTATTACTTTCTCCTTTTCATTTTGACTTTCCTTTTTCTTGCTGGAACGTGACATCTGAATTCTTCTGAGTCCATTTTTTCCCGAATACTCAGCCAACCCCTATTTTAAATTACATTACCAAGTCCTCTAGTGCTTCCTATTCTGACAAACCATGGTCTTCGTGGATTACGTATTTTTGTAGTTATATGGCAAAAGGAACTAACTTTGACTGGGATGGGTGAGTGATAGAATAAGCTTGCTGTTTTTGTGTTTACCCTTGTCCAACACTTATGATTTTGTATATGCCGTATAAGTAATGTATTCACATTTTATTCCAAGTTGATTATACTCGGTTATACGACAATTTGATCACAAATTTGTGGAGTGTCCGTTAAGTGCCATGCACTATTTTAGGCCCTGGAGATAGAGAAATAAATCAGATGCAGTCCCTCTCTGCCACAGTAGCTCTCTTTCTTCAAGTTAGAGAGCATTTATCACATCATGTTATAATTAATGTCTTTGAGCTTAGAGGGGGGCATGGTATGCCACGAAAAGAGGGAGGCTAGAGCAACTAATCCAACCTAGAGAACAAAGAAATCTTTCCTGAAAAGAGCTCACTATTTCAGAAAGAGCTTCGATGTATTTAGCACTTTCTAGCTGACAAAACGTATTCTCACTTGGTCATTTTGAAAATGTTTATGGCATAGGGATTACTCATTGCTATTGCTATGTTTTGCACTTGAGGAAGCTGATGTACAACACAGTTTATGTGTCCAGTGGAAGGTCCCATACAGGATAAGGCAATGAGATTTCAGTCTAGATTTTCTAGGTAGGAGTGTGGAATTCTACTGCCCCATGTTTCAAAGCCATTCTCTCTCAGCTTCTTTAAAGCCCCTGCCATTATCATAGCAAAGGATAACACTGCATCTCAGAGTCCCTCATCTAAATAAAAACTGAAAAAATTAGTCTGCATCTTTGACTCCCATTTTCATCAAAGAGGGCTGCTGGCTGATATGTTCTTTATCATTACCAGCAGGAACATTCTAAAGGCTGTGCCATTTCCATGCATTTTTCATTCAGTGACTTTGGAGGCACTTTAACAACAGCATCTACTTTTCTTCATATGCATCTTGACATCGACCCGAGTAAAACTAACGTCCTGTCCTGTGCTTTAGCATGTCCCCTTTGTTATTAATGTCTCTAGTGAACAGGTACCATTTTTTTTTTTTCATTTTCCACTTTAGGTAAACATGTACTTCTGAAGAAAGCCTGGAGGGAGATTTTCTTCTGGTACAGAATAAAGACAACCTTACAAGCTGGCCATTATTGCTCTATGCCTGACTAGAGAACTGAATTAATCATTTTCTAAGTATGGGAATGGGGGGAAAACAAAGGTGGCTGAGAGAAGTGTAGTTAGTACCTGTTTATGCAACTGTCTAACCCTCTGATGCTTTACAACGTCCCTGTCGGAGGAACAGGGAGCCAAAAAACCAAGAGCTGTAACTGACTGGGCAAATGGAAGTCTTCACTTTAAGCTTTGTAGACAGACACCTGTTTGTGAAATTGGGGACCAGTTTTTTAGTACTCATTTTTATGCAATATGTTCATGTATGAATTCTTCCTCCTAGTCCCCAGAGACCACACCCATTAGAATATTCAATTTTTCATCATGGAACCTGCCATCCTGGACTGTCACTGAACAGTTGGGTTGAGTGTCACCCACACCCTAGAAAAGTGATTAACTGGAATTTTAACACCCGTGCTAAGTGTGTGTGGCAGTGTAGGTATTTTTCAGTGGCTGACAGAATGATGTGGCTATAGACTGTCTAACTGAAACAGATTTGGTAGAACAGTTTCAATTATGTACCCAAAGAAAGATTCTGGACCAAATGCAGCCTCATCAAATGCAGTTCAGTGAGTCTGAAAGCAGGTGTAAATGTAGTGGAACCAGGAACTGCAGACCATGTAATTTGAAAATGTTCATCATCCAATATACTTTGAAGATTATAGACAGGGGCCAGGCTTGTTAAATAAGTTACCATTAAAAAAAATTGCATTTTGTGCTAAACCCAAAGGAAGGACAAATTATCACTGTTTTGCTTCGCTTTAAAAATGAAATTAAATGCACCATGTGGCAGTGTATTATGTAATTTACATATGTTATTATGGCAAAATTTTATTATTTTGCCTGATGTAATTAGCTGAAAAGATATAAATAAAACTGATAAGAATCTCTCTAATTTCTTTTTCTCTCTTGAATTTCAAATTATTTCCCTCATTACAGAAGATGCCAATGGCTTATCTTTATTCATTCAGCAGATATTTGTGAATGTCTGATATCCATTTGTCTTCCATAGAACACACACCAACACAAACATATATCAGGGATGGTAAGAGTTGCCTCTGTTAATCAATGGTTGCCTTCCTCCCCTAAGAATAACATGAGTGAATTTTTCAGTAAGTCCTAAAACAAAAAATATAATACGAAAGAAACGTAAAGCTTACCACAGTCTGCCCTTACCATGAATATCAGCTAATATCACTTTCTTCATCAGAGGAAAATCCCACAGAGATGCTTTTTTTGCCTTCTAGATAGACAGCTATTGTTTTTGTTTTATTTTCAATTTGGAAGTCAATGTAAAGATTCCGTAGGCTCCAATGAGCAGAAGTCTTTTGACTCATGAAATAATATCAGTCCACAGAGCCAACATTTCCTAGTATTATCATGAGTTAAAGGGAGTTATAAAAACTGGGACTGAGCTTCCAGGAAATAATTTGAAGGCAATGAAAGGAATATATGGACCTCTCCTCTTCTCTCCCAAAATATAGAACTGTCGTAAGCGGAAATTTCCCACCGCCTAAAAACTAAAGAACACAAAACAAAACAAAACAAAACAAAAAAGGAATGAAGACTTGTCAGAGAAAAGGCTTTTTTCCCAGACGTAGGACAGAGGAGGTACAGGATGAGACTGGAACTTCATGCTGTGACAGAACAAAAGCAAGTCTCCCTTCCTCCCTTCAAGGATCTGGGACTGGCACAGGGATGAAGGCGTCAGCTTAGAGGACTGGATTGGTCAAACATATGACAGTTGGAACACCAAAATAATAAAATACAGCAAAAAAAAAAAAAAAATGAAACCATCAAAAAATAGGAATTTACACCCATAACCAAAAATAACAAGATGAATAAGCACATAAATAAAAGGAATAGAATTGAGGGTCCTTGCTTATAGGAGAATGTAAAGGCTGGCTCATAAAGGTAGATGAAAATCATTATTTTGTAACCATCAGGACAGGTTAGATCAAACAAAAATCATCAATGGATGCAAGTCCAGGGAACCTTTTGATGAGAATCAGGTATTTACATGATTTTTAAGTGTCTCCCCATGGACTGGTTATTAGTTGCAAGGGGTAAAAACAGTAATTATACAATGAAAAATTTTCATAATACCTGGATCAGGTGATCAAAATTAATATAATTGGTTACAGATGGTCCTATGTGGTTCCAGATGTGATGCCCTGAGAAGGACACAACTTCACCTGTGCAATATCTCAGGTGAGAATGCAGACTCTTAAATTAATCATGAGGAAAGATCTGACAAACAGAAAATGAGAAACTGTTTTTTCCCAAAGGAAGGGTTATAATCTTCAAGCTATGTCAATGTCATAGAAGAGGAAGACACGCTGTGAGAATGTTGTAGATTAAAGGAAGCTAAAGAAACATGACAATTAAATGAAATACATGATCCTAGACTTGATCCTATACTGGAAGGAAAAAATGCTATAAAGACATTAGATTATCTCTATCTTTAGGAAATGCACAATAAAATATTGAGGGATAAAAAGGCAATGATGTATGAAACTTACCCTCAGTTATTAAATATATAACTATAAATATAAAAATATAAATATACTTATATATATATATAAATATATAGTACATATAAATATAGTATATATAAATATATAAGTATATTTACATTTTATATTTATATATTTTACATTTATTTATATATTAAGTTTATATTTTATATATTTATATATACCATATATATACAATATTTATACATACTATATATTTATTCATTTATATTTATAGATTATATATATGCATATACACACATATAAAGATAGAGCAAACAAAATTAGGTGAAATGCTAATGATAGGTGCATGTGGGTGAATGATATATGGGCATTCTGTGTACCATTTTTATTTTTACAAAGTTTAGTTATCTTGCAAATAATTTCCCAATCAAAAGTTAATTAAAAATACAGTCTCACAGTCAACACTTCTTGTTCACAAACAAAAGGCTGAACAATAACAGATTTTGATAAGTCAAATTTTCTCCTTATAGATATGAGCAGAAAACCAGGATGGCTGAGATTAGAGACAAATCAATGTGCTCAAAGAATCTAAACAAACGAATTAAACAATGATGCTTGAAAAATGCTATATATTTAAGGTAATTGAAAAGAATTTTGGGAAATTCTGATTAATACTCTGATGGGAAATTTTGAAAGGCTATTGAAATTGTTGGAAGCTGTTATATAAACAAAGTAATCAGAATAATAGAGCAATTTCTGAAAATCACACATGTGTTTATCAAAATGAAATAGTTTAATAGGAGACCTGGAAAATAGACTCCAGAAAATCTTTTACATCAAAGAACAAAATCTGAAAGATGAAAAATCTAAGAGAAAAGTTAGGACATATAAACTGATACAATAAACACCATACAACAAATCTAACCTGCTTCAAATAGCTTTTCTAAAAAGAGGAAACAAAGAAAATTAAGGTGTGTGTATGAGAGAGTGGGAGGGGAGGTCAAAGAAATAACAGGAAAAAAATGTTCCATATCTGAAAAAAATTTTTTAACCTGGAAGACATTGAGCGAATGCTTAGCACAAGGAACGATTAAAAACCACATCTAGAAGTACCATGGTCAAGTAGTAGAACACAAAGAAGAAATACTAAAAAACTTTTGAGAGAGACAGAACAAGGAATAAACAGATTTCATACAAACAGCAGATAATCTTCTTTCCTCATGATATTAAATTAAGAAAAGATGCCAGAAGACAATGGAGCAGTAACTTCAACATTTGAGAAGACCCTAACCTGAATCGCTTCATGCCCAATTCATCATACAAGAGCATGGCCCAATTATTTTATCTTTTAATGATATATGTTTTTTTTTTTAATCAACATTGAATACTCAATTTTAGCAAAAGACAGAGAATTTAAGATTTTTTAAGAGACCTGGACAACTAGATCAGGAAGGAAAATAAATCACAAGTGCATTTCCCAGTTTAAGTTCAAGAAAATTTCACATTCAGAAAGATATTCTATTCTACAAAGGAACAAGCCTGCTTAATCCATAAGAAAACATAGCAAATAAGTGGAAATTCCAAGTAATCAAAAAAAAAGTGTACAGTGCATTTCTGACCTAACTTAAAAAATACACAATATTAAGATAAAGAAGGATTGTATGAATTATGAAAAATGCACAGTGATGTAAACCAACACCACACTCAGTACACAAAACTCTTCTTTCACCCCTCCAAACATTCCCTTATCGTATTTGTTTTTAGTCAACTACTTCCCACCCTTAATGACGAGAATAAATTGGTCTATCCTCTTACCTGAAAAGTTTGCTTTTTACCATTGTGCTAACTAAAATAAGTCAAAGAGAGAAAGTATTTCACTTATATGTAAAATATTGAAAAGTAATAAGAATAAATAAGTAAACCCAGGAAAATCATAGGGAAAGAGATAAAGTTTGTGGTTACCAGAGCTGGGTGATAGGGGGAGGGGAAGTTGGAAGAAGGTGGTCAAAAGGTACAAACATCCAGGTAGAAGACAAATGAGCAGTAAGGATATAACGTACGACAGGATGACTATACCTAATACTGCTATACAATGTACAGGAAATTATTAAGAGAGTAGATACTAAAAGTTCTCATCATGAGGAAAATTTTTTTCTCTTATTTTTATTCTATCTCTATAAGATGATATATGTTAACCTCTTCTGGCAATCATTTCATGATATATGAAAATCAAACCATCACATTGTATGCCTTCAACTTATACAGTAATGTACATCAATTATTTCTCAATAAGAGTGGATTTTGGGGGGCCAGCTCCTGAATGCTGTATAAATTCAGTCACAGAATATGTAACCTTTTGGGCCTGGCTCCTTTGCCTAACCATAATGTGAGATGTACACGTATAAATGTTCTTTCCATTGTTCCATAGTCTGGATATACCACATGATTTGTCTATCCATTCACCAGCTGAAGAATATTCAGGTTGGTTTATGATATGAGTAATTTTGAACAAAGTTGCTATAAATATTTACATAAAGATTTTGAACTAGGTTTTCATTTCTCAAGTGATTAATGATGCTGAATATCTTCTTGTGTGCTTATTTGCCATTTGCATGACTTTGGTGAAGTGTCTGTTCAAACACTTTCCACATTTCCTTGGGCATCTGGGTGACTCAGTCAGTTGAGTGTCCAACTTCAGCTCAGGTCATGATGTCATGGTCCTTGATTTCAAGCCCTGTGTCAGGCCCTGTGCTGACAGCTCAGAGCCTGGAGCCTGCTTCAGAATCTGTGTCTCCCTCTCTCTCTGCCCCTTCTCTGATTGAGCTCTGTCTCTCTCTCGCTCTCTCAAAAAATGAATATACATTTAAAAAAAACAATAAAATGCTTTGCCCATTTCTATTAGGTTGTTCTCTTAATATTAAGTTTTGAGACTTCTGTATCTATGTTAGTTACAAGTCCTTGATCACACATATGATGTACAAATATTTTCTCCTAGTGTTTGAATAATTTTTTTCTCTTAGTTTATTCCAAAGAGCAAAACTTGTAATTTCATGAAATCCAATTTTTCATTTTTTTTTAGTATCTAATAATTGTCTAATATAAAGCCAACAGATTTTTTTCCTATTTTTCTTCTAGAAATATAGTAGTGCCTTTTACATTTAGCTCTGTGATAAATTTCAACTTAATTTCTGGATAAACTAGAAGGCATATGTGAAAGTTCCTTCAGAGAAGAGATTGAGGTTTTCTTTTAATTTTTTAAATGTTTATTTTTGAGAGAGAAGGAGAGAGGGAGTGTGAGCAGGGAGGGGCAGAGAGAGGGAGACACAGAATCTGAAGCAGGCTCCAGGCTCTGAGTTGTCAGCGCAGAGCCCAATGCGGGGCTTGAACTCACAGACTGAGAGATCATGACCTGAGCCGAAGTCTGATGCTTAACTGACTGAGCCACCAAGGCACCATGAAGAGATAGAGAATATTAAAAATTAGGTGATATCAGGGTTTCCTGGGTAGCTCAGTGGGTTAAGCATCATACTCTTGATTTCAGATCAGGTCATGATTTCATGGTTTGTGAGATCAAGCCCTGTGTTGGGCTCCGGGCTGACAGCACAGAGCCTCCTTGGGTGCTCTCTCTCTCTCTCTCTCGCTCTCTCTCTCTCTCTTCCCACCCTGTTCTGAATGAATAAATGAATGAATGAATGAGTGAATAGAAACATATGATATTAGACCATGAGTTCTAGATGACTCTATGAAAATGTTTGAGAGAATGAGAAGGGATAGAGATGTAATTTGTATCAGAGATTGTAAGAAAGCTGTATGAAAGAAGGAGTCCACTGATAAGTGGCCACCTTGGTGTCTTGTGTTTCTTGTGTTCATTGTGCAAACTATGAGATGAAGCACAGGTCCTGATGGTCTTTTATAGACAACCCCATGTAAGGTGGTAAGCTTTGCGATGTTCCTGAATCTGCCTGTGTGACATCTTAGATCATGTCCCATGCTCTTCTTGAAACCTCAGGCCCTTCTCATTTCCTAACAGAAGAGTTATAAAAATGGCTTGTTTCATTCTTTTGGTTATTTGCCAGATGGGTGTACCTTTATTACAAGAAACTACCTGCAGAAAAACCCTATATGGTAAAGATTGCAAAAATAGATTCATACAGACTCTTTGTTCCTCAGTGGTCATACTGAGGCATGGTCACATTCCACAACAGCACAGGTATTAAGGCCCTGGGGGGTGGATTTTGACCAGGTGGTGATGAGGTAGAAGAAACCTAAAAAGTAAATGCATCTTCCTTCATTCCCCAAGTCCTGAATAGTACAACTACTGTACAATGTAGTAGTTTCTTATACAATTTTCTGCAGATATTTCCTGAGTCTGAACAATGAATCCCGAAGCTGCATTTAGTTTGGTACATATCCTCATGCATTTGCTCTCTCCTTCCCTGCCATACTTCTCTTTCTCCATCACAAGTGATTATCTGGGATTGCATTCTCTGATACAGGGTTAGTATGTCAGCATTTGCTTCATACTGTGTTTTCTAGAAATCAGGCTATAAATCAAGGGGAGAGGGAAGAGAAGAGGGTATTTTCAAGAGAAGGGAGGGTGTTCTCTTGGAACCTTAGTTAGTCATTTACTAAATGAGCCTTTTCATGGACCTGGACACTCCAGAAACTCATCCAATATCAGTGTGGAGAACAGATAGCATTTATATAAATACAGGATCGTAAAGTTCATATGTAACTTTAGAGAGACATGGAGAGACATGAATGCACGATATACACCTTTCCAAAAGAGCAGGTAACATTTAGGGAGAAAAATACTACCAAAGAGACAAGGGTCTGAGACTCATGTCCCCCTATAGAGTTAGTTGAAATAAAAGTTCTCCCCAATGAAGAAGTTGTGAGCATATTTTGGTGAATATGTTTAGAGTTATTATTTAATTTCTTTGAAGTGGACTCATTGCTAATAGGCCAAGTCTTGTGAAAGAGGACAACAGTGAAGTACAGTGTATTTCTTGGAGTAAAAAAGTAGTTCTACACTATGAAACTAGAAATCAACTACAAGAAAAAACATGGAAAGAGCACAAATACATGGAGGTTAAATAGCATGCTACTAAACAATGAATGGGTCAACCAAGAAATCAAAGAATAAATGAAAAATTACATGGAAACAAGTGAAAATAAAAACATGAGAGTCCAAAACCTTTGAGATGCAACAAAATGAGGGAAGTTTGTAGCAATACAGGCCTACCTCAAGAATCAAGAAAAATCTCAAATAAACAACCTAACTTTATAGCTCCTAGCTCCTAAAGCTCCTAAAGGAGCTGGAACAACAACAACAAACAAAACCCAAACAGAGCCAAAGGAAGGAAATAATAAAGATTAGAGCAGAAATAAATGATACAATAATTAAAAAACAAAACAAAACAAAACAAAACAGATCAATGAAATCAGGAGCTGGTTCTTTGGAAAGCTCAACAAAATTGACAAACCAGTAGCCAGACTCACTTAAAAAAGAAAAAGGACGCCAATAAAAAAAATCACTAATAACTAATGAAAGAGGAGAAATAACAACAAACACCAGTGAAATACAAACAGCCATATGATAGTATTATGAAAACCTATATGCCCACAAATTAGAAAATTTAGAAGAAATGGATTAAACTCCTGGAAACTCCTGAAAACATATAACCTATCAACTCTAATGCAGGAAAAAACAGAAATTTTGAACAGACTAATTACCAACAATTAAATTGAATCAGTAATAAAAAAATCTCCCCCAAACAAAAGTTCAGGACCAAACAATTTCACAGGTGAATTCCACCAAACATTTCAAAAAGAGAAGATTCCAAAAAATAGAAGAGGACAAAAAAATTCCAAATTCATTCTACGAGGCCATTATCACCCTCATACCAAAACTATATAAAGACACCACACAATAAAAGAGAACTAAAGACCAAGATTTCTCATGAATATAGATGCAAAAATTTTCAACAAAATATTAGCAAACTGAATCCAACAATACATTAAAAACATCATATACCACAATCAAGTGTGGTTTATCCATAGGATGCAAGTGTGGTTCAATATTCGCAAAACAATAAACATGATACATCACATTAATAAGAGAAAGGATAAGTATTATATGATCATTTCAACAGATGCAGAAAAAGCATTTGACAAAGTACAATATCCATGCATGATAAAAACTCTTTGCAAAGTAGTTCTAGTGGAAATATACCTCAACATAATAAAGAAGGCCTTACATGAAAAACCCACAGCCAACATGATACTCAACGGAAAAAACCTGGGACCTTGTCCTCTAATGTCAAGAACAGGACAAGAATGTCCACTCTCACCACTGTTATTCAACATAGGATTCAATGTCCTATCCACAGCAATTAGACAACATAAAGAAATAAAAGGCATCCAAACTAGTAAGGAAGAAGTCAAACTCTAACTATTTTCAGATGACATGATTCTACATATAGAAAACACTAAAGATTCCAACAAAAACTACTAGAACTGATAAATGAATTCAGCAAAGTCACAGGATACAAAATCAACATACACAAATCCATTGCATTCCTATATACCAATAATGAAGCAGCAGAAAGAGAAATTAAGAAATCAGTCCCATTTACAAATGCACCCAAAACAATAAAATATCTAGGAATAAATTTAACCAAGGAGGTGAAAGACCTGTACTCTGAAAACTACACAACACTGATGAAAGAAATTCAAGAGGACACAAACAAATGGAAAGACATTCCACACTCATGGATGGGAAAAACAAATATTGTTAAAATGCCAATACTACCCAAAGCAATCCACACATTTAATGGAATCCCTAGCTAACTACCAAGAGCATTTTCATAGAAATGTAGTAAATAATCCTAAAATTTGTGTGGAACTACAACAACAAAAAAACCCTCAAATACTAAAGCAACCTTGAAAAAGAAAAATGTGAAGGTATCACAATTCCAAATTTCAAGTTATATTACAAAGCAGTAATAATTAAGACAGTATGGTATTGGCATAAAAATTAGACGCATAGATCAAAGGAATGCAACAGAAACTCCAGAAATAACCTCACAATGACATGGTTAATTACTCTTCATCTCATCTCATCTCATTAAGTCTCTTCATCTCATCCTTGAGCAGGGGCTATGCGTATATTCTCTGTACCATTCCAATTTTAGCATATGTGCTGCTGAAGTGAGAACATCTTTGACAGTCTCTTCAACAAATGGTGTTGGGAAAATGGGACAGCTACATGCAAAAGAATGAACTTGAACCACTTTCTTTTCACCATACATAAAAGTAAACTCAAAATGGAGACCTGAAACCAGAGACATCCTTGAAGAGAGCACAAGCAGTAATTTTCTGGTATCTGTCACAGCAACATTTTTCCAGATATGTCTCCTGAGGCAAAGGAAATAAAAACAAAAATGGACTGCATCAAAATAAAAAGCTTCTGTACAGCAAAGGAAACAAGCAACAAAACTAAAAGGCAACCTATAGAAGGAAAGAAGATATTTGCAAATGACCTATCTGATAAAGGGTTAATATCCAAAATATATAAGGAAATGATTGAACTCAACACCCAAGAAACAATCCAATTAAAAAATGGGCAGAAGACACGATCAGACATTTCTCCATAGAAGACATGCAGATAGCCAACAGACATAAGAACATCAACATCACTCATGATCAGGGAAATGCAAACCAAAACTACGAGGTATCACCTCACACCTATCAGAATGGCTAAAATAAAAAACACAAGAAACAAGTGTTGGTGAGGAGGTGGAGAAAAGAGCACTTGTGCACTGTTGGTGGGAATACAAATTGGTGCAGCCACTCTGGAAAACAGTATGGAAGTTCTTCAAAAAATTCAAAATAGAACCACATTATGATCTAGTAATCCCACTACTGGGTATTTACTCCAAAAATACAAAAACACTACTTCAAAGGGATATATACACCCCTATATTAGTTGCAGTATTATGTATAATAGCCAAATTATGTAAAGAGCCCAAGTGCCCACTGACTGATGAATGGATAAAGAAGATGTGGCATGTATACAATGGACTATTATTCAGCGGCAAAAGGAATGAAATCTTACCATTTGTAACAACACGAATGGAGCTAGAATAATGCTAAGAAAGTCAGTCCATCACAGAAAGACAAATACCATATGATTTCACTCATATGTGGAATTTAAGAAATGAAACAAATGAGCAAAGGAAAAAAGAGAGAGAGAGAGAAAGACAAACCAAGAAACAGACACTTAACTCTAGAGAACTGATGATTACCAGAGGGGCGGTGGGTGGTAGATGGCTGAAATAGGTGATGGGGATTTAAGAGGACACTTATCATGATGAAAACAAGAATAATGAAAAAAAAAGAAAAGTAATTACAGGATACATTTATTTAAAACTAATAATTCCCCGGGGAACCTGGGTGGCTCAGTCGGTTGAGTGTCTGACTTTGGCTCAGGTCACAGTTCGTGGGTTTGAGCCCCGTGGCAGGCTCTGTGCTGACAGCTCAGAGCCTGGAGCCTGCTTCGGATTCTGTGTCTCCCTCTCTCACTGACCCTCCCCTCACTCATGCTCTGTCTCTGTCTCTCAAATGTAAATAAATATTTAAAAAAAATAAGAAAAACCCCAAAACTAGTAATCCCCATGAGTCACATGGATGGTTCAGTCGGTCACCACCCCTAGATTTTGGCTCAGGTCAGGATCTCTAGGTCCTGACATTGAGCCCTGCATCAATCTCCACCCTGAGCCTGGAGACTGCTTGAGACTCTCTCCCTCCCTCTCCCTTTGCCTCTCCCCAGCCTGCACATGCAGCACACATGCACTCTGTCTACTAAATATAAAAAAATAAAATTTTAAAATTAAAAAATTCCCGAAGACACCTGATACATATTTTATATGTGGATTTGGCTTTTATTTGGACTCAATAACGTACATACAAAAGTGATTTCTTTTTAAAAACACTTTTTAAACTTTATTTATTTTTGAGAGAGCACAAGCAGGGTAGGAACAGAGAGAGAGAGGAAGACACAGAATCCAAAGCAGGCTCCAGGCTCCGAGCTGTCAGCACAGAGCCCGACACGGGGCTCAAACCTATCAACTGCTAGATCATGACCTGAGCTGAAGTCGGATGCTTAACCGACTGAGCCACCCAGGCGCCCCAAAAGTGATTTCTAATGTTAAAAAAGTTGACACACAATTAACCTTATGTTTCTGGAGGTGGATTAGATCTAGTAAAATTATGATCTATGTCCCGTATTAATTTTCTATTTCTATGAACAAATTATGTCTAATTCAGCACTTTAGCAGAATACCTACATAGGAGCTCACAGTTCTGGAGGTCACATATCTGGGCTTGAGGTGGCTGGTCTATTGCTCAGGATCTTATAGGTGAAAATTAGGTGTCAGCTGACTTGTGCTCCTTCACGGAGGCTATGGGAAAGAATCTGCTTCCCAATTCATTGAGGTTGTAGGCAGAATCAGTGTTCTGTGATTTGAGGCTTGGGGTCCCATTTTCCCACTGGCTTTTGGCTGGGGGTTGCTGTCAGATCATAGATGGTCCTTGCATTTCTTACCACCTGCTTCCTGCTCCAGCCCACATCTTCAAAGCTTCAAAGCCAGAAACAGAGTCTACCTTCACAAACCTCATCACTGGAGTGACATAGCAACGTATTTACGGGGTGCACCCACACTCAAGGTGGAAGAGATTATACAGGGATATGTGTCACTGGAGATCATCTCAGAATGTGCCCTACAACAGTGAGTCACATAGGCAGGGCATTGGAACAAAATAATTATTTTTTGTGGTTAGAGAGAAATTCATTCAATGCTCTCCTCGTGCTCCGTAAGAATGCTAGGGGTGAATCATGGCTAACAAGATTCCATTGCTGTGGGTCAGTCATAGAGGAAGCTTAAACTCACTGCTTTCATCGTTCAGGGAAGAAGATGGGTCGCACATAAAAAGAAGCTGAAGATAATTCACGTAGAAGATAATTTCCGTATGTAGATGGAATTAGGAAAATACAAAATCACTGTCTTTTGGGTTTACTCTCTCTTTCTGATTCTTTCAATTCTCTTTCTCTGCAGTCTTCTGAGGCACTGAGTCTGGCTTCCTGGGCTGCAACATCTCGTTCAAAAGGATCTGTCTTTTACAGAATCATCTACAACTAACCCAATGGTAATTAGCTAATCACTAAAATCGGGTTAAGGAGAGATTATGTCTGCCAAAATAAATGTGTTTTAATACAAGCCTTTAACAACTTCATCAGGACACACTAATTTCTTATAATGGCAATGGTGATGATGGAGTTGGTGGTGTTCTATGTAGCTTGGAACCGGATTTATTAAATAAGCTAGACTCAGCATGATGCAAGAAGGAAGCAACATAATTACTTTTTACAACTGCTATTTTTAATCAGCTCTGTGGGGCATACCTTTCCTCCCAGAATGAAATATAAGACAGTCTCATTACTTTTTTTGATGTCCTCAAATAATATATTAATGGTCTCTATTTTTGAAGTAACAAAAATTCTTCCAGTCCCATGTATAACAACTCCAAACTACTTTTCATTTTAAAACTTCTCTTTTGAGTTTTCAGACGACTGTTGGTTAATTCCAGTTTTAGTTATTCATTGCTGCATAACTTATTATTTTAAAAATGATCTGAATCAACTATTTTATTTTGCTCACTACGAATTTGGAAAGGATTTGGCTGGGCAGTTTTTAATTCTGGCTACATACTGTGTGCCCAGCTATGACTATTATAAAGGGTGCCTATATGTGGCCATTCCTTGTGGCTTGAAGAAACAGTTGAAGAAACAATTGTTTGGGGTTCAAGGATCCCCAAAAATTGAATGTCCCAGAAGAAAGCTGGACACTGGATTGCATTTGTAACTTCAGCTAGGAAATCATATAACCTTACCTCTGCCAAACCCTTCTGATCAAAGGAGTCAGTCATCAGCCATTCAAATTCAAAAAGAAGGGTGGGAGCATCCGGGTGGCTCAGTTGGTTAAGTGTCCGACACTTGATATTGGCTCCCGTCATGGTTTCACAGTTCGAGGATCAAGGCCCATGTCAGGATCTATGCTGACAGCACAGAGCCTGCTTGCGATTCCCTCTTTTCCTTCTCTGTCTGCCCCTCCCCTGCTTGCATGCACTCTCACTCTGTCTCAAAATAAATAAACACACATTAAAAACAAAACAAAACACAAAAGGAGGGAATATCCTGCTTCTTGACTGAAGAATGTCAGAAAGATTTGCGTACATAGACTGAACCACCGTAGCTCCCTTCTACAAGGGCAATATCTTCCCCACAAGAATCCCAGACTTTGTTACCATGTCTGTGGAACATCAGTGGGCTTTCCATGCAAAAAATAAAATACCTGCTACCACCTCTCAATAACACACACAAAATTTCTTTTCTATCTTCTGAGGAAGCCATTGCGTCCAAGGTGGGTACATCTTACTTTCTCTTCAAAAAGAGTTTAAATGTTTGGCGGGTGAGGAGAGAAAGACCCGTATGAGCTTCAGCAGGCAAAAGAAAAGGCTGTTAACCATGTGGGCTTCCTAATGCCAGGGGCTCCTTTAGAGCCAACATCTTAACTGAGCCTTAGATGTGCTTTCAAGAGGGTTTAAACATTTTATTTGGTTCCTGCATTAATATAAAAGGCATTTGTGTGAGGTCATGTAGTGTAACAAGCGACTTATTATATTGGAGCTTTATGTGAAGTTAGAATAAGCCTGAATATTCATACCATTTATTTCTTTTCTGAAAATCCAATAAAGACTCTGCACAAGGTTGAAAACAGCAAATAACCAAACAGCGCTTCACAGGCCCAGTCTGTACGGCACCCTAGAGATAGAGAACATCCGCCAAGGAGACTCCACAGTTTATGCTAGTGATCACATTAGCCACTGGAGGCAAAAAGTCATCCCTATTTTAGAACCCTTGGTTTAGAAGAGTTTGGCATTAATAAAGAAAATACTACGTACACAAGAATTATTTTTCAAACACTAACGTATCTAGAAAACGTATCGTTTATTATGCACGAACTATGAAGGGATTCCTAAAAAGGAATTCCCAGCAAGCAATCTTAAAATGCTTGCAACGTAATGGAAAACACGTCCAAGTTAAATGGCAAAACTTCCCCCCCCCCCCCCGGGTTTCTAACGTCCTATTAACCATGTGATGTTGGATATGCACGGGTAATTTTTAAGGCTGCGACTTGCAGTAAGGTTTGTATAAGAGAGATACGTGTGATTCTATCTTCCGGAGATTTGACTTTGGAGCAGAGCACGCCAAACGATACCAAGCGATAGCTCGTAAAACGGAATGCTTCCGCGGATGGCCATGGACCCGAGGAGGGTCACCGTTCTCATCTAGCCGGCAGATCCGATCATCATGTGTCTTATCTTCTAAGTGTGTCAGAACTCAGAACAAATTCCTATCTAGCAGTTCCCTGACAGCTCCAGGAGAGGCCCAGTTGGGAGATCCATTTGGAAGGAGTAAGGAAGTCCGTAGCTGTGGCTGCTGGGAAGCAGGTATGTATCACTTTTATTAACTTCGACCCTTTTTTAAAAGCTAATGGACAGTCTCGCATCATGGTATGCAGTATTCAGAGCTATGAAAAAAAAAATACTGCAGCCCAATATAAACATGCCTGAATCCTTTATTTCACACACAGCATTTTGTTGCAGAGAGATAGCAGGTAAGAAAGAAAGGTTCTGTCTGCTGAGAGAAGGAAAGACACGATCCCCAAAGAGGAATTGCTTACAATTGTTTTGTTCATCTGGAAAGTTCCAATCTAAAGCCATGTTGTGGTAGAGTGATTTGGGTCTAAGGGATAAAATATACAAAGGAGAAGAAAAAGGAGGGAGCTCTAAAAATTTTTTTTTGAGACTGAGAGACAGATAATGGAACTGAAATAAGATACAAGTGGAAGAGGTACTAATTCACAAGATAAAGGTGTGAGAATTAGGGAGAATGCAAACATCTTTTTAGAAATCTATTCTGACATGAAATCGGGAGACATGCATAAGGCTGTATGTTTCAACTGCATTTTGTTTCCGAGTACAGTAAGTAGAACTCACCTAACTGCTACATTTTAATTGTCCTACGGGGCTTACTTAAATGAATAGCTAGGCATATCTCCTACATTAACTCCCAGCAATTCCTTTATAAATAAAAGCTTATAAATTACCTGGGGCTGCTTCAAAAGTATTTGTATACTCTTAAGGTTCTTAGAGATTTCCCAAGTGGTCTGCTTACATACCATGATTTTTTTTTTTTTAGAACATATCTTTCCTTCAGAATCAGCATAAAAAAATCTGGTTTGGCTTATCTGTCCGAATTATTATGAGTGATATATAATGGGGATCTTATGAATTGTATATAATTTCAATCACTTGATGTTAACGCATTATCATCATTAGCCTGGAATAGTAAAAGAAGTTTAAGAGTCAACTTTTTATGAGTATATTGGAACTGGGTGGTGTGTGTGTGTGGGGGGGAGGTTTGGTCTCCCATGCATGTATGCATGGGAGGTGGCATAAGAGGTGTCTGTTATGTTTAATATTTTAGCAACATATATTAGTCTTTTTACAGGAGGGCAGACTTTCCTTCATTATAATATTGTCTGATTCTTCTTTTCAACTTGTGTTTTACATTATTTGGATTTTTCAAGTGGCCTCTACATACGAAAAGTGCAAGACAATGTAGCAGGTGTGAATTTGGAATCATAAAATTCAAGTGTTCAAATATGTAACTTCCTTTTATGTCTCTAACAGAAATAAACTTTGATCTGGTTTACTCATTTATGCTTGGAAGGCATCTACTGTAACAGGATACCACAGACGATGTGGCTTATAAACGAGAGAAATCTATTTCTCACAGTCCCGGGGTCTGGAAGTCTGGAAACATGGTGCTAGTATAATTGAGTTCTAGGGAGGATCCTCTTCTGGGTTGCAGACTGCTGACTTCTCCCTGAGTCCTCACATGGCAGAGAGGGCAGGGGAACTGTCTGGGGTCTGTTTTATAATGTCACGAATTCCATTCATGAGGGAGCTGCCTTCACGACAGTCACCTTCCAAAGGCTCCACCTCCAAATACCATCACACTGGGGACTGAGTTTCAACATAGAGTTTTAGGGGGACATAAAAATTCAGTCTATGCCAGAGAGGAAATTTACCCTTGTATAACCAAGATAACAGTCATTTTTAGTTTAAAGCCCATCTGTGGCAGTAAATATATGATCAAGTAAGGGTTGTCTCCTCACTATCCCTTCTTATCCCTGGATGACAATAGCAGAGAGCTAGAGTGTATATGTTGCATATTGTCATGGCAGAGATACACCTCCATTGACCTCTGTTGAGAGAGATTTCTGCACAGGACCTGGTTGTATCTGAGCACCTAATGCCTGCATCTGTTTCCATTATGACCTCCAACTTTTAGATCACACATTTTGTTCTATTCTTGTTTCTACACCCTTACTTAACATGGCCACATTTCCAGTAAACATTGCTTTATAAAGAGACTTTATAAAGAGTCCACTTTCCTCTTTGTATGATTCAACATCCTTGAATATTCTAATTAGAAATATGACTATCCAAGAGGGGTCTATTAACACAGATTCAAAACATGAGCACATCACTTTCTTTTTTAATTACAGAGGTTCTCATCAAATGTGAAGAAATGCACTTTCTTAAAAAAATAGATGGCAACATGCACTAGTAAAAAGGGATGAAGTGATGAACACTCCATCACAATAGATGAAAAATAATGCAATGGTGAAAATAACTAAGGAGGGCAAAACCTCCTGAATGGCAAAGTAAAAAGCTTGGTGAACCCTCTCCCCAACAAAACAACAGTTTAGTTTGCACACATTTTGTTAAATAAAAACAAAATCAAACCCACAATTATTCAAACGTTTCTACAATTTGTCCTAAGGGAAAAAAGCAAAATGGAGAAACATTCATTAAAGAAAACCTGCTAAATTTGAGCAAGAACATGACTGTGGTTTTGAGCGTAGCCTTACCACCACCAACCTTCCCGACTCCACCAGTTCTGTAATGTAATGTAATGTTCTGTAATCCTAAATGTTCTATGATTTTCAGGTGAGGACTAAGAAGATGGGGGACCTCTCTCTCTTGCACACACATTATCCAGTCTGGGGATAATATTTCACCCTTGGAGAAGGAGGATGCTAGGGTTTCTCATCTCCTATTGCTTGTTGCAGAAGGTTCTATTCCAGCCAACTAGGCTGAAAGGATCAGGTCTGTAGCCCCCTATTGCACCCTATGCATAGAACAGAAGATCTACTCTAAATGTGGCAGGGTAAGAATAAAGAGGTCCAAATGGTCCTTCCTCAGATTGCTTCTAGGGTGGAAGGTCTATGCTGGAAGAGTCAAACACAAGACCACAAGGTATCACATCTACCCCATGACCACTCATAGAATGAGGACATCACTTCAGCACAATCAAACCCTGCCTGCCTCCTCAGGTTCCAGTGTAGTAGTTCTGAAGTTCTGCTCAGGGTAAAGGCAGACCATGAGAATTGATGGGGACTGAATTTATTTGAAACAGAACATGGAGAACTACATGTCTAAGAGCATTGGGGATTTGGTGGAGAACAATTAAGAGGAAGCTGGTAACACCACAATACAAATAAAATAATAAGGCAGCCACAAGTTTTCCTAACTAAACAAGAAGAACTAAAGCCACAGTTATCAGAATGAGAAATAATAATGACTAGAGTAGAAATAAATGAAAAAGAGACTAGAATAACATAGAACGACAAATGCAGCTAGGAGTTCTTGTGCTTTGTTTTTTGGTGTTTTTTTGTTTTGTTTTGTTTTTTTAGGTAAACAAAATTGATAAACCTTTAGCTAGATCTACTAAGAAAAAAAAAGAAATGACTCAGATAAATAAAAGAATTAATGGAGGTGTTACAACTTATACCATGGAAATACAAAGGATCGTAAGAGACGACTACAGACAAATATACACCAATGAACTGGACAACTCAGAAGAAACATTAATTCCTAGGAACATACAACCTACCAAGACTGAATCATGAAGAAACAGAAAAAGTGATCAGTGCCACAATGAGTAATGAGATTGAATCAGTATTCATAAACCTCCCAACCAAGAAAAGCCTAGGATCAGGTGGCTTCACAGAAGAATTCAAGCAAATACTTACAGAAGAATTGATGCCAATCCTTTTCAAACGTTTTCCAAAATTTGAAAGTGAAGGAAAACTCCCACGATCATTTTGCAAGACCAGCATTACCTTGATACTAAAGCGAAATAAGGATACTACAAGAAGAGAAAACTCCAGGCTAACATCCCTGATGAATACAGATGCAAACATGCTGAGCAAAATACCAGCAAACCAAACTCATCAGCACAAGAAAAGAATCAAACACCATAAAAAAGTGCAATTTATCACTGAGATGCAAGAAAGTTTCAATACTGGCAAATCAATTATTACTGTGGTGTATCACAAGAGAATGAAAAAAAAATCACATGATCATCTGAGCAGATGCAGCAAAAACATTGAACAAAATTCAACATCCTTTCAAGATAGAAACTGTCAACAAAATGAGTGTAGACTGAAAGTAACTCAACATAATAAAGACCATATTTAACAAGTCTACAAGTCACATCACACTCAACAGTAAAAGGTTGAAAACTTCCCCTTTAAGATCTAGAACAAGACAAAGCTACCCAATTTCACTACTCCTGTTCAACATAGTACCAGAAGTCCTAACCAGAGGAATCACACAAGAAAAATAAATAAAACTCATCCAAATCTGGAAGTAATTAGTACAATCATGCCTGTTTGCTGCTGGCATGATCTTGTATGTAGAAAATCCTAAAGACTGTTAGAACTAATCAGTGAATCCAGTTAAGTTCCAGGATACAAAATCAACAGACAAAAATAGGTTGTGTTTTTACCCAAACAATCAACTATTTAAAGCAGAAATAAAGAAAACATTCTCATCTACAACAGCATCAAAAAGAATAAATTTGGAGCGCCTGGGTGGCTCAGTTGGTTAAGCGTCTGACTTCAGCTCAGGTCATGATCTCATGGTTTGTGAGTTTGAGCCCTGCTTTGGGCTCTGGTGCTGACAACTCCAAGCCTGGAGGCAGCTTCAGATTCTGTGTCTCCCCCTCTCTCTGCCCCTCCCATGTTCATGCTCTGTCTCTCTGTCTCTCAATAACAAATAAACATTTAAAAAATTTTTAAAAATCCAATAAATTTAACCAAGAAAGTGAAAGATCTATATACCAAAAACTGTAGGACATTGATAAAGAAATTAAAGAAGATACAAATAAGTGGAAAATAGCCCATGTTCATGGATCATAAGAGTGAACATTGTTAAAATGTTCATAGTACCTTCAGCTTTTCTATAGATTCAATGCAATTCCTGTCAAAATTCCATTGGCATTTTTCATACAAACAGATAATACAATCATGGTGAGGATGTAAATACATTAAAACCTTGTCACATTTTCCAGATGGTAAGTAAAGTTGTGCAGCTGTTTTGGAAAACAGTTTGGCAATTTTTCAAAATGTTAAGGATACCGTTAGCACATGACCTAGCAACTATACCACTGTGTACATAAGCAAGACAAATGAAAATATGCATCCATGCAAAAACTTGCACATAAATATTCTCAGGAAAATCAATAGTATCCACTAAGTAGAATATTCAAAACATCCACCAACCGATGAATAAATATATGTGGCATTTCATTCAAGGGAATATGACTCAGCCATAAAAAGGAATGAAATACTGATACACACTACAGTATGGATAAACCTTGAAAACATTACGCTACAGGAAAGAAGGTGGAAGGGTGTGTGGGTTGCTCACTCGATTAAGCTTCCAATTCTCGGTTTCGGCTCAGGTCATGATCTTATGGTTTGTGGGCTTAAGCCCCACAACAGACTCTGCACTGACAGCATGGAACCTGCTTGGGATTCTCTCTCTCTGTCCCTTCCAAGCTCTCTCTCAAAATAAATAAACAAACTTAAAAAAGGAAAAAAAAAATGGGAAAGAAGATAGACACAAATGGCCACAATTTTTACGACTTTTTATGACTACTTTTATATGAAATATCCAGTATAGGCCGATCTATAGAGACTGAATTTAGACCTAGAGAGAACAGTAGAAATAGAGAGAATGTCTATCCATAGGTATCTTTTTGAGGGAAAGAAAACATTCTAAAATCAGACAGAGGGGATGCTTGCACAACTGCAAATTTATTAAAAATCATTAACTTGTGCTTTTCAAATGGGTGACGTGTATGGTATATAAATTATAATTCAATAATACTGTTAAAATAGTGAGTAAATCAAACATTTGTCGCTAATATTTATGAAAAGTTTTCAAATAGTCATCATTTTTCTTAGAAATGTTTAAGGATTATTTTATTTAAGCTGGACAATATTTACGAGCCAAGTACTAATATCTCCCTCAGTTGGCAGGCCAGGGCACTGAGGCTCGTGGCAGTTACATCACTTGCTGAAAGTCACACAGCATTTATGTGTTCAGGTTGGAAGTCAGACCCAGGCAGTCTGGCTCCAAATTACTTGCCTTAAACCACACACTTCTGCTGTATTATATTGCTGAGAATTTACATTCGTATAATATTCTCATTACTGTTACAGAACTCATATAATTATAGCAAGATTTCTGGGGAAGGTGTTTACTTCCAGCCAAAGCTAATTGGGCAACAATGTAAGCACAATGGGTCCTTCAGGACCTTCTGGACTTTGTAGTTACCTAAAGTATTCTCGTCCTTCTTGCTCTGGTTTAAATCCTACTGACTCTTCAAGGCCGAGCTCAAACTGATCTCCGGGAATCTTTCCCCAACTTCCCAGACCAATGTGGCTTTTCCCTCTCTTGTCTCATAACATTCCTTACATGCCTGTAATGTGCCCCACTTCCCAATACACTGTCATTATTTGTTTTCATATCTGTTTTTCTCATTACACTGAAATTCTCAAGAGTAGGGGACACTGATACTTGTATTTGCATCCCTAAGTATTGCCGTTAGGAAAATAGCAGGCACCCAATAAACGCTGAATACATTAAAGAAGGAAGGGAGACTACAGAAGAAATCTGTACCTTACTCTTACACAATTTAGGATGAAATCAGAAAAGCACAGGACTCTTGAATAGTGACTAACTTGTGCAGCAGAAAGTCTAGGTGAGGTTAACAGGACCTAAGAACATTTCAGTTCTCCTAGTCAAAATGGTCCTGTTAACCTCACCTAGACTCAAAAACCATCTACTATACATTTAAAACAGAGACTTTGCTTCTGGACAACCTTGTGTGTTTTTTGTTTTTTTGTTTTTTGTAACAATTATCACTTTCTTCCATGATTACTATACAGCCAGGTGTTGATGCTCCCTATTAAAATGTAAACTCAACATGAAGCATGTCAGTATTATCTCTGAGCCAAATCTAAACGTTTGATTTACCAGTTCTATTTTAAAAGTATGTTACTCATTCAAATATAGGTTGAGCATGCCAGGGTTTGATCCCATTGGCACATCATTTGGAAATGAATATTCCAGACGGTGCGTGGTTTAGTATTTTGAACTAAAGCCTGCTGGTCTGGGAATGTCATTACTTCTATAGAAGTTGATTTACCTGTGTGACTTTTCAATCAGCAACTTATTTTTAAAAATAAATCTAAAAGGGAAAATACTGTTCTTGCCAGGCTGAACAAAACATTTTCTTCCTTTATAGCGTGTAACTGAAAAGATCTGCCAAATACAAATCCTTCTTTCCAACAGTAATGAGAATGTATGACTCAGATATAGTCAAACACATTTTTTTTTGTCTTGGTATCGAAGCCATTTACCTTTACATTAACTCTCAAGTCACTTGAATATCAGTTAGTGGAACCATCAGTCAATTGCCCAACAGCATATTCAATCTGCATTTGCCCCAAAGCATCAGAAGTATCTGAAAGTCATCACATCCCTCAAGTATGCAATGCACATAATTTTCATGGGGGTAGTAGCAGAAATCCATTCCTCCAAATTTAAGTATGATTCTGTGCAAAAAAAAAGCATGAGAGGGTGTGAACATAGAGCTCACCACGTTAATATCTCCACTGGTGCACAAACCAGGCATTTTATTTTTCATTCAAGGTCTACGCTGATGTTTGAAGGTGCAGGATGAATGTGACTTTAAGAATAATCACAAAATTATAGCAGGAGTGTCGAGGTAAGGTCCTCCCGTCCCCAGGTAAGGCTATTATCTAGGCGATGGTTATGTATGTAAGAGATGTGTTAAAGATATTTAGAATTTTTTATTTCAAAGGTTTTAAAAGCAGATAAGGGGAGAGGAGAGCAGTATGGCATTGAAAATAAAACAAAAGGGGAAAGAAGGCATGAAATGATGTGGCTTTGAGGCATTTCTGATTGGTGCTTGGCTCACAGAGAAAAGAGATGAGGAAAAGTGGGAGGGAGGAAGTGAATGGAAGAAATTATGTCTAGGGCCCTGTTAAAGAGTCTAGATTTTATTCTTTAGGCATGGTAAAATAAAAAAAAATAGTCTTTACGTGGAAGAGAAGATTGTATGGTCAGGCATACATTTTATGTAGAACATTCCGGCAATGGTACAGAGCAAGACTGTTAAGAGATAAGACAAAGAAACCAAATGAAAGACAATGAGGGTGTAAGTGTAGAGGAAAGCATGGGGGGGAGGGGGAAGAAGGGACAGCAGTGTGTGATCTATGGGAGGAAGGATTCCTAGGGAGGGTGGATAGTAGGATTTTCACCGGCCCTCTCTGTCTTATCATATTTATGCTAAATAATGGAATCAATCACTTGTCTTCGTACTGTAAATTTTGAAAAAAAAAATGCGACTTCTCACATGATACATTCCTAAATTACTTTGATACATAAAGAACTTTTAAAATCTCCTTTGACATGTTCATTTGTCTAAGACCAAAGGTCTTGACACTGATCAGTGAAATCAATATATCACCAAAACTTAAGGGAGTGATGTTTTAGAGATATATAATCTCCATAATATATAAGCTTGAAGTTCTCACCAAGAAAAAAAAAAGCAGAAATCTACTTGTTCTGGCATTCTGCTCATGGTTTTCAGCAGAGTGGTCCTCAGATTCTACACTTGTTTTGGTATAATATTAAAAACCCCGTGAGATACATCAGTATCACCTGCGTCCGCTAATCTTGATTATTATACTGAATTCAAGCCTGTGATTTCCATCATCTTCAATTCATGATATCACTTGCTTTTACTTTAATCATCAACAGAAAGGGGGGTGGTTATAAGATAGTCTTTAGGGTCACTTTTAATTCCATAGTTTAATTTTCAGTATTAAATTCTGACACGTGTCATTTGGCAAAGATGTTAAAAGCAAAATTTAAAACAAATTTTGTCTTTCCCTCAAATCAAATTAAGTACATGAACATTTTGTTCTCACCCTGGTGAGAAATATGTTTCTTGAGGATTTTTAGGGTCTAAACAAATGTATGTCTCTTCCCCCTCTTTTTAAAAAGTGTAGGAAGTAAGTAGGCTGAACGTATTCAGACTTATTCTCCTTTGTAATTGGATCCTCAGTCCTAAAGTTGAAGGATTACAGAAACACTGATATGTTGTGCAAAAAAGGAGTATTGAAATTCAGAGTCACTGAAGTTCACTGTCATTCCACCAACCCAAGAGTTAAAAAGAAAAAAATACCAATACCAAAGACGCCACCACCGTGTACGTAAAATATAGTTATGCCGTATGTGTGAATTTCCTCGGCAATAGATAAGACTGGCACTTAAAAAGGGTGAGGTGAAATGTTTGAAATGCCACAGAACTGGCCTTGAAGTAATTTTTCAAACATTCAGAATTTTGGATGCTTGTTTTTCTAAATTGGCCTTGAGAGGCTTCCTTTTGCAAACTAGCCCCATGGAAAGTTTCAATTTTTAGAGTCACCTTCTAAGTTACACATATGCAAAAATAATCAAAGTACAGGGACAGCATTTTCTTTTCATCACTGTGTAACTTAAAAAAAAAAAAACACAGCAATGTGCGTTTGGCTCACACACCATGAAAACTTTCATCTTTTACTGGAATCTGTTAGATCAGAAGGATAATTTTACAGAAAGATGTGAATGAATGGAAACATGCGATCAAACACTGAGTTGGCTCTTTTTCTCTTCTTTTTTTTTTTTTGTGAGGTCACTTTATTAAAAAGAAAAAAAAATAGGTGTGCTTCAAGCCACCATAAGTGAAGCAAAGGACCTCTCATATATGTTTAAAACTGGTAGAAATGAGTGAGAAAATCAAAACAATTCACATTTATGAACTAAGGGGAGGGTGCATACACTCTTGGACATTTAATTTGAATGTATGAGGTAGAAAGATTTATTTTCCAATTATTAGTTTATTTTAGTGTTCTCTAGTGTGTTTTGAAGTACAAATGGTATTTGTTCAGCTTCCCGGCAGCTCCCATGTTCCATTAGGAAAAGCAAGATAAGCAAAGAATAGAACCTCAGTCAGTGTCAGGCAGAGTAACAGAAGCAATTTTAATAAATGGGATGTTTCTGCTTGGTTTGGTTTCTTTTGATATTTGGTTTTGTTTGATCCCTTAAAATGTCATATCTGCTGTGATGTGGTCATTTGGTGCCGTGTCGAATTGAATAAAGTACTCTGCTACCTGAATTGAAAGAAGTAAACATCTATGAAAATAAGTCATCAAGATAGAAAAAAGTAAGTTTTTCTTTAAAAATCAAGATGAGTACTTCATTTACTATGAAGGTAATCGACCTGTGGTCAGTTTTGCCAAGTCAAGGAGTACGTTTTATATGGAACAGTATACATTTGTGTCATAGACATGTAAATCATGAACATAATGACATGATGATTCACCTTTAATGTGGTGCTAAAGAAATGATTAGTGCTGAGTTTAAAAATACCATTTTAATGACCTGACCTTTTTAAGGAATTAAATGTTTCAAATAAGCCCTTTAAAAATAATTGACTATATCCTTGGATTCTAAAATAATGTCCACTATATGTTTAATAGAATGTATTTAATAGAAATCATTCTAAAATCTAAATGCCCATACTACTGTTCAATAAAATCCACATTTCCCTCCTTATTGTGAGCACATAGCTAGACTACGTTACTCAGCCCTTCTGGAGATTCAGTGTGGCTACTGATCTTAGTTCCAGAGGGTGAAGTTTTTCTTTTCATTTTTAAAATGTATTTTTGAGAGAGAGAGAGAGAGAGAGAAACAGAGACAGAGCACAAGTTGGGGAAGGGCAGAGAGAGAGGGAGACATAGAATCCAAAGCAGGCTCCAGGATTTGAGCCATCAGCACAGAGCCTGATGCAGGGCTTGAACTCAGGAGCCATGAGATCATGACCTAAGCCAAAGTCGGACACCCAACAGACTGAGGCACCCTGGTGCCCCTAGAGGGTGAAGATTTTAAGATCTACTACAAACAACCCATGCCCCTTTGAACTCTTCCATTCTGGCTGAAAGAAAGAGGAGCCAGTAACTTTGGAAGTCAGCTTTGTAAATGGTACAGGCTCTGCCAGTAGGTGTTCCAAACCAATTGCATGGAGGAGGATCCTCCTAACACCCTACGTCCCTGCCTAAAGCTTTTACATGAGCATGGAACAGACTTCTACTGTGTTTGGACCATTATATATCTTGGAGTAAACTTGTTACTATATTGAGAATATCCTAAGGAATACATCATCTTTATCAAGAAAAAAAAATCCTAGGGGCACAAGGGAAGCTCAGTCGGTTAAGCATCTGATTTTGGCTCAGGTCATGATCTCACAATGTGTGAGTTTGAGCCCTGTATCGGGCACTCTACTGGAGCCCCTTTCAGATCCTCTGTCCCCTTCTCACTCTCTCTCTCTGCCCCTCCCCTACTCGTTCTCTCTCTCTGTCTGTCTCTCTCTAACTCTCAAAATAAGTAAACAAACTTAAAAAAAGAAAAGAAAAACATCCTAAATACAACATTTTTTTTTTTTTGAATTGAGGTCCAGATCAAGTACTTTTACAAAATGGCATAATTCTCACTCACTCTCCCCTACTGCTACTCACTCACACCTCATTCTCCATCCTTACTCCACGACCGTATTTTTAACCTCATGTACTTTGAGAATATAGAAGCAGAAGTGCCCTTCCTTCATACTACGTTAACCTGCCGCATTCCCCACCTGTCTATCCATGTGTTTCTTTCCCTCCTGTTTCATCAATAATAACAAAAATGTAAAAGAAGCAATTAGGTTCTGTGGATAAAGGCTTAATAAAGTCCATTCCTTTGGACCAGAGAACTTGAACTTCATTTAGAGCTCTAACTCTGTTTGTCCAGTATCTGATAAAAAATGGTATGTAATTATTGCTTATAACAAAAGTAACACCCCTGGGACGCTTGGGTGGCTCAGCCAGTTGAACATCTGACTCTTGATTTCAGCTCAGGTCACGATCTCCTGGTTACTGAATTCAAACCTTGTGTGGGGCTCTGTGCTGACAGTGCAGAGCCTGCTTGGGATTCTCTCTCCCTACCTCTCTATGCCCCTCTCCCTCTTTCAAAATAAATAAACAAACAAAAAATGAGCCCTGAAAAACTACACGTGAATGGGATGTAGCTTTAGTCCTCCCTGAGTATGGTGGCTCTTATAACTTGTACGTCCTTTGTGCAGACTCTGGAATCTATACCTACAGAATTCTGACAAGAGCTATCACATTCTGTGGAGCATGAGTTTTAAAGCCAGAGCGACACTTGCATCTCCTTATGTGGACTCCCCTCCCAGTCTTTGCACTGTCATCCAGGGGCAGGACAGCTACTGGATGGTTGTGTAGACTGCTACATGGTCTGCTTGCCATAAGGACACTTTTAGAAGGAATGCCTATGTTGCCCTTCTGCCAAGTTGTCCTTCCTGCATGTATCTCTCTGAGCAGCCTGGTCCTAGCATGAGCCATGACAGTGTTGTAAACGTGAGTGCTTAGTTGAAGCCTAGGAGTTCCCCTGATGAGCTGTGTACATCTCTGATCTAGTCCCCACTCTCAGTTAGCCCTCTAACTGTTGCCAGGCAACCACGCCACATGTACTTTAGTAGAACTCTGGAGGTTTGCTCTCTCAGGAAGGTAAATAGGACACACTCCAGGGTGGGAGAAATGAGCCACAGTTGTGGGTAGGAATACTGTACTGAAATATGGTATTGGAATTTGCATACAAATTCCTGAGGCTCCTGAACCCTCTTCTGCCAACTGGCTTCCAGAATGTTGGCAGGAGACAGAATCATCCCTCTCTGGGTGAATTGGACTCAGCTGGCAAGAGGAAAATTGCAAAATTACGTGCTCAGGCAGAACACTTAATAGTGTAAACTAGTCAGCAAGTCGATGAGATTCCAATCCTGTTTTCAGCATTCTACTCTTTAATATGAGCAGAAAATCATGGATTAATTTTTATATGACAAAGTCTTAAAAAAATCAAGTTAGGAGTGCCTAGGTAGCTCAGTTGGTTAAGCGTCTGACTTTGGCTCAGGTCATGATCTCGTGGTCTGGTCCGTGGGTTCAAGCCCCGCGTAGGACTCTATGCTGACAGCTCAGAGCCTGACCCTGTTTCAGATTCTATGTTTCCTTCTCTCTCTGCCCCTCCCTCACTCTCTCTCTCTCAAAATAAATAAACATTAAAAAAATTAAAGGCCAATATAAATTAAAAATCATATCTGAGAAAAGACTTCAGTATAAAATTTATAATTACCAACACATGCTCATGCACACACATGTAAACAAAAGGAACATACAGAAAAATTATGCAGAGAGAATACTTTGTTTTGAGACCACTTCTTCAAATAAACTATCATTAATATCTTCAGATGACTGAAAGGAAATATTGAATCTATAAAACAAGAGTAGGGTGCTTTTATAAAAGAATGCTCAGAAAAAAAATTAAAAAATAAAAGAAGATAAAATTTAAAAATATTCAGAGAACCAAAAGGTCTTGAAAATTAAAAACAAACAAACAAACAAAAAGGATAGCAGAAAGTAATACTTGGAAAACTCACAGAATGGTAGAAAAAAATAAGTTAAAAAAATATCTCACAGAGGGCAGACGTGTGTGGGCAGATGTGCACACACAAACACACAAATCATGGTTGGAAAATATTTGAGAAAAACACAAGAAAATTAAATAAAAAGTTCAACACCTTAATACAAGAAGCTCCAAAAAAAAAAAAAAAAAAAAAAGGAAAAGGAAAAAGCAAATGGAGGAAACCATCTCTGAAATAATTCAAGAATATTTCCAAGAACCAAAGAACTTTCACTGTCAGATTTAAAGACCTTGCTGATTACCTGCACATGATTAAAGCTTATCACAGCAACTCTTCCAAATCTCAAAGGGCTACGTTTGAAGAGAAAACCTTACAAGTTTCCATGAAGGTGATGGCAAGGGAGGAAGATGTACAGCCCCATGGTAGTGGGAATCAGAATATCAGAATGATTTGGACCTTTTCAGCAGCAACATGCCTCCAAAATTCTAAGGAGAAATTATTTCCAATACAGAATTTTTTATCTAGTCAAATCATCATCATGTAAGAACACTTCCTATAATCCCATAGGTATCCTTTCTCAGGAAGTTATTGGAGGTCTGATCTCCCATAATTAGGGAGTAAACCAAGAAAGGAGACATTTGGGGGAGGCAAGGAACAAGAGATACAATACAAAAGAGACACAAAGGACATTTACCCTGGACGATAGTAAAAGGATATACAGTCATAGTAATAATATAAGTTAATAAAAATACTAGACATATATCTAACCTCAATTATAATATTAGGGAGTATGTAAGTATGAAAAGGAGGAGGTGTGGAGTGGCAATGAAGAGGAAACAAAAGAGAGTTAGGTCCCCATCCACAGTGACCAATCAAAAGATAATGCTTAAAATTGAAAATCAGTAAGCATTCTTACATTCTCTGTATAGCCAAGTAACTCAAAAGAGGGAAATGAAAAATGAAAGGTGGATTGTTGTATTTAAAAGAAACCTTTTTCAACTATTTGACTCCGTTTCTATGTAAAAGGTGATGAAAATAGGAAGCAAAAGAAAGATTAATAGCTTTTAAATGTTATACGGAGTCAAAAAATGCATAATTGAATATTTTCCATTGTAAACATTGGTTGAAACAATTAACACTGATACATTTATTCTTTTACACTGTGAAATTGAAAACCAAGAGACAGTCTCCTTGTAAATATTAACAGGGAGATAGATATTCTGAGGAATAGGTCTATAATTCTCTCATTACCACTTCTCTATTTCTGTCTTCTTTTGAGATCTTTTTTTTTAATAATTTTATTTTTTATTTTGAGAGAGGTAGAGAGAGAGAGAGAGGTAGAGAGAGAGAGAGAGAGAGAGAGAGAGAGAGAGAGAGAATATCTTAAGCAGGCTCCACACTCAGCATGGAGCCCAACAGGGGGCTCAATCCCACACCCTGGGATCTTGACCTGAGTCGAAATCAAGAGTCCAATGTTCAACCGACTAAGCCACTCAGGTACCCCTCCAGCTCTTTTTACATACCTTTTTGGAGATCTTTAATCACATTAACCTTGTAATTTTTCTATCTCTATCAATTTCTTGCATTCAGTTTCCTTTTCAGCTTAGAATCTGTGGTATATCACCTGACCAATATGTCTTTCCAATATTTATACAATATTCTTGTAGCATTATCTTTTAATTATTGGCCCCATACAAAGCACCAACATCCAATAAATTCTAGAAGTCTCATCCATGCCTGTACCATGCAGTTACTTAGTGATGCCAAAGATACAAAATATAACAATAACATGCTATCCAACAATGAGTGCTTTCTCATATGTTCATACATTTATGGAACAATAAAGTTATAGTCAATTCTGTGAAATATATTTGATAAGCCATGGTTATCAAAATAGGCATAGTCCTTGCCTTGGTGGAGCTTTGACTCTATAAGAACAAAAAGGCAATAAACAGTTCACTGCTTAATTATCTAATTCAGTTGTTTTAAGTATTACGAAGGCAAAATATGGTGTTCTATGAGAGCATTCAAATAGGAAAAATGACCTTATTCTTTTACAAGGTTTTTTTTTTTTTTAATTTATTTTTTTGAGAGAGCATGAGCAGGAGAGGTGCAGAGAGACAGAGGAAGATACAGAGTCCCAAGCAAGCTCCACACTGCCAGCACAGAGCCCGGCTTGGGACTCGAACTCATGAACTGTGAGAAACCAAGAATCAGATGCTTAACTGACTGAGCCACCCAGGCACCCCCAAAATGACCTTAATTTTGTCTTCATTCTCTGAAGAGGTAAAGTGTAGGGCAGAAATTGGATTATACGTCGTCTGAGCAAGAGTGTGGGGTGAGGAGAAATTTCAGACAGAACCAGACTGTTTGAAATTTGGCCCCAAAATGGCCGAACTAAGAGTCCTGGAGAGCCACTCTCTATCATCAACAGGTCTTTGTGAATGCTGTTCCTCTCCCCGAATAGCCTCCTTTCCTTCCTGCCCCTCTTTACCATACCTTTTCTGTGATAAAATTGGATTGATCCTCCAGGTTTCAGTTTAGAAGTCATTTTGGGGGCAAATCTTATTTTACTTCCTCAATTCTGACTTGTAGTTTCTACACTGGGCTAATGAGAACTCTTCTTCCAGTGCCTCTAATCAAAACCACATCGTGTCATGATTGTCTTGTTCCTTGCCTGTCTCATCTTCTGGTCACTAAGAGCAAGATGGACAGTGACTTCCTCATTATTCTATCCCTAGCATCTCTTTGATATAAATTGGTGTTCAGAACCTATTTGCTAAGTGATCTTTGGTAAAAGGAGAGTAACTATGTATTGCATAGGGCCTCAGGGCTTTGGAACTGGGTCTAATATCAAATCATTCATTCATTCATCAATTCATTCATTCATTCTTCAATGACACATTATTTTAGTCCCCTTGTTATTACTTGGCTTTTAAATATGTTTAAAATAATTCCACTTCCTAGATAAGTAAGTTCTGCATCAATTAAGGTATTGTATAAGAAAAATTGTGCTCTGGGTTGTCATGGACAAATAAAAGCTATAATTATTGTTTTGTAATTATACTATCAAAATATCTCCATAATTAAACACTCTAGACCCTAACAGAATGTGGATAAACTTCCTGATTACACGTACACACTAATCTTTCTAAGATGAATTAAATTTTCAATATTGAAGTAATTGGCTACATGTCTTAGGTTTAAAAAAAAATCCCAATTAAGGAAAATTATCATTTGTCTTACTTAGAATGATTTAAATGTGTAATTTTAATTTTCTTAATCTTTAATTTTCAGAGAGAGTGTGAGTGAGGGAGGCGCAGAGAGAGAGAAAGAAAGAACAGACAGAATCCCAAGCAGGCTCCATGCTGTCAGCACAGAGCCCAACGTGGGGCTATAATTCATGAACCGTGAATTTATGACCTGAGCAGAGTTCAGCCGCTCAACCAACTGAGCCACCCAGGGGCCCCTAAACATGTAATTGTAATTAGAACACTAAAGAAAAAGTCTGGAAACTAAATGTAACCACTCAATTCTACCAAACTGAAATACACAGCATGAAAAAAATAAAGGAAATGGCACTTAAAATGGAAGGGGGAAGTTCTGAAGCCGGGACTCTGGTGCAAGTATTACTTGTTGGGGTCTGTACAACCAGTAGAAAGAAGGAAGATAAGAACTATCTTGACAAGGGAGGGCACCTTTCACACAGGAAATTCATCTCCTGGTTATAAGAAAAAGAAGCAAGATCCCTCTCCACCCCAGCAATACACCAGGCACTGCTTGCAGCCAGTGCGAAACTACTACAGCCTCTAACTCTTGTTCTTCTCCAAGGAACTTCTGTTCAAAATAATCCTCCCCGATTTCCCCCTAAAACCTCATACAAGCCGATCTTCCCTTGTTGTCTTTGGACTGACCTATGGTTTACTCTAGCTTTCCTGTGCTGTACGGCAATTGCTCTACTATTTCTGAATGAACTCATTTTGGTAGCAAATTCGCTGGCTATTTGATCTTTTTTTTTTTTTAATATAATTTGTTGTCAAGTTGCTTTCCATACAATACCCAGTGCTCATCCCAACAAATGCCCTCCTCCCTGCCCATCACCCACTTTCCCCTCTCCCCCAACCCCCATCTACCCTTAGTTTGTTCTCAGTCCTTAAGAGTCTCTTATGGTTTGTCTCCCTCCTTCTCTGTAACTTTTTTTCCCCCCTCCCCTCCGCCATGGTTGATTTTGAGAAACATAACAGATATTTGATCTTTAAGGTTGACGATATTCAGAGTAGACTGTGCAACTCTTGATCTCAGTGTTGTGAGTTAAATCCCCACGTTGGGTGTAGAGATGACTTAAAAAAAGTAAAATATCTTCAAAAAACCCACAAAGTATATAATCTATTATAGGAATGAGGATCTTAAAAGAACATTTTCAGAAATAAAAAGTATCATGTGGCTGTGTATAAAAAAATAATTGAGAGTTTGATTGATAGAATGAAACCATAGAGGTTAAATTACATATATAAGTAAATAGTACCATTTTGACTAAATTCTCATCTTGAAGGGTCCTGAGACAAATGAAGTGAATTAGGATAAAGAGTATTATTGTAACTGTAAAATAAAATGAAAAAGAAAAAAAAATGCAACAGGATTTGTAAAAAAAAAAAAAAAAAAGATGAGCCCCACACTTTTTATTCAGAAGAGAATCATCTGATTTGGGAAATGTGATACTGTGATTTGTAGAAAATTTGTATATAAACATATATATGTGTATGTGTATGTGTATGTGTGTGTATATAAATATGATGTATAATATAAATATATATTTAAATAAATATGTATATAAAATATTTATGTGCTCATTCAGATTACTAGTTCTGGCTCAGAGCTCCCAAATCCTTAGACTGTTCTGAGTGATGAGAAAAATGGAAGACTCTTTTGTTACATTATTTGGTCTCTTGGACTCCATTGCAATGGGTGTCTGGTTGTTCACCTTTCCACCACAACTGAGATTCCATTAATGATGGGAAAATACCTAAGGATGAGAGCTGGTTGCCAAGGGAACCAACCATGAATAGAGGCTTGGAACTTTCAGTCCCACCCATGACCTCTGGAGAAGGAGGAGGGGCTAGATTCAGTCACTAAAGGCCAATGATTTAACCAATCACACTTATGTAATGAAGCCTCCAAAAAAGCCCAAAGGAGAGGATTTGCTTCTATCTTGGGAAACCAGAATGTTTCTAGGTGCTACCATGGTATTCCCCAAGCTCCACAAGAACAGATGTTTCTTCACTGGGGACTTTGCCCAGTGCATTTCTTCATCTGGCTGTTGATTTGTATTTTTTTCATATCTTTTTAAATAAATCAGTAATCTGGTAAATAAATGTGTATCCTAAATTCTGTGTGTCATTCTATCAAATTAATCAAACTCAAGGAGGGGATGATGGGAACCTCTGATTTATAGCCAGTCAGTCAGAAGGAGTATAGGTAACAACTAAGACTTGTGATTGGCTTCTGAGGTGGAGGGCACTCTTAAGGGAGTGAACCCTTTGCGTCTGGAATTGGATTCTATCTCAGGGTAGACAGTGTCAGAAGTGAGTTGAATTGGCAGACACCAAGAATTGCTTGGTGTGGAGAAGCCTTCACATATACATACATACACTTTGGAATTGGGTCCAGAAATCCTTTCAGGAATGCACATATACCATATATATATGTATATGTATATATGTATACATGTATAAATATGGTATATGTGTGCATATATATATGGTATATGTATATATACACACACATATGCACACACACACATATACATATATATACACACACATACGCATAAATACATATATACTTATGTTTATGTGTGTACATGTGTATGTATGCATGTATACATTATACATCTATATTTATCTAAACATATGTGTGCATATATTTATGTTTTTCATGAAATGCCAATTCTATCATTATGTTCCAGGTAAATAAATACGTGCATTTTTATTAGTCCAAATAGTGTTATAATAAATTAAGATGATGCTTCTTTGCAGGCTAGAGTAGCAGTTTGAAAAAATACACAGTGTTTGGGGCACCTGGGTGGCTCAGTCGGTTAAGCATCTGACTCTTGATTTCAGTTCACTTCATGATCTCATGGTGTGTGGAATCGAGCCCTGTGTTGGGCTCTGCCTGACAGTGTAGAACTTGCTTGGGATTCTCTCTCTGCCCCTTCCCCACTTGTTCTCATTTCCTCCTCTCTCTCTCTCTCCTCTCTCTCTCTCTCTCTCTCAAAATAAATAAATAAATAAATACATACATACATACATACATACATACTTAAAATCAACCATAATATTTAATAGCTCCACTCATCAGGATGTGAAATCTATTTCTCTACTCCTTGAATTGCTGCTTGGCCACGTGACTTTCATTGGTTAGTGGACAACAGCAAATGGGACAAAAGCAACATTTTGAAAAATATTTTCACCCTGGGACTTGCCACTCTTTCTGTTAGGAACCCTGAGATCATCATACACAGAAAGTCAGACTCGTCTTCTGTGGGTGAGAAGTCATGATATGAGAACTGCCCAGAAAATCCATAGGATTTTTAGAAAAAATAAATAAATGTGTAATGTTTTGAGCCACTAGGTGTTGGGGCAAATTGTTATACAGAAAAGGCTGAAACAGAAACTGATACCTAGAAGCACGGTGCTGGTAAACAAAAACATACACCATGTGGTATCAGACTTGGGACCAGGAAGCAGGAAGAGGCTGCACGATCTGTTAGTAAACTCTACATAGAACAATGGGTAGCAAACAAAGCCTTAGTAAAATCTGGAAAAATAGCATGGAAATTTCTAGAACAGAGTGGAAAAATAACAGCCCGTGTTCTACAGTAACAAAACAATTGGCAAATGTCACCTGTGATCACTTGGAAGACAGAAAGTATACCTAATCAACTCTGGGGTTTTAGCTGAGGAAATTTCCAAACTGAACGTTCAAAGTACCCATGGATATTTATGGTTATGTACGCTAAGAGAGAGGAAGATGCCAATGCCCTGAAGAAAGAACTACTCAGATCGTAACAAGAAATTTAGGGGGAAATGGCACCAACTTCCAGGCCTAGAAAACAAAATGGTCTTCCTAGGTTAGCCATAATAGGAATTTCTTGAACTTATTTTTTCTCACTGCTTATAACTAGTATAATCTATTGCAGAGCTGGTGATGTCTATCTAGGATGAAGGAGTAAGTTCTCTAAATATTCGCTGTGTGTTTAGGGGTGGAAGAGGCTGAACAGAGTGAGAAAGAGAACAGAGCCCACATCACGTGCCATGGTGTTTCCTGCAGAGTCCAGGGATCCTTGCCCCCAGCCCTGTGGAGCTCCCATTTCTGCACTCGGCAGAGCAAAGCATAGCAGTTACGACACTCAGTCATTTTCTAGGCTAGTAACAGTTGCCGTAAGTGCCAGACAATTCTTGAAGAGTGGATGCTCCTTTTAAAGAAGAGGTGTCTCACGTTCTCAGACCAGCAACACTGACATCGCTTGGAAGCTTGTTAGAAATGCAGAATTCAAGGCAGTGTGCCAGACTGACGTAGTCAGACTCCGCATACTAACACGATCCCTGGATGACTGTGCACACAAAAGTTTGGGAAGCACTGATCTACTCCCTGTCAAAAGTCTATAGGTCATTATACTAAATACCATCTCCAAACTTTTCCAAAGCTACTTATTGGGGTTTTGTGGTCCTTCAAACTCAGAGCCCCCCCCCCCGACTGTTGCCAAGCAACCTGTTCTAGACATCATCTAAACCCCAACAATTTCAAATACATTAGGTTGAATCATTTAGTTGCCTATGTTCTATTGGTGATGACCAATAAAAACAGCAATTTTATATGACTCAATCTAGTATTTTGAGAACTGTCATATGTACAGAGAACATGGACCTTAGAGCCATGCTAGACTATAATGAAATCCCATTTTCTGTAACTATTAGTTCTGTGACCTTGGGAAAAATTACTTAATTTCCTTGAGTCTCTATTTCCTCACTTAGATGAAAGGGATAACAAGTTTATTAATATGATTATTAAGGAGATTCACTAAGAAAATTACATAATTATGCCTAAAGCGCTGGTTGGTTCATGGCAGAAACTAAATAAATAGGGGCACCTGGGTGGCTCAGTTAGTTAAGCAATAGACTCTTGATTTCAGCTCAAGTCATGATCTCACAGTTGATGAGCTTGAGCCCTGCGCTGGGCTCCATGCTGAGTGCAGAGCCTGCTTGGAATTTGACCTCTCTCTCTTTCTGTCTCTCTTTCTCAAAATCAATAAATAAACTTAAAAAGAGGAAGCTAAGTAAATATGTGTTCTCCTTATGACTATGCATTGGTTGCCAAAGTGAAATGAAAAATTAAGACAATTATGTGAATTTGAAAAAAAAAAAACCTATCTGGGAGTCCTGAGTTGCTGGTCCATAAGTTTTACGGTAAAAGTGATGTTTTGGATACTCATGGAAGTATTTGCAAATGGTCCCCTAGTGCTTTGTTGATTGTCACAGATTGCTTAGGATGACTCCCGATCTCCTTTTACCGTACAAGGTCTCCAGGTGATTGTTTTGCAGGCTGTACAAAAGCATGCCTCACTGGTCTAAAAGAAATGAACTGCTTATTCTTTTTCTTCTCTTCATCCCCCTTCAGGAATGTGACCTTCTTCTTTTGAATGTTAGCAATGAACTCAGAGAAGGGTTTACATTGCCAGCTGCAGGTTCAGATAAACAGATTTGGATTAATCCACAGAGTAACTGGGAACGTTTCATCTAATAAGGCATTTTGCTTAGCTCAGGCCGGCTGACCCAGGTGAATAAAAGATGGGCTGTGTCATCTGCTTAGGACGGTAAATTTGATTGTGAACACACATCCATGGTGTCATACTATGTCACTAAAGAAAAACTGGGAAGTGGGGGGGGGGGTTAACCGGAGAGATACAATATTTTCGGCTGAATTAATGTCCCACTGAGATCTTCAAATACCATTCCTCAGAAGCCAGTTTCAAGCGTTGCTAGAGCAATCACATTTCATATTAGACTGTTAAAATTCATGTAGTTTCATGCATGGGACAAAGTAAAATTGTCTGTTCCTTTCAAGTTTAAACAGACCTGGTAGCAAGAGGGAATCTTTTTCTAATTGTTCATAATAATAGATCCCACACAGTGGATGGTTAGGGAAGGTAAAGTCAGAGAAAAAGAAAAGACTTAAGAAACACATACAAGTAATTTCATTCAAAAACTCTCATTTTCTGAAAGTTATATATAGGAAACCGGCAAATACCCACATTAGGATCGGGTAGAACTATATGCTGGCGAGGTTGTACCAAATGGGGAATATTGTATTAGTTAGCATCAAATGCATTTGGCATGAGCTTCTAGTAACACGGTAGCTCTATAAATATGTACTTTGAGTCTATAATTCAATATGTCTACCACAAGTCTTATTTAGAGAAAATGTACTACTTTAGAGCTCATGGAAGCAATATAAATCTGTTTTTGTTGTTGTTGTTGTGTTGTTATTGTTGTTGTTGTTTTTGGATGAAACAAGGCTGCACGGGCTCAGCAAGTCCCTCTTAGAAAGAAAGCATCAAGAGTAACATATGGGAGCACAAAATAGTTATAAAGAATGTGTTACTTACAAGGAGAAGGATACTATCTAAAACTCTAATTTCTGCAGGTAAGAAAAAACATATAAAGCCCCTGCAATCACATACTCTGGAAGGACATCGAAACGTGCCTGAATTACTACCAGGGGAGCTATACCATTCCAAGACCTGACTTTCCAGAGCCCCAAATCAGCTTATCCTCACATTCTGGGCTATATAATAAAAAGACGGATCATATTGTGGTTGGCAGCAAATTGGACTAGAGCCATGTTGTATAAACTGAGAGTGAACAAAGAGAAGTTACTTAAGAGACAAAACAACAATGTAGCTGGTCTCTAAAGTACACATGGCCATCTTTAAATACGTTCATTAGGTTCCTATGTATGCTCTTAGGGGCCCAGGACAGACCATACCATCTAGTCCAATCACCTGCTGTTTTAAGATGAGAACATCAAAATTTAGACTATGTACAGGCTCAAACTCCCAGCATCATTTGAAAAGGGCTCTAGGATCTATTTCTTGCCCTGAAACTGCCTTCCGCATTTTGTTTTCTCCACTCAAACTCGCTGAAAGTAATAAATACTTGTTAGTCACGGACCCCTTGCTTTCCTTATACTATTGCTTCTCAAACACACCAGGGTCAAAATCCTTGCCATGCTCACATAAATCGGTATTTATTGAATGTGGTTAACGTTCATTCTTTGGATAGTCTCCTTTTTAACTTGTCACGAGGATATCATTAAAATTACAGATGTGATGTATGTTATGTAATTTTAATAAGCATAACATAATTATATTATTAAGATAAAGAGATTAATATGTTTACAGTCGGCGATCGTGTCACGTAGCTCCCTTTCGACAATAATGTCCTCTGGTTCTGTCCCCAACAAGTGTTTATTTAAAGATTAGTGATTACAAAATGCTGTGTTCGCGCAAAGTTGGAAGCTACAGAAGAAGGAATAAAAATACGATTTGGATCTCCCAGGAGCTTAAAATCTAACAGGAGATGGAGGCCTGTGCATAAATGGTGAAAGGAGAAAATACCGGGGAATGGGGCAATGTGAGTTGAAGCTGAACTTGACAGCGAACAGCCTGAAGATTGTGGATATGAGCTGCGTGCATTCCATAGGGGAATGTCTTCCTTTCTGCAAGGTGGTGCAGGAAAAACAAAAAAACAAAAGAAAACAAAACAAAAAAACAAAACCAAAAAACAACGATGAAACTGGAGTCAAAGTGAGAATCACAATCTCTATAGGAAAACTGTAGGAGAGAAGCGACCTTTCTATCTTTAGGTGTATTTTGAGCTCCGTTTCACCTTATGTCCATCCACAGGTTTATCCAATCCACATATTGCACTGTTGATGTATGATGTCACCATGTCTTAGCACATGTGACGTTCTCCAGAGAAGTGCCAGCAGGGCAAAAGAAAACTTAAAGCTCAAAGCCAATGAATGTTTCCAAGTCATCAGTCTCCATTGGGGTAAATGTCCCTTTCAACACCACACCATACTTCTGGGGCAATCAATAGTTTTCACTAAAAGGGAGCCATCCAATCCACGGAGGCTGAACATCTCGATCCTTTGCATGCTAATTTATGAGGATGGAACTTCACAAGGCTAATTATTTTGCATCTAAGGATTCTTGTTCTCTGACTCATCCAGGTTCCAGACTCTGTTTTGCATAGAGAAAGCGGAAGCAACAGGATGTATCTTTGTGGCAAGAACACATGCATTCTGATTTGTGTCTACAATACACATGGACAGAAGATCAGCCCCGTTCCCATTCTGAAAGCCAGTAAGTCACTACTGTCTCAGAGCCCTGTTCACCCTACAGGACATGCATCTTTCCCTTAGGAGTGTGTAAGTGGGAACCTACGGGGAAGAGACTTGGTCCTCTTGACCTGTCGTCCATCAACAATTCTTTTGAGAATTCTGTCCGCACTGCTTCGAGAAAGCCAAGAAACAAACTGAGACATTGAAGACTTTGAACCTGACTGGGAACCATGTCTACGTTTTAAGAAGGCACAGAGCATTTCAGGTAGAAATAAGCTTCACTAGAGCCTCACTGTGGAGTGAGCAGGAGTGAACCTTCCAGAGGTTGCAGAGACAGAGAGGGGGAGGGGAGGGAGAGGGCAGGAGGAGGGGCTGGCTGGCTGCAGCTGTAGATGCCAGCAGCCGGTTCTTTGAAATTCCTCCTGTCCTGGACGCCTCACAAACTGTTCCATTCCTGGACAGCCGCATCCCCCGAGTGTTTCCAGTAGCAACATGCAAGGATTGTTTTATTCTCCCACCAAAGAAGCCACTTATTTTCTTAAGAGCTCTGCTGAATTTAGAGATCACTAGAGAAAAGTTATTTTATTTTTTAAATGTTTATTTATTTTTGACAGAGAGAGACAGAGAGAGAGAGAGCAAACAGGGGAGGGGCAGAGAGAGAGGAGAAGACAGAGGATCCCAAGCAGGCTCCACGCGCTGAGAGCAGAGAGCCCGATGCAAGGCTCGAACTCACAAACCCTGGGATTGTGACCTGAGGCAAAGTCGGACGCTTAACTGACTGAGCCACCCAGGTGCCCCAGGAAAGTTCTGTATGGGAAAGGATATTCCTAGTCAAAGCTCCCACGGTATGAAGAACCACATCCATGCTGATTCAAAAAGCAGAGAGCGTTGACTATCAGGGCGCTGGAGAGGTCCCAATAATCAGCTCAGGCTGTCGTGACTGATGGAGTTCACCAGAAACCTGCATTTGCTCAAGAATGTTCAGAAGACTGTAAGTGTGGGGCCCTCGTCTAGTTGCTGCTGTTTTTCCAGCTTGCTGATTATGTTACTGTTTTTCATTATGCAAATGCACCCAGAGGCTTTGGCAGTGGGCAAAGGCTTCGCATAAACAGGAGTATACATGGACACACACATACGTCTGCCACTGTCTTGCTGTCTCTTCACATCTCAGCTTTCTTTTTTTCACTCCACTTCCAGCTATAGCACAGGCACAGTACTGATACACATCCCCATTCTCGCCATTGTCTAAGAACCAGCCCCCCCAAAGAGCCAAAAAAAGGAAAAAAAGACTTCAAATATTCTTACTGCCTTTTGTGCCACTTTAGCACTTAATATAAAGGAGTCATTTTTCCTTTTTTAATGTTTAAAGATATTCTTTCTCTAATTCAAAATTACTGAGACTGTGACTTCTTTCTTTGGCTTCTTGGCTCATAACTAGATACACAACAGGATGTGAATCTAAATAACAATTAAAATTTTTCCATGTGTTATCCTATGCAAGTAGCAACTTTCTGCTGCTTTGATGGCTAATGGTGACAAAAAAAAAAAAAAAAGAAAGCAAGAAAAAAAAAGGAGTCTCAGGAACGTACATGGGTGTAGCCTGTACCCTAGGAATGTGAAGAAACCAATGGCTGGCTCCAACGTCTCCCACCTAATCAGTGATATTTAAAATTCAGCAGTTTGTCATTCATAAGCTTAAAAATCTGCAGTAGAACCTATAGGACACCACTTAATTCAGTGTTCTCAACCTTGAGTCCAAAGAATCCCCAAGACATCTATGAAGGGAAATCAAGGATGGAGAAACAGTACATCTTTATTTTCACTAATCGCCAACTGAAATTTAGTATTATTTTCAATGGCTAATGTACATGACGTGTAGTGATATTAGCAGCTGTGGTGACTTTGTCACCAGTAGAAAAGCACAGGTATTTTCTATTATCTACGGTTGTTGCAAAAATGGCAAAATGCGGTTTACCTTCACCATTATCCAGAAATTACAGTAATTACTAGACTTGTTGCCAGAACATTTGTGGGCTAATTAAAGGACACATATTACCAATGTGTTTAAAATTTTTATAACGGGGCGCCTGGGTGGCGCAGTCGGTTAAGTGTCCGACTTCAGCCAGGTCACGATCTCGCGGTCCGTGAGTTCGAGCCCCGCGTCAGGCTCTGGGCTGATGGCTCGGAGCCTGGAGCCTGTTTCCGATTCTGTGTCTCCCTCTCTCTCTGACCCTCCCCCGTTCATGCTCTGTCTCTCTCTGTCCCAAAATAAATAAAAAACGTTGAAAAAAAAAATTAAAAAAAAAAAAAATTTTATAACTATATTTCAATGTCCATGGTGTCCATTATGCTATTTTAACATACTTTATGTTAATATTATTAACATACTTTTCTTACACATAATTTTATAATCATTATTTTATAGTATTCTCTTAATACATTCTCTTCACATGTTTTGAAGAATATTTTATGTATTTGCAAACACCATTCCAAGAAGGGGTTCCAGAGGCATCACTGGGCATCTGCCGACATGGCCCACGACATAAAGAGGTTCAGTTTAAGAAGGACTGCTTTCAATCATTATTCATTTGAAAGGCAGGATTGGGAAGCAGTTTTCATAAATCAGAGGGCTACTTCATCCATTCAGGGGCAGAGAAAACTCATGGATAAAGAACGATATGCGGCTGTGCTGACAGCTCAGAGCCTGGAGCCTGCTTCAGATTCTGTGTCTCCCGCTCTCTCTGCCCCTCCCCCACTCACTCTGTCTCTCTCTCTCTCTGTCTCTGTCTCTCTCTCTCTCTCTGTCTCTCTCTCTCAAAAATAAATAAACATTAGATTTAAAAAAAATAAAAATAAAAAAGGAACAATGTTCTGACAAGCTGGGGCCATCAAAAAACAACCCAGACTTCATTGTATACACTTCCCACCAGTAAGGAGCCCCAGAACATTACAAGGACAGAGTCTATAAAGTCAGCCTTTCTTCTCCAGCTTCCTTATTTATCCTGCCCTTCCTTCGTCTCTGATACCTGTTTGGAGCATACACTTGTCCACACCCAGTACAGAGGGGCAGAGGAAAAGAAATCAGGCAAAGATAAAACCGAAAGATTTGCAATCAGGATAGACGCTTTGATGAGATACTGACAAAGAAATTGGAATGAAATAATGACATAGAAATATTTGTCCTTCTGGGGCACCTGGGTGGCTCAGCCGGTTAAGTGTAGGATTCTCGATTTCGGCTCGGGTCATGACCTCACAGTTCATGAGTTCAAGTCCTGCATTGGGCTCCTTGCTGAGAGCGCAGAGCCTGCTTGGGATTCTCTCTCTTCCTCTCTCTCTGCCCTTACCCCGCTCATGCTCTCTATCTGAAAATAAATACATAAACCTAAAACACAAAAGAAATATTTGTCCTTCTATCTCTGGATCGCAGAAAATTAAGGAAAATTTTCTGAGAGGAACATGAGCCTCATGAGCATTTGCACTTCTGGGCTAGCAAAGGCTGGGAAAACTTGGGTTGTGAGCAGTGAAAAGTCCATTAGGACTTACCTCCCTACCCATTCACATAGATCTGTCTCAAGCTTATCAGATTGCTTACAGGCACTTCCAGGTGTATTACCTGGCACGCCCATCCATCAACACTTTGCCAGCTTCAGTTATTTCATGAAGTTAAGGCAGCAAGAAGGCATTGTTTTGAATGGTTAAGAGCAAACTTTTGGAATTGACTGACATCATTTACATAACCATGGACAAAGTATTTAATTTCGGCCTCCATTTCTGGAACTGTAATATTGGGATAATAAGAACGCCTGCCTCATGGGGTTGTTGTGAGAATTCATTGAAGGAACAGTGATATTACTGGGGGCCCCAAGGGGGCTCAATCGGTTACGCGCCTGACTCTTGATCCTGGCTCAGGTCCTAATCTCACAGTTTGTGAGTGTGAGCCCCGCGTCTGACTGTGGGGAGCCTGCTTGGGATTCTCTCTCTCTCTCCCTCTTTCTCTGCCCCTCCCTCACGTGCTCTCTTTCTCTCTCAAAAGAAATAAATAAACTTAAAAAAATGGGAGATATTGCCTGGCACATAGTGAGCATTCAGAAAATGCTAGGCACTGTTATTACTGTTATTAGGACTGCGCTATTTTTTCCCAGGGTCTCAGGCTCTCTCTCCCTAAGTCCCTAAGGACTGCTTCCTGAAAAGCCCTAAGGTCTCCAAGGAGACTACGGTTGGCCTCTCCATGTGAACACTGACGTCTGTGACCAGGGTGTTGCCTCCCAGGCCTGAGAGATAAATGTCACTGATGCGGTTGAGACAGTGGTTTCTGTAGAGAATATTCTCCCCTGTGCCATGCATGCTTCTTTCCTAGACAAAGATGCAACATCACATGGGGCCCTGTTAAAAATTTCCCCCTAGGCATCAATGAGAAAGCCTTCTCTGTGTTTCAGGTTTCTCTACTGGAGAGGGGGGACAAGAGAACATGTATCTTATTGGTCCTCATAAAAATGAAGTGTGGAATATCTAGTATCCAAACCAACCTTGTTTCTTCACCTCCAACTTAAGGTCTGACTCGGTCTGATCAGATTTCAGAAAACGTTGCTCCTTCTTATCAAAATCAGTATTTCTCCTTGTTACTCTGGATGTTCACCCGCCCCACTCATGTGAAAGCAGGCAAGTGCAATTATAGTATTCATTAGGGTGGAGATACATATTCTTTGTCTCTCTCCGCAGGGGTGAATTTATCTTTTCCCATTCACTTTCTATCTGTCTCTCTCTTATAAACATGAACTTTCGGTCTTTTGGAGCCAAAGGCGATACTATCAAAACTGACTCTGTTCTATTTTCTTGCTAACGCCCAATAAAAATGATGAAGATAGACTGGAGTTCAAACCAGAACGTTCCAGATACTGAGCTACTGCTAATACAATCTCCCATCAGTTTGGGTTCTCTTGGGGAATCATTTATCTATAAAAGCCATCTTTGGATATAAAGTATATTTTCTAAATTTTGTTTGAATAAACATTTCTCATTTCACCTTGGAGGGTTGAAATTCAATTTGATTCTGCAAGCATTTACTGAGGACCTCATCTGTAAAAGATAACTGGTCAGATGTGCTGTGCAATGTGCTTAGTAAGTAATATTCACAGAACACATTCTCATTTGCCAACTACTCGCATAGAGATCAGCAAAGATATTGCAACCACGTGTTTGAGGAAAGATCGTTATTACTGTTCTTTGCAGTTGGCAAAAGTGGATCTCTGAAAAGTAACGGGCTGTACTCAAAGCCCATCAGAACTCATACATGCCAGAGATGTTTCTCAAACTCAATCCTTCTAATTCTGTACTTTATGTTCTTCCCAAGAAAACACAGAAGTTCCATTGTAGCCATCAATGAATACAGAATGTGTTAAAAAAAAAAAAGTAGGTAACTTCGACACCTGACATAACAGAATAAATTTTAACTCAGGTTCAGACAAAATGCTATAAAATGTACAGGACCACACTTTTGTAATGGCTTAGAAAGGCTCAATGGAAAATGGAATTTTCTCTGGATTTGAAAAATTATTTGTAATTTTTACTGTTAGCTGTAAGGAGATCTTTCAGAAAGAAGCTGTAATTTTGCTCTAGAGCTTTGGGGGCATCGAAGTGTTTCTTCAGAAATAAATCTGGTTGATACGGATTGGGAAGGGCTGTTAACCCTTAAAAGTAGTACTTTCCTTTCTAGATAGTCACTAATTACTGACACAAAAGAGATCTGGTGATGTTTAGAAATGTATCAGAAGAGCCTTCCTTATGACTCAGCCCAAGACAGAAGCTTCTCAGCCTTTCAGAGGCTACCCTAAGCCTTATCAGTCCACAGGCTTGTCACTCGTTTTCCCAGACCTACGTCAACAATCATGAAATTGATCAAATCCCACAATACATCGTTGAGCAGTATGTTAATGGTATAAATGTGCATCTATAGAATGATATTGAGAATTCAAGGAAGGAAGTTGTACAGGATGGTAATGATCTAGACAAGGACATTATGATTCTTTACACATCATAAAGATAGCATGATACCTTTGGTCATACCTGACCACAGATCCAGAGTCCTCCTGTTTATTTAGGGAAAATATTTGCTATTACTCTTTAAGACTTCCTCCACTCTTCTTATCTAACCCAATGCCCTCTGCTTTGGAATTAATCTTCCTCACGTTTCCTACATTTTACTTACTCAAGAATTATTTGGGGGGCTCCTGGGTGGCTCAGTCGGTTGGGCGTCCGACTTCAGTTCAGGTCATGCTCTCATGGGTTGTGAGTTCGAGCCCCGCGTCAGGCTCTGTCTGTGCTGACAGCTCAGGGCCTGGAGCCCGCTTCAGATTCTATGTCTCATTCCTTCTCTGCCCCTCCCCCACTTGTGCTCTGTCTCTCTCTGTCTCCCAAAAATCAATAAATGTAAAAAAAATTTTTTTAAAGAATTATTTGAAAACAACTAAAATTTATGTGATTAGGGACCTTTTAATCAGAGGTGTGCTTTAACCATATTTGCCTCACTATTGCACACAATGAATTCGAATAAGGAATTGTAGTACAAAACATCCTCTTACTGATATTGGTCCCAATGGAGAGAAGACAGTTCTTAATTAGATCGTTATTAGCAGTAGGAGAAAATAAAGGGGCATATGTAGAATACACTAAGGAAGTAAGTTCTCCTTCCTTCCTACCTTACAAAACTTAACATTCGGTTTGTAATGGAGAACTGCTGTAGGAAGGACTCTAAGAACCAGTAGTTTGTGTCCCGGTCTCTCCAAGGATTATGGGGAGCAAAAGCAGAATAGCATATATAAGAAGAAAGTGGAGGCTTAGCTGTAGACCAGGTCAGATTTGAGATGGTTCATGGAGACATGGCCCACGGGCCCTTACAAGTAAAAGGTATAGTTATTGACATAACGGGTGGGATGAGTGATGAGGCACCAGAAGGGAGAAGAAAAGTGGTCTGAAGGCAGAATTTGGTGGGAGATTTACACTAACAGAAGGGATGGGGATAGGAGGTTCAGAGAGAAGGGGGGAGGTGGGACAATTGACTACCCTGGAATGGGAACACATAGACAAATACTGTAGAGAAAGCCAGGAAGCTAGGCTTGAGAGAGACCCAGGGTTTGTGGCTGGGGCTTCGCTGCTAACTTATCAAAGGGAAGAGTCATACGAGAGGGGCTTAGCTTGAAACTACCCTGTGCCGCGTACAACAGAAAGTGGGAGTGGGGCGCCTGGGTGGCTCAGTCCGTTAGGCGTCCGACTTCCACTCAGGTCATGACCTCACGGGCTGTGGGTTCGAACCCTGCATCGGGCTCTGTGCTGACAGCTCAGAGCCTGGAGTTCACTTCAGATTCTGTGTCTCCCTCTCTCTCTGTCCCTCCCCTGCTCATACTCTGTCTCTCTCTCTCTCTCTCTCTCTCTCAAAAATAAGTAAACATGAAAAAAAATCTATTAAAAAACAAAGAAAGTGGGTGCTATAAACCAGGAGAGGGCCCACCTGACTTCCCCTTTATTTTGAGACTTTGAAATGGTGTGAGGTGTGTGCCTCTTCTGGTTACACTGCCTGCATGTTAGCCCAATAAATTCATAATTACACATCATGATGACTCAACACTTAAAAAGTACCTTGCATCGACAGGAATTGAGCATGGTAAAAATTGCATCTGATGGCCCATCTTGGATGTGGAGTCCAAGGATAGCCCCACCCAATAGGAAACTAATACTAACCACAAAGGACTCTACGTCACTACTTAGAAGCAGAAGGTGATCCAGTGGCATGGCAGCCCATCCCGAGGCTGGTAAGTGTATTTTCCAGTCATCTACTTCACATCTTCTTACACTTACTGCTTAATGCTAGCCAGAGGGAGCAGGGAGGCCACAAGACAGACTCTACCACCACGTCCAAAAGCTCTGTGGACAACATGCATGCATCTGCGGAGACCATTTGAACTGTGTTAAAAGAAGAACTATTGAATGGACCTTTGAGTAATCTTCAGTACTCATACATCCCGATCGTCTGATACAAGTTATTCCTTTTTCGTTTTAGCTGCTGGTGTTCTGCCAGAGATGGGCCCAGTTTCCCTAATTTTCCCTTTGATCTCCTCTCCAGGGCTAGAACTCTGGATTAATTTTACCAGGGACAACGATTTAAACATGGCATTGTTGAGCCATAGCATTACCATTTCACTTCCAACTTCCCATATGGGAAACATATATCTTTTCTTGTGTTTTATTAAAGTTTTGATCAAATGCATGCCACATGAAATGTTTGCAGCCATAGAGTGAATACATTTTGGCTATTTAAAAATCAGCCGAGATTTACGGTATAATTCCACTGCTGAAGTTATTCAGCAAAGCCAAGGCAAAGCCAAAAATCCTCATAGAGATGGTGAAGTGCAATTTAAGTTTCCTTTAGACATCCAAGTATGAGGAATAAGAAGGTTCTGGGTGGCGTGTGGGGTGCAAGCTTTCATAGTTCGCATTTCATTTGAAGATTCTATGATCTATACCATACTAAAAGCTCCTGCTTTGGTCTATGACTGTTCTAACACAACTGAAGGGACTTAAGCATAGGCCTGGAACGTCTCTCATCCATGAGGACGTTGGAAGCGACATCACGAGGAAGTTCACTTTCCCTTTGTGTGTTAGAAAAGTACATAAGATTTGTCTCTTGTTTAGAGATAATAAGCTGAGTCTGCCCTCTTTAAATTACTTATCAATCCTCTAGAGGAGGGCACTAAAAATAACTTGCGGTTGTACATTTTTCTAGAGAACAGTGACTCCTTTTTTTTTTTTTAATGTAGTAAAATTTATCCTTGAAAGCTATTCATTCATTTAACGGATATTTACTGAACACTAACTATGTGCCTGGAACTCTGCTAGGTATCAGGGTTATACAGAACGCATTCTTCAAGGTCTCGTTTAACCCTTTCTCTACCTTCTTGTCCGTAACAGGCAGCCTATTTAACCTGAGTAATCTTTCCATCAAAATCAACTTCTCAATGACTTTCCTTTCCATTCTTGAGCACTTTTCCCTTCACAGAAATGTCTCCCATGTGTAGAGGCCTGGAACTTCAAGTCAAAGGGCAGACGTGCTTTCTGTTCTGGCCATATGCCGTTCATCACATGGGCATGTCCATATTTCATCTCAGACATCCATATTATATGATATGCTCATGCCTTACTGTAACCTTGGCACTCTTCCAGCCTTGCTGCTTTCTGTTTCTCAGCACAAAATCTCTGTGGTTTGGCTTATTATGTCCCAGATGTATTCATTTGGACTCTTTCCCTCAGGAAGCCTGGGGTCGCAGGGTGGTAGAGTCTGAGACAAATGCTCCCAATTTCCTGTAATGAGCCCCAATTCCAGCTTCACGATGCTGTCACTTACCCCTCATGGAGAGCTGTATCTGCCAGACCATTATTTCCCTGCTGAAGCTATTCCCTGCAATTGTATTTGGGAGCCTTCTGACTCTAGCTTTCTACGAGGCACTCAGATGAACGTATTTGAATTTCATGGTTGGGGGAAATGTATTCATGAAACCTGGACTTATGCCTTGGTGTTGCCCATTGATCTTTACTGAAATCCTGAACAGAAATGGTAGCCCAGAAGCTAATGCTTAATTACACTCTTTTTTGGAGAAGTGAGGTGAGAACAGGAGAGAAGGAACCAAACGTGCCCATCTATGAAAGCCCAGAAAGTACAACTTCTGGGTAGATGCTTTTAGGGTGTCCTGCTCTTCACAGAATAGTGATTTCTATGGATCAAAACAAGCAAGGTATTTTTTTTATTTTTTTTAATGTGTATTTATTTCTGAGAGAGAAAGAGACAGAGTACAAGCAGAGGAGGGGCAGAGAGAGAGAGGGAGACACAGAATCCGAAGCAGGCTCCAGGCTCTGAGCTGTCAGCACAGAGCCCAATGCAGGGCTCAAACCCATGAACCATGAGATCATAACCTGAGCCGATGCCAGATGCTTAACCCACTGAGCCACCCAGGCGCCCCTCAGCAGAGTAATTCTTTAGCGTGAAGACTCCACGTGACCCAACAAATAAACTGCCAAGGGCTAACCTGCCCTCCAACTTGACAATACTTCTCTGAGACCACAAGAGATTTCCTTTTTCCATCCCTGCACTTTTTTATCTGCATAGGTAGAACAAAATAAATGAAGGTAGAGTTCCCAGGGGCAGGATGGAAGATGAGAGATATACCACTTCAGAAAGACAGGTGGACTGTCCTGCTGGTCGAGCTTCCTCACAAATAGAACCTGGTAGCCTCTTTTATATAACGTGTTGAGAGACTTACCAACTTGAACACCATGCAGTCTTTCATTAGACCTGCAAGTTTATTCCTCAAGCCTGAATTCTTAAAAAAAAAAAAAAATAGGTAAGATGGCATGTCCAAGTTCCTAATTGAGTGAGGCCAATGCTGAGCTCCATAGAGTGAAAATACATCTAACCGTGGAATAAGGGGCACGGGGGTGCAGAATGTCAGCCAAATCATGAATCCTGCTCCAAAGATGGAGTGTTATGACAAAGCTCATGTTAATTTAACTATGCTCTCAATAAACTATTCAGGAGGCAGGCAGCAACCACAATCTGCTGGTTGTTATTTCAGAGCTGAAAGACCCTTATTCCCCGGCTATAAAATAAAAAATATAAATGTGTACGTTTGGGTGGACAGTTTTATGCGGGGATCACATTAAGAAAGACTGATATACAATTCAATAATCGACACACGGTCTTAACTGCGGCAGGCCACAAATGCCCAACTGCATGCCAATGGGAAAAATAGCCCTTTCTCCCACCCACTCAGACTCCCCTGTAAAATACATGGAGAGAGGCGTGTCTCTTTAAAAAGATAAATGGAGAAGGGTGTGGCAAAGAGGGGAACGAAGAAGGTGGACATGGCAGGAGAGAAGCTGTATCTCTCAAAATGCCAAAAGGCAAAGATCCATTCGCAAGACACAATGGATGGAAAATGTATTAGAATGTCTGATTTTGAAAGAAAAGAGAACTTTACTCCAATGGCCCTATCTATCTGTTTATATTGGCTTCATAGAAAATTCTGGGTTGACCAAGACCAAGTAGAGTGCACCTTGTGGCTCCTTTTGCATGGCGTCATCAATGGGGCCTCAGTGGCCATAGGATGCCTCCAAGGATTGCTGAGTGGAATTAATCCTGCCCTGCTGATTTTTGTCTCCAGGCTTGTAAACCTCATCCCAAATAGATGCTTTACTCCCGAGCACTGAACACAAAACACGTTCAATATATACGGGCTAATTAGTTCTCTCTCTTTGCTTTCCAAATAACTTGTCCCAATGATCTCTCTTTCCCTTTCTTCTTTCTTAATTTACTCTGTCTTAGATATGCCTTCACTTAGGCCACTTGGGATTACCTGTATTTAAGAAGAGAGCAAAGATAATTTGTCTAAAGGACACATTCACTTCCACTAACCCCCCCCGCAACCTGATCTATTCCGTTCAGGTAGAGACATTAAGTCCTATACAGCTTTGGTCTAATAAAGTTCCCTAGACACCCTTTGCTAAGTACCTTCTAAGGTGTCAAAATGAGCGTGACCAGGAGAAGAGTTTCTATTTCTTCCCTGTGTGGCTTGCTACTATCATCCATTACTGCTCGTCAGTGGTTGCCGTTTTCTTGTTTTAGGGTCCCCGCTATCTTTTTGGAAGCTGTAAGTATTTGCATGTGCACTGGTTTTCAGTTCCTTCACAGCAGTGTTAGCAGATAAGTGCGGGGGTCTGTTTCCCTCAATGTGAACCCAAGAATGCAGGGAAGGACTGTGTTCCATCACACCTTCCTCAGTCTTAATTCTGGGTGAGCAGGGTTATGATATAAACATTTTCAGTCTGTTTGACAGGAGTTTTTGAGGTTAAACCTACTTCCCACAATAGGAAAATTATAAATGCCATGACAATTTTTTTCTTTAGCTCCCTTAGGTATCTTCTCTATCTACCCAATCTCTCTTTACCCTGACAAAATCTACTTGTCCAAGACTTCCAGTCAGTTCCAATGATGAAACTGATGAAGCTAAAGTGAAATGTTTTTGTCTAACAATTTTATTCCCAAGGGCATGGAGGCTTCAGATCCACTAGGGTGGTCTCATTCTCAACATTCTGAGCCCTAATGTTAACAACCGATTTAGAAGACATTTGAGTTTGTTCACACCCTTAAGAATACCAACCAACCTAGGGGCGCCTGGGTGGCCCAGTCAGTTAAGCATTGACTTCGTCTCAGGTCATTATCTCACAGTCTCTGAGTTTGAGCCCCACAATGGGCTCTGGGCTGACAGCTCAAAGTCTGGAGACTGCTTGATTCTGTGTCTCCCTTTCTCTCTCTCTCTCTCTGCCCCATCCCCTGTTCACACTCTGTCTGTCGCTCTCAAAAATAAACATTAAAAAAAAACAAAGGAATACCCACCAATCTAGCAAATAAACATTACAAAAGGTGCTTAATTAGTCACAAGAAAGCAAATGAGATCACAATGTGATACATCTATTCCGCTAGAGGAATGGCTGAAATGAAAAGATGGACAATACCAAGTGTTGACAAGGTAAAAGCACAGCTGGAACCCTCATATACCATTAGGGGGAATAAAGACTGGGAAAAATCACCTTGAAAATGATTTTGGCAACATCCACCAAGCTGAGTCTAAGCTTATCATTTAACCTAGTGATGTCAGGCCCAGACGCATGCTCAACAGAAAGACATATTTAATCATGCCAATAGAATATTACTTATCATAGCCTCCACGGAGAACTCAATCAAATACTTCATCCAATGGGATGCAATACGTGATTAGATCAAACACACTGTTGCTTCAGCCAATAACATGGACAAATTTAAAAATATAACGGAGAGAGAAAACCAAAAGAGTACAACCGTATTTTGAGAAACAACAAAAGAAATCATGTATGTATTAGAATTCAAGATGTTAGTTACCTTTCAGAGGATAGGTCCTGGGAGGAGATAGGGGATGATTTCAGGTTGTTTGGAATGTCCCACCTCTAAATCTGGGTACTGGTTACATGGGTAGGCTCACTGTGCATGTAATTATACAGAATAAGCTGTATAATTATGATCTGGGTGCTTTTCCATTGGTACATGATGCTTCAATAAAAATTTACCTAAAATAAAATAAAATGTATCATTTAGATGTGTGCTAAGAAGTCCACTAGCTGTAAATAACAGAATCTGTTGATGAGTTTTTAAAAATTAATGGTTTGCATAATGAGACTGAGGCCATATACTTTGGTTTTGCACAAAGAAACCTGGTGAATGATACCAGAAACCTTTACCTATTTCTGAAATTATATTAAAAATAATAGGTATGCAAGTATCAAAAATACTTATATTTTACTTTTTCCAGCATTTTGAAAGCCATCAGTTTTCGCTTTCTTCTTGAAACTTGTACATTTTTCCTGTTCTGCTGGAGAGGAAAAGGCTATTTCTTGGCTTGAGATTCTTAAAAAGTCACTAGAGTAGAAAGCAGATTAGACTCAGTCTCGCTGGCTTAGCAGAAATTTTCACAAGTCAAGGGGAGTCACAAAGTTAACCTTTACCCCCAATTTAACATATTTCCCTGCCCGTGCTCAGGCTAGCATCAGTCCAACTGGCTCATTTTTAATTCTTTACACACACATGTAATGAGCCATATAAGATGTCTCTACCTTCAGACTAGGACATTACTGTCTGATTTACCAAGGAAAAGAAGAAACCACTTAGTGGTGAATAAATCAGCCAAACCAAATCTTTTAAATTAATCTGATTCTTTCCCAGTCACATCGATATGACAGAGATGAACTCTTCCAAAAAAGTAAAAATGACAGTAATTTTAAAATGGTTTGTAAAAGAATTATAAAACATGTAGAAAGAATCCCAGTCTAACTTAATGGTATTTAAAAAAAAAAAAATGAAGACAGCATTGCTGTTTCTATCAATGAATAGCTGATTGATTGCAAATGATACATTCCTATTATTAATGAGACTTGACAATTCCATTAGACTAATATACAACCACTGCACTTTAATTCTCTTGATGAGCTTATCATTCATTTCCCCCCCCAGAGCTCAAGAATACAAAACAAGAATACAAAAGCAAGAGTATTCAGAAGGTTGAGTGAAGGTCCAATTTTAAGGAGCAGAGAGACCATTTATGCCTCTCTTCTCCGAAATCCAATGATAAAGAAGAAACTTAGGGCTTCCTATCGAGAGTTATGCTGTAATTTCAAAAGTCATCCATTAGTCAATTTTTATTCTGTTTGAAAAGCTACATTTTAGTTAGCCAATTTATTGAATATTAGTTCATTCTGTCTAATCCCCTGGAGCCAGGTGCTTAAACCATTCAAACAAACCTGAGATCAAGAGTCCATGAGACGAAACTCTGTTTTATCCAACTTAAAGAGAAGACCAATGCCTCCAAATTTATGATCTTCTAAGCAATTTGGGTTTAACAGGTTAACTGTGAGATTCAATAACTCCCTGCCCTTGAACAAATCACTCTACCACTAATGAAGACAGGTTTTTGTGCTTTGAATACAAAAGTGTCTTAAGAGGCTGAAGTAATGATACAAGGTCATATCAAATAACAACTTATTTCCATATGGCTAGAGGTGTGAGGGTCCAAGTAAGGATTCCATTAAGATAATTGCAGAAAAGATGAGGAAAACACATGTGCAGATGAGACAACCAAATACAGTTTGACGAATACCAAATTTATTTAGATATGAAGGGCAAAATACAAAATTTTTGTTATCTACATAACTGAAAATTCCAAATGATTCTTATGTATGGCTCTCTCTCTTGAGCTATACTTCTGTATTTGCCATTTTAACGGAAATGATAAATTGAACCTATTGAAAATACATTCTGGGGAAACTTAATTATCTACTCATTCACCCTCTTGAAAAAATATTTGCTGAATACTGGTACTTTACTGTGCTAAGGTCCTTGGGAGGAAAAACATCAAATGACACTTCATCCAAACTCTGAAGGGGTTTAAAACGCATTAGGGGATAAAGACATCTAATGTCGCTTTTGGTTATAGACTGTATTCATTTGTTTGTTTTGTTGTTAATATAAAGAATGAAAGAGAAGCAAGTAAGAAATTTACAGGAGCATCCAGAAGCAGGGATCTCAAGGGAATGGAATAGCCAGAGATGTTTTCATGGAGTAGGCACAAACCAGGGGTTTCCAATATAAAGATCTACAGGAGACAAGACAGTGCCATAAATGAACAAGGTGGTTCATTTGTGATACACTGGACAGTGGCAGAGACTATGGCAAAGTATAGAGCATGCACTCTATTTAGAGGGCAAAACCTTTCTTTTGTTCTAGTTGATTATTGCCAGGTATAAGGATCTTTATGTGGCAAAGTCTCCTGATGGTTCAATTGAAGCCATGAATCCGGAATTTTATATGTAATTTCTAGTCTTTAAAATTTTGCAAAATTTTATATGTATGTATATATGTAATTTATGTATATATATATATATATATATATATATATATATATATACACACACACACATGCACTTACAGGTATAATTTATAAAATTTTATAATATATTAACTGATTATATTCTACATATAAACTCATATACATCTATAGAAGCATTATACACACACACACACACACACACACACACACACATCAGATTACTAGAACTAAAACTGGTTCAATTGGCTATATTTTAGTGCTTCTTCCAAACTGTATTATGTAAATTCTGCTCAGTTTGAAAAGCTTGTGGATTATCGGCCGTTGTATAAGAGCCCTAGGCAATGGTGGCACTTCTCAATCTGGAAACATTAGTATTTCTGTTTTAGGAAATGTCTAGAACTCGTTATTTGACATCTTCCTTCCCTTGTTCTACTTTCTAGATTTTTAAGAACTTTATTGTTCAGAATTTCTTCTGATCTTCTTTCTGCTATTGTATATTCATTTTAAGAAAGCTTTTCTGATCTCAGTGCTCTTTTTATATAGCCCCGCTTTCTCTTTGATATCTATCAAACTATCAGTTTAGTTTCTAATGATATCCACATATATAGTATATACAGCTTACATATACGTTTATATATATTTAGTTTATCATATAATCATATATGTGTATATACACACATATGTATGTATATTTTTATTTTGGTTTTCTGTTTTGAGTTTTCTTTTCCTATTTTCATTGACTCTATTGTGATTTCTTTCACTTTTTTATTTTCCCTCATCTTTGTATTTCATGTCAGATGCTTTGTTTAAACCCCTGGTAATCCTTGACTGTTCTTTTATATGTAATGGGATGTCAAGCGTTGCCAAGATGTTTATAAATTGTATTTGCATAGGTTGGCTTTGTTAATTGGTGGTCTTTTTTTATGGTAAACTTGCAGAGCCATTTCATTTGGAAATTCTAAATCTATAGATTTTTTTTTCTCGTGTCCCAGTCAGTTTCCTTAAAATGTCTTTAGTCCAGAGGTTAGCAAACTTTCTCTGTAAAAGGCCAGATAGCAAATATGTTATGCTTCATCAGCTACAGAAGTATTTGGTATAACTATACAATTCTGCTGTTGTAGCACAGAAGCAGCCATAAAAAATACATAAATGAAGGTAGTGCCTATGTTGCAATAAAACTTTATAAAAACAGGCAGCAGGCCAATTCTTTCAACCCCTGCCCTCATCACCTCTCAGACCTCTGAACTCAGCTGCCTATATTCAGAGTCTAGCAAAAGAAGGAAACCTAACACGTTGCCAGTTACTATATTGTCTTGGGCTCAATCTCCCTGGTTTCAATAAGATATCCCCTCCTCAGCTGTAGCTAGTGTTTCTGGGATTGAAGTGCCTCTGTTCATCTCGAAGAAGTAGATTTTCGGTCTTTGGCCATGAAGAGTAAAGAAGAGTAAGCAACTCTATAGAGAGTGGCAAATAATCTAGGAGACACTAAAACAGTACAGCTGTTTTCAGCATCACCTGCTTCCCTACTATCAGCTGTAATATGCCTTCAATTTTCAAGCTTTCCCAAGGTGTTAAATCATGAATGTGCCTGGAGATGGCCTCCCCCATCTCTGGGGGAGATTTTTAACGGAGAGAGGGGGAGGCAGAGCCAGAGGGGGAGAGAGAGAAGAGAGAAAATCCCAAGCAGGCTTCATGCTGTCAGCACAGAGCCTGACGAGGGCTTGAACCCACAAACTGTGAGTTCATGACCTGAGTGGGAGTCAAGAGTGGGAGGCCTGAGCCACCCAGGTGCCCCCAGTTTTCTCAGGTCTTCAGCAGCACTCTTAGGTCAAGAACCATTTACCCAAGTGTTGTCTGGTTTCCAATTTGTGTTGTTGAATTTGCCTCTCCTGTTTCCTTTGTACTTTCAGGTTTATGCTTTCCCCAAATCCTTTAACCTGCATTTTAGTAGGATTTGTGATGAGATTAGCAGTAAGTATGTGTGATCAGTTTTCCGCATTTAATTGGTAGTCTTTAGAAAATGTTTGTATATATATTCTCCCTCTCTCTATATCTATATCTATATCTATATCTATATCTATATCTATATCTATATCTATATCTGTATCTATATCCAAATCTACACCTATACATACACACGAGTGTGTGTGTGTATTCTGACCTTTGATATTCCCATCTTAATTTAATGTCATTCAATTCCACATATAATATCACCATAGTCAAGAACATGCTTTTATCCACAGATTTACTTGCTAATATCTTCAAGACCATAGAATAAGACATCTGATCTCTGCTGCCTCTGAAATAGGAGATGGTTGATAGTTTATACCCTTATAACTTCCTAGGATCTATCTAGAAAAAAATGGATTACTTTAAGGTAGGATAAGTATAATTTTATGTATTCATCCAAGCTAAGAAATTTCCACCTTCCCTCCTGGTCCAGCTCACTGAAATCTCCTACTCGCCAATTCTTTCACAAAGTAGGGGCAATAATTTTATATCTTTTTTAAAAATTTGTTTAATGTTTATTTATTTTTGAGAGATACAGAGACAGAATGCGAATGGGTTAGGAGCAGAGAGAGAGGGAGACACACACAGAATCCGAAGCAGGATCCAGGCTCTGAGCTGTCAGCACAGAGCTAGATGCAGGGCTCGAACCCACAAACCGTGAGATATGACCTGAGCCAAAGTCGGATGCTCAACCGACTGAGCCACCCAAGCGCCCAAATAATTTTATATCTTTACCACAAAATGTTCCCCCAAATCTGGGGAATCGGGTGTTCATATTCATTTAAAATGTAAAGTGAAAGCATGAGTGTCCAGTCTACTGTGGGAAACCTTGAGCCCTGCGGCAGCTTACCTACCAGCCCATCTTTTTTTTTTTTTTTTTTTAATTTTTTTTTCAACGTTTTTAATTTATTTTTGGGACAGAGAGAGACAGAGCATGAACGGGGGAGGGGCAGAGAGAGAGGGAGACACAGAATCGGAAACAGGCTCCAGGCTCCGAGCCATCAGCCCAGAGCCTGACGCGGGGCTCGAACTCACGGACCGCGAGATCGTGACCTCCAGCCCATCTTTTATGTGGATTTTATTTTCTGTTTAGGCTCTCCTCTCTCTCTCCCTTTTAAGTTTATTTATTTATTTTGAAGAAGAAAATGGGAGAGAAAGCGTGTATGGGAGGGGCGGGGGCGGGGTAGAGAATCCCAAACAGGCTCCACACTGTGCGCATGAGGAGCCCACTGTGGGCCTTGAACTCACAAACCTGTAAGATCATGACCTGAGTCAAAATCGTGAGTTGGATACCTAACTCACTGAGCCGCCTAGGGCCCCAATGCTCTCTTATATCTTGTGATTCCTTTGCTATGCCCACTCCTTTTGGCCCATGATTAGTAGGATTCATATTAGCTTTCTATTTCTGTGTAACGTGTTAGCACAACCTTAACAGCTTGATTCAATATCCATTCATTAGCTCAAATTTTGTAGATCGCAACGAGCTTGAATAGATTCATGATCAAGACTGAAATCAAGGTGTTGGCTGGACTCAGCTATTATGTGGAATCTCTGGGAAAGAATCCAAGTTTAAACTCGTTTATGCAGAATTCAGTTCTTTGTGGATATAGGACTAAGGTCCCAGTTTCCTCACTGGCCGTCAGCCGGGGGCCACTCCCAAGTCCCCAAGGTGATCCACATGCCTTCTCATGTGACCCCATTCACCTTGGAAGAAACAGTGGACTCAGAAACACTGAGTTCTTCTCAGGGTAAGTCAAACAGATTCTGCATATTAGCCTGGGACAGCTTTGAGCAAATGTTCTACTTATCACGCTTCTGTTCATTCTATCGGAGTATCATCTGTACCAGGTGAATGTAATAGACTTTACTCACAATGTGGGTTAGTAGAGAAAACTACAACGACATCCAGAATGCTTAAAATAGAATATCAGGTATCACTGTCCTGAAAAACTTAGCTATTCCTTGCCTGGGAGAATGACTTGATGCACTTGTCCTTCAGCTGGGCCCCCAGCCTCTAGTCCTTTGGTGGGACTTTCCTCTTTTCCTTACATGTCTCTTGATTTCCAAATATAAAGTATCTCAGGCTTTAGGCACTCCAGTTTCTGGATACAAACTTCTAGATTTCCATTTATGTCCACAGGCAGAACACTGTAAATTACAGCCTCTCCTCAGGGACGATTACCAGAGTGCTGGCCAAGTGAGGAAATTCACTTCTTCACACCGAAATATGCCCAGTAACGAAACGAGAGTTTTCTTCCTAAGAAGGATCTGGCTTTTTTTTTTTTTTAAAACCTCCCATTTGAAAATGCTTATTATGTTCTTACACTTAAAAACTCTTACCCTTATACCAAAAGTTTGTTTTTACAATTAGTGAACATTTAAAAATATATCCAAATTTTTAGCATATTCTTTGAAACATAGCTAAAAACAAAAGCTGCCTTTTTTTTTTATTGGAAATACAGTAGGAAAAAAGATCATTTAGCATTCCTCCAATAGCATCATTTCAAAAGCACCTGTTGGGATGAGCATTGGGTGTTGTATGGAAACCAATTTGATAATAAATTTCATATAAAAACATACAAACAAAAGCTGCCTATAAGTAAGGATGTAGACAGGCTTTAAAACTAACCAAACATGTAATAAAAGTCAAAAACAACAAGCTCATAAACTCTTTGACCGAGATCTCTAGCAAGATTAATCGTGACCTGGCCAACGTTTTAATCTTATGTGATGAGAAATAACTAGGCAGCCAGCAGAGGAAATACCATCTCAGACTCTCCTATGCATCAGCTCAATTCTCTTGTCTCACTAATTGAAGCTTTATGCACACCCTCAGGCCAGAGATCTTGTCTCCTGTGTTTTAAGGAATCCAGAGTACACAGCCAATGGTCGATAAGTAATAATAATTAATATTGAATCTCACTCCCTGGGCAGTGCTCCAGTATTGATAATGTCAGTGAGGATTATGTCTTCCAGGAAAACATGTAGGATAAATTTCCCGGCTGGGCCCCAGTTAGAAGTAGAAGAGAAAAAATGAACTAAAGCCTATGGTATGATAAGTCAGGACGCTTGGAAAGAACTATCAGAAACACAGAGGAATGCTCACTTCAATTACCCCCTGTCTTTTCATCCTCTTTCTCACCTTTTATTTGTTTTCTGTTCAATTCCTAATACAATAAGCGTCCCCAAAAATAAAGGCGCAAATAACACAGCAGGCCCAGGGGTGATCTACAAATTATCTAAGAAAAGAAAAATGGAGGCACAGATGAGGAAAACTGAAGCTGGCCAAACTTTGGGGCTCCTTTGGAGCCCCCTACTATGCTCAAGGGGCCACCCCTCCAGTGCTGGGATCTTCAAAAGACCTGGTTGGAAGAGGGACAAGTGAGGGCTAGTAAGGTAAGGGGATACTCATCTGAACCAAAAAAGCAGCTAATTACCAGCTACTGTGCTGTTACTTCCATCATTTAACAGACTCTCCAGAAGTAAGCACGGTTATGAGTTTCCTGTTCACTGTTCTGTTATGCACGTGTGTGAACACTCATACCCACCCCATATACATATTTCCACGATTATCAGGCATTTTGAAAGAGAGTATCTTTCAATAAACTTGTAAAAGACACTAACTGCAGGAGTTTTTATGGAATAAGCAGAACTTGTCTGTTTATTTTTTAAGAAAAGGGAAATAGAAATGTTTCAGAGCTCCATGAGGGATGCTGGTAAGTGGGATATGCAATTTTAGGAGACGTTATTGCCCCAAGGTCTGGGAAAAGGAAACAAACAGGTAAACTATCAATCTTCTAATTCATATACATACTCAGGTTGCTTTTGATTTCAGTTCTTTCACTTGACCAATTTTGATCAGCGTCTAATATTTTGATGACCTCCTATACCCTTGTATGGATGCTGGTCATATCTAGAGTCACAAGCCAGGGGAGAAGAGTATACTCAGCCCTCACCATGCTGGTCCAGCCTTCTCCATGGAAAGGGCTGTCTGGACATGAACATATTCAGGAGATCATCCTAGGGAACTCAGGCTACCTTACAACAGGACCATCATTTCATCAGCAATGATCTCTGCTACACAAAATACATACAATGTTACTTTTATTTCTTTAAAATTAGTTACTATAAAGTGAAAGTTCACAGGGGTTTTGCCTAACTGATAATGAGTTGGGTCTTTCTTACTAAGCTGTTCCTGGAGATCTGTTGGCAGATATGTGCTCTGATAACCCCTACAATTATTCTGAATTGTTTGTTGTTGTTGTTGTTGTTGCCGCGGATGCCATGGTGCCTCAGTACCCCTCTTTGTTAACATCCCCATCCTCCAGAATGAGTTTCCTGCCTGAACTACTGCATTTCTCTATGACAAACACAGCTCCATGCTTCACTGATCACAACTCCAACCACCTAACAGGTGTAAAGCCCAGTGAATAAAATACTCTTCCAGAACACACAGTATCTATTTATGCCCATTTTCATATCTATCTCTATTAACCTCTATCTAAAAATATAACCACAGAAATCATGTTTTATTTTTTGATCCAATGTCAGCTCTGTTGATTGTTAATATTCTTCGAAAAACAATGGAAATGAGCATTTCAAATCAGTGTTCTAGAAATTCCCGGGTGCATGCTGACAGTTTCTCATAACTGCATTTTAATTCTCGATAAGGCTATCCTCAGACTTTAACTCTGCAGTCATCATTCTGTGTTCTGATGTGTAGAGCTGAGAATAGAGGTGATGATCAGTCTTGTGAATTAGATAGTATGAACAGTGCCAGTAAGGTAAACACGTATGGCATGACAAAGACAGTATTTACACAACAAATTATTATAATTACTTTAATATGCCTATCAAGTATAGAAATTCTTTAATTTGTCAAATTCTTCCTTGGCAAGAATGCAGTCATTTTGGATACTTTCTTTCTAGAGGCCATTTTAAACTTTTTTTTTTGGCTTTATTTTCTCTCTGCTAATTAGTCTTTCTATATCCAGCAATATTTAGTAGGGGAACAAAGTGAGCTACTTTTCACATTTGAAATTTCCACAGCCAGACCCAGAAAAGATCAAACTACTTTCCTTTAGACAGACTCTGGCCAAAAAAAAATTCAGACATAGGTAATTTTCTGTTTACCTGTTATATTTTGCCAAATTCTGGATAGAGATTTGGAGAATCTATGACAGAGAAATCCTTAAGGGTTTAGCAGCTCACTTGGATTTTTTTTTTGTTTTTTTTTTTTGTTTTTTTGTTTGTTTGTTTGTTTTTTTTGCTTGGGATCTGCATGCAATTTTTTTCCAAATAGATGTTATGAGAGATTCCTACCTTTCTGACTTTCAGAATACATACATACATATATATATATATATATATATATATATGTATGTATATATATATATATATGTATATGGTTTGTATATCTGGGTGAGTAAGAACGCTAATGAGATTTATACTAAAGCTTTGGTTTGGAACAAAATTTTAAAAATAAATCTTGCATTGTCTTGTTTAATCTCCCTTACTTTGATGACTAGTACAACCAAGTTCACGAAAATGACCACGTCTGTACGTAACCCACTATTCCTTCAAAGCAGTTTGGCACTAAATTTCTTTCTTTTTTTTTTTTTTTAGATTTATTTTTATTTTTAGAGACAGAGTGCAGGGGAGAGGGGACGATGGAGAGAGAGAAAGAATCTTAAGCAGGCTGCATGCTGAGCATGGACGCTGGACTGGATCCCGTGATGCTGGGATTATGAACCTGAACTGAAATCAAGAGTTGGACTCTCAACTGACTGAGCCACCCAGGTGCCCTGCCACTGAATTTTCATCATTGCCCTAAAGTTACAAGTGTAGGTAAAAAGCCTAAGAAGCTGTGCTTCCCTCTCACTGTGGCCACCCTCAGCAACCTGGCTACAGCAACAGTTTACCTGGCAAACACATTTTTGAAAAGAATTGTGAATGCAGACTCGATTCCCTTCTTCTGGTATTTTCCTATGAATTCATGTGTTTATGAGCATTAGGCATACTTGCTTTTCAAAATGAGGTGTGTCATGGTGCCTGGGTAGCTCAGTCGGTTAAGTGTCTGACTTTGGCTCATGTCACGATCTCACGGCTCATGGGTTCGAGCCCCTCATTGGGCTCTGTGCTGACAGCTCAGAGCCTGCAGCCTGCTTCAGATTCTGTGTGTCCTTCTCTCTCTGCCCCTCCTCTGATTCGTGCTCTCTTTTTCTCTCTCTCTCAAAAATAAATACAAATTTAAAAAATTAAAAAATAAAAATAAATGAGGTGTGTCAATCATTTTGAGGCAACACACATAGGTCCTCCTAAATCCAGGCCCAGCAATTACAGACCCCCTTCCACACCCCACCCTGGTAAAGTATTATTTTCTCGAGCCAGGGGCTGAGTACTACATCTACGCTTTACATCCGATGAAAATGATGTATGTTTTCCTTTCTGAAAATTTCAATATGTGGCTCTTTCCCACTTCTCCATACATTTTATTTCACTTATTGAAACTAGATGGAAGACTAGGTTTTAAGTGTTTTGTGGATTTTCCTCCAGAAGAAATCATTTTATAAAACACGTATTTATGGTTACGGAAGGACTAATTTTTTTTTAATGATCTAAGTGTTGTAAAGCTAATTGGGAAAGAATTAATAATTTTAGAACATTCACCTCTGGTAGAATATAAAGAAGTCATTGTTTAATTTTAAGACAATAGCAAAAGTAGGTTTTACTTAAAACATGACAGTTCAAAGTCAGCTCCCAAGGTCCCAAAGCTGTTTATTTGCTTGGTTGTATAACACACTGAAAAACTTTGATTAGAAATTATTACTGTTTTACGGTCAACTCAAGACACCAAAAACAAATAGGTCACCCCATTTTTAACCTCTATTCTTATATTAATAGAAAAAATTTAAAACCAGTTTAAATGGGTTTTTATAGTCCTTCTGTGATTGAGAAAAGCAACTCAGGGTAAAACTTCCAATATATGTATAATCATTCCCAGATAACTGCCAGCAATGGAAGTTCCTGCCCTTAGAAATCAGATCTATTTAGAATATTAATCCTCCTACTGGAATGTCTTATCAGAAACATAGGTCAATCATGTCAACCCCAAATGGCTCTTTCCAAGTGGAAGGGTGTCACTGGGTCAGAGTAGCAGACTCACACCAACTCTGAACATTTAAAAGTTCTTTCAGTAAAAACAATTCTGTACTTAAGTGTGGGATATGTAGAATCATGAAAGTGTCAAAGCATTTCAGATTTGGAGCTACGGAGCAACTGACATAGTATTTCAAAGCTGACCTCCGGTGAACATTTTAAACAGTGAACATATGGAAGAATGGAAATAAACCCAAAAACTTAAAAAAAAAACAATTTATCTTTTGAAATTTAATTCCCAATCCCCAAAACATTGTCACTTACAAAAGGAAGTATCTGGAGAGAAAGAATGATTTTCTGAAGCTTATCTTTTATCTCGCAACCTGAGGAAGAGACAGGTGCTTTCAAACACTCCAGGAAGACATACTTAAATAGCATCTTGTTGGTTTTTGATGAAAAAATGCAATGATGGCACATCAGTAGGTGACCTAAGAGATGTGACAGAAGCCTGGTCTGAGGCAGAGAGCTTCACAAAACCCCGTTTTTGTCAGGGTGAGGAGAACCTCACACGATTATTGGAACAGAAGGGTGAGCCTATTAGGGAGAAATGGGTTAGACTTCTTGGTATCAGCTGGATCTGACTCTTGGCACATGGTATTAAAAAAATCTTAGTTAAAAGTCTCAGTGGTGTTCCCCTGAAATTGCAGTGGTTTTTAGAGTGTTCTCAGCGGTAGAATGAGTCTCAAGTCTCAGCGGTAGAATGGGCATAGCAACTCATAGCAACTTTGCTTTAAACATGATAAATATCCTCTCAGGTGGGGCCAGGGGGCTTTGGGAAAAAACAAAAGCAGGATGCATTTTTTGTTGTCATTGTGAGAAGCCAGGGAAATCTTTCAAGCAGGGAATATGGTGCTCTCACTGGAAGACTAGGCTTACTTATTTATCATTGAGAATTTCCCTTTTTTGAGGGGATGACCATTTCAGGGTTTTTTTCATTTTTTAAAGTTTACTTATTTTAAGAAAGAGAGAGCATGTGCGCAAGTAGGGGATGAGAGGGAGGGGGAGAGAGAATCCCAAGCAGGCTCTGTGCCATCAGAGCACAGTCCAACGTGGAGCCCAAAGTCACAAACCGTGAAATCATGACTGGAGCAGAGATCAAGAATCCAGCACTTAACCAGCTGAGCCACCCCAACACCCCAGTATTGTAGCCTGTTTTTACTGCAGTCTGAGAGGTTGGTGGAAATCATTCTGACAGCCGGACATAACAATAAAAGCAAGAATAGGTAGGTGGGATTCCCTGCTAGAGATAACTATAAGCACAGTGGCTACCCAGATTCACAGATACTGTAAGTGGAGTACATCTTGTGCCCATATCTTTTGTGGTTATAGGAAGAATAATTTGAAAGTTCAAATAAAATGGTATTTTTTTTAACAAGCCATTTTGGTTGGTGTTCAGCACTATAAGCTGTCAAAAAGCATTATTACCTACTCTATATTTTAAATGTCCAATTATTCTTTTCTCTTCTGGACTTTAAGTCTGAAGTGTGGTCAAGAGCTGAAGTTTGACTGTAGTGACTATAGCCTGCATTAATCTTGCAAAATAAGCATTAGAACTGAAAAGCCCTCATGAGAATCAAGTAGAAAACACAAGTATCCACTCTCCAGTGTTTCTGGAACCATACTTCATGCTTTCAATATAGGCACTTTAGAAAACTATAAAGGCCAAACACTCGCCCTTTATCACTATGATTACACTTCAAGTATTGGTGACAATTAGCTCCTAAAATCCTCCAGCATTTATCCCTGAAGGAAATATCCAAGGACTTACATGGTGGAGAGAGGAAGGGGAGGGACATGTTGGGGGGATTTGAGTCTGCATTGGGTTTTAGTGGCTGTGAAGAGAAGGGTTGGGAGAAACCCTCCTTTGGCTGGTGTGAATGAAGGAAATCCAGAACTTCTGGCCAAATCTTGGACTGGGCAATGTTCGCCTCAGTTGCTGTGTCTCACTCTCATTGAGGTCAATTCAGATAGGATCATTTAGGGATTTGAGCAATGATTTCAAACTTTCTTAAGCTTCAATCCAGGTAAGTGGATTCAGAGATGGAGTAAAGATAGAAAAGCAGAGAAAAAAACTTGTGTGTTGAAACTACTCAAAATCCTGATTTAGTCACGCACATCGTACGTCTTTCTGAATGTGGATGAAATATATTTACCATGGCAATGTCCCACAGGAGAGTTTTTTCATGCAGAGGAAATAGCCCAGGTATTAAAGTTTTGTGCTTTATTTTGTTTTGTGTTTTAGTATTTATGTACTATTTAAAAAACCAGTTCAATGATTTGGCATGTCTTTCAAATATACGTAACTTGGGATTCATGACTAATTGTTTCACCATTGTGCTATAAAATGTTATCAAGAATAAATTTGCCAAAGAAGACAGTTTGCTCCTTGACCCTAGTTTGACATTTTAAAATGAAACTACCATGAAGATCAGTATTAATCTAATCAGTTCCAAGATTATAATGCTGCCATCCCAAGGAAAAGAGTCAAACTGGGTGATCAACTTTGTTTTCGTATTTTCTTTCAGACCCCAGTGCTAAAATGCTTGTGTTTTTCAAATTTTGCGATTTTACAATCCTTCAACATTTCTCAGCACAAATAGAATGGTTTTTTTCTCTTTTGGAGCTGAGTTTGTTTAAGTCAGTTCATGGTGTCTGCATAGAAGGTGGTAGAAAAGTGGTTCGTCTTCCTCCATTGTGGCCATGCTATTGTGGCCACCTACAGGCCTGGGCTTCTCTGCAGTATTAGAAATGAAGTTAGTTTGTCTTTGGGGTTTCCTATCTGATTACTTTTATCTTTCTTCTTCTGCCTTAGCTCTCTACAAAAACACCTGCCTTATACCATCCTGGCCAGTAACTGGATCGGCTGAGGCAGCATGAGGACTCATTTTAACTACAAGAAGCTCTTTCATTATTCTCTGAGCGTGAAAAGTCTCCCTCCTCTTCTCCATGGCTGGAAATTCTGAATTTCTGTCAAAATCGGGATTATTGGCATGATCTCCAGCCAAATAAGAACTAAGGGGTATTCCCTGCTGGAGGAGCTCTTTTCTTATCCAGCGCTGTGTTGGAACCTGAGAAAGAGACATCTCCTTCTGTGTTTCTCCCAAGAAAGACATCGTTTGAAATACTATTATAAATTAGCTGCCTGCTTCATCTTGGTGTTAATCCTTGCATGAAAGTGATGCCCTGACTTCAATTTCCAGAATATGGTTTTACAGTTTGTGTAGCTGTTTCATAATAAACAACTTATTAGAGTTAATTGTATTTTAGACGACTGTCTTTAATCCGTTTTATGGTGTTATTTCAAATTTTATCATTAAGAAATATGTTTTTGACTTCTGAATCTCTCATCTGTCTACATTCGCTTGGCTATAACCATCTCAAGATTAATGATTCCCTTCACTTCCAACTTCCATGTCTTTAGCTAGTTCCGCTCACAAAGAGGTGGATTCAAGAAATACTGCTCCAAGTACTGGAGAGAGTGACAGTGGTTCTAGGCTAACAGGAGCAAATCTACTCATCAAAAAGCTCTGTGCTGTTGTCAAAAATCACCCAACAGTCACTGTGTACTGTAACAAACACCCAGCAGAAAGGGTTCTTGGCTCCAGGATCTCCTAAGCCACTGTGCAATCTGATCTCCATCAGGCTCTGCCGTTATGGCCACACTCACATATAATGGAATCCCAACTCTCTCTTGAACAGCCCATCAAGTGAGATGTTAGAAAGGATTCCCTGGTAAGAAAGAAAGGATACCTTTTCAATCTTTACCTCAGGGGCTAGGTAGGGAATATCATCAGATCACCATATCCATGTACACATTTATGTCTTGTGTATTTCAGCTCACCCAGACTTAAATACAGAACCTGGCACCCACGAGGTGTCTAATTCATTTTGTAGAATAAACAGATGAACGAAAAATTACCCTTGACACTTCATTCTTATCATGCTTTCTGTGTCTGTTCTTCATAAATTTGCTACTGAGCATGTACTCTTTGAATGTATATATTTTTTTCATCCAGAAATGGCTATCCTCCTTCTGTGTTCCATACTTGCTTCTCTCTCTGTGCTGGTTCCAGCTGCAACCTATACTCATCAATGACTATGCATTCCATAGCTGGACTCTGAGGAATTAGATTACAACCTAGTTCATAATTTGATCTGAATTGGATGAAATTAGAGACTTGATGAAAATCCAAAACCAGGAAGTTAGATGCACAAACACTTGCACACGGATGTCCCTCCATCAGCTGTGGCTGTTAAGAAGACTCCATTCTTCATCCTGTTTTTAGAAAAAACTGTAAAGGCCTACCTACGTGAATGGGCTGAATAGTCTCTGTGAAAACAGGGTAACATTGTAAGTATTTAGAGTCACGCTATATTTTCTTTTTTTTTTAACTTTATTTATTTATTTTGAGAGACAGAGAGCATGAGCAAGGGAGGGGCAGAGAGAGAGGGAAAGAGAGAATCCCAAGTGGGCTCTGTGCTTTCAGTGAAGAGCCCGATGTGGGGCTCGATCCCACAAAACATGAGCTCATGACCTGAGCCAACATCAAGACTCGGACACTGAACCCATTGAGCCACCCATGTGCCCCTCACGTTATATTTTCTAATATCCATCTTCCCCAAACCAACTCCCCCCCCCCCATTGCTATCACCAAACTTTCTGGTCTTTAGAGCATGACCACATAAGGGTTAAAAGACTCTCATCCCCAAATGGGATGTTGGTCTTAATGAACATGACTTTGCCACCATCTGCATCTGCACTGAGGTGCCCTTTCCAGGTACAAGTTCTTCTCCAGAGTGTGCTCTCGGTCTCAGTGCTACAAGCACAGAATCTCTGGAATCGCAAAACCCACCACATTATAGCTCTGTTAGTTGCTAAGTATATGATCATGGGTTAGCTTACCTAACTTTTATGAGGATCATTTCCCTCAAACATGCCTACTTAGCTGGGTTGTTGTGAAGAGAAAATGAGATGATTTTTAAAATGTCTAGCCCGGTGAGAAACAAAGAATAGATACTCAATTTATGAGAGCTAATTTTACCACCATCACTATGGCAATATACGCCTCCCCCAAACTTACTGTAGTCCCAAAGCAAACAGGCTCTTAAATGTACATTCTCCATGATTCTCAATGAGCAGATCCTTTTTTTTTCTCCTGAGAAACATATCTGACTCTTCCCATCCCTATTTTACTTCTCCCTCTCAGAGTCTTGTCACTGTCGCACAGACTCCCTGAGAGTGCCCCCTTCTCCCAGTCTTCCTTACTGGGCTTCACTTTCCACAATGCTGGAACAATGTGCTCCCAAAAATAAACCCTATTAGCACATTTCCTTGCTTTATGTATTTTCATTGGCTCAGGATTGCCTAAACTGTCTTCTTTATCCTTATTCTCCTTCAAGACTTTTATTTCCTAATACGAATTGTGAATCTCTAAGACAGGGTTGTAGGTCAGTTTTACTAATGCATTTTTCCACTGAAAAGTGTATTTATTTATTTTTTCAAACAGAGCATTTTTAGGGAACTATTTCACAGGTACACAGGGCAATGCTGGCCTATAGTCAAGTCCACACCTCTCAGCACAAATACACAAAGTTCGCTGGCCCCCCTTCCTTTCCAATGTCCGTGTCCTTCTGCTTCATACCCACTTTCTGTTCCAAATCTACTGTTTTCAAATACCATGCTTTGTAGTTTGATCCCTCCTTTGCCGATAACATGATTGGCCCCTGAAACAGCCTGCTCCAGTCTTCCACCTAGCTCCTCAATCTGCTCAACTTGCTGACCTGTGAAGCTTTTTTATTCTTGTGCCTCCTGAGAAATGTGGGTACACTGGGAGTTTACAAGGAAGAATACGCGATGTTCATACCTCTCTTATATTTACTGTATCGTTATGTGAAACACGGTCTCCCTCATTAAAAATAAACTCCATATGGGCAGGCATGTCGAGGCTTCACTCTCTTTGTACTTTCTTTTCTAGTTCACTGCCTAACACATAGATAGCAAGAGAGATGGGGTGTAATGAATGTGTACTAAAACATTTGCTAAATATGCCACAGATAGAATGGTATTTCGCGCACACGAATGTGCGCACACACAGGAAAACTGTCATCAAATGATGTGGTTAATAATTTCTATCTTCAACAGAGCCAACCTTTACTTCACAGTCTATGAACCTTTGGAAATTCCTGCTTTCTCTGTTCCCAATCATACACATCCTATACACTATCATCCCTAAGGACTATGATCTCTCCAGATTCACTGTAGAATATTCTTCTTGACAAGGACATGGCTGTTAACATTTTGTGCCAAAGTCAATGTTAGAGCATATCTAACTGACGTTTAAAGTTCTTCTAGAGCTCTTTCAGAGGCAGCTCCAATGCAAAAATGCTAGAGGGACCTCAGATCGTTTCTTTGAAAGCCCACTTTGTCATTATTTATCAACGATTCTCAAACAATGCCCGCTCATCTCTCAGACTGACACTCGATAATGGTTTCAATAGAAGAGCAGCTGTTTCACATTATTTGCCTCTTTGTGAACAGCACCCAGGTACTGCCATTCCCATTGTTTTATGAATGCGCTAGAAAAATGGCAGGTTGCCAAAGACAGCATCCACATGGTTGCTTGAAACAACGCCCCAGACAAAAAAGGAAAGGAAAAAAAAAATCCCTCACAGATTGCAATGTGTACAATTTTGGCTGTTTTGCACATCCTCTGCAGCTGTGCATTCATGATGCTATATTTAAGCAAAAATCTGTGTAAGAATTAGTCACTAGGAGATAGAAGTTTGGCGGCCATTTTAAGGATTTGGCTGCAATGGTTGTCAAGATTCTCTCCTTCCAGAAAGAGCTCCGCCTGTCTTATCATCAACCACAAGTATGAGTGTGACTACTTGCTGGAATATGATCCTTTCATATATGGTAAGACTTGCTCAAAAATTAGCAAGCTCTCATTATTTTCTTTGTGAAAGGTATCACTGTCATTTTGTGCTGATTCTTTTAGAGTCATGATTGTCACAAAGTTGGGACTTTTCAACAGTCATGAAAAGAGAAACCTTTGAAAAAGCTTAGTGTCAACCCAATAGATCTTTTCTCACGCCCCTCCTTCCTTCCTCTGAGGAAATTCAGAGTAAAATCATAATTAATGGAGACAAGGTTGCTCAGCTGAAATGTACAAGACCAATTGCTTTTCAGCAGGATGCAAATCCCACGGTAGGAGACACCACCCATTTCTCATTGTCAGACTAAAGAAGTACTTCAGACAAACTCTGCCTAACAAAGAAGGAAAATAAAATACCCTGTGAATTCATCTATTGATGAAGAAAAGAATATGGAACATAATGACTACTGGAAGAGAAAAAATTCTTTGGGTTGTTATGAAATGCCTTGTTTTCAAAGATATGTAAAAGCCGGTACCTTTAAATAAGTCTTCGATTTAGAAGTCAGGAAAATCTCTGGGATAGGAGAAGTAAAATTACATTAGCTAATCTCACAATGCTTGGCCTTCTCAAGGAAGTTTCTCTAGTGTGCCAACGGAATTCAGCAGATCCATTAACATCTTCTCTGAAAAGCGCTATCATCTTTTCCCAGAAACCTGTGAAGCTTAGATTTGTCTAAATCTTATTTGCCAGTTACACACTTCAAATATTTGTATATTCCTGAAAATAGAGATGGTCGTTAAATTTCGTATCTTTCTTCTGTATGTTGAATATTTTAGCATATTTTAAAAATTTCATCCAAACTATTTCCCAAAACTCACCTCCAGTTTGGAACAACTTCTTGCCTCCAATTCGCTTATGCCTATCATTCAAATTCTAGTTTGGAGTCCTAAGAGGTATTCTTTCTGGACCCTGCCCCCCTCCCACCCCCCTCTGCCGCCAAGTGAATTAGGAAGAAATTTGGATATTGATCTATAACAAAAATGTGTGAATGTGTGTGGCTAGGATAAGATTCATTATTTTTTATCATTTTTTTTCCATCAGGATAAGGGTATTCTTTAAGTTCCATTCTGAATTTCCCCCCAAGCTCCTACCCACCAACCCTCTGGTAACTGTCAGTTCTCTATAGTTAACAGTCTGTTTCTTCGCTAAGAGTTACCCTTTCCATGAAATTTCTCATCATCATGTTGATAAAAATGAAGCAATTTAGAAGAAGTTAATCTGTGTTCCTTAAATGTTATTCTTCATACTCTATGCTACTTTTTAAAAATAAAAATTTTTATACTAGAATAGTTCTAGGGGTGTCTGACTGGCTCAGTTCGTGAAGCGTCCAACTCTTGATTTTGGGTCCAGTTATGACAATCTCATGGTTCATGAATTTGAGTCCCACATTGGACTCTGTGCTAACAGCATGGAGCCTGCTTGGAATTCATTCTCTCTCTCTCTCTCTCTCTCTCTCTCTCTCTCTGCCTCTCCCATGCTCATGCTCATGCTCTCTTTCCCTAATAATAAATAAATGAACTTAACAAAAGAAAAGTTTTAGATTTACGTAAAAGTTGTGAAGATAGTAAAGAAAGTTTCCATGTATTCCCCTCCCAGTTTCCTCTATAGTGAGCATCTTACATACATACAGTAATTTGGTCAAAATTTATGAACCAATACTGAAAAGCCATTATGAACTCAAGTCCATAGTTTATTCAGATTTTCTTACTTTTTACCTAATGTCCTTTTTCCGTTCCAGGCTCCCAGCCAGGATACCACATTGCACTTGGTCATCCTGTCTCCTGAGGCTCCTCTAGACTGTGACAATTACTCAGACTTGCTTCGTTTTCAATGACTGTGACAATTTTGAGGAGTACTAATGAGATATTTTGTAGAACATCCCTCAAGTGGGTTTTATCTACTATTGTTCTCATGATTAGACTGGGATTATGGATATTTGGGAAGAAGGTCACAGAGATAAAGGGCCATTCCTAGCACATCGATGGTACATGACACTAACATGATTCACCACATGATTTACATTGTTGATGTGATGACCTTGACCACTTGGCTATGGTAGTGTTTGAAGGAGTCTCCACTGTACAGTTACTATACCTTTGGGAAGGGAATCACTAGGTGCAACGCACATTTAAGGAATGGTGAGTTATGCTCTATCTCCTCGAAGGTGGAATATCTACATAATTTATTTGAAATTCATTGGTGCTGGAGATGTGTGTGCTTTCTAACATTAATTTAAATATGAAACTATTCTTCATGATACTGCAGTAGTGAATGCCCAGTACTGTGAATTTTTGAAAATCCCTAAAACTCTGTAGCATAAAGAGTGAATCCTGATGTACGCAATTAAAACAAAATCATTTAGGAAGCCAGAGGATCTTAGGATATAATGAATACTCTGATAAGAAAACACAACACATGTATACTTACACAAGTAAACGGATGGCTGACAGTAGGAGACAGGTTTCTCCCTGCTGGAGTAGGTAGTTATAGACAGTCAAGGGAAGAAGGCTACAACTTTCCACGTAACAATGGACCCAGAGTTGAAGGCATCGGTATGACCTTATGTGCCTAGCTTAACATAGACACAGATGGATACATACACAAATATTCACAGATATGTTTATACACATGAGTTAGCACACACACACAAGATTTCTTGCTTTGTCTGCTGAGAGGGCCATGACAATGATACCTTTCACAGCTATTATCCAAGTCTTGGCTTCTAATACCATTCTCCAATGAAAGAACTAGTGCTCTAAGAGACAGAGATGATTCTAGCTCTGGGACAGAAATATACAAGATGAACTTCAGATACCTTACAGTGTCATAAAGTAAGGAAGTGCTCAAAACAAAATCACAAAAATGACGGTCTGTTAAAGATGGGGATAATCACACATATGCCTACAGAAAGAGCTCCCAATGGCCAAGACTGAAAAAATATGGCAAAAAAATTTATTAGATTATGAGTTTCTTTATTAAATGCAACTTTACCAATGAGTCATTATAATGAGTTACATCGTTCTGTTTTCTCCATGATTCCCAGAAAAGAGACAATTTAGGATTGGAGTTATCAGCAAATATTCTGAATTCAGCCTGACCCAGCTTAAATTATGGCTTCAGTTCTTATGCATCACCCTGGTCAAATTTCTCAATCTATCTGTATTTCCATTTTCTCATAAAAAATAATGAATAGTAAAAAAATATGTGAAATGCTAGTCTATAGTGCTGGGCACATTAGAAACACTCAGTAAATATGAGCTATCATTAAAAGTTTGCAGTATGCACTCAGTAAAAGCTTTTTTCATTGCCTAAAGGAGATGTTATCTCTTCATAATTCTATGAGCGATAATTTTAAACTGGAGAGAATTCACTGTAGAGAGACCAAATTAATTTGCTAAAATTCATTTATACAGGAAAAAATGTCATTTTTGGAAATTTACAATTCCCACTAATTTCTAGATAAGCTCTGAAATAGTTTCCATGACTTGCTTTGATTTTTACAAATGATTAAATTGTATATTTGGTTTTAATATGGTTGCACATTCTAAATGTAGCAGTGTAGCTTTGGGCTACTATTATCTAGTGTCACAATTGACCAATTCTGTTACTTCTGTGAACATTTCAGTTAGAATGTTTGTTTGATATTAGGAAGATAAAATAATTGAAAGTTGACTGAAATTTAAAGCCTCAAATCAGTTGTGTTAAACTTGGCTGAACTTGGACTTTGTTAGATATCCTAAAATAGCCCAAAATGTCAGTGTATGAGAATTCCAAGGACTGTCTGATAGAAGAAGGGGCAGTGGTGAGAGGAGCTCACCCCATGAGGGTTCAAATCACACTCCCAAGGTCAAAAGCACCCTTCCTGTTCACACACCATCATGTTGTTTTAAAAACTTAAATGATGTGTTAAGCAAATTAAACACAACCTATTTTAGACCAACCAAAACCAGATTTCAAACCCTGATTCCCCCTTAAGGAAATTCTGGAACCTCTCTGATGTCAATAGGAACATTTCTGCATCTATACACAAAGCTGGACTAAAACAATCATAAACTCGCTACTGGGAACAACGGTATTGACAAATTTAATCCAGATGTGAAGCTAATAATGACTTGCTTTGAAGATAATCCTTGTGATGCCACAGCACCCCAACGAGTTCTTCCTCTTTCCATTACAATTTCCTGTAAATTCAGTTGAGGTTGTATTTTTGCACTCATGTGGGCCTCACTGGAGCACAACAGAAAAAGTAACATCTGATGCCCTGAGCTTCATTTACAAAGAGCCCCAGAACCTAGGAAGCCATCTTGATGGGCAGCTGATATATGGATAGTCCAGAGTGAAGCCAAATTATCATTGTGGAGGAAATATCTCACAGGAGCAGCGTGGGTTCTAACCATCTTTCAATGGTAATTAGCAAATCTATTGCTTCTGTCACTGATTCCTGCAAGGTACTTGTGATGTCTGAGTCTCCAAGTTGGTTTTAATTCACCAGGTCTGAAGAGAATGGTGTATTCTTGATTTACTGCATAAATGTATCTTTTGTCTTAATTCAGTGATTGATCTCAGGTAAAGTGAGATCATGAACTTAATCTCTTACTAAGCTGAAATCTCAGTGAGATTGGGGACCTGGTGTCTCCTAAAATGTAACACAGTGCCTGACACATACAAGGTATTTAACAAGGGTATGTTGAAATCACGTAATTTCTTCAGACATATTATAAAGCATATGGCTGAAGACTGAAAGTTTGAAATTTGCGATGTTCGGGGATTTCTCTTTGCCCTGTCTCTGAATTACACTCCTTCCTGAGAAAGTAGAGAAAAATCAAACAGATAGTAAAGGTGTGTCATCCTTACTAGGACTGTGATAAAGTGTATTAATCAATCCCTCATCTTCTGAGTGATTCTGAACTATAAGCAAGGAGGAAGAAACTAGAAATAATGAGATGTAAACTGTGGATTTAAGTGGTTTTCTAGATGACTGGGTGGCTAGGGACAAGTAATAACTATAAATCAACTCAGCAGTTCCAAGTGATTCCAAGCTGGGTAGCAGAGCCTCGGTGAATCTGCTTCAGGGAGCCTTGCATCTTTAACTTACTGTTCTAGAGGCAAAAGATGGTTTTGCTGATATAAGGCATGATCAGGCAAAAAAACAAAAACAAAAATACCCCTTAGATATTTACCTTCACAATCAGAGTTTCTATAATACACTCCTTCTGGAGAATAGTAAACTGTGCATACAAAATCTGGCCCTGCATTTCACAGATAGTGGGAAGCTTCTGACACTCATAGCCCTGTCATCTTACTTACTGTAAACATTCCCCAGTATCACTGCACACATGAACTGTTTCTGGCGGTTTCTGAATGCCTTGTTCACACATGCCCTTCTCTCTTCCATTTCTACACACTGCTATAAAGACTCCTATTCTAAAGCCATCTCACAAAGGTACATCCTGCTTTAAAAACACACACAAAAACACACAAACCCAATGTATTCATCCTCTACTGCCTATAGAATAGCTGGGTACTCATGGCTTCCCATAGACTTGGAGTCAGACAGATATTAGTTCCCATTCTGACTCTGCATTGACGACGCATCCTGAAGTAAGTTCAGCCACCGCCACCCCTATCCCCACTCCGTGTAGTCATTAGTAAAATGAAAAGAATAATTCCTGCCTCACAGGATTTCAAAAAATCTCACCAAGGTATTATTTGTAAAGGTTTATCCATATATATTCAAGCAATGGTTCAGCACCTGGCACGTAGTGGGCTCTCAAAAAACTATAACCATATCTGTTTTCCCTTTTTAAATCAATACCATTATTCTGAAGGCTCACCTAAACACTCTTACTTGTATAAATGTGAATATTTCTGCATGAGCTAAGATGTGATGATATCTGGTAACATTAACTTAACTGAGCTTAGATTAAAAAAAGGGGGGAGGGGGTTATTGACCATGTAACCTGTATGAGCAAGAGGTGACTGACACCAAGGACATGAAAGCCTCAGGGGTGCTCTCTGGCTCCTGTCTGAGTCTGTATGATTAACACCACCAATTCCATGACTCTGGAATGCAGACAGCTGTAGGCAGCTCAAGGTTTTCATCTCACTTTTGCCACATGGAAGGAAAGAGCTCTTCATTTTAGCTTATTCGAAATGTCACAGAGTGAAGCTCTGATTGGCTCCCACATGCCCAATGTTAAGTCAATGACTGTTCAACAGGATAGTCCACGATGAATGTTTCAACATGACTCAGGTTCCCTCACTCCATTTGGATGAAAAAAGAGAGGTTATCGAAGGAAATGGACATTCTCTCAAGAGATACAAACTATAGTGGGGAGAAGGAGTGAACAAATTCTACAAAAGAGTGTGCTCTTTCAGAATAAGGGTTGGGTAGTTAGGGGAGAAGAAAATAAAACTGAATATTCATGAATCACTTACAAATGTAATCACAACTACCCACTGAAGCAGACTGGCAGAGTTTTATGGTAGTAGATCACAGAGATAATCCAAGAGAGTCTTATTTGAATAAGCTTATATCATTCTCATTCTTGAATGAAGTCAAATATTTGGACTTTGGGTTATTTTTTAATCCCACAAAGTTCAAGTTGGGATTGGGGTTCTAGACTAAGTTGTTTAATTTCTATTCCGCACTAAGAAATATCTAGGATTGGTTGAGATTACCTTTAGCATCTACTGCCTACACTCTGGATTATATTCGTGTATATACTTTACATTTTTAGGCATTCAGTCCTCACAATACATTCTTCCAACCTATTATGTAAATAAATTATAAATATGTATATATTTATAAATTTATAGAAATAAATTATATAATGACAAGTTTTATGCTACTCAACACAAATCAGTTCAGTATATGTTGCCTCTCATTTTTTATTCATTGCCCAATGTAAATAGTATGAAAGTATACTTTTTAAAAAAAATTTCATGCTTTTATTTCTGAGAGAGAGAGAGCGAGAGAGCGCGAGAGCGCATAAGTGCAGGAGAGGGTCAGAGAGAAGAGGGAGACAAAGAACCCAAAGCAGGCTCCAGGCTCTGAGCTGTCAGCACAAAGTCTGACACGGGGCTGCTTTGGATTCTATGTCTCTCTCTCTCTCTCTGTCCCCTCCTGCTTGTACTCTCTCTCTGTCAAAAAAAAAAAAAAAAAAAAAAAAAAAACATTAAATTTTTTTTTAAAAAAGAGTGTTAACACATTGAGGAAGAAATCTGACTTGAAGTATCAATGTGTGAATGTCAGTAATCAAGATTAGAAATGATCATATTAGCATGTATGTGTGTGTGTCAGCCTGCACAGGAGTAAGCCAGGTGGAAAAGGTCCAAGATTTCCTACAGGGTCAGGGTGAACCTTAGAAGGGAAAGGAAAACCTAAAGACAGAAGCAAACTCTAAAATGACCCCCCCCCATATCACCTCACCCTGTCATTCTGTATTCTAGTATTGATGCCTGTATGTAATCTTTTCCCCTTGAATGTGGGCTAGATTTACAGAACTTGGCAGAAGAGGTATAGTGCTTAGTTTAAAGTTATAAAAAGACTGTGACTTCCATCTTGGGTGATTTCTCTCTCTTTCTTTCCCTCTCTCATCTCCATCTCTCTCTCTCTCTCTCTCTCTCTCTCTCTCTCTCTCTCTCTGTCCTTCTGTCTTCACTCTCCCCTCCCCTCTCCACAAATTTCCATGTCATGAGGATTCTCAACCAGCCTATGATGGAACTCTCATGTTTAGGAGCCAAGGCCTGGTTCCAACCACGTAGGCTTGCAAACAGATGCCTCTTGCTCAGTCAAATCTACTGATTTGGTTGCAAACCCTGCCGCCATCCTGAATGTGACTTCATGAAGGCTTGAGACAGAGGCTTGCAGCTAAGTCACACTAAGTGACTAAGTCACACTCAGGTTCTTGAAACACAAAAACTGTGAGGTATAGGATATTTTTTGTTCTAAGCTGGTAAGTTTTGGGATAATTTGTTACACAGCAGTAGATAACCCATGTAACAACAGGAGTGCAAGTTCTGATTGTTAATATGCATTGTCCTACAGCCTGCAACAGAGGAGAAACCTCAGTAAGAGCAAAAGTTGATGCATGAAAACCATCTTAGCAATCTTTCTCTTGGAACCACCCCCTCTCTCAGTTATCTTTTCTCACCTAGAGCCAACCTTGCTGCTCACACAAGAATAAAGCCTTTAGCTCAGAGCTGTGACTTAACATATGATCTTTGCTCCTCTGGACTCTACTTACGGTACAAAATGGTGAAAGTACAAAATTTTCAAAAGCATTTTTTATGCTAACTGTAGTATCATGCAAAACTAAGTAAAATAAAGAAAATGGCATATTCATTACTCTTTCAGTCCTAAAACAACTTATGTACTTGTTTTTGACATAATTATAATCACATTTCACATCTAACCTTGTGTTCGCCTTGATATGTATTAACATTATAGCCTTAAACTTTTCATGTTAATATATAACCTTTTTAATTATTTTTAAAGAGAACATGATGTATTGATGTTAATCACACTTTTCATAATAATTTATAGAGTTGGACAGTATAAAAATTAAGATACTTCAAACTTTTACTATGGAAATTAATACTTATAAACGTTCTCATTCCTTTGAAAAGATTTTCTCTATTTCTTCCTTATTTTAGATGTATAGAGTGAAATTCTGGGTCAAAAGACACAAATCTTTTAATAACAACTATCATGTTTTTAAGAAGTAAAATAACCCTTTTTCTTCTCAACTGTAACTTCCTATCTTCTTCATAATCAATTGAGGCGATTCAATGTAACTTACAAGATCATGTCTTTCCAAAGATTCCTAGGGGACCATTTAAAAAATTGTTAAAGGTCTTAGAACCATTTTAAAGACAAAGTACTACAGATAAGAAGTGTTATCACAATGTGTAGATTCTTCCTACATGCCTGTCACTTTATTATTTCTAGTTCATTGACAGCTCTTCAAAAACTATTCTCTGGAGTTGTAGCTAAAATCCCACTTTGGCTATTTTCTAACATATCAGTGAACTAATAAATCTAAGAGGTTCCACTTATTAAGACATGGCAAAAAGACTTCCCCTTAATTTTAGGAGAAAAAATGTGCTCAGGAGACCTTATTGTATCAAAATATTTCCATCTAGGACTTTCACGCTTTCCTTAATTTCTCCCAAATAATTCAAGTTAGGTTTACTAACTTGAAGTATCATTTACTTATAAGAAAATTTGTCCTTTCTTTAGTATATAGCTCAATGAGACTTGACAATTATATAGTCACTTTTCTGCCTCTGAAAGGAAAATTTAAGATATTTTCTTCACTCCAAAACGTTTCCTTTTAACAGTTATAAATTTCCTTCTAAGTTCTTTTATAACTGTACATTGGAGAGGAGTTCCCCTTCTCCCATTCTCTCCCTGGTAATCAGTGATCTGATTTCTTCCAGAATGCTGGATGGAATCACATTGCTTCTTTCATTCCCCATCTTGCTTCTGAGATTCAAACATTTTGTTGAATGCATCAGGAGTGCTCCTTTTGAATGCTGAGGATTATTCTACTACATAAATGTTAACACAACTTTTGTATCCATTTACCACCCAAGTGACATTTCGGTCCTTCCTAGTTTGTGGAGGTTGTGAATCAAATTGCCAAAAATATTTAGTGAACATACTTTGTCTTTTCTTTTTCTTCTTTTCTTTTCTTTTTTTTTTTTTTTTTTTTTTGGTAGGTTCCATGCCCAATGTGGGACTTGAACTCATGACCCTGAGACTGAGAATCATGTGTTATACCAACTAAGCCAGCCAGGGACCCTTGAGTAGGTATAATTTTTCATTTGTCTTGGGTATATCTAGCTGTGAGAATGCTAAATCTTGTGAAACACACTGTTTAAATTTGTAAGAAATGGTAAAAATTCTCCTCCGTTATCTCTTTAAATATTTATTCTGCCTGATTCTCCCACTCCTCTCCCTTTAGGACTCCATTTATTCTTGTGTTACCCTGTATGATATTGCCTCCAAGTGTTAGTTATTCCATTCTATGTTGTATTTTCACTCCCGTAGTTTTCCTTCTTTTCCAAATGGATCATTTTATTTTTATTTATTTTTATTTTTTAAATATTTTTTCAAGTTTTTATTTATTTATTTTGAGAAAGAGACAGAGAGGATGAGTGAAAGAGGGACAGAGAGGGACAGAATCCCAAGCAGGCTCTGCACTGTCAGCTCCAAGCCCAAGCAGGGCTTGAACTCATGAACCGTAAGATCATGACCTGAGCAGAAACCAACAGTCGGACACTTATCTGACTGAGCCACTCAGGCATCCCTTTATTTATCTTTTTTAAAATGTCTATTTATTTTATTTTTGACAGAGACAATATATGAGTTGGGGAGGGGAAGAGAGGGGGTGGGAGAGAGAATCCCAAGCAGGCACCACACCATCAGCACAGAGCCCAATGTGGGGCTTAAACCCATGAACCATGAGATCATGACCTGAGCCAACATCAAGAGTTGACCACTTAACTGACTGAGCCACCCACACACCTCTCCATGTAGATCATTTTAATTGGTTGGCCATTAGAGTCCCTAGTGCTTTATCTTTTTGTATTCATTTTGTTAATAAGGTCATTGAAAGAATTATTCATCTATCTCCAACTTATGACATTCTCTTTTATTAATGTTTATAATGCATTTCTGAGCAGAAATTGTCCACTTGTTCCTGCATATTTTCTAGCTTTCCCACTATTTCATATAATTTACTAACTAGATGTTTATAGTCCTTTTTGAATAATTCCAACCAAGGGATTTACTTCAGGTCTGCTTTTATTAACTTCATCATCACTTAACAGTGGGTCTCTCTTAAACAAACAAACAAACAAACAAACAAACAAAACTGTCCAATGCAAGTGGAAGGACAGTAGAGATTTAAGTCAACAGCACTTAGGACTGAGTATGACTCTCCAAATTGGCCAGGAGGAGGTCAAATTTTCACTCTTTACGGATGACATGATATTCTATATGAAAAACCCAAAAGATTCCACCAAAAAAACTACTAGAACTGATCCATGCATTCAGCAAAATCACAGGATATAAAATCAATGCACAGAAATCAGTTGCATTCCTATATACCAGCAATGAAGCAACAGAAAGAGAAATCAAGGAATCAATCCCATTTACAATTGTACCAAAACCCATGAAATGCCTAGGAATAAATCTAACCAAAGAGGTGAAAAATCTATACACTGAAACTATAGAAAACTTAGGAAGAAATTGAACATGACATAAGAAAAAATGGAAAAATATTCTATGCTCCTGGATAGGAAGAAAAAAAATATTGTTAAAATGTCGATTTCAAAGCAATCTTGAAAAAGAAAAACAAAGCAGGAGGCAACACAATCCTGGACTTCAAGATTTATTACAAAGCTGTAATCATTAAGACATTATGTGGTACTGGCACAAGAACAGACACCAGATCAATGGAACAGAATAGAGAACCCAGAAATGGACCCACAAATGTATGGCTAACTAATCTTTAACAAAGCAGGAAAGAATATACAATGGAATAAAGACAATCTCTTCAGCAAGTGGTGCTGGGAAAACTGGACAGCTACATGCAGAAGAATGAACCTGGACCACTTTCTTATACCATTCACAAAAATAAACTCAAAATTGATGAAAGACCTAAATGTAAGACAGGAAGCCATTAAAATCTTCAAGGAGAAAGCAGGCAAAAACCTCTTTGATCTCGGCTGCAGCAGCTTCTTACTCAACATGTCTCTGGAAGCAACAGAAACGAAAGCAAAAATGAACTACTGGGATCTCATCAAAATAAAAAGCTTCTGCACAGTGAAGAAAACAATCAGCAAACTAAAAGATAACCGACAGAATGGGAGAAGATACTTGCAAGTGACATATCAGATAAAGGGTTAGTATCCAAAATCTATAAAGAACTTAGCAAACTCAACACCCAAAAAACAAATGATCCAGTGAAGAAATGGGAAAAAGACATGAATAAACACTTCTCCAAAGAAGATATCCAGATGGCCAACCGACATATGAAAAAATGCTCCACCTCACTCATCATCTGGGAAATATAAATCAAAACCACAATGAGATTCCACCTCATGCCTGTCAGAATAGCTCACATTAACAATTCAGGCAACAACAGATATGGGTGAGGATGTGGAGAAAGAGGATCTCTTTGCACTGCTGGTTGGAATGCAAACTGGTGCAGCCACTCTGGAACACAGGATGGAGGTTCCTCAAAAAATTAAAACTAGAACTACCCTATGACCCAGCAATTGCACTACTAGGTATGTATCCAAGGGATACAAGTATGCTCTTTCGAAGGGGCACATGCACCCCAAAGATTATAGCAGCACTATCCACAATAGCCAAAGTATGGAAAGAGCCCAAATGTCTATTGATGGATGAATGGATAAAGAAGATGTGGTATATACATGCAATGGAGTATTACTCGGCAATCAAGAAGAAAGAAATCTTGCCATTTGCCACTACATAGATGGAACTGGAGGGTATTATGATAAGTGAAATTAGTCAGAGAAAAACAAAAATCATATTACTTTACTCATATGAGGACTTTAAGACACAAAACAGATGAACATAAGGGAAGGGAAGCAAAAATAATATAAAAACAAGGAGGGGGACACAACATAAGGGAGTCTTAAATATAGAGATCAAATAGAGGGTTGTGGGAGGGGGATGGCCAAATGGTAAGGGGCTTAAGGAATCTACTCCTGAAATCACTGTTGCACCATGTGCTAACTAACTTGGATGTAAATTATAAAAAATAAATAAATTATAGAAAGGAAAATAAAAGAAATGAGTATGCCTCTTCCATCAGACTGTGTATTGGGATTAAGTCAGTAAGTCAACTGGTCAGTAGCTACAACGAGCTTGTATTTTTGGTTATTGGATTTGCTTTCAGTGCATCAGACTATACCAGTGATCTGGTACTACTTCATTTTGTCTGGTTTCTTGAGTGCACCCATGATTGATCACTTCAGAGTCCTGAGTTTCCAGGGGGCTCTGTATACCTGAGCACTTGGTGTGAAAGTATTTCCTATCCTTCCCCCAACAGCTTAAAGCTTTTCTCTGAAGAGAAAATGGATCTGGGAAGATAATAGGATTCTTTGCCTATGTGACACCAAGAGAGCTCTCACTCACATCTTCTGCTCTAACTCCAGTCTTTCTTGTGAACCCATACAGAGACTTGTAGAAAAGGGTTGGCAAGATGCATAGGTTCTCCCCCCCACCTTGAATCTGGGGCTCTCAGGGATTAAATGTGTCATCACTAAGTCTGCAAGAACCCATTAAAGTTTAGACATTTTCACCTTTGCTATGTTCATGGAGCCCTAACCTCCTCTATCTGTCTAAGGTTCATGTACCTTGTCTCTCCAAGAAGGGTCTCATCTTCCTTGAAATTCAGTTCACCTGGTTACCTTATGACCTCTACTTTCTGATGGTCTAAAAAAAAAGTTATGATGTTGCAGCTTATATGGATTTTTCCTTATGTTAGAATGGAATCAACAACATAGGAGCAAAATGTCTCTCCTCAAATGACTTCGTTGACACATCAGGGCATCTAAAATACAGCTCTGGGCTTTCACTCCATTCTGAGGGTAGAATGATCACATAGTATAATGACAACTAAGCTCATTCCTTTTATTTTATTCTTTCGTAGTTTCCATTTCACCTCAGACATGCTTATTTTCTTTTTGTGATATCAAACGAAGAATATTCCCATTCAAAATCATTTTTTTAGGAAGGAAAAGGAAAACTTCAATGTTTGGGAAGACATCTAAAAATTCTCCTTGGAAACCATGTGATGCCATTTTCCAAGTCAGACCCAATGACAATGGAAATTTTCACTGTGCCCCATCCAGCCTGGGGTGTTGATAAATAATCATACAGAAAATTTGTTGAAGCATGTGAAAAGAGACTTCTCATTGTGCTAAGAATATCCAAGCCAATGTGGGAAGATAAACAGCACTGTTTTAAATCATCATTCTCTCACCAACCCTAAATACTATACAAGTTAGAGAATCTCCTCTATAACCTCTGGCATATGTCTATAATCCTGTTCTTCTATTGATGATACACTTACAGTGGAAAGTACTAAAACAACACACACACAATCTTCATATAAAATATCTAGTCTTCAGCTATAAAAGTCTAGAATTTCTGTTCCCTAGTTTACCCAGAGGCAATCAGACCCCAAACCTTTGAACCTTTGAAAAATCCTTACTAATGAGTGATATGCCAATTTATCTATTTACAATAAAATGACTACAAGTCCTTAGCTCTGTGCTTGGCATATAGGATGTTTTCAATATACACTGTCCGTTATCTGTCATTATTTACAATCATTCTTTTTGTTGTCATTACTCTTATAACAAGAGAGAGACTGCAACACAACACACAATGATCAGGTTTTGATGAGGCAAGGCAGAAGAAACTGGCTGACCCCACCATTCATGCGTCCTCTTCCACAATATACAGTTACTGATGGGAGGTGGCTATCTGGTCAATAATTACATTGCCCAGACTTCCTTGTGTCTATGTGTGATCACACACCTAACTCTCACCAATCGGAGTAGAAGTAATGTATGTTTCTTGTGGGTCAAGAATATTTAAAAATGCCATATTTGACATCTGAGATGAAGATGCCATATTTGACACGTTACGTATGGCAAAGCTGTAAGCTGGAAGAATCTTATTCCTGGCATTACTGCATTGAGGACTAGCACCTGTGAATGCTCCAAGAAAAACATAAACTTATATATTAGCGATGTATTTGTTACCACAGCTAAAGTTATCTTGACTAACCACATTGTCAGTGAACTAAACCAGTACTACATAAAGATGGTCTAGCAAAGTCTGCAAACTGCTACTGGTCCATGACAATTTAAGTACAGAAATCGAGAGTAAGAATTTAGAAGATTTATAGCCACAGAACAATGCACTTTTTATGTCTATTGAATATTACACTTGTTAAAATAGGCTCCTATTGTGCATCGCTTTTACTTCATTTTTCATTTTTTGTTACGTTGGTTTATGATGGATCAGACATTTTGAAAAAAAAATGGTCCTTTAATAGATGGTTTGAGTAGCACGTGGCTCAAAGATTCCCTTCCAGAAAAGGCATCTCTTTCTGTTGTACCCTGAGGCACCTGCTTCTAGCCAAGTAACATATATAACGATCCTCTTAATGACCCCTGACAGCCGCATCCTCTTGTACTCCAAGGATGAATTATTCTAAAGAACCCAACTTAAAGGGAGGACCCTCTTGAAGGAAATATTTTTGGCTACTGATAAAAAGCCATTTCTAAGTTTCTGTTGGGTGTTGAATGCTTACCTTTATTATTTACAACCGCAACTTCTATCTCCTAACATTCCAATGAATCTTGTTCATTATATCTTCCTTTGACGACCTCTGCCTGAACTACCCATCACCTAGCTCCTGACTACCTTACTTGAGAATTCTTACAGGCCATTTCCCACTTCCTCCCATCCTCTCTGGCCCTGTGCTAATAATAAAATAAATGGAGTGGCCCCCACAGCTTTGGATGTTCAGCCTTTGATGCTCTGCAAAGCTTGTGCACCACTTAAATTTCTTCTCCCACAGAGATTCTTATTTTAGGTTACTTTTAATCTATCAAGAGTAAACTTTTTTTTTTTTTTTTTTTTTTTTTGCAGTACAGTTGGTGATGTCAGTTATGTCACAGCGATTTCCACAATTTGACTTTCCCTTAATGACATGAGGGATGCTTATCCAAATCCTAAGCTGTGCAAGAAATGAAATATTTGGGCAGGAGAGAGCCTCTATTCTCAAGATGCTATTAATAACGTCAATTACTATAGTGTAAGACAGAGTAACAAATGTCCTTCTTGTATCCAACTGTTCAACATGTTGCCCTATAATTGTCTTTACATTGAGATTTGCCTCTGTATTAGATGCTTCTATGTTCCTGAAGTGCAATGAAATTTTACCTTTCCTCTTAAAAAAGAATTAAAGTATCCTTTTTCATTGGTTCCATCAGTTGGCATAAAAGAGGCATTCAATAAATGTTTATTTTTAAAGTTGTTGAACTCCTTTTTTGGAAGACAAGAATCTTTACTTGAACATAGTGATAGAATCCTAAGGCTACCATCTAAGGGCTGATAACTGTAGTATAGTAAGACTGTAGTGGTTTGTAGTTGTAGAACTGGAGGATATAGCTTCAAATTCTTTTTTTTTTACTACCTTCAAATCCTCACTCCGTTACTCAGTCTTGAGTGAACATAATCTTACTGCTTATCCCGATTCAGTCTCTGTTTCTCCACTTGCCAAAATACACCTCTCAGGATTTTACAAGTTGTGGCAATTAAGAGGCCAACAATACAATACAAAAAGCGATTTTTCATCTGGTTCAATTTTAATTGCTTTCTTTATGCTGCCCAAATCCAGCAAAGCAATGTGACTGGCCTAGAACTATCTTTTAAGCTAATGTAACAAAGTTGGCCAGAAAATTCTTATATCCTTAGTTCCAACTTTACAATGGTTTCAGTCCTTTCTGTAAGGATTAGTTCTCCATAAGATCACTTCTCTTAAAGGCTAGGTGCCCAAAATAAAGTTATAAGGGGAGAAAAAAGAAATCACTTACAAGAAACAATCTGATATTAAAAATAAGAAGCCAAAGTCCTTAAAAACTTCTCATTGCTTGGCTGTATAGGAACTGTCTCCTAATCTGAAATTCCCGTGAGGTACTCATGGGAAGAAGATAGTTCACTCTTTATGGGGTGGACCAGTGGAAAACACCGTGTGTCATTTATTAGAAACATTTGCAGGGGGGAAAGTATTTTATTAAGTACCTGAAACTGCAAGGTGCTCACAGGTTCATGAAAAAGTGGATCCATAACATGGAAACATTTAAACACTTTCAACTCCAGCTGTCATCCTTCTGTCCACCAACTCCCTATTGACACATCTTGCTAACTCTGCCTCTGGTTTCAGCACTGCCCCATGACTGAGCCCTGTTTCTTACAGCTTTTCTTTGTATTCAAACCACTTGCTTATGAAGTGATCTGGGAGGTAGTCAAGAGAACCAAAAACAGTGTTTTCCCTGTACATGGCACGGGCTACTGCAGAGAGATATTTTGGATTTAACACTCTTAGTTTGGAATTTATTAGAATCAAAGCAGATGTAGCATTGTTATACCTCAATAACCTCTGCATAATTTAGAAGGATGTGGAATGTGCTTTTTATGAGGATGACAATGCCAAATGCTTACAGATGCTAAGATAGCAGTATTGGAGAAATTGGAAGCGATGTCATTGGCAAATCATATAAAAATGTAAAAGAGAGAGAGAGAGTGTGTGTGTGTGTGTGTGTGTGTGTTGTTGTGTTTTCATTTTCCAGCAGCAGGAAATGATGCCACAAGGGAAAATCTGATGTGTAGTGAAGTAAAAGAAAAACAATAATCATAATGATTTGAGGTTATGTTGATGAAAGAAAGAGTGGAAAGAAAAATATATAAAAGGCCAGTGAATCTCATAAGACGAGACACTGGTTATAATTTTAACAAGTAAGACCCGTTATCCTCTGTAGCCAGTCCTGGGCTTCTTCCCTTTTTTCCTGCCCATTATATTTCTTTGGTTGTCACTCTTTGCATTCATATTTCTAGTCTACACGTACCTGCCTTTTTTCCACTTTTCTCTGGGCAGAGGTATCAGCACGTCTCCAAGTTTGCCCATTACTACAAACAAGTTGTACCCTTTAGAACAAATGTATGTGATCTCACTTGCATGCAGAATCCATAAAAGTCAAACTCATAAAACTAGGGAGCAGAATGGTGGTTGCCAAGGACTGTAGGATGGTGAAAACAGAAAGATGGATGTCCCACTTGATTGTATTAATCACTTCACAATGTATACACACATCAGAGTATCACACTGTACACCTTAAATATATACAATTTTTGTCAACAATACCTCAATAAAGCTAGAGGGGGACAAAAAAGCTCTATTTTCCCAGAGCTTCTAGCCAGGTGCATCTCAGAGCTGGCCTGATTCCACCATGAGAGAAGGTACTTACCTGCTTCACCCTCAATCATTTCCCTCCCTGAGGAACTCCTAGAGTTCCAACCATATCACTTTCCTATGCAGGTTCCTACCTTTTCACTGGCCCTTCTATTACCTGGAAAGCACCCATAACATTGTGATGGTGTCCTTTTGTTAATAACCAACACCACCGAAACTTGGGCTGAGCATTTTGTGGTGCAATCCATGATAAATATTGGCTGGATGGCAATTTTTCATACATATTAATACATTCATGGGCCAGTAGAAATAAAAATAGGTGACTTTATACCAGGGAAATGGCAGGAACGTGCTACGTCTCACACTGATTACACTTATCTTTGTGTGCTTGTCTGAGGGACAAAGTAGCAGATGTGAGACACGGGCTTTGCCTGGGAGAAGCTGGGAAATATTTTATGGACAAATCCTCTAAAAATCATCTCATTAGTATAAGAAGGGCCATTATTTACTTAAATAAACCAAGCGCACTGTTAACTATGCCTTACCTTCCACATGGGAAAGATGGCATTGTGTCCTCTATTATCAGAAAGATGATTGAGCCTATAGCTGGTAAGAAGCAGATCCAAGGAACCAGGTTTCAAAAATCACCATTTATACCACAATTCTGGATAGCCCTGGCTATGGCTCCATGAAACTACATTTTGTTGAAGAGTAAGGAACGGTTTACTAAGTGAAGAATGAACGGCTCTGGGAGCACAACTAAGGAGGCATCATCCATGTTCTGGAAAGGGTGGCGTATAGTTAGAAAATATCCAGCATCAGAAAGGAAATGCTTTTAAGCTGGGCTTAAATGGTGAATGGATCCTGGCTTGGTGGCTTCCTCACTGCACACTTCTCACTTGCATTTTCCTATTAGAAACTTAAATTTCCCAGCTATGATGTTTGGAGGAAAAAAAAAAACATGTACAGTTATGGGAAAGGACTCTAATTTGACTTTACTAATAAATATACCCCAATTCCCCAACCGCAGTGGGGATATGATGTAAGTTAAGTTAATTGGGTCAACCAGACTCAATTCTGGGACCTAGATCTAAGGTTTCTATCTCTTATTGAGTAGAAATGAGAATCAAAACAGTCCCTGGTATGGGTGATGGTAATTTGTGAATGATGGGATAAAGCCAGCCCTACATGGGTGTGAATAATGAAGCAGCAATCCTAAGAATGGAGAGAAAGAAGGTGAACACTGGTCATGTCATTGCAGTCCTTGATCCAACCATCCCCCAAGTCTTCATCTGGGCTAGTGCCTCATTTTCATTGTTGAAATTTGAGTCGGACTCTCTTGTAATGAAAGTCTACCAATAACTATTTTATCAGATGCTATGCAGCTGCACCTTAGTGGAAGTAGAAGTAGAGATGCTGGTCTGCAATATGAAGTGTGCAACGTACATGATAAATAGCAATGAAGGGAAGAAGTTCTTCTGGCTGCTCTTGTTGTTAAATGGAGGGGGAACTAGTACCTACTGAATGACTACTGAGTGCCAAGCAGTGTGTCAACTATTGCCATGCACCTCACCTTATGGAACCCTTCTAACTCTCTGAAATAGCAGGACTATATGCCTATTTTATTGGTGAGGCTCTGAAAGGTCAGGCATGTTACCTAAGGTTACACGGCTTAAAAATGATAGAGCTGTGAGTAAAACTCATGGTTTTTGTTGTTGTTATTGTTGTCTGTTTTTTGTTTTTTGTTTTTGTTTTTTCAGTCTAGGAAGCCCATGTGTGTTTTGCAATGTAATAAAAATCCTCAATATGGATGTGTTGGCTAAAGTAGCATGTAGAAATTTTAATGCATAAGAATGTAAGTTATTTTGTAGGAGATTCAATTCACTGTAAAGTCTGCCTCTCAATATCTTAGCAAGTTTATCCCAATTGACAAGGTAGATTGAGGGATGTTGACATTTTCCCTACTATGGAAATGTCCAGAGATTACTGACAAGAGACAACTGTGCTTAGAAATCTGAAGGTAATTGATTCTGTTACTAAACCAAAATTAAAAATTGCATACAGGCACCCTTTTGATTTCTAGATCATTTCCTAGGATTATCATCTGACTCGGTGAGGCATTTCCCCAGACAATACAAGCACATCTGTAACTTTTTTGGCAAAATTTGGCAGAGAACAGATATTTCAAGGAAAATAGTCCCTTCCTACTAAGAAATGAATGTCGAGGGACTTCAATCATTGAGGTTCATGATTTGTAAGACTTAAAGCCATGAGTCTCCCCAAATAAGTTATAGCAAGGGATACTATTAAGTAAAATCATTAAAGTAATCCAATAAACAAACTCACTATTCTATTATGACCCAGAAGGCCCAGCCACTGTTTTACTCTTCCAAAAGATACTGTTTGACTGTTGATGTTTGACAAGGAGCAAAGCCATCACCTAGGGACCTCATAAACAACTTCCCACAGGGCCTAGAGGAAATGTAAGAAAAAAAAAAGAAAAGAAGAAAGAGACCAGGTGGCCAGCTAGAGAAAAGCTACTCTGAACACAAGAATCAGCTAAATGTGACCACGGGAAGATGTAGGTCTGTTATTTCAAGACCTGACCTTTCAAGAGAATTCAGAAAACTCTAGTTTTAGAAGAACATTCCTAACATTTAAAATTTTATCAACTTATCCATTCAACACTCTGTAGACTCTTCATATGACCAACTTTCTGCCTTTGACTTTACCCAAAAAGCAGAACATTAACAAATGTGTTATTGTTGTTGTGTGTTTTTGTCAGCTACCAGCTTTTGTCTTCTGCCCTGTAATAAATCTGTTTATGTTGCAGCCTTTATCACATCATAGTCAAGAAAGGGGAAGAAAGAAAGAAAGAAAGAAAGAAAGAAAGAAAGAAAGAAAGAAAGAAAGAACAGAAGAGGAAAGAAAAGAAAAGAGCCACTGTTCTCAGATTCTCAGAAAAACCACAAGCTATACCAGCAATTTTAAGCCCCAAGTATCCTAGGCACCTATGGTGACAGGCAGTAAAACCATAATTGTGACAGTGCCTTTAATGTAAAGTTAGTTGGAAAGAAGGATCTATAAACTGACATGCAGTGATTGGTGTCACGCTTCAAAGCAGATTTTTGAAGGTGAATAAATTTTTTTTTTTAAATATGGCACAATACTTTCAAAATATAGAATGCTGATCCCTTCTGTCAAGGGTTGTTTTTTTTAACCTATTACCAGCTATTTTTAATGTGTCAAGGAAGACTACCCCACTGGTCATGGAAATAGAAACTATTTCATGAAATTTTCTTTGCCCTGATCACTATCAAATAATTACAGGAAATTACTTCCCACTGGTGTTTGAAAAGCTTTTTTTGGGGTCTCTTTGCCCATTTAAAGTAGTTTTGTGTGTCACTGAATTCTGGTGAGGTAATGGATGTGTTTTAATTACATTCGAAGTGCCAGGCTTTGTATATTAGGTGCACATTTTTACACTGAATGGAAAAGCAATCAGCAATTTTTAATAAGGAAAATCTTTAGCTCTGACTTTGCTGTCACTGCATATCTTCCCAAAGGGGTTTGGGGATTGCGTGGTTGACACTTCAAATAGGTAGTGGCCGATCAGAGGGTAATTATATTTCCTGATTTCTCCATGGAAATGGGTTTTCTGGTGGGAGAAGAAATTCTGGGAATTGAGCATGATGGGATTAAATTTTAAATATGATCATGACAGCCAGCATGGCACTTGAGTACTTTCACATCTCAGCAGAATCCTGAAGAGCTGCTGTGCAGCCTAGATCTCATTCCAAAAAAAAAAAAAAAAAAAAAAAAGTAAGCCCTGCAAGAAAGTAGGAGCTAACAGCCCACTATAAGCCCATAAGTAAAAGAGCCTGGGAGATACAAAGGCTACTGCATGTTACTAGGCCAGTGCTCTTGCCATGGGACCCCTGGCCTGTGGGGGAAAATTTAGATGCAATGTCTTTAATAATCAAAAGAGGGTGGCCTGGGTGGCTCAGTCAGTTAAGCATCCTAGCATTCGTCTCGGGTCATGATCTCATGGTTTGTGAGTTCGAGCCCAGTGTCAGACTCTGTGCTGACATCTCAGAGTCTGGATCCTGCTTCAGATTCTGTGTCTTCTTCTCTCCCTGCCCCTCCCCTGTTTGTGCTGGCTCTCTCTCTCTCTCTCAAAAATAAATAGACATTTACAAATTTTTAAATTTAAGAGAGTCGTTCCAGGAAAAATGTGGAAAGGAACAAATATACATGAAGGGGAGCTTGAGGGCCCTAGTTTCCTCTGGTTGGTGACAAAGGACATATCTTCCTACTTGTCAAAGAACCAGTAAGTGGCAGCATTACTACTATGTGGCTTCCACGTGTACATTTGTGAACACTTTTTAAGCAGACTATCAATATTTATAGAAGTGCAAGGGATAAGAGAAGAGAACAGCATAGATACGTATACCCTGGGACATGAATACAAAGCATTGTCTTTGCAAAGTCTTTCTAGGCCATTTTCAACAGTAACTTCATCTTTCTGCCCGAATCCCCTTACCTTTAAGGAAAGGATACGCTGGCCGGGGTAAAAATGGTGGCTACAGCCAGTAAAATGGATTTAGGACCTTTATCCTAACAGGAAAAAGAGTGGGACGGGGAGAATTTTAGGGGTGCTGGAGCTAGCAGGTCCATGGGCAACAGGGTGGTCTGGAGATTGTCTGATCATCCAAGGAAACATCTTGGCCCAACATGAGTTGTGTCCATTAATGATAACGCTCAATTCTGAGCTCCATTAGTTAGTACAGTAAGGATACTAAATTCTCTGGTTCTATCACGACTGGCTCCAGAGCTTAAGGGAGATGGTGTCATAGTAGGATGGGGATAATGTAAGGACATTGACTCTAAAGGCTGAAAAGAGCAGATCCCAACAGACTCATGGCAATATGTATAGAATTAGAATTATAGAAGAGGAAACAATCACTATGAAGTGTCTGGTCTAGCTCTTTTCTCCAAGATTTCTTTGCCAGCCAGGTCCAGTGAAACATATTTACCTAAACACAGATGCAGAACTTAACATGCCTTTACTCCCCTAAGTTTTAGGAGAGAAAAAAAGCTTAAAGTAGATTTTTCTTCTGTTTTCACATAAACACTTAACTGGATACATTTCCTATAGAAAATACTTTAAGTGCATCTCACGAATTTTGCTGTAATGTGTTTTCATTATCATTCCATTTAAGATATTTTCCATATTCCATTGTGTTTTCTTTCTTCCTTGGATCCATGAGTTATTTAGAGGTAGGATGCTCGATATTCAAATATGAGGGGCTTTTCAACACACCTTACTGTTACCGATTTCTGGTTTAATTCTCTTGTTGTCAGGTATTTTCTTCTATAAGATTTCAGTCATCTGTATTTTGTGATATAATCAACAGTTCATTTTTGATGAATATTTCATGTATACTTGGAAAGACTTTATTCTGCACTTGTTGCCTACAGGGATATGTAAGCGCAGTTATGTGGATCAAGGTGAATGCCAAAGCTCTTCCCAAGTCTTTTGGTCTTTTTGTCTAGTTTTCTTCCAAATACTGATCCGGGGTGTGAAAATCTTCAGCTCTTATTTGTGGATTTGTCTTTTTCTTCCTTTGAGGTCTGTCAATATCTGTCTCATCCGTTTTGGAGCTATGTTAGTAAATGCATGTGCATTTGTGACCATTAACTTTCTTTTGAATTAATCATGTTTCACAATTATGCTTTACCATGACCTCTTTTCATGCTGCGGCTTGAAATCAATTTTATCTGACGATAATATCGTCTCTACAGCTGTCGTGTGCTGTTTGCATTCGCATGACACACCTCTTACACCGTAATTTGGCCTCAAACCATCGGTACCGTCATATTCAAAGTCCACCTCCTGGCATTAGTATGTCTCACATCTTGTTTTCTTTAGTCGATTTGCATTTGAAAAGAAAATGACCGACATTAACTGACTGAGGCATTTTCTGTTTTCATCCATCTCACCTGTTTGCTGTTGCTATGTTCCTGCCACCCTTCATATTTGGGATTATTTGAATATTTTATTAAAATCCTAATTTTAATTTATCCATCATTTTGGTTACTTCTTTGTCTTTTTACAGATTAATTAACTAATTAATTGATTTTGGCTATTCTAGGGATTCCAATATGCATCCTTGATTTATCTCAGTCTGCAAAGAATTCAGACTGTACCCTGTCACATAAAATGTAAAATGCAACAATGTATTTCCACTAAGCCACTTTACCTCACACAATGTGCTTTAGTTGTTACATACATTGTCCCTGTTCTACACTGTCCACAGTACATATCGTGTAGCAATCTTTACTTTTTAAAAAAAATTTTTTTAACGTTTATTTATTTTTGAAACAGAGAGAGACACAGCATGAACAGGGGAGGGGCAGAGAGAGAGGGAAACACAGAATCGGAAGCAGGATCCAGGCTCTGAGCCATCAGCCCAGAGCCCGACACGGGGCTCGAACTCACAGACCGCGAGATCATGACCTGAGCTGAAGTCGGACGCTTAACTGACTGAGCCACCCAGGCGCCCCAACAGTCTTTACTTTTAAAAGGTATTTAGTTTGTAAAGCAATTAAAAAGAAGGAAGTCATACACCCCACTACTTGTCCCATTTCTTTATTTAACACCTTTACTGTGTTTCACTGCCACTGAAATATAAGCTCCGTGAACGCAGGGACACTGCTTGGTTTTCTCTTGCCTTATATTCCCAAGTTCTCAGCATAATACCTGGTACAAAGCTGACACTCCACACACACTGGATGAATAATGTGTAGAAATCACAGGCAACAGTTGCAAAGGCGCAGGGCCATGAATGAGCAGAGGTCCTCTGCAAGAACATGGGTTCTACCTCCTAGAGGTGTATATCCACTTTTAAGGTGTGAGCGCCTACTCCCACTAACAATATGCTGAGTCATTACACATCACCAGGCCCCCCATTAGTCCCACTTGTAGAGACAGGCATCCGAAAGCATCTGACTAAGGCATCTGATTCGTAGTAAGTTTAACGCCTTCCCCCAAAAGGCACTTCCCCAGATATCCCTCCTCACAGTCATTGGCCACTCAGGACTTTGCCTGCACAGCTGAATTTCAGAAGAGTAGTAGTTAAGCAAGCAGTTGACTGCAATACTCTAACTTGCAATATTTCTGCTTTACTGTGTCAGAAAATAAATAACTCAGAGAAGCCAGGGCATGCAGGGGTTGAGTATCTGTAACGAATGAATGTGATTCTTATAAAAGCAGGCAAAGAAAACCGATTCGGTAGGGCCAGACAGGACCTTCAAAATCCTAATGCAATGTACCTTCTCCTGTTTGGGTCTTCACCGGCTTGTAAAATTACATCTTGAACAGACTCACACTTTCTTCCTACTGTTTGCATCTTTTCACATGTGCTTGTGCCCAGGAGACCATTTGGTGCAAACTGTCCATCTGCCTTTGTTTTCCCGGATTTTAACACCATTCACCTTGGATCCCTTATGATTGTTTTTATGCCAAGGTGAAGATTATTTATAAGCCCAGGGCTTACGTGAACGGTTCTGCAGTGAATCGTCATGTTCTCTAACAAGAGGAAGGCTCAGCCTGCATTCAACCCAAGAGCTGCGTTTTCTTACTGCAAGCAGACATCTGCAGGTACATGGGAAATTAAGTGGCGAGAGACAGCCAGAGGGAATTTGTAAATGACATCTATCCCACTGCAAGCTGACCTGATCTGAAATGCATGCCAATCAACCTGGCAGACTGGAAAGACAGGACTACTAGTAAGACTTCAGGTCAATATCTATTCCTTGATTGTTTACGATGAGAGAGAGAGAGAGAGACTACACATGGAATATGAGTAGTCATTTAGGTATCCATAAACATTGGCAAGAATCACAAATCCTGGAATGCCTCCCACTGTCGAGAAGGTTACTGTAACATTGTGGAGATAAAAGATATCCGTGTATGGAGGACAGGATAAAGGGAAGAAGTACTTGATGAAGTAATAGTATGTGAACTTTGGACGCTATACATCAACTGTGAATGGATACCTCCTCTTGTTGACTAGGGCTGTTTTGCTTTTTGATCCTAATGCCCCCACCATGCTACAGGTATTATCAATGATGTACAGAAGGATGGAGATCTTTTTAATAAGGACACATGCAAAAATGAACAGCTTTGGAGCACTACTGCTCAGTTTGGCATTCTGGCCCCAGTTAGCTGGGTAACCTTAGTTCATCAGCTAAAGGATATTTCATCATCTCTAAAAGAGGGGTAATACTATTATTGTCCTAAATATTTATACCATAAGTTTGTGAGGTTGAAAAGATGTGATAACTGCAAGGCACTTAGAGAGATAATATATACTTAGTAACTTCAGGGTTGTTATTAACTATTATTATTCTGACCATTATAACGTGACAGGTCATCGTACATCAGAATTAGGTTTGGCATCACTATCAATCTCTGGAGACAAAGGTTCAAAGCCAAGAAGTGTTTTCAACAACTTGCCCAAGGTTACACAGCTAGGAAGTGGCAAAGTTAGATTCAAATCCAGGACGGTCTAATATGGAAGATGTCTGTAAATGAACAAAAGTTTGGAGGTACAAAGTCAGTTGATCTTGTGATGTTTTCACAGTCATGGTTTTTAGTGGCCTGACTCCATCACTGAGAGGAAAACAGAGATCTAATGAAATTGGTTCTCTGTTTTCACTGCTGAAGGGGAAGAGCACCAAATATCCTCCCTGGAATTTATTTTATTTTATTTTATTTTATTTTATTTTATTTTATTTTATTTTATTTTGTGTTATTTTATTTCATTTTATGTTATTTCATTTTATGTTATTTCATTTTATGTTATTTTATTTTATTTTACGTTATTATTTTATAGTTTGTCTTGTATTTTTGTCTGTGGATAAGGTACTCGTTATTTTCAGGCCAATTATATTACATAGCTCCCCTGAACTGTCACTATTTTCAAATGACATGATATCATATATAGAACACCCAACAGACTTTACTGACTGGTAAATGAATTCAGTAAGTTTGCAGGATATGTAACTAATATACAAAAACATTTTGTGTTTCTTATACACTAACAACAAACTATTAGGAAAATTAAGAAAATAATACTATTTAAAATTCCACCAAAATGAATGAAATTCCTATGCATACATTTAACCAAGGAGGTGAAAAACCTACGTTCTGAAAACTATAAGACAATGAAGGAAGAAGCTGAAAACAACAGAAATAAATGGAAAGGTACAATGTGCTTAGGGGGTCAAAGAATTATTGTTTAAACGTCCATATTACCCAAGGCAATACAAAGATTTAATATAATGCCTAGCGAAATACCAACAGTAATTTCCACAGAACTACAACTACTAGTCCTAAAATTTATATGGGACCACAAAAGAACTCTGATGCCAAAGGAATCTTGAGAAATAAGTTCAAAGTTGGAGGCTTTACAATCTTAGATTTCAAACAATACTAAAAGATGATAGTAATTAAAATAATATGTTATTGCCATAAAAACAAACATATAGATCAAAAGGAAAGAATAGAGAGCTCAGATATAAACCCATGTGTATAAGCTTGATTAATTTATAACAAAGGAGGTGAGGATATGCAGTGGGGAAGAAATGGTCTCTTTGTTATGCAGTGTTAGGAAAGCTGGACAGTTCCCTGCAAAGGAATGAGATCAGACCACGAAAAGATAAACTCAAAATGAATTAAAAACCTAAATGGAAGGCCTGAAACCGTAAGACTCCTAAAAGACAACATGGACATCAATCTTAGCAATAGTTTTTTTGGATATCTTCACAGGCAAGGGAAGCAACAGCAAAAATAAATAATAAAGACTACATCCAACTAAAAACCTTTCCAACAGCCAAGAAAACCATCAACAAAATGAAAAGGTAACTTACCAAATGGGATACAAATGTGCAAGTGATATATTTGACAAGGTGCTAATATCCAAAATATATAAAGAATTCATACAATTTAACACCAAAACAAATATACAGACAAGTTGATTAAAAGAAGGGCCAAGGACTTGAATAGACATTTCTCCACAGAAGACATACAGATGGCAACAGACAACATGAGAAGATGTTCAACGTCACTCATCATCCGGGAACTGCAAATCAAAACCACGATGAGTTATCACCTGACACCTGTCAAAATGGCTAGTGTCAAAAAGATAAGAAATACCTAGAACTGTCAAGGATACAGAGCAAAAGAAACCCTCATGCAGTTTTGTGGGAAAAGTTTCCTTAGAAAATTAAAAATGGAAATCCATTATGATCCAGCAATTCTACTTCTTAGGATTTACCATAAAAAAAAAAACAACACCAAAACACTAATCTGGAAAGATATATACACCCATAGATTTACTGAAGCATTATTTACAATAACCAAGAAATGGAAGAAACCTAGTGTTCACAGATAGATGAAAAAATATATATAACAGAATATTACTCAGCCATGATAAAGAGTGAGATCTTGACAGTTGTGACATGGATGAGCCTAGAGAGTATTAGGCTAAGTGAAATAAGTCAGTTAGAGAAAAACAAATATCATATGATTTCACTTACATGTGCAATCTAAAAAAAAACTAAAATAAACAACGAAAAAACACAGATTCATAAATACAGAGAACATACTGGTGGTTGACAGAGGGGACAGGAGAAGGAGGATAGGCAAAATGGGTAAGGGGATTAAGAGGTATAAACTACCAGTTATAAAATACATAAATCATAGGGATGAAAAGTACAGCACAAGGAATAGACTTATTTTGGTGAGCATTCATAAGGTATATAAATGTCAAATTACCATGTTGTATACCTGAAATTAATATGTCAACTATACTTAATTAAAAATATAGAAGGTTCACAAAATGGTAACAGACAATTATCAAAGGACTGTCTTAAAATCTGTTCTGAAAATGTATTTATCCCCTTTTCTTTAAAAAATACCTACACTTTACCTCTTGGAAATGATTACATGTATATTTAACATAATTACAAAGGCAATATATCATTGTTTCAACAATTAAAGTAACACAAATGTCAATAAAAGTAAATAACTTTCTATACACATCAAACACACAAACTTTACTTTAAAACCAACTTTAAGTGAGGCGCCTGAGTGGCTCAGTCAGTTAAGCATCCCTTTTTGGCTCAAGTCATAATCTTGTGGCTTGTGAGTTGGCGCCCCATGTGGGGCTCTGTGTTGACAGTTCAGAGCCTGGAGCCTACTTCAGATTCTGTGTGTCTCTCTCTCTGTCCCTTGCTCTCTGTCTCTCTCGAAAATAAAAAAAACATTAAAAATTTTTTTAAATATATAAAACCAACTCTCCATTTTACAAAAGATATATTACAAATATCTAGAATAATTCTTTTTTATAAGTGTATATCATAGTATGAGTATACTATATTTTGCTCCCCTACAATGAACTGTGAATTTATTTTATCCATCTGAAACAATTATTATAATCAACATCTTCATAAACATATCTTTAAGCACTTACAATCTCAAAAATTGAGGACACCTGGGTGGTTCAGTTGCTTAAGTGTCCGACTTCAGTCCAGGTCATGATCTCATGGCTCGTGAGTTCGAGTCCTACCTTGGGCTCTGGGCTGACAGCTCAGAGCCTGAAGCCTGTTTCGAATTCTGTCTCCATCTCTCTCTGCCCCTCCCCCACTCATTCTCTGTCTCTCTCTCTCAAAAATAAATAACCATTAAAGTTTTTAAAATATATATAAAAAATAACAAAATAATTGAAAATTGCTAAGTCAGAAAATACAAATATTCAATTCAGGACTAAGGCCGAATTTATTTCCCAAGACTCTCTAAAAATTCATCTTCCCAATAGCAATTTATGAGCACCCATTTCCGTAAATCTTTACCAGCAAGGGACTTAATGCTCTCCTTAACTTTTGCTTATTTGATGAATGAAAAATGATATCCAATTGTTATGCTTTGCATTTCCCTCATTGCCAGCGAGGTTGACCATCTGTTCATGCATTTATTGGCCAACCGAATTTCCTCTATTATGAAATGCCCATTAATATCTTTTATCCGGTTTTTTCAATGACCTGCTTATTTTTTTCTTTATTGATCTGTTGTAGCTCTTTTAAAATTAAATATATTAACCCTTGGCTTGAGTATATTGAAGGTATTTTTCCAGTTTTAACCTTCAATGCTCAACCCTTTTATGTTGGCTATACTTAGTTACTTTAATTTTTATGCACAAAAGCATATTCTAATGCCTCCTCTTTATTTGTATATTCTTATGTAGGGATCTCATCTAGTCCTGTGGCTCTAAATATCATCTGTACACAAATGTTTCCAAAGAATGTGTCTCTAGATCTAACCTCTTCCTTGAGTTCCATACCAGTATGAATAAGTTCCTGCTATACATCTTTAATTGCAGATCGGATACGCACTTGAAACTTCCCATGTCCAGAACAGAATCCTGCCATCTGTGCCACACACCCCTGCCAGTTCTACAACCCTCTCCATTTCACGAGACTGCAGACACCTTCATTCACTCAACTGAGCAAGCCAAAATCCTTAGGCATTATTCTTCTTTCCTCACTTTCCTTAATGCCTTTCATCGATTTCTCTAGCCAATTCTGTAAAACATGTTGTGTCTTTATCTGCTTCTCCCAATGCCTGTTGTGACTCTTGTAGCCCAAAGTGCCATCAGCTGTTACTGAGTTAGGGTAACACCCCAAAAAATGTCCCTTCATCCATTTTTGTCCCATACCATCCATTCTGAAAACACCAGAGTAATATTGTATTTTTCTAACCAAAACCACAACAATTTATTCCAGGCTTAAAACTCTTTGATAGCTTGGCAATGCACTTAAAGTCAAGTTCAAATCCTTTATCAGACTGACTAGGGCCTAGACGGTGTTACCCTTGACCACATCTCCTCTCTCTTCTTTTACAAACTCCCTTTTACTGACTGCCTGCTTGTTCATCCCACTGCATGGCTTCTAATTCTTTAACAGGGCACACTCACCGCATTTGTCAAGACTCTAGGTTTACTCTTTTCTCTTTGTGGAATGCCCCTTTCTAGAACTTTCTGCAGTGTGTCTCTTTATTATTGAGGCCTAAAATGCCATCCCCAAAGAGAGGTTTCTCTGGTGACGTTATCTAAAGTAGCTTTCCATTCCGTTTTTACTGTAACATATTCCAAAATTGTTATTTTTTTCAGTAGGTACCACTAGCTAAAATTATTCCATTATTTGCTTGGCCTCCATCACTAGGATGTACATGCAGTGAAAAACTGGGCTCTTTGCCTTATTTATTAGATTATCATGAGCATCCCGACTAGGGTGAGTCACAGGGTAGGTGTTCAATCAATCTTTTTCTGGATGAATGTATGTCTGTATTATCTTTTATGGCTTCTGAATGTTCTGTCTTAATAAGGATTCCTCAATACATGTGTTTTATTGTTATTTATATTTATTTTAAATTTCTATCCAATCCATCTACAATTCATTTTTACAAATGAGACAAGGTGTAAGGTTGATTTTTTCCATAGGGATAACCAATATGTCAGCACTGTCGTTATATAAATCATTTTCGTGACATCTGTGTCATATATAAATACACATACATTTGGAACCACTTCAATTTCTATTCTATTAATTTATTTTTCCCTTCTGTGCAAAATTCTGTTTTATTTTAGTATGGGATAGTTGGAGGATGCTTTGTTATATAGTACGGGGACACATTCTTCACTCATCATTCTTATGATTTATATTATCATTTTAAAATAATTTTGTTGTAAACTTTTTTTGCTAGACGTATGATCAATGATTATCAAAAAATTTTGGCATCTATTAGACAATCATGACTTTACGGCTTTGATTGGTTTTGTGATGCAGTATGTTTTAAAACATTCCAATTTGAGGGGCACCTGGGTGGCTCAGTCGATTAAGCATCCGAGTCTTGGTTTCAGCTCAGGTCATGATTTCCTGGTTTGTGAGTTTAAGCCCCGCATAGGGCTCTACATTGACAGTGTGGACCCTGCTTGGGATTCTCTCTCTCCCTCTTTTTCTGCCCCTCCCCCGCTGGCACACCCACACATGGGCTCTCCCTCTCTCCCTCACTCTTGCTCTCAAAATAAATAAACTTTTAAAAAAATCCTATTTTGATGGACATTAGAAGCATGTCTACTTTATGTTCTCCTGGCTGATAATACATTTTCTTATTATTTTGAACTAACACTGTTGATAATTGACAAATGACTACATAATATCAGGTCAGCATTTTCTGCATTGTCTCTGTTCTTTTTCAGATAATGATACTTAGTATCATGTCAAAATAAAATGACTCTCAAGTATACAAAATTTCACCTGCCATGTGGTTTTTCCCTCATTTAAAAAGACAGTAAGAGAATTAAAACGTGTGTTAAGGGATATTACAGATTAGAAAAGCAATAATATTATTAAAAACAAGTCCAAATTATTTTACCTGGGAAATTTACCTCATTAGATTAGGAGCACACATTCTGAAACAAAAAAAGTAAAATAGACCATGGGTGATGGCTTTTGAAGCACATTTTTCCAAGGAAAGTATTCCTTTCTGGTGGGAAACATTTGCCTTATTAGCTTCATAACATTTCATACGAGTTGTTTCTAAAGACCATATTTAGGGGGTGTCCAAGTGGTTAAATGTCCAACTTCAGCTGTGATCATGATTTCATGGTTCCTGAGTTTGAGCCCTATGTTGGGCTTGGTGTTGACAGCTCAGAACCTGGAGCCTGCTTTGGATTCTGTGCCTTCCTCTCTCTCTGCTCCTCCCTCCTCTGTGTGTGCGTGTCTGTGTGTGTCTCTCTCAAAAATAAACATCAAAGAGAAACGAAAATAAAGACAACATGTATGAAACTAAGACATAACCTTGAATTGAACTGTATAGGTCATGACCATCGTCCATCCATGGGTGGCCATACTGTAGCCGTTCACTTCGATGGTGTTGCTAGCACAATACTACAGAAAACATGACCTGAGGGCTGTCCGTGCCGATGTAATACATTGGGTTCTAGGTTCTATTAATAAAAATATTCCCTCGGAAAGCCAATCTCCATAAACCCTTCAAGAAACATATTTGGCAGAGGAAACAGACCTGGGGGGGGGGGGGCTCTGACTGTGGAAACCCGGAGTCAGGACTATCTCGTTCGAGGCCACTGCTGTATACGGAAAGGATCCTGTTGTACAGCAAGGGAATGAGACACTCTCAGCTTACTTTAGTTAACAAATTGGGGGGTGGGGTGGGGGTGGGGAGAGTCTTACTACAAGATTTTATGGGAGAGAAGGGAAGTCTGCGGGGAGTGTAAACAGTCTTGCTGGAAGGCCTCACAAAGTATACAACAGATAAGAGTAAGTAAGCTCTCCAACTTGAGCTTATCTACCTAATCCTCAAGAGAGGCACCTTGCACTTCATTTCTTGGTGTTTAATGCTTAGGGTTATCCAGCTATTGTCTTTCTTTCGTGGCTGCCAAACCTCCCAAGGTTTTTCTCATAGCTCATGTTTATTGCAGTCTCTTTCTGTGTCTCAGCTTCTGGGCTATTTTACTGAATCCTGGTACCTTGTCTATTTCACAACGCAAGCCCTTAAGAAGGATAAGAACTGATCAGTTCAGCCAGTTGCCGCTGGATGTCAAGAGTCAGCCAAGTTGAGCAGAGCTCTTGTTCTGAGCCATGCGACGATTCATTGCTCTAGCCTGGGTCAGATTCCCATTCCTGAGCCCCTCAATTTCGGTAGCGGGTGATGACACAATGGAGCACTGAGTCCCACTTATAAAGGGACATCCAGAAGAGGGCTGAGGCGGGGAGTGTCTCGAAGCATCCCCAAGTTCTTGCTAATGTAACAGGTACATTAACGAATGTTGGAGTTTGGGGTTCTAAAACGTTTCCTGTCTCAGTAAAAAGATAGCCAGGGGCACCTGGGTAGCTCAGTCGGTCAAGCATCCCGACTTCGGCTCAGGTCATGATCTCATGGTTTGCGAGTTCAAGCCCCACCTCGGACTCTGCGCTAATAGCTCAGTGCCTGGAGCCTCCTTCGGATTCTGTGTCTCCCTCTCTCTCTGCCCCTCCCTCACTCTTGCTGTCTCTATCTCTCATAAATAAATAAAATTTTAAAAATTTGTTAAAAAAAGATAGCCAAAGGTATGTCATTGTTCTTTGATGCCTCTTTCACGATGTCTTGGTTAAATTTTCCATTTCTCCGTATCTTGTTTTGAATTTTTGTAAAACATCTCCTGTCTCTTTGGTAGGAGAGTAGGTGGTGGGGACTTTATAATTTAGAATTAGAATAAGTATTCACTGAGGAGTATGTAAGTAAAAGCTGCAGTGAGCAGGTTCCTGGTGTGCCCAGAAAATGACTGTTTCTAATTTTTTGTGTCTGTCTGTGAAGGGATAGATTCTGCAGGGAAGCGGCATAATTACGGTATTCACCTCGCCTCAGATGGCATGTTTTTGTTTGTTTGATTGGTTTTCTCTTTAAGCTTGGTGGAAGATCATTTATCCATCCTTCTATTTTTCCACCACAGCCAGAAAGAATACTTTGCATGGTAGACCCTTAGGGAACATTTTCAAAAGGAGCAAGAGAAGCGAGGAACATAATTAAGTCAAAAAGGAAATTGTCATAATGAAATCCTGTTTCAAAGCAGAGTCAAACCACTGGAAATCATTTGTGAATCGAACCGGATGCACCTAAAATAGTGTCATATAGAAACACATGCTAACTTTCACTTTTTCTCCCTCATGAATACATACCAAAGTCCAAAATACATTTGTCTTTACTGCCTACTGAGACACACAGCATGCTGCCATAAACCCTTTAAAGCTGTTATCATTCACATTCCAAGGAAAGAAATTTGTTTATCAATTCATATCATGATCAGTAATATCATTAATAGGAAAAACTAACCCCCCATCCATTTTTGGCCTTCAGAGCTTTCCAAAATTCTAATTTCTTTAGGCTGATTCTATTTTGTGTTCTTTCCTTTATTTAAAAAAAAAAAAAAGCCTTACAACTAGAGAGGATGATTTATGAAACACAGTGATATAATGTTGTACCGAATGTATTTTAAAACTGTGACTGGTGAGACCAGCAATCAGGCAGTGAACATTTGATATGAGATTCTTTGGAGGCTTACATTATTCTTTCTGTTTTATACATTTTTATCTGACTGGGTTTTAATCAAGTCAAGCATGGTTTTATTCTTCTAGTCTTAACTCACTTTAAAGTCCTAGGCAATTCTTGGGGCACCTGGTTGGCTCAGTGGGTTAAGCATCCGACTTCAGCTCAGGTCATGATCTCATGGTTTGTGAGTTCGAGCCCCATGCCAGGCTCTGTGCTGACAGCTCAGAGCTTGGAGCCTGCTTTAGATTCTGTGTCTCCCTCTCTCTCTCTGCCTGCCCCTCCTCTGCTCATGGTCTCTCTCTCTCTCTTTCTCTCAAAAATAAACATAAAAAAAAATAAAAAAATAAAAGTCCCAGGTGATTCCTCCATCCTTCCTTTCCTTCTTGCCTGCCAAGGTCAGACATAATGTAAATGAAGTTTAAGAAAATAAAGTTTGATGTCACAGATAACTTTGTATTATTTCATTGGCTAATTATTCGGCAAAGGTGAAGGCACAGACCCTGTTTCCAGGTTATGTGACCATGTAGCCTTCCCCTGAGTTTCCAATTCATTTTTCTTCTTTTTGTAATATTGCTGTTTGAAATTACCTATGTTATAAATAAATGCAATCTCATTAGAAAAGATTCATACATGCTTGCTTACAGAGAGCATTTCTTCTTAGCTAAATAGTTTAAAAAATACTTTTGTGTGTTATGAAATAATAGACCCTCTAGCTTATTTTCTCAAACAAGGCAAGAAACTTCTTCCACATTTCATATTAACATCATCTGGGACTTTTATTTCCTTTTTTTGTTTACTTTTGTTTTTGCATTTTACTGGGGATAAAACAGATCGCTGCTTTTGCGATTTTTTTTTTTTTTGGTCTTTCCACCAGAATGTTAATTTGGTTGAATATATTCATTCAGGTTCAGAACATTTTCCATCAGAACTTTGAAGACAATGTTTCATGTTTTATAGAAATTGAGTTTGTTTCTGAGAAACGTGATGCTAATATGATGTTTCTTTCTTTTTGGAAAACCTGTTTTGGCATTTTATTGCTTGTTCATTAGGTTTTCCCCTCTGGACATATTTAAGATTTTTCTCTTTATCTTTAGGTTTCTGAAATTTCATGCGGTGTGTCCAGCCCCAAGGTTTTCTACAATCATCCTGTATGACTTTTGGTGAGTGTCTCAGTGTGAGGCCTTCAATTTTTCTTCAACTTTGAGAGCTTGTTTCCTGTTATTTATTTCGATAATTCCCTCCCTCCCCACCCCCTCCCCCGCCTTTCATTGTCTATTTTCTCCAAGAAATCTTATTAGGCCGATAAAGAAAATTCTAGATTGATATTATCTCTTCACTCTTCTCATGCTTTCCATCTCTGTTTTTTTGCACTAAATTCTGAGATAATTCTTCAGTTGTTCACTATGTACACATTTAAGTTCTCTACAGAGAGTATAGTCAGAGAGGGCTAGGTTCAAACATCTGTTTTCACTGACTTAGAAACAACCTGCCTTCTTTCTTTCCTTCCTTCCTTCCTTCCTTTCCTCCCTCCCTCCCTCCCATTCATTCCTTAAATACACACTACTTCATTTATCTCCAGGGTTCTAGACACACTCAGTCCTGTAGTGACATAGATGGAAACAAGGCAAAGCCTCTTCCCTCCTGGCACATTATGGCTTCTAAGAAAAAAAAAAAAAAGCCAAGCATCATTGATGCAGAAAAGTATAAGGGAATGCAATAAGATATGGTGAAAGATACCAGAAGGCAGGAAAACATGAAGACCTTGGATGCCACCAAACATAATTCAGATGTTGGCTGAACTGGAGCCAGCCAACTGGATTTTAAGAAGGGTAGGAAAGTAGTGTCATGTATTGTTTTTAAGATTTTTCTGACCGGGCCTTGTGAAATAAAGATTGAGGGAAGTGAGAGAGGAAGTAGGAGATTAGTGTAGGAAGGCATAGTAATCAGGATGCATTTTGGACTCTGTGTTGGCAGCATGGATGAAGAGAAATGGACAGATGGGAAATATATTTAGGAAGCATACATGCCATAACTTGCCAGTAGACTGAATAGGGAACGCAGGAGCGAATGTAGAACCAAGAATGATTCTTGAGATTCTAGCTTGCATAACTGGAGCTCCAAGGAGGTTTCTGGTAAATGACACCATTTCTGAAGTCTTTTTCACCATTTCAAGAGATTTTTACAAGCCCATGAAAAGATAAAACATGAGCGAGTCTAGAAAGGTAAGAGTAGTCAAGACTGTAGACCCAGGGCAGTGTCAAAAATATCAATGCTTAAAAGTATTTGACAACAAATGGTAATCAATCTATCTGAAAGGAGAACCAGGGTAAATGGGTAGATCAACCTCGAGTTATTTTTTAAGGTCAATTCCATGGATGAAACCCCACCTCCCAATAAGTTAAATGCATTACTAATGGAATTGTCTCATTTATAAATTGTTCCTTTCATCTTCTAATAATAAACCTTTGCAAATGAGTATGGTTTCCAAAAATGAATTTGCCGGTTCTGATTCATGCTTGGATTATTTCTCTGAGCGCATTTTATTTTTGTTATGTTCTAGGAGGCCAGCTTCTAATATAGAGAGAAATAATGAGGGATAGAGGGTAATTTTAGACTCTTGGTATTCTAGATCCACTAGTCCCGTGGAAACCGATTCTATAAGAACAAAGGGACTGGGTTTAGAGATATGTGAGCATATAAGAGTCTAGGAAGGACCAGTGGAGTCTTTGCTAACTTGGCTGAATCTATTTTGCTTCCTCCCCTCATACTTTTGCTGTACTTACTTCTGTCTTCCTCAGGTCCTCAAAATAATAGCCTGCTTTTTCGAAGATCAGCCACTTACGTTCCTCAAAATTCTACGCATAAAAAAAAATCTTACTCTATTTAAATCAATTTGGTAAATAATGTATTCTCTGATAAATCAGGCATGTTCTTCTTAACAGTTTCTATGCTATTGGCCTCGTAGCTTAGAAATCTGCCTTCAAGGTGCATATACTCAGATAAAATGAAGCGTCTGGATAATTCACCTTTGGAAACATTTTAGTATTATAATTGGTCCCTAAAATCTATTTTTATTATTTAAATGATCATTAAGAACCTAAAACATGCAAGATAATGTATTCAGTACTGGGGACAATGCAGTATCCAGAAGATCTTTAACAGTATTACCTCATTATAAATGCTCAGTAAATATCTGTAGTGTAAATACATGAACAAACGAATCAATACACTGATTCAATACACTGATCAATACACTGGGGTCCCTCCCCAACCTGAAATGAATTGAAACTCTTCGAGTAGTAGTAGAATTGTTATTTGAACAACAACAACAACAACAACAACAAAAATCCCCAGATCCTCCATTCTTACCATGACATCATCTCTGCTTAACAGATTGCCTCTTCGTTTTAGAAACACGCAATGTGTAACCAGAAAACAGATCATGTCCTACTCGAGGAGAGGGCTCTGTGTTCCTTCAGCAAGGGGAGTTGTATGAGCGAAGGTGCTGGCTGGAACTTGTAGCAAGGCAAGTCTCTGTGAGGACGATGAACACGAGGACTTTGATGGGCAGGGAAGAACGAAGAGCACTATGTGCCAGAAGGAAATGCCAAGAATATCTTCAGATCTACTGCTACCATACTACCCTGTTCAGGTTAACAAGAGTCTCTTCGTCACTCTTACTATATACAATGGAGTACATTATGTCAAAAAGTAAAATCTTGCTTTCTAATGCAATACACGATTTCTGTTCCCATCACTGGCTATTGGTGACGGAATAGAAACCTCTGATTCACAAGGAGAGAAAATCCCAGGTGTTTTAGGTTTTCCACATAACCTTACGGGGTTTCTGCCAACGCACCCTTGCTTATACATCTGCAAACGAGATAGGAGCACTTACTAAATATCCAGATTGAAAATTCCTTAAAGAGTTAAAATACTTCCTTGTGTGTCCTGGAAAACAAACAATGCTGTATGGTGTTAAACTTTTTTGAAAAAAAGAAAAAAAATTTGGCATTGTTGAGTATGTAAAGAATGACACTAATGCTCAAATTCTATCAAGTTCACATTCTGAGTTAAAACTGGAACCCTCGCGACCTCTTTTGCATAATTCATCACCCGGCAATGTTAAGAATTCCCTAGTGTTGAACTCGATCATATAATATGCACTATAACTTCTGATTCTGATACTGTCTGCTGCAAGTTGGAAATATGTTTCACATTCTTGACTTGAAATTATTTATCTGTAAAACCCGAGTCAAGGCTCACTTGTGCCTTGTCAGTACATTTGATGCATTCTCAATGAGAATGGACCTCTTAGATTCCCAAAAAGAAAAAATAAAAATAAAAATTTTGTAAATCCAATTCAGAAGAGGGAACATCCTTAAATCGTTTTTGAAAACATTGCCGCTCTGGGAAAAATCCTGGTTTTCAAAGTCACTCAGTAATATTGCAGATACGCTCTTCCCTGTGAAGCCCCTTCCCATCAAAGACTATGAGCTTCCGACAAATGCTTTCTGATTCATTCCTCTGTCAAAAGGCCTACAAATCCCCATCTGCCACTTGGCTATTTTCAAACCAGTTTGGATATAACGAAGCATGTGGACACTTTCTTGGTCCACGAAGTTAATATATGCACCCTATTTTATACTAAAGACTGTATGTCCTATTGATAGTGAAAATATTTTGGTGGCAAAAATACATACATGACAGCTTGAATTGCTAAACGCAAGTGCACTGGACTTAAAATAACCAGTAAAACAGCAAGGCCTTCTATGCTCGACAGCTGTGGGAAAGAAATATTAGAAAGAGCACAATCTTTAGAGTGAGCCAGCACTGAGACTGAAGAAGACACCTAAACCTTATTGTCCATGGGAACTGGCTAAGGTAATGACTCTTGCTACAGTTCACAGTAGCACCGAGAAGGGAGAAAAGCCAAGGTCAAAGGCCTTGCTAATTCCAAGTCTTTGAAGTCACAACATAGTCACAGTCCCAAATTGGAGTCTCAAGCTCATATATGAGCACAACATGTATGGCAAAGGAGCGTTAGAACCAAAGCAGTTTTTTTTATTTCATTTTTTTAAATGTTTATTTATTTTTGAGAGAGACACACACACAGAACACGAGAGACAGAAGAAGGGGCAGAGAGAGAGAGAGAGAGAGAGAGAGTGAGAGAGAGAGAGAGAGTGAGAGAGAGAGAGAGAGAGAGAGACAGAATCCGAAGCAGGCTCCAGGCTGTCAGCAGGGAGCCCGATGCGAGGCTCAAACCCATGGACCACAAGATCATGACCTGAGCCGAAGTCGGACGCTTAACCGACTAAGCCACCCAGGCTCCTCTAGGGTCCAGGTAGTTTTGACGAGCACAAGGCATTTAAATTATTTATTTTAATTTCCTCAAGTAGCCTAATAAAACAAGTTGGCTGGTGAAAGATTTTGAGAACTCTAGCCTAAGCTCCATGGGGAGCTTCTGTGCTTCCCAAGTACCCTTCTCAGAGCTCTTATCTTTCATTTACTTCAAGCCTGTATTTTATCTGAAACTACCGACTCTTATCTTTCCCAGGCCAAGAGGAAAGCTTTTTCGTTCGAAGAAAATAACGGCCATAAGATTACAATTCTCCAACTTGTCTACTTCTGCAGCTTGTAAGTATGCACCTTCCCTAATATTGATTTCTCCACGGTTTTATTTCACCTGCCAGTGGTTGATCCCTCTAATCATGTTTTGGATCTGAACTCACCTCCCTCCCCAGAAATCTTCTATCTGAAATCTCCTCTCCTGTACAGCCAACTTCTTCCATTTGACTAACCCATCTGTAAGCTTATCGGTTTATTTAAATCCTATAGCTGAAAATAAACATAAAATGGTTCATAGAAAAAAAAAAAACCATGATAAACTGGATCTCATGAAACATCTTTTGCTCTGCAAAAGCCCCTGCACAAAAAGAAAAGCTAAAGACCAGAACAAAATATTTGTAAGGCACATGTCTGACAAAGGCCAATTATCTAGTGGAATATATAAAGAACTTTCAAAACTCAACAGTAAAACAAATAATCCAATTAGAAAATGGGCATGGTTATAAACCATAAAGTGACACAGAGGAAAACCTTGATATAATTACTGTGAATGCAGATGATCATACAAGATTAAAACAATTTGAGAGTAGATAATAAATAAGGCAGACAGAAAATAATTTAATTTCATGGTGATGTGTTCGCTAGAGGAGAGAACACATCAAAACAACCCAAACGATTCAAATTTATTTTAAAAAAATTAAAATAAAGGAAGAACAGATATTGCAAATGAGGTATGGCCCACTGTGTTCTGGGAAAATGAATGACATTTAAAATGCAAAGATAAAGACAGACTTCTTACATTACCTAGATGCTAGAATGAGTTACGCGGAAGGCAGAAACCTGAGGCTACACTCCTCTTTGTCAACAGTGATACACAATAAACAGATGGCAAGAGAACCACGTCCACAAAGGTCTGGAGCTTAAACACTTTGACCCAAGAAGGGTAATCCTGTCTCCAGCATCTGGGCCTCTCTTACTTCCTTTACCAGCAGGTTTCTCCCTTGGTGATGGGAAACACCTATTGGCACACTTCCTTCAAAGGTTTCAGGAGCAATTCAGAAAGGTTGGAAAGACAATAGTCTCTGGGTCTACACTCTCCTGACTGCTGATGGGTGCCAGCGGAAGAATCCATATGTCTCATATTCTTCAGGTGAATGATTCTGAGATACATATTCAACAACTTCATAGCAAGTCCCACAGGAAACAAATCCCAGTTTCCTACAGCAGTGACTAACTCCGTGACCTCCTGTCTCTGCAGGAGACCTTCTGTCCCCTATTTTAGTCTCTGCAGACCTCCATTCTCTGGGATCACTGGCCAAAATAAATTGCTTCATGGAAGCCCTTTTTCACCAGTTCAGCTTCCCAGAGGGAACTCAGGCTAAGATGTGTGATACCAGGGAATTATCAAGTAAGTTAGAAAACAAACACACAGAAAGACATTCTGGAACTGGATTATATACCAGGAAGATAGTGCTAGAAATCTTGTTGCTGATGCAAGCTAGGTAGTCAATCCATGCTATTCTGAGGATTCAGCATCCTTAAGAAGTATGTTGGGATGACATACATCTCCGAGTGAAGCATCAGCCTCTGTGGCATCTGTGGCACTTGGACATTACGGGATCAAGAGTAACTGTAAGAATTGCAGAATTACCCCCTTTCATGCTTTGGAAGCCTTAAGAAAATAAAATAATAGGCTTAAGTCAAGCAATGATCAACCCAAAGCATAGGAACATCAAGAAAGCCTCAGGACGACACTGTATGGGTAGGAGAAACTCAAATGAGGCAAAATAGGAGATTTTAGTGAACAAGAACATAGTGGGACCTTAGTATTTGCTTCAAGATGAACTTGATAGTCTTAAGCCCCGACCCTGAGTCCCCTGTACACACTGGGCCAGGAGTGGTCATTTATAAACAAGCAGCCACCCATTATCTAGACACCATGAAGACCCCCCCCCCCCACTCCGAGGAAGGGGCCATGTGAAATTAAACTTGTGCTCTTCAACACTTTCCCTCCATTTCCTCCCTGCTTGCAGGCCAATAACTAGAGGCCAACTCAAGCATGGAATGTATTCTCTGTTCTGGAGGAAACAGCATCCATATGTGAAGAACTCTAAGCCTTGACTTGTGTGTAACTGGCAGAAACAAACAAGCAGAGTAGATTCAGAAGATGTTGGACTGAGGGACATATGGGCTGTAACTCTGGATGGGGGAAAAGTCACTGACATAGGAACACTCTTCAGGACAGAGGATATCATGTTATGACAAGGGTTGTGTAACTGCCCTTAACCACATTAACTAGTTAACTAGCGTTGGGTAAGAATTGCCACAAACTTAACAGCTTCTAAGACCTCACTTTCATTATCCCTGTTTCCATGAGTCAAAGTATGGGCATGGCTTAGCTACTTCCTCTGCTGCAGGTCTCAGAAGACTGCAATCAGTTATTGACGTGGGCTGTAGTTTCATCTCAAGGCTGGACCGGGGAAAGCTCCACTTCCCAGTCTGTATCGTTATTGGCAGAATTCACTTCCTTAGAGTCCAGGGGACTGAGGGCCTCAGTTTTTTGTGGGCTGTTGGCCAGCAGCTGCTCTCTGTTTCTGGACACATGTTCTCTCCATAGGGCAGCTGAAACGTAGTTACTGGCTTCATCTAAAGCCAGCAGGCTAATGAGGAGAAGCTAATAAAACTCAGATGAGTATTCGTGGAAACTGCAAAAAACTCAGGGAGTTGGGAATATTACAATGCCTTTAATATGTGACATTGAAGACCGTACCAAAAAAAACACCCCCTCCACTAAAGCCATAAGAAATAAGTCCCTTAGGAGTGGTGGCTATTTCTCTGTTCAGACTTTGACCAAAGGAGATGGCTGCTATACCACCAGGCTCCCTGGGATCAAGGGGGACAAGGGGATCCTGGCATGGCAGAGGCCAGAGAGCAGCACTCTACAGGGAGGAGCAAGGTGGATGTAATTGCTATCAAGGAATGCAGCCCTTATTTGTATTTCGTATACCAGAAAAAAACAAAACAAAACAAAACAAAACATAGATGTGTGTCAGAGATTCTTAGACCAACTATGTGTATTTTTGCTTATGTCTGATTTAGGAGATACTCCTCTGTCTAGAGTGGACCGAGGCACTAAAGCTGACTTTGGGAAGAGTGGTGATATAAGGTAACGGACGGGTATTTAGAGCGATGGTGACCTTGAAAATGGTGCTCAGCCTTGTTACATCTCAGTTACTTTGGCCTGCTAAGTGCCTCGTGGATGCTTCTCTTGCATCATACGTTATTTTTGAAACTGGTGAGAGAATTTTGGACCTCATTCCAGATCTGCAGGATCTCTGCTGTGCTGGCATACTAATGGAAGACACGGAGATTGGAGAAATTTTTAAGAAAATACACCGACCATACTAAAAAGTGTCCTACAGAAATAAGTGCAAGGAGAGCATAGAGTTTTGAGTTCTATGATAGAAATGTCACAAAATCCTTCATGCGTAGCCAGTACTTGAGCAGACCTGAATAAAATGAAGAAGTCCTATGACTTTTGGGGGACAGCAAATACAATGGCCCTACAGAAAGAACATGACTGGTATACGTGAAGAATCAAAGAAGTCCGGGGGGCTGCCACTCAGGGCAACAGTGAGGGGGGTTAGGAAATTGGACCACAGAAATAGCTGGAATTGAGATCAGTCACATCATTGTTTTGAGAATGAAATCAGGTATCGGTAATATTCTACAGAGTTCCCAGTTCAAAGGACCAACTTTTGCTTCTACTTCATCTGCAAGAAGCCTATCATGGGAAATCTGCAGAAGTTTAGGTTTTATAAAAATATAAATTGAATTCTTTAACATGCAAGTGTGTCATGACTTAAAGAAACTACAACCCTCAGACGTAATGAGTTGAATGTGTGTCAGATTTATTTCTGTGTAAAACTGGTAAAAAGGCGAATAAAGGTTTTATAGATTTGGCCTATCTAATGAACACTTTTCATGGAGTGAAAGAATTTTTTAATATAACCCCTGGTGTTTGCAACCAGAAGGGTCTTAATTACAAAAGAGATCCCGGTCAGCAAGATTATCTGAAGAAGCAGTGGTTGGGGACAAAGAATTTGCTGGAATCACTGAAGGCCACTTTGCGTCCAATGAACTTTACTGAAGAGAAGAACAATCATGTCATAAATCAAATATCAAATTAAACAGTTCAGGAACACTGGGTCTGGTAACTGTGGTCCCAAAAATGTTGACTTCCTGATCCCCAGAACCTGTGAAGAGGCTACCTGATACAGCCAGAAGGCTTTTGAGATGTGATTAAATCAAGGATCTTGAGATGGGAGGATTATCCTGGATTATCCAAGTGGCCCGATGCATTCACACTAGTCATTCGAAGGAGACAGGAGGGCCAGAATCAGGGAGAGGAATGGGAATATGCTTCATTGCTGGCTTTGACAATGACAGATAAACCCATGAGTCAAGGCATTTCGGCCACCTTCAGAAGCTAGAAAAGGCAAGAGTATAGATTCTTTCCTAGAGCCTCCGGAAGGAATGCAGCATGCCACCCTTTTATTTTTAGCCCATTTACAGATCTACATTGGACTTCCAACCTTCAGAGCCATAAGATAATAAACGTGTGTGTTTTGAGCTGTTAAGTTTGTGATAGCCTGTTTCAGCAGCAAAAGGAAATTAACACACTGGGGAATAGAAGGCAACAGTTAATAACAGAGAAACATAGTCAAAAGAAAAAGCCCAAATTAAGACTTTTTAGAAAGAGACTACATAGAGTTTAGGATGGGCCAGGGGTCACCAAATCTCCCAAGCTAACTTCAAGTTAACAATTACAACCCTTATCCAATTTCACTTCTAAGTAAGATTGTCTTAAAAGACGTGGGTCTGGGCTGCCTGGGGGGCTCTGTCAGTTAAGCATCTGACTCTTGCTTTTGGCTCAGGTCATGGTCTTATGGTTCGTGGGTTTGAGCTGCATATTGGGTTCTGTGCTGACAGCGTGGAGCCTACTTGGGATTAGGTCTATCTCTCTGCCCCTCCCCTGCTCTCTTTCTTTCTTTCTCTCTCAAAAATACATAAACATTAAACAAATTTTTTTAAAGATGTGGGTATGTACATAGAGTATGGAATGCATTAGCTGATTGCATCACTGAATTGCTGCTTTTCTTTTTTTTTTTTTTTTTTTTTTAATTTTTTTTTTTTTAACATTTATTTATTTTTGAGACAGAGAGAGACAGAGCATGAACAGGGGAGGGGCAGAGAGAGAGGGAGACACAGAATCCGAAACAGGCTCCAGGCTCCGAGCGGTCAGCACAGAGCCTGACGCGGGGCTCGAACTCACGGACCGCGAGATCGTGACCTGAGCCGAAGTCGGCCGCTCAACCGACTGAGCCACCCAGGCGCCCCATGAATTGCTGCTTTTCTTGAAGGTACCCTACCAAAGAAGCAAATGACCTTTGAAAGTGCTACAACGTGTGGTCGAATCCTGGTCCTGTCACTTCAAACATCTGTGACTTAGAGAAGTCACCCACACCGTGCCTCATTTTTCTTATCTGCAATATATCAAATTAATAATCTTTACCCCCATTGGGTGGCTGTGAGGATTAAGAGCATGGATATGTAAAAGCAACTAAAACAGTGTGTAGCACAGTAAGTATGTGTAACTGTTGTGTAGTGTTTTCGGGATCACTACATTTACAGGAGAAAGGAGAGAGTATATCCTGCATCACACGCTAACAAGTATTTCACAAGCTTTTTAGTTTTTCTTGCAATTATTTTATCTTAACTTGTACAAGGCGTGAAATTCACAAAGGTCATGCTATTTACTCTATGCTGACAAAAGTGCAAAAATGCATTTAAGAAACTAATAAGCTCAGGCATGAAGTTGTGGCTGCCAATAAGCTAGTACCCAGACCACATTAGCCAGAGGTAGTGTTTTATCACATCTTTTCCTGTCAATTCCTTGACTTCTATCTTGCCAGAGATACCTCTGAACAATTTTCTCCTTGCTCTCATACAGATCATCAGTGCAGGAGAGGAGAGAAATTTGGAAGAAGTAGGTAAAGGGAACCAGAACATAAGCTTCAGGAGGTAGCAACGACTCTATGTATTGTCCACCATAATAACCCTGTTCTGGGCTCAAACTTGGAAAAGAGACATTGAATTAAGAGTGTGGGGTGAAGGAGCATGTGCACTAAAACTTTCTAGTGCCTACTGTGAATCAGATCATCAGTTAATTCTCACAACAACTTTGTAAGAGAAATCTTTGTATTCTTGTTTTACCTGTCCTCTTTTTATTAGTATTCTTGTTTATTGATGATAAAACCCAGGCCCACAGGATTTCACAAATTTGCTCAAGATAGCAGATCATGATAGTGGGATTCAAAACCAAGTCTAACCTAACTCTATGGCCTGGAGTCTTGACGTAACCACATTAAAACCATGAGACGGAGATCAGAGATAGTATCTCGACACCCGGGTCACTGTTCCTGAGGCAGAAATGTATTTAGTCAGTCCATATGAGACAGGGGGAGGGGTGCAGCAGGAGGCTGAGTGAATACCACTGTCTAAGCCATCTAAATGGGTACGAATCCACTGGTAGGATGGAATCCCTTACCTTTAAAGAACAAAGGCTCTCCACAACAGATGTTATAGTTTTGTTAGAATACACAATCTAAAATTGTCATGTGCAAGTGGTGAATCATATATTGTATACACCTGAAACTAGTATGACACTGGCTGTGAACTAACTGGAATTTAAATAAAAACTTGGTTTCTGCGTGTGGGAAAAAACAGGAAACATAAATAAATAACAAAGCATGAGCAGCCTTCACAGTGCTGCCTACCAGAGCGGGGGTAGACATGCAGATCAGGGTGGGTGGGGTGGGTCCTTTGGATCAGGTCAGTTCAGGCCAGTTAGATTCAATTAGAGACAAAAGTCTGTTGCTCAACAGCAAGCTGCTGTTCCTAATGAAGTCCAAGCACATCAGCTCAAATCAATCATCCCTTTCAGCTCAAACAGCTCCAAGTACATTCCCTGCTGTAGGTGGATCGATACCATCATCTTACACAAAGGCTGCACAAACGTGTGCCTTATTACCCATTGCCATGTTGATGGCCACTAACTACACTCACTACCTTATTTCTTCCTTTGCAAAATTTATGGCTTTGACCTGGAGTATGTGCCTATATGACACTTTTCAATATTTCCACTTATTTGGCCAACACCTATGTATCTTTTCGTATAATTCCCTTAATATGTCAGGGGGATTCCACCAACATCCTCATCCCAAATTATACAGAAAAGTTCTATATTTGATGGAGCAGATATATCCTAATTTCACACAAAATAAAGGTTTTTTAGCATACAAAGGAAAGGCAGACATCTTTAAGGATTACATTTCAACTAGGGATGTGTTTTTATATTATATGAGATAATCAACCGTGAGCCATTTTGCAGACTTCAGAAACCCAAGTTTCTAGAGTTCTTGACATTTAGGTCTCTTTGGTCATAACTATGGTTTTATTTTTTATCATGATTCAAAACGGGAGAGGAAAATATTGTTAAGCCTTACCCACTGAAAAATTAATCACACACTCAAATACCAAATATCTGAATATCAGTAAGCTTCTTCCAATCCCAATGACGGTCACGTCTATGTGTTTTATTTGCACCTTTTAAACACCTGCTTCAGTCTATGACTATATACTAAGGATGTATACATTACAACACTTGAGATGAATTAGCACAAAACTCACTAACATAAAGATTCTTTTATCCATGAATCAATGTAAAAATCACAATGTAAAAATACATTTTTACATATTTGCCACCACACATCCTCAAACGCACTATTTGGTTCTCCCCACTAGTAAATCTTGACTAGCAATTTTCACTTGGTCGGTGCTGCTCACATAACCAGGTTGAAGATAAAATATTTAGTGTAAAAAACACAGCTGATGATGAATTATACTTACAGTAAATAATAGTTATAATAGCTACTGATTTTTAAAAAAAAATTTTTTTTTAACGTTTTATTTATTTTTGAGACAGAGAGAGATACAGCATGAATGGGGGAGGGGCAGAGAGAGAGGGAGACACAGAATCGGAAGCAGGCTCCAGGCTCTGAGCCATCAGCCCAGAGCCCGACGCGGGGCTCGAACTCACGGACCGTGAGATCGTGACCTGAGCCGAAGTCGGACGCCCAACCGACTGAGCCACCCAGGCGCCCCAGCTACTGATTTTTTTCAGTAGTCTCACTAGTGTGTTTAAGTAGTGATGAAAAGTGCACATTATTTTAAATTATGGTAAATCTATTCAAGACAAAAATATGTCTATCTACTATTATTGAGGCAGATTCAGTTTTTGATAGCTTATGTAAGATATTATCTGTGACATCCAAGGAAAATATTTTATCTAAACATATGCTGAACTCCATGTTGAATATATAACTTCTTAAAATTAGATTCACATATAAAATTAACTAAGAAAGATTTAATTCCTAATAAATATAGGTCAAGGAGTCCTGGTGACTCATTCAGTTGAGTGTACCACTCTTGACCTCAGTTCAGGTCATGATCCCAGGGTTGTGAGATTGAGCCCCACATCGGGCTCTGTGCTGACAGCTCAGAGCCTGGATCCTGCTTCAGCTTCTGTGTCTCCCTCTCACTCTCTCTGCCCCTCTCCTGCTCATGCTCTGTCCCTCTCTGTGTCTCAAAGATAAACATTAAAAAAAAATTAAAAAAAGAAGTGAGGAGTCTATTGTTTCTATATGCAGAGATACGATATGAATTTTCTCCATCCTAAATGTAACTCAGGAAAAGAAAGCAAAGAGAAAAAAACAAAAGCTTACCTACAGTTATATAATATATTCAGGCTCCCCCTATTTTTTCTTACCAAAACAAGAAAAAAAAATCATTATCAGTCAAGGACAAAGTTGCCTTCCTTCTTTTTATATGTGAGAACCTTTGGTGTTCTATCTATCAGCTCTTTTTAAATCAAAATGATACTGGCTAATATGGATTCACGGCAGGAACTAAGTAACAGAGAATTGATACAAAATGACAGGGACAACTTCACTAGAAAATGTGAGAACTCATCCATAATGTATCTATTGACTGGAAAAAGTATTGAACGTAGCTGCTTCACCAATAACCTACAGCAGGTTGCAAACTACTGTGAACTCACCTATTTCGGAGTCTATGTTCCTTCAGTTCCTTATGTTCCTTCAGTCATGCCAGTAGGCTTACATTTCACAAAAGAGACAGCTTTTAGGACAAATGAGTACAAAATCACCCTTCCCCCGCCCCTCACCCCCACCCCCACCCCCCTGCTGTTTTCTCTGCTCCTTGTTTTTAAGAGGAACTATTGTGTTGCTCTCACGTGACTAGCAACAGTCTGCTAAATAAGAGGTTCGTAAATAAATAGGATTTAAAAATACACTGCACTCCATATTGAATTTACAAAATAACTTGTTAAAATTAGGTTCACATGTAAAATTAACTAAGAAAGATTGGCTTCTTAATCAATATAGGTCAGGGAACCTGAGTGGCAGCGTCGGTTCTGCGGACATGAAGAGGATTCATGCTTTCCTGCTGATGGGTCTTAACATAGGTGTGTAATATACTTGTTAAGACAAACACATGTAAAATACTGCATTTTTCTTTCTTTTGTTTGGTCTTTCACATTTCTTTTTTGTACCTACCTTCTCCTAGGTTTCTTCCTTTCTCTTTTTTCTTCTTTCCTTCTTTTATTTTTATAATTATTTATTAACATGTAGTATATGTGATGGGTACCATTTTACCTCAAAGATCTAGCACAGAAGGATTTTACTGCTAGACAGAGAATAACTTTGGTATATTAAATAACTTTATTTATTTATTTTTTAATGTCATGGGAATGACACAGATAATTCAGACCTTTTGAGTTCTTTCCCCTCTCTTGATTCTATTTTATCTAGTTTTTCCCCAAGGGAGAAAATGATGGCCAGGATGATCCAGCCAGAATATAAGCTGTAACTGCAATCATTCTTTTTTGTGTTGTCCACATTAATTGCCCATGATACACCTATTCCCTCAGATACTGTCATTTTCCTAAGAAAAGCAAGAGTAGTCCAGGGTATTAACAAGAGATTTTCACCTGGTGTGTAATAGGACACCCTGGAAAGTAGGATGTAGGTCACCAGCCTGCCAAGACACTGACCCTTTCCTTTAGAACTTGGGGGAGCTCGTAAGTTTTTTTTTTTTTTTTTTTTTGGCATAACAAGCCTTGTCAACTATCTTCAGATTGCCACACAAAAATATCATTTTTCTAGGTGTGTCAGATGTGAAAACTTTCCATGTAACACAAGGAACAAAAATATTTTTTGCAGTCAATACAAGCCATCAAGTACAAAGATTTACTTTTGCATTCTTATTTTAAAGCTTGCAATTGGAAAGCAGACTTAGAATTTCTCCCTTTCTCCTTCTCTCTACACTCTATACAAATGAGAATCTCAGGAAAAAAAAAAAAACATGTTGCCAATATTTGAGAATATTTGGGGGATTTTATTTTGAGAGACACCGAATTCCTAAGTTAAAATAGGAATAATTATTCACTTAAAAATATTTAAGTTTCGGGGTACCTGGGTGGCTCAGTTGGTTAAGTGTCCAACTGGCTTAGATCATGATCTCATGGTTCCTGAGTTTGAGCCCTGCATCAAGCTCTGTACTGACAGCTGGGAGTCTGGAGCCTGCTTCCAATTCTGTGTCTCCTTCCCTGTCTCTGCCCCTCTCCTGCTCACACTGTGTCTCTCTCTCTCAAAAATAAACATTAAAAAATTAAAAAAAATATATTTAAGTCTTTCTTCCAAACAGAAATATATTAGATATCTGTATTTATTCAGGTTTATATTATTTCTTTCAGTCTTTTTTATGTTCCTTATGCATATCATGAGAAGTCTCTTTAATATTAATATTAAACTATAATGCTATACATGTATACATTGTAAAAGATCATTTTTCTATTATAAATTGGACCACTTTTTCATTTTTAGAAGTGATCACTGTTATTATACAGAAATATTATTGACTGTAATTTTCTTTTATTTGACCACACTACTGAATCTTGCAATTATCGTTGACTTACAGTTGCCCCCTTACATTTTCTAGTGTCCAAGGAAAATGTATTATCTGCAAATTAAAACTGTAACCAGTTGGAAAGGTGTTTCTAAGACAGTGTCTAGCAAATTGTTGAAACAGCAACAACAACAACAACAACAAAAAGAGCTTTGTTAGGCCAGGAAACAGAAGAAACATCGTTTATGTTTTGCACTCAAATTTCGTCTCTGTAGCAATTTATCTGAATGTGATTGAAAATTTAGTACAACTTCTGATTGATATGTTGTGCTTTTATTCCTTTGGCAGCCTTCCTGAGGTACAATTGATACATGACACTATGTAAGTTTAAGGTATACAACATGATGATATCATACATGTATATACTGCGAAATGATTACGGTTACAGGGTTAGTAAATACTTTCATCACCTCACATAATTACCTGTGTGTGTGTGTGTGTGTGTGTGTGTGTGTGTGTGTGTTAAGAACATTTAAGATCTAGTTAAATATAGAACATCCACATGATTCAACAAATCCACTTTGGCACATATATTTAAAGGAAGTGAAATTAGGATTTCAAAGAAATATTGTCATCTCTGTATCCATGGAAGCATTATTCACAATGGTCAAGATAGGGAAACGACCTCAGGCATTCTGTTTAAGTGAACGCATAGAGTGGTATTGGTGCGATGGAATATTACTCAGCCACCAAAAAAGAAGGAAATCTTGGCCTCGGTCACAACATGAATGACCCTAGAGAGCATTATGATAGGTGAAGTAGAGAAAGACAAATGCTATACTGTATTAATTTTATGTGGAATCTAAAAAGCCCAACTCATTGGGGTGCCTGGGTAGCTTAGCCGGTTGAGTGTCTGACTTTGGCTCAGGTCACGATCTCTCAGTTCATGAGTTCAAGCCCTGTGTCAGGGTCTGTGCTGACAGCTCAGAGCCTGGATCCCGCTTCAGATTCTGTGTCTCCTCCTCTCTGCCCCTTCCCTATTCATGCTCTGTCTCTCTGTCTCTCTCTCTTTCTCAAAAGATAAGTAAGTGTTAAAAACATTTTTTTTTGAAAAGCCCAACTCGTAGAAATAGTACTAGGGACTAGAGAGTAGGAGAAAGAGGGAGATGTCAGAAAAATGGTATAAATTTCCAGTGATAAGTTCAAGGGATCTAACATATAGCATGTTGAATTTAGTTTACAATACAGTATTCTACCATATGTTGTTATTAAGATGATGTCAGTGAATATCTTCAGCCATCTCAAGTCCAAAATAAGAGGCAAACTTAATAAAGTCCAATTAGCCCAGGGCCATTCCTAGGCAAGTTTATGAATAAGGCAAATTTATTTTCATGATGTCTTTCCTTTTATTCCTACAGTCTCCCTTTGGTTCTCTATCAGTGCTCTTACTCACGGCATAGGCTTTTATTATTTTACAACAATCTTTTGGAATCCCAGGATCCTAAGTGGCTCTACAGATGTTTTCCATTCATCTCTAACCTCTGGCATCTAGAGATGGCCCCTTCCATGTAGTTTCCAATAGGCCTCAGCCATCTGCCAAGCAGGTGTAATAGCTTACCTGTGTCCACAAAATAATGGGTTACAGTAGATTGTGCTGCTACCTGTTGAGGTAAGATACTTGCCTTAAAGATATTTCCTGTAACTCAGGACTTAACATTATAGCTGTTGAACTAAGTGATGGTGAATGCTTTCATTCTTTCCACCATATTTTTCTTCATTTTATTTCAGGGCCTTCTGATAGACACTCAGCTTTCTTGATATGAAAATATAAAAGGTCCTGACTAGGCAGGAGAAGCCAAGATGGCAGAACAGCATGGAAGTTTTCTGTATGTCTTATGTCCATGAAATACAACGAGACCAACGCTAAACTATCCTGTACACCTAGAACACTTATCTGAGGATTAACACAACAATCTGCGCAACCTCAACCACAGAATTCAGCAGGTACATGGTGCAGAGAGGTGAACTTGGGGAGAGAGAAGCTGCGGAGGGTAGGGAGCCACTTTTGAGAGCAGAGAGAGGACAGAGACTTGGGTTGGGGGGAGAATACGGGAAAAGTACCCCTCACCAAAAGCAGCTGGAAAGAAAGTTGAACATTGGAAACAGCCACAGGAACTGAACTAAAAAGGGAGAAAGGAGAAAGGAGAGGGTTTAAATTCCATTAAGACTGTAAACAAGGGGAGTGCAAAGTCTGCAAGTCTACAGCTCGATACCTGGTGGTGCTCTGGTGGGAAGGGTGAATCCCCCAGGCAAATCCCAGAGTGGGGTCTGGAAGGTTCTCAGGCCACATGGGGAGAAGTGGTTCCACAGCTGGAAGGATACTTGGTAGAGACTATTGAGGCCACCTGGCCCCAGCAGACCACTGAGAACAGCCACATTCTCTGGTGCTGGAACAAAGTTGTGAAGGGTGAAGCCTGGTGACAGATATGTGCTGTGATTTTCCATAATCCCTGAAAGGCTGCTGCTACACTATCTCGTGAACTTTTTCTGGGGTGGGCTGGCACCCGACCGCAGTCTCTGGGCATTGGCAGCAGCACATCCCACAAGCGTTCCTGGGTGCCACCAGCACCCGGCCACTGCTCAGTGAGACCCTCCGCAGAGGGGCAGAATGGGTCAAACCCATAGTCCTTCAGAAGTAAAGGGCTGGGGAAAACAGCCACATCTGAGACAAAACTCTGGAGGGAGGTGCTGCCTGGAGCTTGGTCACCGACAGTGTGGAAGCAGGGAGTGGACAAAAGCTGAAAACAGAGGATGGGTGAGCGATTGCTGATCAGGGAGAACAGAGTTCCGATACTAGAGACCAGGTAGCTGGGTGATGCCATTTTCACCACTGCCATGCATGTACCTACACACCTAACAGCACCACAACAATCTACCCCAGTAGGCTAGCAGCACCGTCTAGTGGAGAACGGAGCTGTTACACTGAGCCCCGCCCAACTGGGCCAACCTCACTCTTCAAGAACAAAAGTCTCACCACCTGCTTAGCTTATGGACTATGAAGTGCTTCATAATTTGACTCCTAGGGGAAAACGAAGTAATTTCAGTCATATTCAGTCTGTTAACCAGTCCAACTATTCAATTTTCTTTTTTTCCTCTTTTTTTTTTCTTTTTTCTTGAATACAGAAAGAGAAAAAATTCATTTTTTATTATCAACTTTTATTAAAAATATTCTTCTCCAGAGCCAAAGCATAAGAAACTCTTAAAAACTGAGAACAAACTGAGGGTTGATGGGGAGGTGGGAGGGAGGGAAGGGTGGGTGATGGGTATTGAGGAGGGCACCTTTTGGGATGAGCACTGGGTGTTGTATGGAAACCAATTTGACAATAATTTTCATATATTGAAAAAAATATTTTTTTCTCCAATTTTTTCCACTATATTTTTTACTTCTGTGTAAATTTTCAAATTCAATTTTATTTCCATCATTTCATTTTAGTCTACTTTAATGTATTCATTTTTTCAAATTTTCCAATGATTTCCTTTTTTTTCTCTGTTATCCCTTTTTCTCTAATCTATCAAGCCACTTTCAACACCCAGACCAAAACACACCTAGGATCTAGCATCATTTATTCAATTTTTTTGCATGTATGTTTGTTTTTAATTTTTAATTTTAATATTTTTAAAATTTTTTTTGTTTTAATTTTTTCTACCTCATTAATTCCTTTTCTCCCTTCAAAATGAAGAAAGAAAGGAATTCACCCCAAAAGAAAGAGCAGGAAGAAACGACAGCCAGGGACTTAACCAACACAGATACAAGCAAGATGTCTGAACCAGAATTTAGAATCATGAAAATGAGAATACTAGCTGGAGTCAAAATAGATTAGAATCCCTTTCTGCAGAGATAAAAGAAGTAAAAACTAGCCAGAATGAAATAAAAAATGCTATAACTGAGCTGCAATCTTGAATGGATGCATGGCAGCAATCTCGAACGGATACTACAATCTCAAATGGTAGAAGGATGGATGAGGCAGAACAGAGAATCAGCGAAACTGATGGAGAATAATGGAGAATAATGGAGCAGAAAGAAAGAGGGAGATTAAGGTGAAAAAGCACGATTTAACAATTAGAGAAATCAGTGACTCATTAAAAAGGAACAACATCAGAATCATAGGGGTCCCAGAAGAGGAAGAGAGAGAAACAGACGAAGGGTTATGTGTGAGCAAATCATAGTGGAAAACTTTCCTAACCTGGGGAAAGACACAGACATCAAAATCCAGAAAGCACAGACAACCCCCATTAGATTAAACAAAAACTGACCATCAACAAGGCATATCATAGTCAAATTCACAAAATACTCAGGCAAGGAGAAAATCATGAAAGCAGCAAGGGAAAAAAAGTCCTTAACCTACAAGGGAAGACAGATAAGGTTTGCAGCAGACCCATCCACAGAAACTTGGCAGGCCAGAAAGGAGTGGCAGGATATATTCAATGTGCTGAATCAGAAAAATACGCAGTCAAGAATTCTTCATCCAGTAAGGCTGTCACTCAAAATAGAAGGAGAGATAAAAAGTTTCCCAGACAAACAAAAATTAAGGAGTTTGTGACCACTAAACCAGCCCTGCAAGAAATTTTAAGGGGGACTCTCTGAGGGGAGAAAACATGAGTGAATGAATGAATGAATGAATGAATACATAAATAAATACCAAAAGCAACAAAGATTAGAAAGGACCAGAGAACACTACCAGAAACTCCAACTCTACAAGCAACAGAATGGCAATAAATTCATGTCTTTCAGTAGTCGCTCTAAATGTCAATGGACTCAATGCTCGAATCAAAAGACATAGGGTAATAGAATGGATAAGAAAACAAAACCCATCTATAAGCTGCTTACAAGAGACCCACTTTAGACCTAAAGACACCTACAGATTGAAAGTAAGGGATGGAGAACCACCTATCATGCTAACGGTCAACAAAAGAAAGCTGGAGTAGCCATACTCATATCAGACAATCTAGACTTTAAAATAAAGACTCTATTAAGAGATGCAGAAGGGCATTATATCATAATCAAGGGGTCTATCCACCAAGAAGACCTAACAATGGTAAATGTTATGTGCCAAATGTGGCAGCACCCAAATATATAAATCAATTAATCACAAACATAGAGAAACTCATCGATAGTAATACCATAATAGTAGGAGACGTCAACACCCCACTCACATCAATGGACAGATCATCTAATAAAAAAATCAATGAGGAAACAATGGCTTTGAATGACACACTGGACCAGATGGATTAACAGATATATTCAGAACCTTTCATCCTAAAGCAGCAGAATATACATTCTTTTCCAATGCACATGGAATGTTCTCCAGAAAAGACCACATACTGGGACACAAATCAGCCCTCAGCAAGTACAAAAAGATTGAGATCATATTGTACATATTTCCAGACCACAACGCTATGAAACTCGAAATCAACCACAAGAAAAAAAACTTGGAAAAGTAACAAATACTTGAAGACTAAAGGACATCCTACTAAAGAATGAATGTGCCAACCAAGAAGTTAAAGAGGAAATTAAAAGGTATATGGAAGCCAATTAAAATGATAACACCACAACCCAAAACTTTGGATGCAGCAGAGGCGGTCCTAAGAGGAAAGTATATAGCAATCCAGGCCTTCCTAAAGAAGGAAGAAAGATCTCAAATACACAACCTAACCTTACACCTTAAAGAGCTGGAAAAAGGACAGCAAATAAAACCCAAAACCAGCAGAAGACAGGAAATAATAAAGATTAGAACAGAAATCAATGCTATTGAAACCAAAAACAAAAACAAAAGCAGTGGAACAGATCAATGAAACCAGAAGCTGTTTCTTTGAAAGAATTAACAAAATTGATAAACCACTAGCCAGTTTGATCAAAAAGAAAAAGGACCCAAATAAAATCGAGAATGAAAGAGGAGAGATCACAACCAACACAGCAGAAATAAAAACAATAATAAGAGAATATTATGAGCAATTATATGCCAATAAAATGGCCAATCTGGAAGAAATGGACAAATTCCTAGAAACATACGCACTACCAAAACTGAAACAGGAAGAAATAGAAAATTTGATCAGACCCATAACCAGTAAGGAAATCAAATTAGTAATCAAAATCTTCCAAAAAAACAAGAGTCTAGGGCCAGATGGCTTTTCAGGGGAATTCTACCAAACATTTAAGGAAGAGTTAACACCTGTTCTCTTGAATCTGTTCCAAAAAATACAAATGGAAGGGAAACTCCCAAACTCTTTGTATGAGACCAGCATCACTTTGATTCCAAAACAAGACAGAGATCCCACTAAAAAGGAGAACTATAGACCAATTTCCCTGATGAACATGGATGCAAAAATCCTCAACAAGATATTAGCTAACCAGATCCAACAGTACATTAAAAAAATTATTCACTACGACCAAGTGGGATTTATACCTGGGCTGGTTCAATACCCACAAAACAATTAACATGATTCATTACATCAATAAAAGAAAGGACAAGAACCATATGATCCTTTCAATAGATGCAGAGAAAGCATTTGACAAAATACAGCGTCTTTCTTGATAAAAACCCTCAAGAAAGTAGAGATAGAAGAAGCATACCTTGAGATCATAAAGGCCATATACGAACGACCCAATGCTAATATCATCCTCAATGGGGAAAAGCTAAGAGCTTTCTCCCTATGGTCAGGAATAAGACAGGGATGTCCACTCTCACCACTGTTATGCAACATAGTATTGGAAGTCTTAGCCTCTGCAATCAGAAAACACAAAGAAATAAAAGGCATCAAAATCGACCAGGAGGAGGTCAAACTTTCACTCTTCACAGATGACATAATACTCTATATGGAAAACCCAAATGATTCCACCAAAAAGAAAAACTCCTAGAACTGATTCATGAATTCAGTAAAGTTGTAGGATATAAAATCAATGCACAGAAATCAGTTGCATTCCTGTTCACCAAGGATGAAGCAACAGAAAGAGAAATCAAGGAATTGATCCCATTTACAGTTTCCCAAAAAACCGTAAAATACCTAGGAATAAACCTAACCAAAGACATGAAAAATCTATACACTGGAAACTATAGAAAGCTTATGAAAGAAATTGAAGAAGACACAAAAAAATGGAAAAAGATTCCATGCTCCTGGACAGAAAGAACAAATATTGTTAAAATGTCAGTACTACCCAAAGCAATCTGTATATTCAATGCAAAACCTATCAAAATAACACCAGCATTCTTCACAGAGCTAGAACAAATCATACTAAAATTTGTATGGAACCAGAAAAGGCCCCGAATAGCCAAAGCCATCTTGAAAAAGAAAACCAAAGCAGGAGGCATCACAATCCTGGACATCAAGCAAAACTACAAAGCTATAATCATCAAGACAGTATGTTACTGGCACAAGAAGAGACACTCAGATGAATGGAACAGAATAGAGAACCCATAAATGGACCCACAAACTAATGGGTCCAACTAATCCTTGACAAAGCAGGAAAGAATATCCAATGGAATAAAGACAGTCTCTTCAGCAAGTGGAGCTGGGAAAACTGGACAGCAACATGCAGAAGAATGAACCTGGACCACTTTCTTACATCATACACAAAACTAAACTCAAAATGGATGAAAGACCTCAATGTAAGACAGGAAGCCATCAAAATCCTCTAGGAGAAAGTAGGCAAAAACCTTTGATCTTGGCCGCAGCAACTTCTTACTCAACACGTCTCCAGAGGCAAGGGAAACAAAAGCAAAAATAAACTAGTGGGACCTCATCAAAATAAAAAGCTTCCACACAGCAAAGGAAACAATCAGCAAAACTAAAAGGCAACCGACAGAATGGGAGAAGATATTTGCAAACACCATATCACATAAAGGGTTAGTATCCAAACTTTACAAAGAAGTGATCGAACTCAACACCCAAAAAACAAATAATCCAGTGAAGAAATGGGCAAAAGACATAAATAGAAATGGGCAAAAGACATGTCCTTTCCAAAGGACATCCAGATGGCCAACCGACACATGAAAAAATGCTCCACATCACTGATCATCAGGGCAAAACAAAGCAAAATCACAATGAGATAACACCTCACACCTGTCAGAATGGCTAACATTAACAACTCAGGCAACAACAGATGTGGGCGAGGATGTGGAGAAAGAGGATCTCTTCTGCATTGTTGGTGGGAATCCAAACTGGTGCAGCCACTCTGGAAAACAGTATGGAGCTGCCTCAAAAAAGCTAAAAATAGTACTACCCTACAACCCAGCAATTGCACTACTAGGTATTTATCCAAGGGATACAGGTATGCTGTTTCGAAGGGCACATGCACCCCAATGTTTATAGCAGCACTATTGACAATAGCCAAAGTATGGAAAAAGCCCAAATTTCCATCGATGGATGAATGGATAAAGAAGATGTGGTACATATATATACAATGGAGTATTACTCGGCAATCAAAAGAAATTAAATCTTACCATTTGCAACTACATAGATGGAACTGGAGGGATTATGCGAAGCAAAATTAGTCAATCAGAGAAAGACAAATATCATTTGACTTCACTCATATGAGGACTTTAAGATTCAAAACAGATGAACATAAGGGAAGGGAAGTAAAAATACTATAAAAACAGGGAGAGGGACAAAGCATAAGAAACTCTTAAATATGGAGAACAAACATAGGGTTACTGGAGGGCTTGTGGGAGGGGGGATGGGCTAAATGGGCTAGGGGCATTATGGAATCTACTCCTGAAAGCATTTTTGCACTATATGCTAACTAGTTTGGATGTAAATTAAAAAAATAAAAATAAAATTAAAGTTCCTAGGACCTTTTTGAGTGTAAGTACCAAATGAGTAGAATTCTCTAATTTAAATAAATATGTAGTAATAGCATATACATATGTATTGAAAAGTTTCCATATTGTAAATGTTGATTTATTTATCTTTTCTTTCACTGCATTGTATTTTCAAAAGCTCAGCATTAATTATTATAGGATTGTCGGTCAGTCATGGGTCGAATTTGTAGGAATTAAATGAAGTTATTATGATATTATAACATTCAGCCTAAGATATTTATCACTGAAAGAGTCCTTCTCTGGATTGAGATATAGATCAGAATGTTGCTAGCCCCACATGGAATGGTAGTCTAGAAAATCTCTAAGTATCTCTTTTGGCCAATCTACATCTGCCTTCTCCAAGTTACTCTGGATATAAGGGGTTGAAGCTATAAAGAGGGTATGTCCCGGTTCTAGTAACAAGCTTCTCATGCTTGAGATAACAAATCAAACACATCTCTAAAACTTCTGACCCCTAAAATAAAAATGAATACATACAATTTCCAACTCTTTAAAATTCTCCCAGTATTTGACATATCATCTGCCCTCTTCCTTAATAAAACTACTCAACTTCTTTTTCTACTGTTATTACACCTCCAACATCACCAAGCCATATCCTTTCTAAATAGGACATATACTTTCAATCTATTCTCTCTTTATCATTTCCACTGCTGCCATCTTAAATTAATACTTAATCAAGTCCTATCCAGACTATGTTAACTATTTCTTCAATGGCCTTCTGTTCTTTCCTTTCCTCAATTGAATTCATTATCCATTTTGTAGAAAGTATTCTCTATGATAGCATCACTCATCTGTCTATAAACTATCAATGTCTGTCGCGCTTGCGCGCACGCACACACACACACACACACACACACACACACACACACACACACACCTGTCTGGCACATTTAATTGCTTAATATTGCTTCAAAAGGTCATCAGATCATCTCTCTGCATATTTATGTTTGGAAGATCCCCTCTTCTCCACAGTCTGCTTGAAAAAATTGTTCTTTAATCATTACTTAACATTTATAGTGTGTTTACTATTTTCTCTGATATTCTACAAAGAATTACCTGTATCTTCCTCTGAGTTCTCACAAAATTTTATGTACAATTTTCAATAATAGCAGTATCACTCTGATGATGGTTATTTTGTTTTCTATAACTTTCTTCCCTATGAGATTCACTGAGAAAATGTCCTAAGTTATATTTGTGTCTCCTTCCATTTACCATAGCCAACACATTCTAGGTACACAATTAGTGAATTTTCTTTTTACCTAACTTTGTATCATAATATGTTATGGGACTTCCACTTTGTATCATAATCTATTGTATGACTGAGAGAGAGAGAGAGAGAGAGAGAGAGAGAGAGAGAGAGAGAGAGAGAGAGAGAGCTGGGTTCTAAATAAAGCTTTTTAAAAATTTATTCTAATTTCGACCCAGGTAATTGAACTCTTTATAAAACCAAATAATGCCCTCATAAAGACCTCTGGGAAAAGTACTTTTTACCAGGATTTTGCTCCTTGACATGAAAGCAGTTGGAAATATAATTTAGATAAAAAGGTAGTTCTAGCAATTTTTCAGCCATCCACCATGGCTAAAAATGCCCTATAGCTTCTTGGACCATCTGCAGCTAACCTGACTATAGCTGATATGTCTAGGAGCTTTAAAACTTGGGCCATAGGACTTTCCAGAACAACTCATACTTATTATATCTAATATTTACCTGAATTACATCTGAGTTATGGTTCCAAGAACTGATCAAACACTGAATTCTCACAATGCCATATGAGTTATTATCCCCATTTTATGGGTGAGAAAAGTTGAGAATTAGAGAAGATAAGTAACCCATCCACAGCCAAAGAGCTTGGAGTCAGATGGTCTCAGGGTTAGGATGTAGGCACTCCAGTCTATAGATTATGTTTCTACACTGCTTCCCATTAAAAATCAGCTACCAAATACAGAGATGCTTGAAGGCTGGGTGGGGTGGTGGGTACTGAGACAGAGAAGATAAGAGGAGGCCAACCAAGATGGTGGATAAAAAGACTCTGAAGTCATCTCCTTCATGGACACAGTGAATGTACACCTATATATAAATCATCTCCTCCTGAAGAAGGACTGAGGGCTTACTGTACTGCTTATGATGGGAACCCAAACAAATCCTAATGCTACTACCTGCAGTAGGCAGGGATATCACTGAGGGGCTTTCACACAGATTCCCCTGTTCTGTAGCAAAGGGAGAAAAAAACCAACCAACAAACAGTAGTTTAAAGGACAACTAGACTATTAGTGGAGAAAGTCCATTTAGTAGTCCTAGCATGCCCACAAAATGGTGAGGAAACTACAAGAATTCTCTCTCGGACTGGAAGCACAGGTGAGCACCATTGTTTATGCCCCTCCTCTACCCTGACACTGAAAATAGGAACAGGGTCCAGGCATTCTAAGTGGCCTACTCCAGCCATCAGAGCAAGCCCCAGGCACATAGCCCAAACCAGTACTCAACTATCTACCCAAGGTGCTCCCCTGGCCTGCACCTACTCTAATTCCAGCTAAACCACCAGGATGACCTATGCAGGCAGTGTCTTAGCTTACTCTTGTTTCAGCTCCAGCTATCTGCTAGGGGGTTCCCAGCACAGAGCTCCCCGGGCCCCTAGCCCACACTTGTTGTAGCTGCAGCCACCCAGTCAAAGCCTCCAGGCACACATAAGATGGGACATTCTTACATCAGACCACTCCTTCAGTAATGGAAGAGGTAACAGTTCTGCCTAACTCTTAGAAAGGAATACATAAAGTCAAAGTGAAGAGAAAGAGGAACATGTTCTATAAAAGAACAAGATAAAACCTCAGAAACAGAATTAAACAAAATGGAGATAAGCAAACTACCTGATAAAGAGTTCAAAGTTATGGTCCTGCCAATATTTACACAATTTGAGAGAAGAGTGGATGAATTCAATGAGAACTTCAAAAAAGACAGAAAATACAAATAAAGGAAAAAAAACCACAGAGCTGAGCACATTACCTGAAATAAAAAATGCTTTTGAGGTAATCAACAGGAGAGGGGAGGATGAGGAGAAACAGATCAACGACCTGGAAGACGGTGTAGTGGAAATCACAGAAGCTGAACAGCATTAAAAAAAAAAAAGAATATAAAAAATGAGGATAGATTATAGGACCCATGGAACAACATCTAGCAAATTAATATTCACACTGTAGGGGTCCCAGAAGGAGGAGAGACATAAAAGGGAAGAAAATTTATTTGAAGGATTGATAGCTCAACACTTTTCTAACCTGGGAAAGGAAAAAGATATCCAGGTCTAGGAAGCACGGAGAGTCCTCCCAAAAAGATCCATTCCAAGAGGAATCCATTCCAAAAGGAATCCATTCCAAGAAGTCCATTCCAAGAAACATAATTAAAATGTCAAAAATTATGGCACGCTTGGGTGGATCAGTTGGTTAAGTGTTCGACTCTTGATTTCAGCTCAGGTCATGATCTCACGGTTCATGGTTTTGAGCCCCGTGTCAGGCTCTGCACTGACATCATGGAACCTGCTTGGGATTCTCTCTCCCCTTCTCTCTGCCCCTCCCCTGCTCATGTTCCCTCTCTCTCTCTCTCTCTGTCTCTCTCAAAGCATAAACATCAAAAACATTCTTTAAAAAAGTCAAAAATTAAAGATAAAAAGAGAATCTTAAAAGCATCAAGAGAAAAGTAAATATTTATGTACAAGAGAAATCCTTAAGGATATGGGTTGATTTTTCAGCAGAAATTTTTCAGGCCAAAAGGGAATGAGAGGATACATTCCAAGTGCTGACCTTTGGTCAAGGTCAAGAACAAGACCTACAACTGAGAACACTCTACCCAGCAAGGTTATCATTCATAACTGAAAAGGAGATATGGAGTTTCCCAAACAAAAGTTAAAGGAGCTTATCACTACCAAACTAGAATTGTAAGAAATATTAAAGCCACTTCTTTAATCAGAAAAGAAAAGGCCATAACTAGAAGTAAGAAAATTATGGGGAAAAAAATCACTGATAAAAGCCAACATACACTAAGACAGATCAATCACTTACTGAAGTAGTATGAAGCTTAAAAGACAAAAGAAAATCAATGATATGTAGAAAAACTAGTTGAGGGATACACAAAATAAAAAGATGTAAATTATGACATTATAGACACAAAATGTGTAGCAGAGGAGGATTAAAAATGTAATACTTTTAGAATGCGTTTGAACTTGAGCAACCACCAGTTTAATATCGATTGCCATATACATAGGATGTCATATATGAACTTCACAGTAACCAAAAACCAAAATCTATAATAGGTACACAAAAAATAAAGAGAAAAGAATTCAAGCACCACACTTTAAAAATATCATTAAATCACAAGGAATAGAAAAAGAGGAGAAAGGAACAGAGAAGAACTACAAAAACAACCAGGGAACAATTTTTAATAAATGGTAATAAGTACACACACATCAATAATTACTTTAAATATTAATGGAATAAATGCTCCAAGTAAAGCACACAGGGTGAGTAAATGGATAAAAAAAAAAAAAGAATAATCTACACAGTGTATGCAAGAGACAATTTGGATCTAAAGACACACACAGACTGAAAATGAAGGGATAGTAAAAGACAGTCCATGCAAATGGAAGAGAAAACAAAAACTGGTGTAACAGTATTTACATCAGACAATACAGACTTTAAAGCAAAGTATAACAAAAGATAATAAAGGGCATTACATAGTAAGAAAGGGATCAATCCAAGAAGAAGATATAACATATCTAAGTACCTATGCACTCAACATATGAGCACCTAAATAAATAAAGCAAATATTAACAGAGATGAAGGAAGAAATTGGCAACAGTAATAAAATAATAGGGGACTTTAACATCCCACCTACATAAATGGATCAATTATCCAGAGAGAAAATCAATAAGGAAACATTGGCAGAATGAGACATTAGGCCAAATAGACTTAATAGATATATACAGAACATTTCATCTAAAAACAGAAGAATATGCATTATTTTCAATTGCACATGTAGCATCTGTGCTGGATGCGAGGGGGGGGGAGGGAGGGAGGGAGGGAGGGAGGGAGAGAGAGAGAGAGAGAGAGAAATCAAACAGGCAGGAGAGAAACAGAGAGAGAGGGGGGACAGAGACTACCATGCAGGCTCTGTGCTGACATTCAGAGCCTGACATGGGGCTCCAACTCACAAACCATGAGATCAGGACCTGAACCAAAGTCAAGAGTCAGACACTTAACTGCCTGAGCCACCCAAGTGCCCCTCAAACATCTTTTCTAATGACAACGTTATGGAACTCGAAATTAATCAAGAAAAAAAAAAACGCAAAGAAACAAAACTACATGGAAGCTAAACAACATGCTACTAAAAAAGCAATGGTCAACACGCACACACACACGTGCACACACACACACCAGAAATGAAAAAAAAAAAAAAACCTGGAGGCAAATGAAAATAGAAACACAGTGGTTCAAAATACTTGGGATGCAACAAGAGCAGTTCCAAGGGACAAGTCTATGCAATACAGACTTTCCTGAAGAAGACAGAAAAATATCAAATAAACAATGTAATTTATACTTAAAGGAATTAAAAGAAGAAAAATAAATGAAACCCAATGTTTGGAGAAGGAATGAAAAATAAGTACTAGAGCTGAAACAAAAGACTACCAAAAAGATCAAAAAGAATAGAACAGATTCAATGGAACTAAGAGCTGTCTCACTGAAAAGATACGATTGATAAACCTGCACTAGGTTTCATCAGAAAAAAAGAAAAAAGAGAGAGAAGGCTCCAATAAACAGAATCAGAATGAAAGAGAAATTACAGCCCAAACCAAAGAAGTGCAAAGAATGGTCAGAAACTACTACAAACATTATAAGCTAACAAATTGGAAGAGCCAGGGGAAATGGATGAAGTCATAGAAATATACAATCTTCCAAGAGTGAATCAGGAGGAAAATCTCAACAAACAAGTTATGTGTAAGGAGACTCAATCAATAATCAAAACATGCCAATGAACACAAGTCCAGGACTGACTTCACAGCTGAATTTCACCAAACATTTACAGAAGCGCTAAAACCTCTTCCTCATAAACTTTTCCATCAAGTAGAAGAGTAAGGAATATTTCCAGATTTAATCCACCAGGCCAGCATTCTAATGGTACCAAAACCAGATAAAGACAGAACAATGAAACCAACTTGCAGGTTAATATCACTGACGAACATAAAAGCAAAATGAATAAAATATGATCATACTGAATTCAACAATACATTAAAATAATTATTCACCACGATCAAGGGGAATTTATTTCAGGGATGTGAAAGTGGTTCAATTTTCACAAAAAATAATCCATGTAACATATCGCAATAATTAGAGAAAGGATAACAACCATATGATCATCTGAATAGATGCAGAAAAAACATTTGACAAAATACAACATCCATCCGTGGTAAAAACTCTCAGAAAGGGGTTTTAGAAGGAACAATACCTCCACATAACAAAGGCCATCTATGAAAAAGTCACATCTAAGCCCATATTCACTGATGAAAACCTGAGAGCTTTTATTTAAGATCAGGAATAAGACAAGGATGTCCATTCTCACCACTTTTATTCAACACAGTACCAGAAATCCTATCTGCAAGCAATCAGACAGGAAAAAGAAATAAAAAGCATCTAAATTGGTATGGAAGAAGTAAAACTGTCACTATTTATAGATGGCATAATACTCCATATAGAATACCCAAAAGACCCCAACAAATAAGCCATTAGAACCAATAAATGAATCCATTAAGTTGTAAGATACAAAATTAATACACAGGAATGTCTTGTGCTTGTACACACTATGAACTAAGTAGCAGAAAGAGAAATTAAGGAAACAATCCCATCTGTAATTGAATCAAAAAGAATAAAATACCTAGAATAAATTTAACCAAGAAGATATAAGACCTGAACTCTGAAAACCCTAAAACATGGATGTATGAAATTAATGATACCAATAAGTGGAAAGATATACCAGGCCCACAAATTGGAAGAATATTGTTAAAATGTCCATACTACTCAAAGCAATCTGCAGATCCAATACAATCTCTAGCACACCAATAGTGTTTTTCACAGAACTAGAATAAACCTAAAATTTGCATGGAACCACCAAAGACCCTGAGTAGCTAAAGCAATCTTGCTGAAGAAGTACAAAGCTAGAGGTATCACCATCTCAGATTTCAAACTGTAGTATAAAGCGATAGTAATTAACGTAGTAGAACACTGGCTCAAAAAGAGACACACATATCCAAAGAACAAAATAAAGTGCCCAGAAATAAAACCATGCTTATACGGTCAAGTTATCTATGGCAAAGGAAACAAGAACATACAATGGAAAAAAAAAAAGTGTCTTCAGCCAATGGTGCTGGGAAAACTAGACAGCAATATACGAAAGAATGAAACTGGACCATTCTCTTATACCATATTCAAAAATAAACTCAAAATGGATTGAATACCTATATAGAGGACCTGAAATCATAAAAACTTCTCAAAGAAAACATACACAGTAAACTCCTGGACATCAATGTTGGCGACATTCTCTTGGGACTATATCCAATTAAAAACCTCTTGCACAAGGAAAGCACCCACAAGATGCAAAGTCAACCTACTGGATGAGAACAGATATCTGCAAGTGATTTATCTGATAAGGGATTACTATTGACAATATAAGGGAAAAAAAAAAAACTTCTGTAACTCAACACCAAGAAAAAAAAATCTAATTAGAAAATAAATACAAGATCTGAATACACACGTTTCAAAAGATCTACACATGACAACAGACACAGGAAAACATGCTCAATGTTACTAATAATCAGGGAAATGCGAATTGAAACCACAGTGAGATATCATTTCACATCTGTCCGAATGGCTAGTATCAAAAAGACAATAGGTGTTGGCAAGGATGTGGATAAAAGGGAACCCTCTTGCAATGTTGGTAGGAATGTAAATTGGCAAAGCCACTAAGGAAAATAGTATACAAGTTTCTCAAGAAATTAAAAAAAGAAGTACCATATGATCTGGTAATTCCACTTCTAGGTATTTACCTGAAGAAAATGAAAAAAAAATGATACAAGATCTATGTACCCTTACGTTCAGGACAGCATTATTTACAATAGCCAAGATATGGAAATAGCCTGTGTGCCCACTGATAGATACACGGATAAAGAAGACGGAGTAAACATATACAATGAAATATTACTCAGCTCTAAGACAACAATAAGATCTTGCCATTCCCAAAATCATGGATGGACCTGGAAAGTATCATGCTAAGTGAAATAAATGGACAGAGTAAGACAAATGTTACATGTTTTCATTTAAATGTGAAATCAAAACAAAACAAAAGAAACAAAAAAGAGACTCTTAAGTACAGAAAATAAACTGGTGGTTTCAGAGGCAAATGGGATGAGGGGATGGGTAAAATGATTCAACAGGATTAAGAAGGACAAACTTTTAGTTATAAAATAAATCACAGGGATGAAACGCACAGCATAGGGTACAAAGTCAATAATATTGTAATCACCCTGTATGGTAACAGATGGTAACTACACTTATCATGCTGAGCATTTTGTAATGTATACGATTGTCAAATCACTATGTTGTATACCTGAAATTAATATAATACTGTAGGTCAACTGTGATTTAAGAAATCAGTTATCGAACTCATTCAATCCAACTGGAGAAAGAAATCTGAATTCTTGTAAGATCTACCAAACAAGAACCAAACTCAGATAAGCAATCCATGTTAGAGAAGTTAAACCTATCACCTAATGAATCATTGTGTAAGTAAACGAAGTATGCTTTCTCTAGTTAATATTACACAACATTTGCAAGCACCTTACACAGAAAACACACTCACATATACATAACTAGGTACAGTTTCATTTGTTACTTGCCACAATTCAGAGTTCATATTCTTACCTCCACGTTAGAGACAATATAAATGACTTGCCCTTGTTAATAGTTCGAAGGACTATATCAGGCATTCATGTTCAGATTGAGAAACTCTAAACTTCATTGTTTTTGTTTTGCTTGTTCTTTTCTCCCTCAACTTCTTTGATATCTATGTAGTGTGTGGTTCTCGCTCTAAAGCTGAGAGATTAACTAGGAGTCTCTTATGCACATGCATATAACTGGGTAGGAAGTAAAGACACAATAGGGGCAGGATACAAGGGCACAGCTTGACTCATTATATTTATATATAATATCATGAATTATATATATAATATAATGAATTATATATATGTAGTATAGTATATATATAGTTATATTATATTACTATATATATATGAATTATATATATAGTATAGTATATAACTATATATATACATATATATATACATACATACATATATATATATATATACAATCTCACTATATATATATAGTAAGACTGATACCCATTGTTTTATTACATGGTGCCATGACATTTCATTCACCAGTCCATTTATTTAAGGGTTTGGACCACTTCCTGCATAAAAGGAAATTCCTGGGATCCAAACATATTGAGATTCATACAGTTCAATAATCTTATCTCATCCTCTGAAATAAAAAGCATTGCACTTCCCAGTTTTTCAAAGATGTATTGCAAATCAATAATTGCTTTCTACTTTATTTGCTCCCTACCTCCACTATTCTGACTTGTATCATGGTACCAAACTCCATTTTTTTGGTGAACTCCTTGATGTTCTCCTTTAAAAGTACTGTGACAGCTTGAAAATAATTTGACCACACTGAATAGCAATCAGAGGTAATCTCAAGTTGATCTGTGACTTCTGGATTCTCAGTGCTTCACAAAATTGTCGGTATGCGTGATTTGTATGTGTGCAAATACAGACAATGATGCTTCTAAGGCACCGGAAGGTATTGTTCAGAGCATATTTGCAATTGCAAATGTTTATTATATTTGTTTAAAAAAAACCCACCACTCTGCCCTAATGCCCTGAGGGTAAGTATTAAAATGCCTGACCAAGACACGATAATGAGTTCTCATTTAATGCAAGATACACTTGGAGAGTGAATTAGCCTGGTAATGTCCCTTTAATGGTACTGACTGCCAGTAATTGTCAGAGCAGTATTTTTTTTTAAATCATCTACTTCATGCTTTCTGTCACAGTAGGCTTCTACATTATTTGTTATATTGTTTCCTAAAAATAAAATAATAAATAAATAAATAAATAAATAAATAAATAAATAAAAAAGAACTGTGGGAGGGCCACGTGCGTGTCTCAGTCAGTTAAGCATCTGAATCTTGAATTCAGCTCAGGTCATGATCTCACGGACTGTGAGTTTGAGCCCCATGTCAGGCTTTGCATCGACCGCATGGAGCCTGCTTGGGATTTTCTCTTTCTCTCTGTTCCCCCAAATTCCTCCCTGCATCCCTCTCTCTCTCTCAAAATAAATAAATAAACTTATTTTCAAAATGAACTTTCAAAATAAAACTTTAAACTTCAAAACGTCAAAACAAAAACTTTCAAAATAAATAAACTTATAAAAATTGGTGGAAACTCAAAGTTGAGTATCTCTGTTGAGATGGAAAAAAAAACAAACTATCTTTCAATTTCACCTCATATGAGTGGTACTGGCACTCAGATTTATACCATTCAGCCCATAAACAAATATTCTGATACAAAGGACTCTTCTCTTTTGCTTTCTATTTTTGAAGGTTCTTAATGCCATTTTTAGTGGGTGTTTCAAGTGCTGGACAGCTCTGAAGCCTGATTGTTTCCTTTAACAACTTTGAAAAATTACAATCAGATAGTTTATACTGGTGGTTTCCCTGGAAAATAATATATAAGGAGAAGACAGACCAAGGATATCCTTGTTTATTTTTAACTGTGGTTTCCAATAAGATCTGGAAGCTCTGAGAAGCACTTCTAAACATCTTATTCCAGTTGTAAAACCACAGAGTATGCATTGCACGAAAGTCCTTCCTTCGTGTACAATTGGTTCACATCCTGAGAGATGATAACATAAAGTTTCTAGATATGATTCATATCCATAGACCTCTGGGTTTTCCAGCCCTGAACCACTGCAGAAGAAGCCTTGTTGCTGGTAGGAAGTGAGCAGGACACTTGCCTTTCCTTCTGGACTGACATTTCCAGGTCCCCCAGGTGCCTGTCCCTCCATTCTTCAGCCCCCTCCATTCTTCAGCTCTTGGGTATTTCCTGTTGTTTCCCAATGGGAGGCCACTAGCTTGGACTTTGTGCTGTCACACGAATCTCGTCTTCATTTCCTTTTCTTATTTTTGTTTAAATCTGGTACACTTTGCTCTGTTTTTCTGTTTCAGTACTTTTGCCCACTCAAAACTTGCTGGACTAACTAAGGATGTCTAGCTGCTTTGCACGTGTCGATGACAGGGCACAATTTGTTCACCTATAAAAATCCACATCACTGATAATCATCAAAAGGGAAGATGAAAACCAAAAACACAGATCTGATAGTAAGTATACCCAAGTTAGCTATAACCCAACCCACCACTTGCCTGCCACGTGCGTGTGCGCAAGCCAAAAGAAAAAAAAAAACAAAACACATCAACATTTGTGTTCCTGAGTTACTAAATTTTAGCACCTTGATCTGATTACACTGCCTGTAGCATGATCACCCCACAGTTAATTCTTCTTGACTGCAGTGACATCTGTTGGTGAGGGCAGAGCTGATAAACCTCGGGTTTGGCTCTTCCGACAAAAATCAACCCACAAGCTGTTCTGGGCTCAGGCAGATGTTTCCCTCTATTTGATTCATTCTGATTCTTGTTGGAGGAGAAACCTAACTGCATTGATCCAGTCTTCATTGATATGAGTGCAAGGCTTAAACCTAGAACTTCCTAAAAGTCTCAGTAAGATTCAAGTCTGACAAACATTCTTTCAACAATCTTTCTCTACCCTCACAATATGCAGAGTAGGGCTGAGTTCAGAGGTGTATTTCAGGGTGGGGTCTATGTTTAGAAGGTGTACCATTAGGAGACACATTAGCTAGAATGTAATAGGCTCTTGCATGTTTTTGTGCCATACACTAAACTTCGTCAGGGCAATTCATACACTGGACATGAGAGATGACAATATCCAGTATTTTTATTTGTACCTGAAAACACTAACCAAAAATAAAGTATTTATAATCTGGATCCCAGGCACAGGGATGGGATCTCAGAGTTACATGTATTCAAAAATAACCAAAAAGCGAGCCACACTGCAGACCAGTCCAATCAGAATCTCTGTGTGCTTGCTGTGGGCACCATGACTTAGAAAAGGTCGCTGGTGGGATCGTAATGCATACCCAGGACTGAAGACTACTAGTCCAGAGCTTTCCGGGTGAGCTTTAGAAAATGCTAAGCCAGGGACACCAAGGTGGCTCAGTCAGTTGACTGTCCAACTTCCACTCAGGTCATGACCTCATGGTTCATGAGTTCAAGTCCCACATCAGGCTCTCTGCTGTCAGCTCAGAGCCCGCTTTGGATCCTCTGTCCGCCCCCCCCTCCCCTGCTTGCACTCTCTCAAAAAATAAATAAAACATTAGAAAAAGACAGAGAGAAAATCCGAAGCCAGAGTGTAATCCTGAGCCTTACAACTAACCAGTCCTCAAAGACTAGACAAGGGACACCATCTCGTTGAGCCTCAGTTTACTTATCTTGAAAAAAGGAGATTCATTACAGCTGTCTACAGATAGAAACAGATCAAGTAAGTAAAAGGTTTGGTCACATATTAAATGTTTAGCACACTTAAATTTCCTGAAGTCCTCACCGCTCTGCTCACATTTATCTTTTGATAAAAGAATCATATTTATTATGTTTCCCTTCTTTTGGCAGGCTGTTTCCTCCCTGAAAATTGTTACAATGAGTAATTATTGCTCTCTAAATTAGAAAAAAAAATACGCTTCATGTAAAATTCCAATAAAAGGGATGGCTAGGCACTTCAGTCAGGCTGCAAGGCTCAAGATCCCCCTGATTCGACTCTGATGATTGGAGTTTTTCTTTTTGTTTTTCTACAAAACTACTTCTGTCATCACATTAACGCACATGCCTTTAATCAAGCTTGTTTATGTATTATGTATACATTGAGATGGGTAAGGTCTTCTGCATCAAGGGGGGTGGCATATAGAAGCACTGAGAATTAAAATCCATTCTATCACTATTATATTTTTCCCTCCTACATCTAAAGTGCTTTTTATTTATATATTTCCCTTGTAAAACTTTTTGCCCTAAAATACTAGTAAAAAAGTGTGTGTGCATGTGTGTGTGTGTGTGTGTGTGTGTGTGTGTGTGTGTGTGTATGTGTTTCTTTGTTGGCTTGAATGACAGAGAAGTTCTAATGTGAGAGCATATGTAAGTAAAACCCACTCCTTCAACAAGGCCCATGAGAATGAGGACGGCCATGATTGTTTTAACTGCTCATTTTGTTTTCGTTATATGAAGTTCTGTAAATTCAAGCTGGAGAGAAATTCTTGACAACGAGACTCAGTGTTTGTGACCGAACACAAGATTAGCTTCATGACTTTATAACAAAGTATCCATTGACTAGCAAAATGAAATTGAATTGCCTTTCCTGTGAATGTGAAACCATGGAGCCATGAGCAGGACAGGTCACAATGCTAAAAAGAACATTCTCTGCTTTTAAACAATTTTTTCATAACAACGAATTTTTTTGGTACAGGCTCATTATTAAAAATTCCGGCAAAATAAGAAAGAACGCAAGAAACTGCTCACAGATAAGGATCAAAAAGTGGAATTTGACAATGCATGCCATTATTAAGTAAAAGATGAATTTCTTTTTACTGGAATTCAACAGAAGAAATACAACTGAATGAAAAACTGAAGGAATTTAAATAAACCTCAATTATTTCTATGAAAAAGATAGTGGTACATTACAGCTACGTTTTTGAATACAAAGGCGGTTCAGTGTAGAGCCACTGTGCACTTTCAATGTTATATTTCAATTTTAAGAGCTTTTAGTTGACTACCTGATAGGAGGTGTGATAAGGGACTTTGGTCTCCCTCACTTTCCAGTCCATGCTCCTTGACTTCCTGCATTGACTTCCTACTGGAAACACCATTCACATTTCACGGCAATGACTGCCCCCGAACTTGTGCAATATGGCAAATGTGATTCATCCCACGTTCCAATCCACACTGGTTGCATGGTAAATATTTTCTTTCTCAACGTAAACAGCACTTTCGGCTGTGCAACCACAATTCTCAAGGTACTTGGTGTCTGCTCTTCATTGAAATTATTTCAACAACACCGTATTTTTTTTACTTATTTCACTATGGGCTAGATTTCATCATTAAGCAGGGGCTTCAAGACACATTCATACGTGGTCTCTGATTCTTTTCCAGCATGTATTGATTTAAGATACCATGTACCAGCTTACCGTTTATGACTCATACACTCATGTAATACATTTTAGAAGAATAAAATAAAATAGAAAATAAGGTAGTAATGTTTCCTGTCCCACATACGGTATCTGTCTTTTGCCTGTCCGTGAAAGCAGCCCTGATTCTGGAGACCAGCCACTCACATCACCATTCACCTGCAGTGAGGGTTCCTTTCAGAATGTTAGCCCATTCCAAGGCAGTAGCCGTATGTACAGAGAAATCCCAACAAGGTTCTGTGCCTATGTGTCGTTTCCTATCATTCTTTGTGTGCACTTACATAACCTGTATCCAAATTCATATGCCATCTGTTTCCTCGGTTGCCTTTCACGGAGCGGTGGACTTAACTGGTCGTGGTAAACTTTTTAAGATGGCCAATTCCATTCTGGAAAACCCTTCACAGGCAGATGCAGCAACTCAATCAATACTCGGAGGCATACATGTAGCACTCAGCACATAAGCTTGTCCACAGGGTTTGTGTATGCCCTATGTGGACCACTAGCCCAGGAATGCTGCTAAAATCTTATTCCTAGATAATCTAGACTGCCCTTGGCTTTTGATCCCTGAGTATTAACACCTACCCTACAAGGAATACTCTAGCACTTGACTGAACGTCAGAATTATCTGGAAAATGTACTAAAAGCAAGACCTCTGGGGTCCACCCGTGGAGTTTCTGATTCAGTTGGCCTGAGGCGGTGCCCAAATTTGTGCTTTGGTAACAAATTTCCAGGTGATTCTGATTCTGCTGGTCAAGAGAACATACTATGAATACTATCGGGATGCAATTTTGCTGAACATTTCTGATTTGTAATCCTATGTCCCCGGTTGCTATGAATGTGGAAATGACAGCGACTTCTTGCTACAGTCATTTGGTCTGATGGGCATTCATGAGCGAGACAACTAGGAAGAAAACCACATTCCGCTGAGTTCTTATGTGTGAGAATGCGGTTCTTGCACAATTGAGTTACAACCTACCTGAGCATTAACTTTCCCTCAGCACTTACACATTTCTTTATTGTTTCACAAAATTGAATATTGCTGTGGATGCCAGCCTGAAGGTGACTTGGCATTCATCTGATTCCACATCCAATTTTTTTTTTAATTTTGAGGTTCAGTAAGTCCACCCGGCTGTGTCCGCTCTGGTATCATCCTTCCTGTAATTAAGTGCATTCCTTTGAAATGCATATAAAGTCCTTCTTTTATTCTGGGAAAACTGTCTGCTACTTCATTACAATGGATTTTCTTTCTCAGAGGGTCCCAATTATCCTTATGTCCTTCCCTATCTATAATCTTCCCTCTAGCACTCAAAATCTCTAAAATTTCATTCTCTACTAATAATACAATTAACTAGAACTTTACACTGTGTTATGAATTTGATTTTCCTTTTTTTTTTTTTTTTTTTTTTTTTTAGTGTTTGTTTATTTTGAGTGAGAAAGAGAGCACAGGGGAGGGGCAGAGAGAAAAGAAAGACCGAATTCCCAAGCAAGCACCACACTGCTAGCTCAGAGCCCAATGTAGGGCTCAAATTCACAACCCTGAGATCATGACCCGATTTGAAATGAAGAGCTGGATGCCCAACCTACTGAGCCACCAGGCACCCTTAATTTGCTTTTCAACAGAATATATATTTGAACCTGATTTCCTTTTTTCTGTCTAGTCCTTTAATGAAACTAATCTGGGTTTCAGTTTCTTCTTTTAGTTGAGCATACTGATCTGTCATTGTGTCATTTCATTTTTTGCCTCTTGGCTTATTTATGTTCTTACACAGATATCCTGCATGGGAAATTAATAGAAATGGCCTCGACCAAGTTTTCTTTTGTTCCCTAAGTTAATATTTTTTTTTCCAGTCTGGTTTCTCCTTTGTTTCCCATTTGCAATGTGTTATTAAAAAAAAAAAAAAGTTTATTTATTTATTTTGAGAAAGAGCATGTGCAAGTGAGAAGAGGGGCAGAGAGAGGGAGAGAGATTCCCAAGCAGGCTCTGTGTGGTCGGTGCAGAGTTGATGCGTAACCAACTGAGCCACCCAGGCGCCCTGGAAATGTGTTCTTGTCTATTGTTTTTATTACTTGTTTTTTGGGAACAGTTGCCATATCATGTCTCATAATGCCTTTGTGATTATATGGACAGATGTGTCCAAACCTTCTTGTTGCCTGAGATAACACAGTTGAACACCCTTTAGGCCTTTTCCTGCCTTGCAAAACTTCTTTTTCCTATACCACAGCCTTAAAGTATTCTATCAACTTTCCTGTAGTTTCGAGATAACAGAGGGTTGCCAAGGAGGGCAGCCAGATTGGAGCTGTAGGCAGCCCTGTTGTTGGTGTGCTGAACCATGCTTTCTAATCTCAGACTATTACCAGAGTCAACACCATCCAGGCAGGGAGAATCTCTTTTCTCTCATCCTGAGCTTTTCCTCCAATGTCATCTAAGATCCAGCAAAATTAACTACCTTCTGATGCCGCTCTTCTAAAATCTTGCCATGGTAAACGGGTTTTTTTTTTAAGTTTATTTATTTTGAGAGAGAGAGAGAGAGCACAGGGGAGGGGCAGAGAGAGAGAGAGAGAGAGAGAGACAAAGAATCCCAAACAGGTTCTGCACTGCCAGCATGAAGCCCGATATGGGGCTCAAACTCCCGAACCACGAGATCATGACCTGAGCTGAAATCAAGAGTTGGATACTTAACTGACTGAGCCACCCAGGTGCTCTGGTAAGAAGGTTTCTGAGGGTTGCCTTTATGCCCACTATCTATCTGATTCCCTCCTAATTGACAGGTATTACTGAAAACTCTCAGCATTAAAGAATCTAGCATTAGAAGTCCAGCGTTAGGCTAGACTTCTCCTTACTGCCATTTCTAACTGTGGCAAGATCTGAAGAACCACTCTGAAGCACTAAAATGTTTGTCTTCTCTCATTAGTTAAAATCTACAATTTATATGACATGCAATTGTACCCCTCCCTTTCCTTACTAACGTAGTGATTTTTATTCATTATTGTAAGCCATTGCATTTGTGCTCTGACTTCTCAATCTCTTTTTACCATCCACAGTTCCTGCTTCTTGCATGGTTTCCCCTCTAAAACTCATAAACTCATCAAAAGAAGACACCAAGTTGTTTGTTCTTGAATCACCCAAAATACTGGATAAGGCATCCTGTATATAGTACCAATTGAATCCATTTAATTAATTGGAACAAGAATTTTTCTCAAATATCTTCATACACATACTTTTAAAACCACACAGGTAGCTAAGATAAAAGCTAAGAATTTATTGTGTAAAACTTATAGCAGCGCACAAGAATGAATGAGATACATTACAGAATGGGATGTATTAAAATATTCAAATGTACTCTAAATACCAACATCCAATTCACTTTTCAGGATTCTGATTTTAAAGTAGTAGGCTTCTCCAGTATTACTTTGATTCCTAAACCAGACAGAGACCCAGTAAAAAAAGAGAACTACAGGCCAATATCCCTGATCAATATGGATGCAAAAATTCTCAATAAGATACTAGCAAATCGAATTCAATAGCATATAAAAAGAATTATTCACCATGATCAAGTGGGATTCATTCCTGGGATGCAGGGCTGGTTCAACATTCGCAAATCAATCAACGTGATACATCACATTAACAAAAAAAAGAGAAGAACCATATGATCCTGTCAATCGATGCAGAAAAGGCCTTTGACAAAATCCAGCACCCTTTCTTAATAAAAACCCTTGAGAAAGTCGGGATAGAAGGAACATACTTAAAGATCATAAAAGCCATTTATGAAAAGCCCACAGCTAACATCATCCTCAACGGGGAAAAACTGAGAGCTTTCTCCCTGAGATCAGGAACACGACAGGGATGTCCACTCTCACCGCTGTTGTTTAACATAGTGCTGGAAGTTCTAGCATCAGCAACCAGACAACAAAAGGAAATCAAAGGCATCAAAATTAGCAAAGATGAAGTTTTCACTTTTTGCGGATGACATGATATTATACATGGAAAATCTGATAGACTCCACCAGAAGTCTGCTAGAACTGATACATGAATTTAGCAAAGTTTCAGAATACAAAATCAATGTACAGAAATCAGTTGCATTCTTATACACTAATAATGAAGCAACAGAAAGACAAATAAAGAAACTGATCCCATTCACAATTGCACCAAGAAGCATAAAATACCTAGGAATAAAACTAACCAAAGATGTGAAAGATCTGTATGCTGAAAACTATAGAAAGCTTATGAAGGAAATTGAAGAAGATATAAAGAAATGGAAAAACATTCCGTGCTCATGGAATGGAAGAATAAATATTGTCAAAATGTCAATACTACTCAAAGCTATCTATACATTCAATGCAATCCCAATCAAAATTGCACCAGCATTCTTCTCAAAGCTAGAACGAGCAATCCTAAAATTCATATGGAACCACAAAAGGCCCCAAATAGCCAAAGTAATTTTGAAGAAGAAGACCAAAGCAGGAGGCATCACAATCCCAGACGTTAGCCTCTACTACAAAGCTGTAATCATCAAGACAGCATGGTATTGGCACAAAAACAGACACATAGACCAATGGAATAGAATAGAAACCCCAGAACTAGACCCACAAACGTATGGCCAACCAATCTTTGACAAAGCAGGAAAGAACATCCAATGGAAAAAAAGACATTCTTTTTAACAAATGGTGCTGGGAGAACTGGACAGCAACATGCAGAAGATTGAAACTAGACCACTTTCTCACACCATTCACAAAAATAAACTCAAAACAGATAAAGGGACTGAATGTGAGACAGGAAACCATCAAAACCCTAGAGGAGAAAGCAGGAAAAGACCTCTCTGACCTCAGCCGTAGCAATTTCTTACTTGACACATCCCCAAAGGCAAGGGAATTAAAAGCAAAAATGAACTACTGGGACCTTATGAAAATAAAAAGCTTCTGCACAGCAAAGGAAACAACCAACAAAACTAAAAGGCAACCAACGGAATGGGAAAAGATATTTGCAAATGACATATCAGACAAAGGGCTAGTATCCAAAATCTGTAAAGAGCTCACCAAACTCCACACCCAAAAAACAAATAACCCAGTAAAGAAATGGGCAGAAAACATGAATAGACACTTCTCTAAAGAAGCCATCCAGATGGCCAACAGGCACATGAAAAGATGCTCAACGTCACTCCTCATCAAGGAAATACAAATCAAAACCATACTCAGATATCACCTCACGCCAGTCAGAGTGGCCAAAATGAACAAATCAGGAGACTATAGATGCTGGAGAGGATGTGGAGAAACAGGAACCCTCTTGCACTGTTGGTGGGAATGCAAACTGGTGCAGCCACTCTGGAAAACAGTGTGGAGGTTCCTCAAAAAATTAAAAATAGACCTACACTATGACCCAGCAATAGCACTGCTAGGAATTTACCCAAGGGATACAGGAGTACTGATGCATAGGGGCACTTGTACCCCAATGTTGATAGCAGCACTCTCAACAATAGCCAAATTATGGAAAGAGCCTAAATGTCCATCAACTGATGAATGGATAAAGAAATTGTGGTTTATGTACACAATGGAGTACTATGTGGTAATGAGAAAGAATGAAATATGGCCCTTTGTAGCTACATGGATGGAACTGGAGAGTGTTATGCTAAGTGAAATAAACCATACAGAGAAAGACAGATACCATATGGTTTCACTCTTATGTGGATCCTGAGAATCTTAACAGAAACCCATGGGGGAGGGGAAGGAAAAAAAAAAAGAGGTTAGAGTGGGAGAGAGCCAAAGCATGAGAGACTCTTAAAAACTGAGAACAAACTGAGGGTTGATGGGGGGTGGGAGGGAGGGTAGGGTGGGTGATGGGTATTGAGGAGGGCACCTTTTGGGATGAGCACTGGGTGTTGTTTGGAAACCAATTTGACAAAAACTTCATATATTGAAAAAATATATATAAAAAAATAAAAAAAAAAATAAAAAAGACAAAACAAATAAAGTAGTAGGCTTCTTAAACTCAGTTGTACTTCATGATAATGCAACCCACGCTTGTGTGTTGAAAATGTACTACCACTAAGCTACTAAGGAAATTGCGTTTGTGAGATCTGGTTGACATCTAGAAGTTATTCAGAGGTGTTTTTCTACGAGACATTCAGAAAGGGGCTTACAAGCATGGACACTGGAGGAGATGATCTGGGTTCTGGTCTCAGCTCTGCCTTTTTCTTGTCGTGACACTGGCTAGCCTAATCACTCTGTGCCTCAGTTTCCTTATCTACAAAATGGAAGTAACGATAGTCCTCTATAATAGATTGCTGGGAAAATAAAATGAGTTAAGACATAAATGTGCACAAACGATGTCTAGCACGCAGTCTGTGTACCAGATATGTTTGCTGTTGTTCACAGTAACAGAATCACTGATTTACCCACAGCAAGTAAGATACCACCCTTGAAAGAACAGTTTTTTATTAGGCTTAGATTCTGAAGGAGTTAAATGGGCTTTACTATTGCCCAAATATATCCTCCTTTCCTGAGCATCTCCTATTTAACTTGAATAAAATGCCATATTCTCTAACCAAGAAGTCATCAAGTCATTTTAAATGTTTCTACAAGTGATACACTGTAATAATTACCACGAGATATTGTGCTTTGCTGGAGACACTGAACAGAATAACTTAAAATGAGGGCGGCCTTGGAAATACTGGAAATTATCCGCTATAGGAAAGAATGAATAGAGAGACAGACTGGGTGGTTTCATTTGAGAATAACTATAACTTTGTTACAATATCAGTGCCAAAGGTTATTTACTAATGTTATCTCGGAACAAATAATATGGTACTCGTGGAGACAGACCTAGTAATTTTGAGATTAAATATCATATTTCTGAAATGTATTAGATACGGGATAAAACAAGTGAACTCTGTCCCATACTTTCCAGAGTAATAAGCATAGATGGTATTAAGTCATTTATAATTGACTGATAATATAGATCAATTACTTATATAGACTTAATGGAGCATTATATTGGCTTTCATTCACTGAAATTAAAAAAAAAAATTCTTAAAGACTGTCTGAATGATGAAATATTTGACCAAAAGATCTTCGGGGGAAATGATGACATTTTAATACCATAATGAAACAAATTCTGTAAGCTATCCAAAATTTACCTGAGGGAGGGAGTACTTTCCAGCCATCAATGAAATAAGTGTATTTTTCAGAGATTATTTCTATGTAGCTAATAATAATATATGAAGGCAACAAAAATTTTTTTGAGGTACTGAGTGTTAGAGTTAACATTATTTCATTAATTTTTCCTGCATCTTTTGGAATATGGAATGGATAAATGTGAATAAAAAGTATGGGCAAATAAACCCTTATAAAGCCTCCCTCCCCTCCTCCCTCCATCCCTCTCTCTCTTTCTTTCTCCCTTCTTTCCTTCTTTCTCTCTCCCCTCCCTCTGTGCTCTGGCCAACATCTCTTTTCTCATATGTGGGAGACCATGTGATACCCTGAAAATGGCTAACAAAAGCAAAGCAAAAATGAATTCGAGAGCTCTGTGTTTATCACAGAAAATGCTTCTAGCTCTTTTCATATTTCATTTCCTGGGCCTGTATCAGAAGCCTTGCAGTTAATTTTTCACCTTTCTTTAAGATACACAGGGAGGAGAAAATAAATGTCATCACATCACCCACCAACAGATATAAATAAAGTGACCCTCTTTTGACTTTAGAATGCCTACACACATATGATTTGCTGCCCTATAAAATGATTTCAATGATTTATTTTTTAAAACTTCAATTGGACGACCTAGAAGAAATTGGTAAACTGCTAGAAATATATAACCTACCAAAACTAAAGTTGGAAGAAATAGGAAGTTTGAACACAAAGATTACCAGCAATGGGAATGATTCAGGAATTTAAAAACTCCCAAAAAACAAAAGTCCAGGACCAGAAAGCTTCACAAGCGAATTCTATCAAATTTAAAGAAGAGTCAATACCTCTTATTCTCAAACTATTCCAAAAAATAAAAGAGGAAGGAAAATTTCTAAATCCATTTTATGAGGCTGTATTCTCCTGATACCAAATCAAGACAAAGGCTTGACAAAGAGAGAGAGAGAGAGAGAGAGAGAGATAACTACAGGCCAATATCCCTGATGAAGGTGGATGCAAAATTCTTCATCAAAATATTAGTGAACTGAATCCAACAATGCATTTAAAAAAAATCACTTACCAGGGTCACCTAAGTGGCTCAGTCAATTATACGTCCAACTCTTGATTTCTGCCCAGGTCATGATCTCAGGATTCATGGGTTCAGGCCTCCATACATTGGGCTCCACAATGACAGCATGAATTTGGGATTCATGTTTGGGATTCTCTCTCAATCCCCCCCTCCTCTCTCTCTCTAAGTAAATATATAAACTTTAAAATATTGTTATAAAAAATCATTCACTAGGATCAAATGGGATTTGCACATAGGATACAAGGGTGGTTCAACATATGCAAATCAATCAATGTGATACATCACATCAGTAAGAGAAAGGATAAAAGCCATACGATCATTTCAACAGATGCAGACAGAGCATTTGACAAAGTACAATATTCATCATGATAAAAACCCTCAACAAAATAGGTTTAGTAGGAACATACTTCAACACAATAAAAGCCTTCTATGAAAAATTCCAAATTAAACATCATACTCAATGAAGAAAAACAGAGTTTTTGCACTAGGGTCAGGGACAAGACAAGGATGTCCACTCTCACAACTTCTTTCAGCATAGTAATGGAAGTCCTAGCCATAGCAATCAGATAACGAAAAGAAATACAAGGCATCCAAATTGCTAAGGAAGAAATTAAACTTTCACTATTTGCAGGTGACAAGATACTGTATACAGAAAACCTCAAAGTCTCCACACAAAAAAAGACAACAAACAACTAGTAGAACTGATAAATGAATTTAGTGAAGGTGCAGCATATAAAATTTATGTAGTGAAATCTGTTGCATGTCTATACACTAATAATGAAGCAGCAGAAAGAGAAATTAAGAAAACAATCCCAGTGACAATTGCACCAAAAAGACTAAAGTACCTAGGAATGCACTTAACCAAAAAGGTGAAAAGCCTGTACTCAGTAAACTCTAAAATGCTGATCTCTAGAACAGAATAGAAAACCCAGAAATAAACTCACTATTATATGATGAGTTCATCTTCAACAAAGGAGGAAAGACTACATTATGGGAAAAGATAGTATCTTCAACAAACGGTGTTGGGAAAACTGGCCAGCTCTGTGCAAAAGCATGAACCTGGACCACTTTCCTATACCATACACAAAAAATAAGCTCAAAATGGATTAAAGATCGAAATGTGAGGCCTGAAACCATAAAAATTCTAAAAGAAAAGACAAGGGATAATTTCTCTGACACTGGCTGCGGCAACATTTTTCTAGCTCTGTCTCCTGAGGCAAGGGAAATATAAGCAAAAATAAACTTGTGTGACTACATCAAAATAAAAAAGCTTCTGCACAGCCAAAGATATAATCAAGAAAACTAAAAGGCAACTTACTGAAGGGTAGAAGGTATTTGCAAATGACTGTGTGATAAGGGGTTAGTATCCAAAATATATAAAGATCTTAGGCTACTCAACACCCAAAAAACAAACAATCCAGTTAAAAAAGGGCGGAACACAAGAACAGATATTTCTCCAAAGAAGATATCCAGATGGCCAACAGACACACGAGAAGATGTTCAATATGACTCATCTTCAGGGAAATGCATATCAAAACCACAGTGAAAGATAACCTCACACCTGTCAAAATGGCTAACACTGAAAACACCAGAAAGAACAAGCTCAGATGAGGACGTGAAGAAAAAGGAAACTTTGTGCCCATTTGGTGAAAATGCAAACTGGTGCAGCCACTCTGGAAAACAGTATGGAGGTTCCTCAAAAAGTTAGAAATAGAAATATCCTACAATCAGTAATTGCACCTTCTGGGTATTTACCCCCAAACACAAAAACACTCTTTCAAAGAGATACCTGTACCCCAATGTTAAATGCAGCATTATTTACTATAGCCAAATTATGAAAACAACTCAAGTGTCCACCAAAAGATAAATGGATAAAAAAGATATGATATATATATATATATATATATATATATATATGTATATATATATATATATATATATATCATTGGATATTATTGGATATATTAGATATATATATCATTGGATATCATTGGAATATTTTTCAGCCAGAGAAGAGAAAGAGATCTTGTCATTTGCAACAACATGCATGGAGTTACAGAGTATAATACCAAGTAAGATAAGTCTGTCAGAGAAAGACAAATACCACATGATTTCACTGTTATATGGAATTTAAGAAACAAAACAAACGAGCAAAGGAATAAAGGAGAAAGAGAAAAAGAGAGAGAGAGAGGCAAACCAAGAAACAGACGGGTAACTATAGAGAACAAACATGGTTATCAGAGGGGTGGGGGCTGGAGGGGCACAGAGAAAATAGGGGAGGGTATTCAAGAGCACACATTTTATGATGAGCACTGAGCAATGTATAGAATTGTTGAATCACTATTTTGTACACCTGAAACTAAGTAATATTGCTTGTTAACTATCTTGGAATTAAAATTAAAAACTCATCAAAAAATCTTCAATTGTTTTTCATGTATATTTTGCCTTGACATTTAGAGAATGTCCAAGTACTCTGTAGTCAGAAAATATAGGGTGACATTGTTATCAATGTAACAAATTAATATACAACTCAACAAATTCACCTAAAATATTTCACATATATTTGGCCGAACACATAACTAATATTTTTAGGCAAGTGACCAACATTTTATGCAAAAGTGACGAATGTTTTAGGTCTTTTGATTTCAGGAGGTCACATTTTTTTAAAACCCTCATATCACAACTGTTAAAATGGAAGTAGAAAAGCAATACAGTCACAATTATGAGACATTTAATTTTGCTTTGACTTTCTTGTAAATGTAGGCAAACAGAGATTACATGGTTTTCACTGTTTGATAGAAGTGGTCTATCAAATTTTCTACAGTGTCAAAACTTTTGCTAACATTGAATGTGAAGCTTAATGGGTTATTTTAATCTTCAAGAGAACATATATAGACCATGCCTTTGAAATGAGTTTTAGCATCAAGACAGAAGGGTTTTTTTTTATTCTTTTTATTTCTTTTGATTAAACCATTAAGTTTAATATTAAAATTGAATAAAGACAGATCCATGGCTATCTGTTGGTCTACCCTAATAATTAAATTACAACTTGAAAATCTAATAGAATGCATGCCTTTCTCAAAGACTTGCTTTTTCTTTTTTTAATTTAATTTTGAGAGCAACAGAGGCAGGAGCCCCAAGTTAAATTTTAAATTTTAGAAATGACTTGTAACTAAACCAATTTTTTAAATGCTTATTTATTATTTTCAGAGACAGAGGACACATGCATGTGCAAACAGGGGAGGGGCAAAGAGAGAGGGAGAGAGAATCCCAGGCAGGCTCCATGCTGTCAGCACAGAGACCAACGTGGGGCTCAAACCCGCGAAACTGTGAGGTCATGACCTGAGCTGAAACCAAGAGTCAGACGCTTGACTGACTGAGGCACCCAGGTGCCCCTCAACGAGTTGCTTTCTTAAAAAAATCTTTTTTAAATAAGACTCAAGTGACCTACTCTTTTTTTTATTCAAGCCCTGGTAAAAACCCGATATTCCACTGTTTTTCTCATCTTTGTGCTTAGGATCTAGCACAAGGCTTGGCACAGAGAGCACATGTTAAACATTTGTGGAGTTGTTGTACTGAGGGCATATTTTTCCAGAAGCGTTTTGGTTGACATTCCATGATGAGAGTTTAATGATCTGACACATGTTCTCCCTTAGGTAGAAGACCACTATACTGCACTTGAAGGTAAGCCAAGGGGTTGCCAGAGAGTGACATCAGATCGGCTCAAGAATCTGAACTAATGCATAATTAAAATGCCAACGTTCCACACACGGCAGCAGACATAATGTTCAAGACTGACAGCTTCCATCCCTGGCGTCCTTGAAGCCTGTCCGAGTGACCGGAATGCTCGCTGTATCCCCAGCTTAATGGGACAGGCTGACTTGGTGATTAGACTTAGTGCCTCCAACCTACTAGGTCATCCATTTTGAAGGCCATAATTATTAAAGTTAAAAATTGGTTGAGCTGCCGGGGTGCTTGGATGGCTCAGTTGCCTAAGCATCCAACTCTTGATTTCAGCTCTGGTTATGATCTCATGGTTTGTAGGTTCATGCCTGTCATCAGGCTCTGTGCTGATAGCACAGAATGTGCTTGGGATTCTCTCTCTCTCTCCTCTGTGCACTCTCTCTCTCAAAATAATATAGACATTTAAAAAATTGGTTTAGTTGCAAGTCATTTCTAAAATTAAAAATTTAACTTGGGGTGCCTGGGTGGCTTAGTTGGTTAAACATCTTGAATCTTGATCTCTAGTCAGATCACAATCCCGTGGTTCAAGAGTTTGGGCCCCTCATCAGGCTCTGCACTCACAGCACGGCACCTGCTTGGTATTCTCTCTCTCCCTCTCTCACTGTTTTTATCTCTCTCCCTCTCTCTCTGCCTTTCTCTCACTCAAAATAAATGAATAAACATTAAATAAATAAAATAAAATAAAATAAAATTCAACTTGATTGTTTTTATTGGAACTGTTAAAAGTTTCTCTGAGATTGGAGAAACTTGAAGAACATCTCTAGTAAGAGCCACAATTTGGGAATATCTAAGTTTTTTAAATAATTTTAATGAAAATTTAAAAATATTCATAAATATTAACAGAATGGTGCAATGAACACCCAAATACTGACCTCAAAGATTTTACAATTAATATTTTGTTCTATTTGCTTTATCACATGCCTATGTAACTATGTTTGCATCCATATTTATTTTGACATATTTCAAAATAATGTGCCACTAAATCCTTCAACATACCCACTATCAACTACAGTTCAATAATTGTAGGTGGATTCATGTGTGAGGGGGGAAGGGGGGGTAACTTAATATAATGAAATATACAAATCTAAAGTATACCATTTAATGAGTTCTGGGGCATATCTATTTTTAATTCATACAACTATTCTATACACATTTAGGAAAGTATATCCTGAGCATTCTTTATCCCAGTCTAGGGACTGTAAACAGATAATCAATAGCTTCTCACGTAGAAAAAAAGCTATTAAAATGTAAAATTTTCTTTAAAGTGGACAGCTAGAAATATAACCATTTGGTTTACCCAGTTTTGCAAATAATTTTTCAATTCACACTATGAGAATCAGTTTGGAAGTGGGGACAAATGTAACCCTCACCAAGAGGCTAATTATATTAGATCAGCCTTTTCCTTCATTCACCTGAAAGAATACAAGAGACATGAGTGGACACACCATACGTGTGAAGCTCTGCCCTAAGTTATATAAAACGTGCCAACAAAAGAAAATGCCACAAAAATTGATGTGAAATACACATGTCAGATGATACTGTTTGGCATTTCACAGTTACAGGCAGAGACGTTGTGTATATGTGCATGTGGCCATACTCTCAAGGAAGTAAGAGCAGCACCATGAATAAAATTGTATAAATACTCCAGCATGGTAAAATGAGAGAGAGAGAGAAAGATAGAGAGATAACCCCCAGAAAATCATCCACATAATATATCAGAGCTTAATAACCTCTATAGTCATAACCATGTGAACATTTTTTTTCCCTCAGGTTGAGGCCAAAATTGCTGTAATTGTGTTGTCATTTATGTCCCCAGAAAAGTTTAGCTCCTAAGAACATCTGCTCTACAGTCCTTGCCCCTCTATTTTTTCATCTAATAACACAAATGGGGTTCACAAAACTCCGTGTCACCAACAATCTGGCCAATGATCACGTGCATTGCTGACTTAAAAATTCTCTCCCCTGTTAGACCAAGATCTAAAAATAAATCTGGTCAAAATGAACACACATCATAATGTATCTCAGGCTTCAACAAGGAGGTGTGTTCTTTTTAATGGCATTGAAATAATGCCATACACGTAAGTTTACTTTGACCCTGGGATAATGATCTGAGCCTACATGAAGAGTTAGAAGGTCAATGACTGAGCCACCCAGGCGCCCCACACATAATTTTACTTTGAGATAGACGACTTTAAATTTCACATACACTGATGGCACAAACAGGTATAATTTCATTGTTAGTGTCTCCTTCAACTTAAAAAAATAATTATACCAAATTTAAGATATACTAATTATACATACAGTAAAGCCCAGTGAAAAGAATAGTGCATAACGAATTAGAACAATAGAATTCTAAGGTTCTAGCCTAAGTTGTGCTGATAAACTGTGTGGTCTCAGCAAAACCATTTCATTCCGTGGACCCTCATTAATTTTGCTTGTAAAAAAAAAAAAAAGAATAAGGTAATTGGCTAGAAGAAGTTTCAGGCTCTTTCCAAATCTGAAGTTCCATTATTCTAAGAATATTCTGTATAGGCAGACTCTCTTTGATCCTTTTTTCTCTGTTAATTGTAATAGATTAGAATGCCATCCCGGGAAAGGCACTAAATTTTCAATTGCATTTTCTTTTCTACCTCATCAGTCAATGCTGTTCAAATACGTTTATATTGGCTCATGTTCTAGGCTTAATGCTAGCTACATTTTTATGCTGTTTGAGCTGGTTCAAACTTTAAGAGTGATGCAAAACGGTGATTCTACCAGGAACACTGGTATTGAGCGATTATAAGGTTTTATATTCATTTAAGAAGCATTTCACCAAATAGCTTCTCTTTTCATATTGTTCCCTGGCCGACCAACTATTAATCAAGCTCTCCATCTCTCAGTATGGTAAAAGTCAAATGGATTTTGTCATCAACTGAGCCATCTGTCTCCTCCTACTGTTCTGTTATTTTTCTTCTTATTTTTGAAACTCTTCAACTGAAATTAGAAACGGAGGAGGAGGAGGAGATAATCAGCGAATACAAGAATAAAAGATTCTCGTAGGCTTTGATTAGTTTCGAATACCCAGGCCGTATGAGGTATAAATATCATTTCCTATAGTTTTGTATCCATTCAAGAGTTTCAGATGCATTTTTCCGGGAAATCAAATTAGAGATTCCCAAGTAGTATGGACGCAATAAAATCTGTTTGTTTTAAGATGGGCATAATGGTGTGAGGTCCTGGATACTAAAGACATATGAATTCTCTTTACCAAAAGGAAAGGAAGCCCCATATCTGTGTTCCTTGTATTCATCTGCTCTGTGCACAGAGAGTGCCAAGGGCTCTTATCTTTAGAGATGTGAGATTTCCTTCAGGAAGTGCTGAAAATACTTCCTACCATTCCCTTGTCCATCTGTCATAAGCCAATGACTTACTTCTCATGTTTTATTGGGGAGGGGGCTCTGCCTGCATGAATCAAGGTGTTTGAAATGAGAGGCAAAGAGAGGGCAGAGCCAAGGAGAGGATGCAGAAGTGTGTGTCCTGAAAAGAAGGACCCCTACACAGAAGCCTTACGTAATACTGGAAACCCTACTGCAGTACCCATGGCTGATGGCCACCTAGTCCTTTCTTAAGTGTATCCTCCATAGAAAGCTCGATTTTCTAGAAGCAGCCCATTTGATAACTGATCATCACCAACGATTAGGAAGCTTACTTTCATGCAGGACAGAAGTGCTATCTCCTTGTTACCTTACACAAGCTAGTCCTGTGCTGCCAGGTACAAGTCTACTTTGCTTTCTGCTTGCTGGCCTTTAAATAATTTAAAGACAAGAGTTCGTCCTTCCTAGTAGTCTCCTTTTTCTGTAGAGTAAACCCAAGCAGTTCCTTTGGTGGGTCCCTGTGCTTTCTGGATTCCCCAGCCTTCTGGTGACTCTTCTCTGAATATCCCCCAAATTTCCCAGCTACTATTATATTCAGGTATTTAAATGAGTTCAAAACTCTCCTTCGGGTGTTGTCTGCCTTATCAACTGAAAATCCCCTTTGATGAGACAATTTTTACTACACTGAACATTTCGTTGAGGAAACACAGAGGACTTCCACTTTTATTATACATAGTTGAAGTTTTTTTGTTTTTTTTTTTTTAATTTTGCAACGAACATCATTTCTCGTGTAATAACAAAATAATGTCTAAAAAATACGAGGGCGCTGCAATCCTTCTACTATAAAAGATGACGAGCATTCCTGGCCTGGAAATTCTCTGGCCATCTGACTTAATCCTCTGTCCATCTCATCTGACTTCATGGACAGTTAAAATCAAGATCAGATAGATTTATTTTGTCATCTTCCTGACTGATAGGAACAAATCTTGCTATCTATGGGGGGTCAGGATTTAGGCTTAGAAGCTATCACTGTTTGAACAGTATTTTGTATATTTTCCAAAAACTTTTAGGAGAAGCCATTCTTCTGTTTCTTTGTTTAAAAAAAAAAGCCAATTTTTTTTTTTTTTGGTATGAAGACCTGTAAGTATTTTTGCATCAGATATTTGCAAGAACGTACTGTCTTGTTCTACCAAAAACAACACAAACTAGTCTCAAAGATTTAAACCTAATTCTGAACATATGAAATCCTCTAAATCTTTAAGAAAAGAATGTGTCTGAAACAGAGGCAAATTCTGGAGAAGGCCATCTGTAGATGGGTTACACCTCAAAGAAGAACTATGTCTTATTCAATTTGGGGTTGTCTGGCCCCAGCCCTAGTGCTGGACACATGCTCCTCTGGTGCTGGGGTCTAGAAGCACCCCGTGGTAAGTTATCCTATTATTAGCCTAGGGGCAATGGATAGTGCCTGCTGCTTCTCCTTTTCTGCCTTTTTAAAAAGCTTATTTATTTTGAGAGTGAGAGTGAGAGTGAGAGAGAGAGAGAGAGAGAGAGAGAAAATGAATGTGCACAGGGGAGGGGCAGAGAAAGAGGGAGCGAGAATCCCAAGCAGCCTCCATGCTGTCTGTGCAGAGCCCAACACAGGGCTTGATCCCATGAAGGGTGAGATTGTGACCTGAGCTGAAATCAAGAGGCGGACACTTAACCACCTGAGCCACCGAGGTGTCCCACCTCTTCTGCCTTTTGATAAAACTACACAGATCTCTGAGTATTACCGGGCATGGGCTGGAAAAGTAATTCCGGATAACTTTTCCTTGTCATTTAATTACACAATGAGAAACAAATAAGTACAAAACAGAGAGCAAATAGTATCAGCCTTGCTTGATACATGACACATAGTAAGAGCACAGCTATCCATGCGACTGATCTTGAACCTATTTCTCAGACTGGAGAGACCTCAAAAATGTTTCTGAAATCCCCTACCCCACAAGCCCTGGTCTGGTGCAACATGGGATAGGAGGTGGTACGGAAGTGTTATTGTTTCATCAGAACTCCAGGGGCTCCAATGCTCCTGGACTTATCTGAAACTACTTGGATTGTTATAGGGGTTGATTACATAGAACCTAAACTTCTGCTTAAAGGAGGCAGTGACATTCATGGCAGTTCCGATGTCCAGGGACTCTTTCCAAGGAGTCCCTGGACTGAGGGGCTACAAGAGGCATACCTAAATGGTTTGGAATTTGAAGACCATGATTTTCCCAGAATTTCAACGCACATTTATTTTTAAACACTGCATCTCAACAGGAATCATGCAGCAATACAAGCCGTATATAATTCGAATCCATGGGGGGAAATGGGTGATGGGCATTGAGAGGGCACTTGTTGGGATGAGCACTGGGTGTTGTATGTAAGCCAATGTGACAATAAATTATATTAACAAAATAAAAAAATAAAATAACTCACTGAAAAAAGTTTATGATCTACAATGGCAGTAAAGCCACTGTTTTATCAATTTATGAGGATGTATAATGAGGTCAATATGTTATGTGAAGTGTTGGAAAGAAAGAAAAAACATACTTTAACTAGGTTATACATGTAACCTATACTCCAGTTTTAGAAAAACTAAATATTTAGACATGGTTGTGTATTAAAGTAAGTAATAGAAAATTACAGCAAACCATTAAAAATATGTATTGTCTATTATGCACAAGCAATAAAAAGTATCCAGTGGAGGTTCCTTGGTGGCTCAGTGAGTTGAGCAGGTGGATCTTAATTTCAGGCTTAGGTCATGATCCCAGGATCATGGGATCCTGGGATCAAACCCCACATTGGGCTCTGCACTGAGTGTGGATATTCTCTCTCTCTCTCTCTCTCTCTCTCTCTCTCTCTCTCTCTCTCAAAAAAAAAACCCCACAATACAGTGACCTTTTAATATGTAAGATAAAAATACTATCTGCTTCACTTTATACTACTATGCAGGTTCACACATTCTTAGAACATGCCACTTAATAGCTTCTTCACTGAACTCATAATAATGTCCATTTTGTTAGGCCACACACTCCTCCTGAACAAGTTCTGTGCTCACTACATCATTCTCCATCCTTAATATTTCTCAAGGTGACAGTAATATATTAGGTGTTAAATATATGTGTATTAAATCAACAAACCTACGAATGAATGGTCCCTTATAGAGTAGGCCATAGAATTCTACAAGGGACATGGAGAACCGGATCAAGTTTAAACACCTGTCATCACCATGAATAAACCCAGATCCACCATGAATAACAGTAATTTTAAGGAGGTTCATTAGTTTATGGCCTAGCACTTAATAGAAACTTAATTACTCCACATGTTTTCGCCTGCTATTTACATCCAGAGTCACATATCCTAAGTTGATATCCAGAATCAACTCCTTTTTCCTTTAAGTTTATTTTTTTCCTTAAATTTTATATATTTATAACAGACAGAACCAGGAGATCCTGATCTGAGCCAAAACCAAGAGTCAGATGTTCAACCGACGGAGCCACCCAGACTCCCCCAGAATCAACTCCTTTTAAACCATGACATGAATTCCATGTTAAGTCCTCCCTCCCATATTTTCTTGGGTTTTTCCCAAAGGCTACATTTCTATGAAGTGGAAATCCAAACATGCAATAATATGCACAATGGCATTATTTTCAATAAAACAAACAGCTACTATAGCCACATTGACTCAGCAACACTTAAAGCAAGAAAAAAAAAATAATTACAAGCATTTACCAAGGCACAAAACTAAGAGAACTACAAGCATTTACCAAGGCACAAAACTAAGAGAAACCCCAAGAAAGAAATCACAAGGATTTCCATTATTCTCTATCAATTATGTATATCTGAGTATCATATATTCTGGAAGAGAAGCTGAAAGGCTGGGAAGTTGAATAGAACTTTTGTTGGGATTTCCCAGTTAGCACAACAAAGTGAGAGCTCTAGTCCTGAGAAGGAAGAATCCAATGGCTCGGGATTATGAAAACTACATTATAAAGAGTTAGGGCAAATTGAATATAAATTGGACCTCATGTCTTCAGATTATCTGGCTCCTGAAATTAAGATTATCAGGACTAGCATGGAGGTAATTTTCTATGAGGATGGGCCACCACTTGCCAAAATGAAGAATACACATGAAATCAAAAGACTTTTCAGTTGTTCTATATCCCAACAAAAAGAATGCATAAGTCTGGGAACCTAGGGGGAAGACGGTGAGTGGCCCTACTTACCATCACCCTGTGACACACTCGGAAAATCTGTTTTCCTTTCCCAAAAGTCTGGCTTCTGCATGGTTAGAGGTCTAGGTACCCACATGTGACTACTGACAGAGTCAAAGAAAGAATCCCAGTGAACTTCACACTGTTCCATCTGTCATGGCACTGTGGTCTCTTTGGGCTCAGAGAGCAGGAGGTAAAAAAATTAACCAGTCTGGCAAGGCTCTCTGATCCTGATTTTTATGAGGAGTGCAAGCTGGTGGAAATTAAAGACCTAAAAACATGGAGAGGTATGCCATGCTTACAAATCAGATAGCTCAAAAATTTTAAAGTGCCATTTCTCCTCAAACTGATTTATAAAATAATGCAACCCCACTTACCACCCTAGCAGGTTTTTTTTAACCAAGAAAATAATCTGATAAACAGATTCTAAAATGTTTATAGATTAGCAAAAAATTAGAAATGTGGAAATCATTTTGAAACAAAAACATTGTTGAAGGACTTATACTACTTGATTTAATGACGTATTATGGAACTATTGTAATTAAGATACTGGGCTATGGATACCAGGAAAGACATATATATAAATGGAAGAGGATAAGAATCTACAAAAAAGCCAACATTTATATAATCAATTATTTTTTGGGTAAGTGGTCAAGATAAATGAAAAATAATATTTTCAATTAAAAGTTAAACTAAACATACACATATTTAATGGTTCAGCAGTTCCAGTCTTAGATATTATATGCCATATATGTGTGTGTGTGTGTGTATACACACACACACACACACATATATACATTTACCATCTTAGATATTATATTCCATATATACACACACATATATACATATATAGGAAATATATGTATGCCATATATACATATATATATATAAAATGAAAATGCACATATTTGATCAAAAGACATGAAAAATGTTTGCAGAAAAATGTGCTATAGTCAAAAACCAAAAATGAAAAAAATGTCCATTACCATTAGAATGGATGAATGTGATACGTTTGTATACCAGGTAAAATATTAAAAACAAACACATTTTAAAAAGCTTAAAAATCAATGATTCTTATGTGTGTGAAAGAAATGAGGTCACAGGGCATGTCAGTGCTCCCAGAATTGGATAGACAGACCGGCAAATGCATAGAATCACAATTACTAGAGCAGAAGCACACAATGAAAAATTACACAGGAACCAGGACACGGAAGGAAAACCTAAAGTGTAATTGAGCAATTGCTGAAGGCTCAGTGGGGGCAAGTCTCAGAGATAAAAAAAAAAAAAAAAACACAGAAAAACCCAATCATAGGAGCCCCATACCTTTTCAGTTTTACCTCCAGGAGCTTGAGTGGGTTGGCACAGTGATTATTAGAGAAAAATCCTCTCATGCCACCTGCCTGGGGAGAGAAAAGGAACCATTTTGAAATAAACCAGAGCCTTCTACCCTTACCAAGTTCTGACTTGAAGAGACACTATTTAGCCAGAGCCTAACCTATTGGGTTTTTGTCAAAGGCTGAATGCCCCGAGGAAGTGAAATACCCAACTCTAGCTAGTTCTAGCCTTCAACATGGAAGAAGCAAAATACCAATCTCTGGCCCCCTCTACCTATCTTGTCCCACTTTTGTGTGAGGAGGAAGTAAATGAGAAGCACCCTTGAAGTTCACAGCCAAGAGAAACAGGCTTACTAAAAGACCGCGTCCTCATCCCTGGACTAGACATTGCTTTCTCTTCCCTAACACCTTACCATCACATTACTAAAGAATACTATATAGCAGTCCCTCTTGCCCAGTACATCAGGTCTAGCAATCAAGAAAAAAAAATTGCAAAAAATACTACCAGGCAAAAATCACAAATTGAAGAGAGAGGGCAAACATAAGAAACAGACTCAGATGTGGCATAGGTGTTGGAATTATCAGACTGAGAATTTAAAACAACTATAGTTAACAAGCTGAAGATTCTCAAGGCTAAGGTAGAGAGTATGAAAAAAGTACAGTCAGTGCAAGCAGAGGAAAAGAAGTTCTAAAAAAAACTATAAACAGAAAGAAAGAAAGAGAGAAATGGCAAAGATCAAAAACACAATAATGGAAGGAAAAAATGCCTTTGATGAGTTTATTAGGAGAATGTACACAGCTGGGAAATGAGTCTATGAGCTTGAGAATATTTCAGTAGAAACTGACTACGCTGAAAAGCCCAGAGAAAAAAAAAGACTTGAACAAAAATAAGACAAAAACAAAACCCAAAAGCCCTAGAATAGAATATCCTAGAATAGTGGGACAATTACAAAAGGCTTATAATACATGTAATGGCAATTCCAGACACCAAAGAACAAAAGAAGGAAACAGAAGAGAAATATGAAAACCAACGACTGACAATTTCCTCAAATTAATGTCAAATATGAACACATAGATCCGGAAATCTCAGGAAAAGCAAACTAAATAAATACCAAAAAATATACACCTACACATATATTCAAAGTATGAAAAAATATGAGATAAAAAAAATCTGAAAGAACTCAGAGGCAAAAGAACTTTGCATAAGGAGGAGAGATAGGATGACATCCAACTTCTCAAAATCTACACAAACAAGAAGAGAGCAGAATGAAATATTTAAATTGTTGACAAAAAAATGTAGAATTTTGTATCCCACAAAATTTATTCAAAAGTAAAGTAGAAATAAACACTTTCTCAGATAAACAAAAATTGAGGAAACCTATGGCCAGGAAACCTGTAGTGCAAGAAATGTTGTCAAGAGTCATCAGAGAAAAAGAAAAGGAAATACATCAAAACTTGGATCGACATAAAGAGCATAGAGCATTGGACTTTGGCTCAGGTCATGATCTCATGGTTGGTGAGTTCAAGCTGCATATCAGTCTCTGTGCTGACAGTTTGGAGCCTGGAGTATCCTTCACATTCTTATCTCCTGTTCTCTCTGCCCATCTCCCTCCCTCCCTCCCCCCCCCCCTCCAAAAGTAAACATTAAACATTTTTAAAAAATAATGCCAACAATATATTTTATTATGTAATCATATATGTGTGTATGTATACACACACATTATATATATGTATATATATATATGCATATATGGATATATGCATATATATATACATATACATATATATATATATATATATAAGCGTTTATATATGCCTATAATAGGCTTTTGTATAAGTAAGAGGAATGATAGCAATGGAACGAAGGATGAAGAAGAGTTATTATTATTTTGTTTTTTAAAATACATTACTTGTGAAGTAACATAGCATAATATGAAAATGGACTTGGATTTGTCATAAATATATATTGGGAAGTGAAGGAGAACCCTGGAAAACAGCTAAGTATAATCCACAAGCTAAGGGAAAAGAGAAGAGAGTATCACATACAATGCTCAATCAAAATTGCAAAAGGCAGAAAAAGAGTGGAAGACAAAAATAGGAACTAACAATAAGGGCAACAAAGAGAAAACAAGCACCAATATGAAAGATATTAATCCAACTATATAAAATTATTACTTTGAACATTAATGGTTTAAACACACGAGTTTAAAGAAAGACATTGTCAGAGTGGATAAAAAACAAGGCCCAACTATATATTGTCTACCAGAAATTGACTTTCAACATAAGGATACATAGAGATTGAAGTAAATAAATGGAGAAAGACATATCACATCAATATTAATCAAAAGATAGCAGGGGTAGTTACATTAATTTCAGAAAAGAGCCGACTGTAGACCAAGGAGAGTTATCAAGGAGAAAGAATGATAAATAAGTCAATTCTCCATGAATACATAACAATCCTTAACGTGTATGCACACACCTAACAAGAGAGTGTCAAACTTTGTGAGACAGTAACTGATAGAATTGCAAGGGGAAATTGATGAATCAACCATTATAGGTGGAGGCTTCAACACCATTCTATCAGAAATGGACAAATCCAGCAGGCAGAAAATTAGTGAGGACATAGTTGAACTCAACAACACCATCAATCAATTACATATAATGGACATCTGTAAACTTTCTCCATCCAACAAAGACAGAATACACATTCTTCTCAAGCTCACCTGGAATATTCACCAAGATAGAGAACCAATTCTGGGCCCTAAAACAAAACTTAAACTTCTAAGAATAGAAATCATACCATGTCTGCTCTCATACCACGATGGAATTTAACCAGAAATCAATAACAGAAAAAGGGGTGGAAAATTCCAAAGTACATGGAGATTAAACAATGAACTTTTAAATAACAGATGGATCAAAAAAGAAATCTTAAGTTTAAAAATATTTTGAGTTAAATTAAAATTCAAACATCATTTATCAAAATTCATAGGATACAGGAAAAGCAGTGCTTAGAAGGAAGTTTATAGCACTGAATGCATATGTTACATATAAGAAAAAACTTAAGTCTATAATGTCAGCTCCTACCTTAGGAAACAAGAAAAAGATGAGCAAATAAAATTCAAAGTATGTAGAAAATAAATAATAAAATTTTGAGTAGAAATCAATGAACTGAAAATAGGAAATCGATATAATCAATCAAGGAAAACAGAAGTTGATTCTTCAAAAAGCTGAATAAAATTTATAATCTAGTCATACTTGCCAGGAAAGAAGAAAGAGAGAACACAAAGTCCTAATATCAGAAGTAAAAGTGGAAACATCCCTGGAGATTGAAAGGACAATCAAGAAGGGGCACCTGGGTGGCTCAATGGGTTAAGCGTCCGACTTTGGCTCAGGTCATGATCTCACAGTTTGTGAGTTTGAGCCCCACATTGGGATCTGTGCTGACAGCTCAGAGCCTGAAGCCTGCTTCAGATTCTGTGTCTCCCTCTCTCTGCTCCTCCCCTGCTCATGCTCTGTCTCTCTCAAAAATATAAACACTGGAAAAAAGGAAGTACAATCAAGAAATTCTATGATTAAGTCCATACCCACAAATTTGACAACCTACGAGAAATGGATGAATTTCATTAAAGACACAATCTGCCAAAATCCGCAAGACATATGCCAGCTGAATAGACCTACATATACTAAAGAAGTTAAATAAATAATTAATAACTTTCCAAAAACGGAAAGCACCAGACTGAGAGAGGTTTCCCTGGTCAATTCTAACAAATACTTAAGGAAGAATTGAAACCTATTATCTATAGTCTCTTTTGGTACATAAAAGCAGAGGTCATACTTTCTAACTCATTCTAGGAGACAAACATCACCCAAATAACAAAACCAGACAAACACATTATAAGAAAAAAAATACTACAGACCACTGATTCTCATGAACATAGATGTGAAACTCTCAACAAAATATAATGTAAAAATAAAATTACATACCATGACCAAATGGGATTTATTCCATGAATGGACAATGACAAGCTAAAGAAGAAATATCATTTTATCACATCAATAGATGCAGAAAAAGCAACTGACAAAATCAAACATACATTCATGGTAACAATTCTCAACAAACTAGAACTAGAGGGAAACTTACCCAACTTGATAAAGAATGTATACAAAATCCTACAACCAGTAATTAATGGTGAGTAGAAGTTTTCCCTATAAGATCAAAAGCAAAGCAGGATGTCCCCCCTCACCACTTCTTTTCAACATCATAGAAGTCCTAGTTTTGTTTTGTTTTACTTTTTCTAATGTTTAATTATTTTTGAGAGAGAGAGAGCAAACGAGCACAAGCAGGGGAGGAGTAGGGAGAGAGGGAGACACAGAATCAGAAAGAGGCTCCAGGCTCTGAGCTGTCAGCATAGAGCCCAATGCAGGGCTCTAACTCACCAACTGTGAGATCATGACCTGAGCCGAAGCTGGACGCTCAACCAACTGAGCCACCGAGGCGCCCCCATAGAAGTCCTAGTTAATGCAGTAAGACAAGAAAAAAAGAAGAAGAAGAAGAAGAAGAAGAAGAAGAAGAAGAAGAAGAAGGAGGAGGAGGAGGAGGAGGAGGAGGAGGAGGAGGAGAAGAAGAAGAAGAAGAAGAAGAAGAAGAAGAAGAAGAAGAAGAAGAAGAACAACAACAACAACAACAACAACAACAACAACAACAACTAAAATTGTTATGGTTCACAGATGAGATGTTAAAAATCTGAAAGAACCGATGAAACAAAAACAAAAACAAAAAAACCCACTTGGAACCAGTAAGTAATGATATCAGTGTTGCAGTATACAAAGTTAATATACACAAGTCAATTGGTTTCCTATGGGCGGGGGGAAAGGTGGGTGAAGAAAGTGAAGGGAATTAAAAGGTACTAGCTTCCAGTTTTAAAACAAATGAGGCAGGGAGCCTGGGTGGCTCAGTCGGTTAAGTGGCCGACTTGGCTCAGGTCACGATCTCACAGTCCGTGAGTTTGAGCCCCACGTCGGGCTCTGGGCTGACCGCTTAGAGCCTGGAGCCTGTTTCAGATTCTGTGTCTCCCTCTCTCTCTGACCCTCCCCCGTTCATGTTCTGTCTCTGTCTCAAAAATAAATAAACGTTAAAAAAAAAATTTTAAACAAATGAGGCATGGAAATGAAAAGTGCAATGTAATAAAAATACTATAATGGTCAATAATACTGTAATAATATTGTATGTTGACAGATGGCCATTATACTTTTTGTGGTGGGCAGTGAGGTATGTATACAACTATCATATCACTATGTTGTACACCTGAAACAACCACAAAAATGTATGCCAATTATACTCTAATTAAAAAAAAGACACTTGTAAAAAATACTACCTTCCTATATACCAACAATAAACAAGTGCAATTTGAAATGAAAAACAATACAATTTATAATAGTAAATACCCCCAAATGAAATTCTTTGGTGTAAGTCTAAAAAGTATGTACAAGATCCATGAGAGAAACTTCTAAACTCTGATAAAAGATATCAAGGAAGAAATAGAAGGAAAGACGTTCCATGTTCATGAATAAGACCCAATACAGTCAGGATATCTTCCAAAATTGAGCTACAGATTCAATGCAATCCCAATCAAAATATCAGCAAGTTATTTTGTGGATAAAGTGATTCTGAAGTTTATATAAAGAATCAAAGTTACCAGAATAGTCAACACAGTATTGAAGGAGAAGAACAAGTTGGAAAACTGAAACTACCCAACTTCAAAACTTACTATAAAACTACAGTAATAAATACACCGTGGTATTGCCAGAAGAATACTAAATAGATCAATGCAACAGAAGAGAAAGCTCAGAAGAGATATGTGTAAATACAGCCCACTGATGTCTGACAAAGATACGGATGAAGTACAATGGAGTAAGGAGAGTCTTTTCAACAAATGATGCTGGAACAAGAGGACATTCAAATGCACAAAGTGGGGGCACCTGGGTGGCTCAGTCGGTTGAGCGTCCGACTTCAGCTCAGGTCACGATCTCATGGACCGTGAGTTCGAGCCCCGCGTCAGGTTCTGGGCTGATGGCTCAGAGCCTGGAGCCTGCTTCCAGTTCTGTGTCTCCCTCTCTCTCTGCCCCTCCCCCGTTCATGCTCTGTCTCTCTGTCTCAAAAATAAATAAACGTTAAAAAAAAAATTTAAAAAAAAACAACAAATGCACAAAGTGTAGACAGAGTCCTCACATCTTCATGAAAATTAATTCAAAAGGATCATGCACCTAAATATAAAATTATAAAACTCCTAACAGATAACTTAGGAGAAAATCAAGACGACTTTGGTTTTGATGATGGTTTTTTACGAACACAGAAGTGCAATTTACTAAGGAAATAATTGGTAAGCTGGACTTCATTAAGTTAAATATGTCTCTTCTATTAAAGACATTGTTACAAGAATGAGAAGATAAGACACACTGGGAGAAGTTATTTGCAGAAGGCAAATCTTTTATCTATTTTTTAGGTTTATTTATTTATTTTGAGGGTGGGGGGAGGGCAGCAAGAGGGGGAGACAGAGAGTCCCAAACAGGCTCTGCACTGGTAGTGCAGAACTTGACATGGGCCTCGAACCCACCAATTGTGAGATCGTGGCCTGAGCCCAAACCAAGTGTCAAATGCTTAACCTCCTGAGCCACCCAGGTGTTCCCAGAAGGCATATCTTATAAACGACTGTCCTCTAAAGTATACAAAGAGTTCTTAAAATCGTAGGAAAACAACTTGATCAAAAAGTGAGTCAAAGACCTTTGCAGAACACTTCACCGAAGATGACATAAAAATGGCAGATAAGCATCTGAAAAGATGCTTCACATCAGACACTATCAGATAAGTGCAAGTTAAAACAAGATATCCCAAAAATCTATTAGAACAGCCAAAATCCAGAATGCTGACAATACCAAATTTGGGTGAAAATGTGGAGCAAAGGGACCTCTCATTGATTGCTGGCACGAATGCAAAATGGTACAGTCACTGTGGAGTAGGTTAGTGGTTTCTCACATAACTACACATACTCTTACCAAATGATCTAGCAATCATGTTCCTTGGATTTACTCCGAGGAGTCAAAAGCTGAACTCCAACCAAAATCTTGCACACGGATGTTTACAGCAGCTTTATTCATAATTGCCCAAACTTGGAGGCAACCATAACGCCTTTTAGTAGGTGAATGGATAAAATGTGATTCATCTAGAAAACTGAAAATTTTTCACTGATAAAAAAATGAGCTGTCAAATCATGAAAAGACACAGAAGGAACACGAGGGCAGCTCACTGAGTGAAAAATGGCCATCTGAAAAGGCAGCATACTGTATGATTCCAACTAAATGACATTCTGAAAAGGCAAATCTGTATAATCAGTAAAAAAGCTAAGAGACTGACAATGGTTAGGGGAATGAAAGTATGAGCAGGTACAACACTGAGAATTTCGGGGGCAGTAAAACTACTCTGTATGATGCTGTCATGAGGGACACACGTCATTACACATTTGTTCAAATCCATAGAATTTACAACACCAAGAGAGAACCCTCATGCATACTACTGGTTTGGATGATTATGTTTCTCAATACCGATTCATCTACTGTAACAACTCCAACACTCTGGTGGGAGATGTTGATCATGGGGGAGACTGAATTTGGGGAGGCAGAGGATATACGGAAAATCTGTATGCTTTCCCCTCAATTTTTCTGTGTACCAAAACTGTTCCAAAAAATAAAGTCTACTGAAATATATATATATATATATATATATATATATATATATATATACATACACACACACACACACACACACACACACACCTATGTAGATACGTAGATACGTGTGTGTGGGTGTGTACACATATTTGTATATTTGTTGATGAAAATTAACTATTTTTGTAGGCATCTATATAGATGAATCACAAACTTAACACTGGCTGGAAAGAAAGTTATAAATTTCAAAACCAGCAAAGTAATCAAATGATAAAAAGTCCAACTATACTAAACTTTAGGGGGGTGCTTGCCACATTCTGGTGATACAAAGAAAGTTTCTGGCAACTATCAGTATTCTATATTTTTACCTGAGTGATGCTTTAATGGTTATATTCACTCTGATAAAATTCACTGATCTATATACACTCATGAATTATGTACCTTTATATGCATATTATAATCTGGTTTACATGCTAAATACTTATTTTGTATTTTTAATCTTCATATCTTGTTAGACTTATATGAGATTTTCAAGACTGGTAAGAGTTTTAATTTCAAAAATGTTAGTATTTGCCTTTCTCCTTCTAATAGAATTTGATCTCTTTTACTTGCTTGTTCTTACTCTCAAGTTGTGTGGGGCACTGCTCATTTTTCCTTCACTTTTCTTTGGTTTTCTTTTTCCTTTTTAACATTTATTCATTTTTGAGAGACAGAGAGAGACAGAGCATGAGTGGAAGAGACTAGAGAGAGAGAGGGAGACACAGAATCCGAAGCAGGCTCCAGGCTCTGAGCTGCCAGCACAGAGCCTGAGGTGGGGCTTGAACTCATGGCCCACAAGGTCATGACCTAAGCCGAAGTAAGATGCTTAACTGACTGAGCCACCCAGATGCCCCATCCTTCACTTTTCCTAATTACACTGCTCCTGAAATGACAATTGAACCCTTGCAGCTGTACTTATGAGTAGCTAATCATTATTTATTTATTATGCCTGGACACTGACATTATAAAATACAGTGTTGGATTATTAGGTAAAGAAAACAGAAGTAAAAAATTTTCCTTTTAAATCTTCACCTTTTACCCTGGGTACATTTTAAACAACCCAACAGCCTCTTACACTAAAGAAGTCAAAAAAAAATTTGCATTCATAGGTTCTTAAAATAGTGACACGAGTCAAGAAAAGAATGTCTTCAGACAACATTTGAAATGAGATTTGCAAAGTTTGTGGATGCTGCTGAATTCGAAATGAAAATGAAAATTTGAAATGAAAATGATCAACAGAAAATATATGATTGGGTATGAGTGGGACCCTTAAGTACCTGTTTATAAGGTGCAGATAGTTCACAGTGATTATAAATACTCTTGGAAGTGCTGGAATAAATATCACAATCTAGTAGGTAAAAAAGAACCCGCTCTAGGATATTGATGAGGAAATAGATGGAAAAGAGAAAACAAGGAAGTCACTGTCCTGAGCTCCTCTGGTCTCAGCTATGTTGAAACAAATGACCCCAATAGTATTGCTAGAAGAATATGCAGAAGAAAAGAGAAATTTCCATGGAACGATGGAACCCAGTTTACTCAGTTTTAAGAAGCATAGAGTTGCCTTCTCAGAGAAGACTTTGAGTTAAATACACTGTTGCAGGAAAAAATATATTAAAAAAAGGGACACTCATGATGACCCTATTTACAACCTTTATATATACATGTATTTTTAACTTTGTAAAATTGTTAGAGAGTATCGATTTCCCAGGGGGCTGAACAATTTGAGCCAAATAATCAAGGCTTGCAATCAACACTCCTAGGAGTACAATCAATGGCCCCGCTCTTACCTGCCAAACTGTAACCTCTACTAACACGATTCAGTCACAGAAAGGAGGGCATGAGAGCAAGTACACTTCATTTCACAGCGTAGGGTTTTGTTTACATCTAAGCTGACAGCAAGTGTGTAACTAAGATAATATTTTTTTTAATTCCTTTTTAATTTCCATCACTGATGTACAATTCCCCAGGCTCTTCTCCCCCCTCAGAAAAGAATAAATTGGCTAGTGAGAGATTATCTTATTTCCTAACAATTCAGATTTGGGGCTCCAGTTTGCTAGTAAGATATGCACCATGAAGAATTCTTATCAGCCTTTAAAGAGGCTTTTGAAAGGAATCAAACATTATATTCTAGGTATGCTTCCATCTTTTCAAAGCAAAAATGAATGTTGGAAATTGCACTTCTCAGAAAATGTCAGCAACGATCACTTTTATATTTTAAATAAGCCCAAAGCAGCATATAATGTGGGCATTTAGCATATACACATTCATGAGCTGTATTTCAAGAATTTTGCAAGTAATTGTTGGGATGTGACACAAATAAATAGATGTATTTATCTTCTGCCTTAAATATCCTGATATGTGAAAAAGAATCTTGATGTGTGATTTTTACTTACTTATATTCTTAGAAGTTTTTGTGTGTTCAGTCTTGCAAAAAGATTTCCTTAGGTCTTTCTCTAAGTTTTCTTGTGTGTGTCTGCTGTAAGTTTTAAGGAACTATTGTTAATATTTTTATCTCTGCCACATGTGAATTCTTACTGACTTCAAAGGAAGCTGTTTTCCACGTGGAAGAGATAAGTAACTATAGAGAGGGGAGTGGAAATCAGCCCCTCAGAAGTGATGTTAACTTTCAAAGTTAATTCTGAATCGCAAAAGCTAATTCAGCCAGCTATGGTATATTAAAGAAAGCAAAGAATTTGCATATAATACACACACACACACACACACACACACACACACACACACTCACTCACTCACTCTACCTAGCCACAAGCAGGGCACCTGCTGGAAGTTACCAATATAGCACCGTATATGGGATTTACCCAACAACAGTGAGTGCTCACCTGCATGAAATTTTAATAAACGAAAGTCGATTTTATCCGTGTTGTCAGGTAGCCTTCTTATTTGACCTCTAAATCCTTTCAAATTGGCCCTTCTTTTTAGCTATCTCCTGTTTATTAAAAAAAAAGAATAGTTACTGAGTACCTATTCAGCAGTAGGGTAGTGCCTAGCACCAAGAGGGCCCTAAAACAATATTGGATGCATGGGTGAGTGAACAACCAAATGAACGAATGAAGAAAAGGCAGGACACTGTGGGAGTGTTCTTGGACATGTGAAGATCAATCAGCTAAACATCTAACCTGCAAAGAGTTCGCAGTCCAGCAGGCTGTATGTGATAAAGATGGATACACTCAAAGATCAGAGAAGAGAAAGCTCACTTCCAGCTTAGGGGTTCAGAGAAAATTCCATGGAACATACGGAATTTTACATTAGCTTTGCTACTAGAAGATTCAGGCTGTGTGGAGAGAGAGTAAGTAGAATTCAGCACAATTGGAAGAGCATGAACAAAATCAGAGAGGTCAGAAAAGAAAGAATCTCCAAATAAATAATTTGTTTGGGTCAGAACACAGGTTGGCCATGGCAATCGAAGTCAAATAAAATAAAGGTAAATATTTATCTGCAGATAAATAAGGCTATGTCTTACACATCAAACCAAAGGGGTAGAATTTTATTCTGTCATCATTAGAGAACTATTAAGATCTGGGGGCAGGGGACAGATGGACAGTGGTTGACACTGTAAGCTTCTGCTGCTATCAGGTTTGTATTTTAATCAATAAACACTTTAACACTGTGATATATAGTCATGAAATATAAAAATTAATATGAGAAATGGCATCTCTCAACTTGCTGCCATTTTCCATCAAGAGACAAGATGAAGAAAGTATAAAAGAAAAAAAAATGTAAAGGTCAAGGGATTAAGACTCTGATGTAATCTCTGCCACTAATAAATTCTCGGGCATTGAATAAAATCATTCTGAACCCCAACATAACCCTGTGTAAATTAAGAGGTTAGGTACATGATGATCCCCTAGGTTCTTTCGGTACTAATATAGTGTTTCCAGATTCCTACTGTCATTCTTAGTCTGTCATGTGAAAATACCATCTTGCTTTGACTTGGACATTCATCAAAGGTGGACCTTCTGGAACTCGTACTGAAATATGTCAAAGTTAACTGCAAAATTCAGGCTCTTTTTTCATTCTATCACTTTCATTGATTAGGTTTTGATTTAAATAATGTATCTTATAGCTGTACTTAATATCAGACAAGTTTAGATGATACACTTACTTCTCAGTTGAAAATGAGTGGGTCATAATTTTATCACACTCCACTACCCTAATCATGGGATAATTTACATGAAAGAATGTATTTTCTAAAGTAAAAAAAAAAAAAAAAAAACTGTACAACTCTATAAGCATACATACATTTTTATGTCTCTGAATACTTTTATTTTTGTAAACACATAGTTTTGGTATTATAAGCCTCACAATGGACTACTTTTCCTCATAATTTTTGGCAAAAAATAAAACTAAACTATATGTCTATAATTTATATGTATACTTTATACATGTAGTTTATATATTTAGTCTATGTCATATACACACTATTGTTTAATGACTCAGAATTGTCTTCTGTTTTCATTTTTTAACATTTTTGGGAGAGAGAGAGAGAGAAAGCATCCACATGCACAAGCAGGGGAGGGACAGAAAGAAAAGGAGAGAGAATCCCAAGCAGGTTCCACGCTCTCAGTGCAGAGCCTGATGCAGGGGTTGATCTCATGAACCTGAGCTCATGACCTGAGCTGAAATTGAGTCAGACACTTAACTCAATGAGCCACCCAATTGTCCCCAGAATTCTTTTTTCTTGACTGGAAGTGACAAAATGGAAATATATGGGAAGGGGCCTTCCTCACTTGGTTACTTTTCAACAATTAGGAGCTGTTTTTAATAGCTCCGAATGCCTGGCTACATTATACCACTTGGCTTTGAATTTCTAAAAGCAGGTTACAAAATGTTTTGGAATTGGGCAGTAAAGGGGTCCTTAGGAAGACACTGAACTTCATGTATTTCAGCAAGCCCACACATCAGTTTGTAAAACTGCTTCTTGTGTAAGAAGACTACTCATGACGTGAATCTCAAGGACAAATCACCTAAAAATCACCATTGTATACCTGATACCTACTTATAATCACTTTTATTATGCAAGATTTAAAAAAATAAATAAATAAATAACAGACGCCAGTTTCCTGTGTTTCACCTACCATCCTAATTGAGAAGTTACTGTCAGTACTATTTGGATATTTGAATATTGGTAACAAACACCATATATTATATTTTTATCTTCATTTTTTTTCCTCTCTTAACAGAATGGTTGTCTTCTGACTGTGAAACATAGTAAAAGGACTTATGTCATTTCCTTCTAATGTCATGCTCACAGAAATATACAGAGCAAATCCTTTCATCTCTCAGGTTCTCCATTTTTTAAACTGCAAAATGGGCATGACGAGCTTGATTTTCACCTCCAAGGTACATACTGTGGAACTCACTAATTATAATTCATTAAACCTCAGTTCCAAAATATAACATACCACGAAAATGCAAAATATTATTAAATATTCAGAGTGAGTTTTTTCCCCGAATTTATTATCATCTTGCTCAAATGAATGCTAATCATGTGAACTCTGTGGGAAACAGTTTCAATTATTCATGGGAGTAATGTCTATAATGTGTTGTTGGAGGAGGTGTTGGGCAACGTATTTTCACCTATTCAGTATGATGGTTTCTGACAAAAACTCCCTCTCTGGGTAATGTGAAATGAGATGCTTTAGGCAGCTATTTCTTTTAACAACTCTTCAGCTGATATACAACTTTATAGGAAAGTTTCTGCAATCTGTATCAAACTCTTTGTCTTTAGGGAGACCAATTCACCTGCATCAAAACCTTCATATCCTCAAATGAATGGGAAAGGCTGGAAGGCAAGAAGGCTGTGCAGAAAAGGCAAAAGAAAGCGACATAAATCAAGAGAGAGAAGTCAAACATATCCTAACTGGGTTGAACATAGAAACTCATACCAAGGAAATGAAATATGCACTAAATGGGCAATTTATTATTATTTTTTTTAGGAAAGAACCTTCTGTATTCTGAATGAGCTAAGATTCTGACAAGAAAAAAATGTGCATTAGAAAGATGCCATAATTTTCAGATAAAAGTGAAGATGTTAAGAGTCATCCAAACACGGCTTGAGAGTAGACAAAAGAGTAGACAACAATGAGTAAATTTACCTATGTCCTGTACTGGACGAATTAGTCCTGTACTGGATGAAATGCTTTATAATTTGTGTTTCCCAATAAGAATTGTTGATTCTATCTTTTATAAAACAAAACAAAAGAAAACATTGATTATACCAAAGGTGCATTTCTGACAAATATATCTTATTGGTCACAGAGATCTATATTTGTACAGTGAACACATTTATTACGAAGTTCATGAGTAAGGCAGTCAGTCTTATACTTAAGGGAAGGATTGAAGAAGACAAAGGCACTGGCTGCTCAAAGGTATTTCCCTAAGGTTCGCCATTAGGAAGACACTTTTAATTAAACTCCAATTTTAACATGGCTGCTTTGATTAAAGACAAAGGTGTTGCAACTGTGGAGGGCAAGGGCAGGCCACCCTAAATATACCGCAATGGCATATTATTTTGTACTGAAGCTACTGAGAAGAAGCCAGTGCAAGGATACTCAGAATCTCCCCTACCTCCCCCAAGGCAGGAAATTAATCTTTCATATAAAATGTACCCTCCCTGTCCTAGTAAGTACAAAAGACATCCTTACTACCAGAGATAGGAATTTTTAAAACTGAGAAAGCCATAGCAAAATCTACTTTTTTTTTTTTTACTAACTTACTACCTCAACTCACATTCCATTTAGAATTCCATACAAATCAAAGCCCACAAACATGTCTTCTTTATCCTGTCAATTTCTCACGAATTTATTGTCCCTTTATCTAAACTGTATAAACATTGCCTGCCTTGATCATATGTTCAGGACTCAATTTTATTATTGCACAGTCATGCACACATAATAAAACCTTGTATTTCTTCTCCTGTTAATCTGTCTCATGTCAATTTAATTCATAGATCAGCTAGAAGAACTCAAAAGGTAGAGGAAAAAAATTTCTTTCCCTACACCTTCAAAAACACTGTGTTCTTTTACATACTGATATTTAGAGCCACTTAAAAGATAATGATTACCCAGACCCATTCAATTATTTCACTTAGAATTCTTGAAAAGCACATACATGAAACAAGCTGTTTATTAGCCATATTAGTTATCATGGTAAATTCTGAAAATATTCTTAAGTTTTCAATAGCATTTAATTAGGATATTATGCAACCATAAATGCAACAACTATGAGACCATAAAGAAATCTTGAAAATAGCAACTTAAAAATTGGAAAATAACGATATACAAATATATACACACTTTAACAAATCTATAATTACATATACATTCAAACATATAGAAAAGGAAAGAGTAAAGCTAGATTCTGCTTAGAAGTGGGTAAAATTATGGATCAAATTTAGCTTCTTTGATGTTCTAATATTTTAATTCTTGTGTTTCACAGTAAAGAAAATTAAGAAAAAGAAAATTAAGGCATTAAGGACCCACTTAACCCATGAGTACACTGAAATTAATGCATTTGTATTATTTAGCATATATGTGTTTAGTTGCAGGGTAGAAAGAGCTGAACACTTAAGACTATACTGAGTACCTACTATGTGCCAGACAGAAATGTGATTTAAACTTTTATATCATTTGACTTTCAAAATAAACTTAATGGACAAGTGGTAGTCTTCTCACTTAGAAAGAAGAAAGTTTCTTTCACGTCCAGTCATGAGCTTGTGGTTCACGAATTCAAGCCCCACGTCAGGCTCTGTGTTGACAGCTCAGAGCCTGGAGCCTGCTTCAGATTCTGTGTTCTCCCTCTCTCTATGCCCCCCCCCAACTTGCACTCTGTCTCTCACTCTCACTTTCTCTCTCAAAATAAACATTAAAAAAAAGAAGGAAGTTAGTATTTCAAGTGCTAAAATTACTTGTTTAATGTTCCAGAACTGGCAGAAGCTTGTCTGATTCATGTGCTTTCCACACTGTTCATGATATCTCCATCCAGATATGTGGGGGTACCTGGAAAGTGTAATTTGAGCCAGAATCCAAAGGGGGATTCTGGTCAGATAATCAGTCAAGGGGCATCACCAGATCTTGGAGGGAGATGTGACAGGGAAAAGAGGTGATGCCAGAGGTAAATTTTTAGCAACTCAGAATTGTATTTGTTACTATGATTTCAAATGTTTTAACTATTGACACTTTGAGACAAAATACTCAGTGTTACACAGACACGAAGTAGGTATTTTAATTCACAAGTAACTTGGTCCATCTGGGACTTCAAAAGCAAAGGCCATTCTTCTCTCCTGGGGAGAGAAGTGTATGAACTTCAAATTAATTATGTTAGTGGGTGTTTCAAGGGCTATATTCTTGATCCACTATCTGGAAGCATTTCTATTAGGAAGGGCTGTTGCCTTCTTAGGACTGATTACTTGGCAATACAAAAGAGTAGGAAATCAAAAAAAAAAAAAAGGCACAAAAATGAGTTGTACAACAGGAGTACAGTCTCTAAAAGTGAAGGTTTGCATATATTTAGGGCCCCGTTTAATTCAGTTACAAAATATTCTCCAGAGATACAGAAGGAAGCCATTAAAGATTCTACTCATTAGGAACTAACAAAAAATCTTCAGCAGATTGGTGTCATTGATCCCTTTTCCTGACCTCCCCGGAAATGAGAAACTATACTTTCCATGAATGTAAGAAGAAGAAAAGGAGGAGAAGAGAAAGAAAGGTAAAGGGTAACAACACTGACCATCCTCAATATAATCCAAAATGTTCCCTGGCAATAAAGGATAAGTACTTGACAAGATGAGACACATATTCAAGTCAGATCCTCCAGGGGCCCTCCATGGCCATGACTAAGATACCTGTCTTCCAAGCTAGTATAATCTCCAGACCTGGTATTTCGGAGACAAGGGAGTACAGGTATCCTAGTACGCAGAGATGGATTTCTTGAGCTATGCTAAATAGGCACTGCTTTGATTTTGCCACCAATCAAGGTAAGACTTGTAGAGATCTATAAACCCAAGAAGTTTTTGAGTGTTTCTTCACCTCACTGCTTCCCAAAGCCACTACTCTTTCTGCAACGTGACCTTGAAGCAGCACTATGGAGTAAGGATGGATGGATGGATGGATGGATGGACAAAAACTTATCTCATTATACCACCAACAAAAGCGGCATAGTGATACAGGCATGTATAGAGAGATAAAGATGATCTTAAAAAGATATAAATATGAATATAACTAGTGGCTTTAAATTCAAATAATATTTTCAATTCCACTCATCAATTCTTATTTATGTTTCTCTTTTGGACAGTATCCATTTAAATTTGAGGGTACCTATACCTTAATTATGAATAAAGCAATATATTGCTTAATTTACTATCAATGACAGCAACATTTTTATAAAGAACTTGTGAATTTCAGATATTACATGACTATCTTGGGGTGATAATGAAATGGGCCGTCTTAATTAAAATGCATTGTTAACTAGGGCAAGAAGATAATGAATGCATTAGTATTCATCTTCCTTCTTTTTGCCACATTGGTGAATTATAGCCAAGATATATACACCTATAGGTAATATGACTTTGAGGTCTTGTTAAAAAAAAAAAACAACAACACTGTATAACTGCAAACATTCTAGTTTAGCCTCCTAAAAGATTATTATGAAACTTCACCAATTTCCCTCACAGTTTCACCCTTGATCTCATTCCATGGATGTGTGTACTGACTGCTTCAGGAAAAGCATGGTTTGAATATTTCTACCCTATTTTTCTTTGTTGATTTAATTCAATTTCGTCTGCTGATGAAAGCCTGAGATTTAAATTACTTGATTTTCATTATGTAGAAAATGCTAGCCCCTCTTGCTGAATAAGTTACTTGAGGACAAGATGAAGTTCAAAAATGAGGAAAGATGGCCCATGAAAGGAGGAGCTAGTTTGTAACGGAAACAAACTATCGCTCGTTGCAATAAAGTTTTACCATGTGTTCCAAAGGGATATTGGTGAAGTTCAATTAGTTCAAAACTCTATTCTTTTGAAAATGTTCTATCTTTCAAATTATTGATGATATGATAAAGTTATCTTCATCATACTAAGTTAATTCATTGAGTTAGAAGTTTGAATTTCTATGTTCAATACAGTTATTCCTGGTCTTTACAAAATTAAGCTTGAGTTGAGATTTTCTATAAATGGTGTCTTCCTTTGCATGGATTTTTAGAGGATGCATAAAACATATCTACTGATTTTCAAAAGAGTGGTGCATCACTGGGGAGCTAGAAAATGCAAACAGCTCAGCATTACTTCTCAGAAAGAACATTAGAGGAATTGTAATTAGCTGAGTACAGAGTTGAGCTCATTATACATAATGTATATAGGTGTCTCTTTCTTTCTCTCTCTCCTATATCAATCTATCATCTCTTTCTTTATCATCTCTATCTTCATAATCTATCACCTATTTTACCTATCTTTATCTACTATCATGTATTTATCATGTATATTAATCTCTCTTTATCTATCTACTATCTATTTATCATCTGCCTATCATCTATCTTCCTAGCATCTTCATCCATCCATCCATCCATCTACCTACCTACAAATTTATATATGTCTATCTCAATCCAGCCTGCTGTTCCTGAAAGCCTTCCTTATCTTCTCAGAGGGGAACATAACATGACAGGTGACACTAAAGCAATGATGTCCTCAAATAAAACTCAACAGCTTTTTCATTACCATTTTTCATAACAGTTGGAGGCCTAAATTCTTCTTCAGTTCTTTCTCACTTTTTTTGACCTCTGGAGCATAAATGTGTGAAGACTAAGGACAAGATATAATTTATCTTTCAATGTGGGGGGCAAGAACACATTTCAGAGTGAAAGAAGAACACCTTTAACAATTCAACAGGGCCAATGGTATAAACCAGCAGAGTCCCAGGAAAACAGGGATCCATGATTATCATGTCCAAGACCCACTTACATTTAAAATCCAACTGCACTCCACTGTCAAACAGTTTACTTTTATTCACAAATCTTATGACTCCTTTGCATGTTTATAGCATTTTCCAATTTGAAAGATTAGCTGACTTTATGGACAGCCAGCCAATATGGCCCCTAGATTTATAAGGGTTCGCTCTGAGCTCACAGGTGTCTTGTTTGGTAATAATAAGAAATATTTATGACCTTTTCTGTCAAAAGTGGCAAGTTATTACCTGTAAATTGCCAGATGCATTGTTTAAAGTTTCCAGATGGATCAGTGTTCAGCTGCTGTTACTATAATTTCATGGTATGTGCTGTCCTATCGCTCTTGAGAAATAGTCTCTTCCAGGTGGTAGTTTCTCAGTCCCAAATAACAGTAACATTTCATGCAAGCCAATGTATGTTTTATTTTAAGAGTACCATTGTGCTAAAAACTGAAGAAAATGTCCCAAATACCTTGGCCAACGGACCCATTTTTGCCTTAAGAACTGAATGAGCTAGGTCAAAAGTTGATGTTCAAAAACCGATTTTATGCCATTATCCCTCATCACTTTAAGGCAACGTGAAATTGGACACTGAAGTTGAATGTCATGACTATGGCTGGTTCTCTAGCAGTTCTCATTATGCAGTTCTCTAGCAGCATCTTGTCAGAGCAGACTGTGCCAGAAGAGAGACATCACCATTTAATTTCAAAGATAAAATTCTTCCTAGTCTCACTAGCATCATTTACTAACATAATTTAAGACCCATGAAAGCTGACAGCGGGGCGGGAAGGTGGGCCTGGGAATTTGTTCAGTTCAAAAAAGTCAATATAAATGTGATAAATAACGAAATGAATGTGCTTTCAGAAATTCAGGGGCTTGCTTACTTTAAGAGACATTTCACTTTCCAGTATGACTAGACGGCCATGAGAATTTTATATAAAAATTTCCCCCTTTGATATGGTTTTCCTTCTTTTATTTCCATGAAATGGATTACTGAGATACTAAGATTCTGGAAGGTGGGCTTTGGGAGCTAAACCAGAATCCTATCTTAAAAATTTGGTGACTGTAGAAACCAAACATCAAAATGGCAGCCATTCCCATGGCCCTCCTGGAAAGGAATCTTTTGCGACTATTGACCCAGCCTCCTGATCACAGTTGATTAGACAGGAGTGACATGCAACTCAAAAAGGAACTCATGGGTACGTTTGCCAGGGGTCTTTCTTACAGTATAATGCCAAAGCTCCTCCCAAATAAGAAAGGTGGTAATTAAATAAAAACTCAGGGGAAATGGATGAGTTGGTTTAAGTGGGAGAATAAATGAGAAAAGTTAACTGATAACTGACAGACGCAGGCAAAGAACAGTGAAATTCTACTGCGAGAGGCTTACCAAATAATCCCTTCAGCTAAACTTCCAAGGATCCTGGGAACCTATCATGAGGCATAGTTATCCTGTAGCTCCTGCTCTTTTTCAGAGGCCTGACCCATGTGGTCCTGATGTGTCCTTACAAACAACTTTCTAATGTTGAAATAACCTGAATGAGTCTGTTCTCCATAAGCAGAACACTGTATGATCCCAAGTAAGAGAAAATTCTCTCTCTCAAAAATTCTATTTGACTTAAAAAATACTTGGCTTGCATATAAAAAACCTAACCAAAGATGTAAAAGATCTGTATGCTGAAAACTATAGAAAGCATATGAAAGAAATTGAAGAAGATATAAAGAAATGGAAAAACATTCCGTGCTCATGGATTGGAAGAATAAATATTGTCAAAATGTCAATACTACCCAAAGTTATCTACACATTCAATGCAATCCCAACCAAAATCGCACCAGCTTTCTTCTCGAAGCTAGAACAAGCAATCCTAAAATTTGTATGGAACCACAAAAGACCCCGAATAGCCAACGTAATATTGAAGAAGACCAAAGCAGGAGGCATCACAACCCCAGACATTAGCCCCTATGACAAAGCTGTAATCAACAAGACAGCATGGTATAGGCACAAAAACAGACACAGAGACCAATGGAATAGAATAGAGACTCCAGAATTGGACCCACAAAAGTATGCCCAACTAATCTTTGACAAGGCAGGAAAGAATATCCAATGGAAAAAAGACAGTCTCTTTAACAAATGGTGCTGGGAGAACTGGACAGCAACATGAAGAATGAAACTAGACCACTTTCTTACACCATTCACAAAAATAAACTCAAAATGGATAAAGGACCCGAATGTGAGACACGAAACCATCAAAACCCTAGAGAAAGCAGGAAAAAACCTCTCTGACATCAGCCGCAGCAATTTCTTACTTGACACATCTCCAAAGGCAAGGGAATTAAAAGCAAAAATGAACTACTGGGACCTCATGAAGATAAAAAGCTTTTGCACTGCAAAGGAAATAAACAACAAAACTAAAACGCAACCAACGGAATGGGAAAAGATATTTGCAAATGACATATCAGACAAAGGGCTAGTATCCAAAATCTATAAAGAACTCACCAAACTCCACACCTGAAAAACAAATGATCCAGTGAAGAAATAGGCAGAAAACATGAATAGACGCTTCTCTAAAGAAGCCATCCAGATGGCCAACAGGCACATGAAAAGATGCTCAACGTCACTCCTCATCAGGGAAATACAAATCAAAACCACACTGAAATATCACCTCATGCCAGTCAGGGTGGGTAAAATAAACAAATCAGGAGACTAGAGATGCTAGAGAGGATATGGAGAAATGGGAACCCTCTTGCACTGTTGGTGGGAATGCAAATTGGTGCAGCCACTCTGGAAAACAGTGTGGGAGTTCCTCAAAAAATTAAAAACAGATCTATCCTATGACCCAGCAGTAGCACTGCTAGGAATTTACCCAAGGGATACAGGAGTGCTGATGCACAGGGCCACTTGTACCCCAGTGTTTATAGCAGCACTGTTAACAATAGCCAAATTATGGAAAGAGCCTAAAGTCCATCAACTGATGAATGGAAAAAGAAGTCGTGGTTTATATATACAATGGAATACTACTTTGCAGAGAAAGAATGAAATATGGCCTTTTGTAGCAATGTGGATGGAACTGGAGAGTGTTATGCTAAGTGAAATAAGTCATACAGAGAAAGATAGATACCATATGTTTTCACTCTTATGTGGATCCTGAGAAGCTTAACAGAAGACCATGAGGGAGGGGCGCCTGGGTGGCGCAGTTGGCTAAGCGTCCGACTTCAGCCAGGTCACGATCTCGCGGTCTGTGAGTTCGAGCCCCGCGTCAGGCTCTGGGCTGATGGCTCGGAGCCTGGAGCCTGTTTCTGATTCTGTGTCTCCCTCTCTCTCTGCCCCTCCCCCGTTCATGCTCTGTCTCTCTCTGTCCCAAAAATAAAAAAAAAATTAAAAAAAAGTTGAAAAAAAAATTAAAAAAAAAAAAAAAAAGAAGAAGACCATGAGGGAGGGGAAGGGGAAAAAAAAAGTTATAGAGAGAGAAGGAGGCAAACCGTACGAGACTCTTAAAGACTGAGAATAAACTGAGGGTTGATGGGGTGGGAGGGAGTGGAGGATGGGTGATGGGCATTGAGGAGGGCACCTGTTGGGATGAGCACAGGTGTTGTATGGAAACCAATTTGACAATAAATTTCACATAAAAAAAAATGACCTGGGAGATGTTATGTGAAATTGTAACATTCTAAATAAGGTTTTGGTATTGTCAAGATGGTGGAGATGGTGACACGCAGTCTGGATTTCCTATTGGGGAAGTGGATGGTGATTGTCACTTCCCAGATTCACCCAATGAACCAAGAATAGGACAGCTGTTTCCACCACCCCCATTATTTCCTCTTCTGCCTTCTTGCCTCCCTTTCCCTCCTCTTCCTCTTCTTGTTCTTCTGATGCTAGTTAATCATCTTCATCTCCTTCTTCTTCTCCCCTCTTCTCTCTAGCTCTCATCAGAATACTCTTACCATTTTCCCAGTCAACAGTATTAGTGGTCAGCCTAAGTGTTAACGCATTATAAGTCACAGGCTACTATTCGCACAAATATTGAGCCTAGACAATGCTATCAACAGCTGTTACATGCAAGATTTGCTGGAGGACATTTCACACTCAGGAAACTGACTACATATGATGGGTATGGATGTGTTTCAGGTAAATCTGTCATGTTGTCAATACATACATGACGATACATACTTTACATATTGTGCTTATTGTCAATAACTACTGGATGTTAATTACAAAGGTAATGACATGAGCTGGTTATCATTTATTTTTAACAAGCATATCTTTGGTCTTTGATAGTAGGTCTGAAACAGCTTAATGCAATAAATTTGCAAACACAACCATCATCTATCTGATTTGTAGACAATATAAGAAATTACTTTTTAAAGAGAAATACTTCAAAGGCATATGGCAGCCACTGTATTTTACTGCCATTGTCTTATTATAATTACAAGATTGAAAATTCATCATGAACGAGACTTGCAAATATATCTTTCAAGTGTATCTCTTAATGGTAAGTAACACTAATGAATTTTGAGGCCCATTAGTATGTGACTAAAACCTCAATCTAGAATTTTACTTTTGTGTAATGAAAATGAATGAATTCATAAAGAATCATTTTAAAACTTTATAGAAAAATGAACCTCTTACAGGTTGCATGTTCAGGTTAATTAAAAATGGTTTATTCCATTTCTGAGTTAATTACTGAAACTTAGAATCCGTAAATAGACATGATGGAAGAAATGCTTTTGTTGTCTATGACCTTCTAAATCCGTAGTGAATTCATGAAACGTATGTCTGCCCATGGGATACACAATTAAAATCATCACATGAAGGGCTTTTTTGCCAATTAAACAGAAAATGAATGGTCTCTCCTTAATTCATTTCTTTGGGGAAAGCTATTCACTAAATTTTATTCTTTGAGCTGTGATTTGTCAGAGTTTCCAAGTTTCACTTTTCTGCTAGCATTCTGCTGACTCAACCAATCATTTGCAGTAGCAACCATCAATATAAAAGTTGAGGTAGGCTCCATTTCATTCAAGCATTTAATTTCAAAGTTGGATTGGACTGTGCTGTGCCAGACACATTGTACCACTGGGTGTCATTGCTCTCAGTTAAGCTAACAAAAACCTGTGATTCTATGTTCCTTCAGTACAGAAGGTGTCAGTTCCTTTTAGAGCCAAGCCTGTATTTTGCCCCCTTTGAGCTCCGTCCATCTGCAAATCTGTGCTACGGTTGTCGATGAGCGACTATAGCGGTCTGCCTCTGAATTTTTCCAGATCAGCCCAAACTCATCCACTCCATTATTCCTTTGCCGCCCAAATGCCCTGTAAGCAAATGGAGCAATCTTTTGAAAAAGACAAATCAGGCATCGCCAGCTCTTTTAAACCCTCCAAAGATTTCTCATTAAACTTAAAAAGAATTCTAAGACTTGCTAGGGCATATGAAGACCCCATGTCATCTACGCCTGCTTATTCGTTCGGCCTCATCTTCAACAGACCTTCTCCAAGTTCCTTCAGGGGGTCCCAGCCATAGTAGGTGTCACTTGAACTTACGGAGCATTTTCCTGGCTTAGGATACCTTATATTTGTTATTGCTTTTATCTGGCTGACTCTACGTGTTTGCCCTGCTGATTAAGCACTCAGGTCTTGGTTTGAATGTTACTTTTTCAGAATGATCTTCTCTGAATTCCATTTTTAAACCTCAACTCTGTCAGTTTCTACTTCAACAGCTCATTTAATTTTAATTTTAATTAATGTTTGCATATGCTGCTACCTTTAACTGTCTTCAACTACTTGTGTTTTGATTTCTCCATCCCCTTACAAGAGTATATATGGTCCGTAAGGGCAAAAATTGGTTAGTATTCAAGGAATGCATGAAGATAAAAATAAATTCTTGTGTTTGAGGATTTTTACAATTCTTTTTTTTTTTTTTTTTAATTTTTTTTATTTTTGGGACAGAGAGAGACAGAGCATGAACGGGGGAGGGGCAGAGAGAGAGGGAGACACAGAATCGGAAAGAGACTCCAGGCTCCGAGCTGTCAGCCCAGAGCCTGACGCGGGGCTCGAACTCACGGACCGTGAGATCGTGACCTGGCTGAAGTCGGACGCTTAACCGACTGCGCCACCCAGGCACCCCAGAGGATTTTTACAATTCTTGATTTTTACTTCTTTTACTTCTTACATCATTGTCAATTCTTCAGATTCCCTTCGTGACAATCCAGTTTAGGCCTGCTCTGTTGTGCACCTGACTTTGACACCTCTCTAAGTCTATAAGCTCAACTCACTGTATCCCAGTTAAGAGTAAGGGTGTCCTTGGGATAGGACTTTGGGGCCTGGCAACCTAAAACAGAATGATCTGATTCTCATGCATTCTCAACCCAAATGGAGAGGGAGAATTGATCTTTTTGTAATTAATTTCACTGATCCAAAAAAGTAAACTAGGATCTATCAAGGTACATTTGTTTTTTGTGTCGGAAGCATGAGTTATAAACCCTCTACTGGAACCACCTTATAAAGGCTTGCAAAAGCCAACTGTTAAATGTTCAGGAATCTTGAGAGCCACTTGTTAAAGTAACATGGTGGAAGAATTTACACTGCAAACACTGGGAAATATGACATAAAGGAGACTTTTCCCCTTAGACACCATTTGTCTGTCCACCACCAACTATATTACCCTTTCTATGACTATCCTTACATGGTTCTTGCATTGACCAGTGTGAGGGCAAACTCGCTCTTTCCCTAACAATGTGGGCAAGGGGACTCCCATTTGTTGAAGACATGTCTAAAGGTCATATAGCCTAAAAATCTGACCTTTTATCCTTACAAAGTTCATAACACCCACAGGAATCATTTTTTAAAACACCTAAACCTTTTTGTACTGACAAGGTACAGCGGGAGGTTGAGTACATTTCCACTTCTATATTAATCATACAGGATCACCTTTGGTGCTTTGTGATACCCTGCTCTGACATGAAGGATGGAAACAGATAGAGAGTCATGCAAGATCAGAGACCTATGATGTTAGCCATCAATTCTTGAAGCTCAAACCAAGAGGATCAACAATACTCTGCTAATAGATAGTCTGCCAATCTCCCGTAACCAACACCCTCTTGGGCGTTTTCATAACTCTGACCTTTCAGTTCACTCACAAATTCTTCGTCCCATGAGTGCTGGTATGTGATGGCAGTTGAGGTGCTAGGGGATTGTCATGGTGTGTAACAGCCATGGAGGTGGTGGCCCACCTCTAACTGCGAAGACATTTCCAAGTTTCAGGGGAGACGTCCAGCCCTATGTTCCTAGAGTGTATGAAGAATCAAGGCCAGTAGGCTTGCCATGCTCAGCCTATCTCCTTTTTGCAAAGCCATGTCCTCATAAATCCCTCTTACTATGAAGGGCTGCTGTAATCTATGAATATTAATTCCTAATTTCCCATATATGGGACTAAAAAAGCTCTAGTCCAGCACATGGCATCCAATCTAGACATCCTCCCATAGCCGTGACTGTGACCCAGCCCATGAGGGCAAATGACTGGTGATGTGACTTGAGCAGGGGCCTCAGGCCCTATCAAGGAACGTACCCCAGGTACATGGTAGCACAGAAGTTGGATCTTGCTTTGGGCATGTCTCCCCTTCCCCGAGGACTCCAAGCACTGATATTTCCCCTTCTATGTTCCTATAGGAGAATGTAACCTGTTCCATCTGAGAAGATGCCTGCCAGCAGAAATCAAAGCCTGAGGCACTGTGATCCTGGTAATTCTGTAAGGCAATGACTACAATGAGTGACTAGTGCTGAGAGAAAATATCATTTCATGTGTGTTTTCATCCACCCAAACATACACCCACATTTAGGGAGCATGTGATGGCCTATCTGCACACCCTCACCCTCATTTGAATGTCACATGGTTCTTATCAAAAAGGAAATGCTCAGTAAACTTGGTTGAGCAGATAAATGCATTTTTCTCAAAGGAAATGGGAGACTTGCCTTTTTCCTTTCTTTCTTTCACTTTTTTTTTTTTAAGTAGATCATTAGCACTGTCTCTGACACAAAAGTGGTGGAACTTAATCTCATTAGTGTAGTGAGAACGTTAAAATGTATCTGCCCTTTTCCCTGGAAGCCTCTTTCTTAAAATATGGGCAAATGAAGTTGCACGCGTTTATCACCTTGTACTTTGACCTGGGTAATTGTGGACTTGTCTTCCAGGTCACAATAATCTTTGCTGACAACGGCTGGAGATTCCAGAGAAACCCAGGGTGAGCTTAAATAGGAAGGAAGGACAATCAAATAAAGGGTAGAGAAAAATCCGGTAACACCCTCAACCTATAAAGGGTTATGGCCTTAGCTATCCAGGGGACAGACTCAGTTGGAATAATTGGCAGCTGGAAATTAATTTTTCCACATGGCGCAGGCCAAACAAATCAGCACGGAACCAGAAAACTGATTTGGATCTCCCCTCTATCATTCACTAAGCCATGTGGAATCAAGTCAATCATATCAATGACCTGGATAGCACTTGCCTGTGAAACAGAGACCTTAATATTTGTTAAAGAGATTACAAAAGAAAACTATTTGCAAATCACTCTGTAATGTGTTTTAGGATTTATTCCTTTGTTTACCAGTTATTTACTGGGTATAAAAGTTTATAATGTAGCTGCAAACGTTATTGTCAGATAATTGTATTGTACTTACAGATACCGCGTGATGTTGTCGCTATGCTGTTATTACCGTTGTTACTGGGAAGGAGAACGGAACAGTGTAAGTCTCGCCGCAGGAGACTGAGTTCCTTTTGGATCTGCAACCTTGACGGTCAGCAGCCAATTTTATCTACAGCTTTCAGCTGGCCTCAGCCTAGAGCGCAGGCCTTAGGAGGAGCTTTCCAGAAGGAACTAGTGGAAACAGCTGTTTACTTTTCCTTCCACATTTATTATCCTGATGAACCTCGGTGCCTTTGCAAGCATTGGGAGACCCAGGAAGGGCACCTGTCTGTCAGTGTAAACACGATGCAACAATTCACGTTTTCGATTTTAAGCCAAAGTGGCAGGAAAAACCTGCCCACACACTGAAAAGGTGAGAGAATCCCTTTTAACAGTTTCTTTAGAGGTTCTACAAGAAAATTAAGTAGAAAGTGGTCACCAGAGCATATAAAATCCCCTGCCAAACAGTGGCCACACAGCCCGCTGTGTTTTGCTCTAACTTGAAGAAATCACTTACTGCTTTACGTGTGTTTCATCATCCGCCTACATGTTTTGAATGAAAAACTGTAATGCCTGATGTTACAAAGAACACAAAGGAATTTTTGCAAGGCCCTCACTGCCTTCTCAACTGAAAATTGGGCTCTGCTCTTTTTCTTAAATGAACTGTGGCTATGGGAGATTCACACGCTTCAAAATGCAACAAAACAACAAAAAACAACAATAATTTTAAATTCTAGATGCCTTGCTTGTATGGACTTGGGTGTCTCCCTTTCAACCAGGCCTGCCTATTGTGTGAATCAAGTCAGGACAAGTAACTCCTAAAAAGCTCTGTCATCATTTTACACCAAAGTTTTCACTGGGTCGCCTACGAAGAATAAAATACGTACCTCAAGGGTCAACCATTAGACTACCGTGGCAAGGGTGAGCAGACAGCTTTCAGTATTTCGAAGTCCCCTGTAGATGAAAACACAAAGTCTTCAGGTGTATCTTACGCACTTGGAAAGAGACGACGTATCTGTCTTGGGTTTTATTTATGGTGCCAATAACCAGCTTATTAGAAAGCTCTAACCCTTCGACAGTTGTTCTAAGGCTCAGAAATAGTTCTTTCCAGGTCAGAAGTTATATCAAAACAATGTACCACACCCCATTTTTGAAATCTACTGAAGCCCAAAGACAGTTGAATTCCAGTGTGTGCCTCAAAACTGGGTTTAACAGACACAGGTGAGTAAATTGCAGAGATGAGCTTAAAGTGGCAGCAGTCTTTCCTGTGCGAGTTCCAGCTACTTCACTAAGAAGATACGGGCTCAGGTCATAGGACAGGGTCTTATAAGAGACTAGGAAACTTGCATGAAATAGTTTTTAGTGCATGTGCTGTTTTCTCTTCTCTATTCTCCACCTCATTCCCTCTTTGCACCTCACCAATGATTTATTTTAGTGCTTGTGAAAAGTAAACATAAATATAAAGAATGATGGGAATTCACTGCATAATTGAGGCTTGGGATTTAATAGAGGGTAGAGTGTACCCACCTGTCATATCCTGGCTTTAGCACAGACCAGAAATTGATTTCTCTGCATCATGTTATGGAGACACATTATTCTGTGCCACAGGATAATTGCAAAGTCCTTACTTTGCATTTCCTGCTTGTTTTCTGGTTTATTTCTTACTCTTGACCGTACACACCTTTGCCTACACTCTCCCAGCCTGCTCATCTCCCTCTAAGCCCTGTTACCTCTCTGACCTCTACTCCCACTTCATATATACCAAGGGTTTAATTACGACATGAGCCGCAAGTTAAAAAGGAACAGGAACAATCATCACCGTTTAACCAACTTATGTGTGGTCTATCTCTTAAACTCTTAACCGCTGAAATCATTTTAAAAAGTATCCTTAAAAGCAAAGATTTTTAAAAAGGTAACTTGTGTGTGTGTGTCCTATGTGCACATTTTGCCACATTCTAAAATCTCGTAAAATCTTCACAACTAAAAAATGAGGACTCAAAGTTCATGTTTTAATGTTGCAAGCAACACAACCAGCATTTTAAAGGGGGAGGAATAATAAATAAGTAAAGGAGAAAGAACAAAAGGTGAATAAACATACATATGTATATTTACCTGCTTTGAATTATTGCAGAAATACCTTGGTACAAGTCTAGCTACATAATTTTGAGAATTAGAGCGGTAATATCACCTTCAGATTGTAATGGTCTACAGCAGAACAGAGAACGTGAACTCATATAATACCAGGCCTGGTATAATTAAACATTCTGCTCATACCTCAGAGCGCTTTTGGACAATTTCAACAGCCTCACCCTCCTGAGCACAGAAACCGTCTTAATCCATAGTTTGAACAGTCACTAAAAGTAACTTTTATTGAAAAGGCGTCGTATTACACTGTTGAGTATGTATGGAACTATAGGAACCATTCATCTCTAGGATTTTGGTGTATCTTCACTTTTCTGTCACCCAGAAAAGAGGAGTGATCCTGTTCCCCCTCTGTTATATTTTCATTCACATTTCTTTTCCTCAAGCCCCCAGGTGTGGCCCGATCTCTGACCCCAAGGGAGATATCAACACAGTAATTTGATTTCCCCTTTTTTGTTACCAGGTCTAGACAATTTTGTCAAGAATAAAGGGAAATGTGTTATTTCACAACAATGAGAAAATTCGTATAGAATGAAGTGTCATGTTATAATGTTAGATTGAAAAAGACTGCTTAGTAGCCTCCAAAATAATTGCCACTCAGAGTAATAGAGCCGACACTAAGTCATGAGCTTTTGTTAATCATATGTGCATCGACAAAGCCCTGGGGGAAGGTTAGACTCTTCTAGAAGTTTTATTAAGTGATCTTTTCCTTGTCTGGTCCTGACTACAGTTTTCAAAATCCAATTTATCACAATCATCAAATAATATGTACAATAAGGGAATGTGACTCGAATGTTCCCTCTTTGATCATAAGGGACATTTTAATGTGTATAGGCTCCAGTGGATGACCTTCAGCATTAGGTGTAGAAATCTTATTTCCTTCCTCTTTATACAAAAAAAGGAGCCACCACTCACCCCAACTCCCAGCCATGCCTGTTCTTTTTTCTCCTCTCTTCTTGAGATTCTCAGCAAACAATCAGATAGTCCTGGGAAAGTGTATTATTTACTCAAAAAGAAGTGAAAATTTTAGAATTGAAGATAGTGTTACTTAAATGCTCAAGTTAAACTATTTTAGTTTTATTAAAGTAAACAAGTCATGGGGATGAAAAGTACAGCATAGGGAATATAGTCAGTCATTTTTTAATAACTTTGTATGGTGAGAGATGGCAAATACCCTTACTATTGTAAGCACTTCATAACATATGTGATCGTTGAATCACTATGTTGTACATTTGAAACTAATATAAAATTGTCAACTGTACTTCAATTAAAAAAAAAACTAAATAAGTCAATCAGAGAAAGACAAATACCATATTATTTCACTCACATGGGGATTTAAGAAACCAAACAGATGAACATAGGGGCAGGGAGAGAGAAGAGGGAAATAAATCACAAGAGACTCTGAACTATGGAGAAAAAAATGAGGGTTAATGGAGAGAGGGGGGTGGGAAATGGGCTAGATGGGTGATGGGTACTAAGGAGGGCACTTATGATGAGCATTGGATATTGTATGTAAGTGATCAATCACTGAATTCTACTCCTGAAACCAATATTGCCCTGGCTGACTTGCGTTCATTTCTATCAGCAGTTTCTTTCTAACCTCCCTTCCTGAATTCTCAACTCCTACTTGAACCAACTTCCTCCTTCTGTAAGCTTTGAGAATGATGTCTCCTTGCCTTGTTTAAGAAGGAAGGAAAGTAACACCATGGCCACCAGATCCCCTTGGCTGTAGGTCTCTGAAGTATCCCCTCCTTACCTCAGACTCTGCTTTATTTCTAGGGCCTGTGTCTGCCTTTCTTTTGTTGACCTCCAGTCGAGCTTGATCCCCATGTCCATGGTCTCAGATGAGTGATAGTTATGGAAAATTGCTAGAACTGACTCCCATGCTGAACCTTAGACTAGTGAAGTCTAATTTTCACTCCTAACTACTACTGTTCCCTCCGGTACAATTTTTCTCTCATGGTTCTCTAAGCTTTGGAAGGTCATCCTAAGGCCAGGCTACTACATGATTACACAAAGTGGAGCAATAATCAACTATTTCCTCTAAGCATTTCACTGATTTTCTCCTCTTAGCTTCAAATCCAATCTAAATGAGAGCTTATAAATCCTCCCCGGACATGCCCACTCAACTTTTTCAATCAATCTCCTCCTTTCCCTGGATTTTTTTTTTTTTTCCCCATTTCCTTCTCTGGGGAAACCCTTAGTTTGATGAAATTTTCCATTTATTAAAAAATCTCTCCCCCCTCCTTTTTAAAAACAAAACCAAACATTAGACATTCTTTCTCCAATCTCTCGTTACTTCATGTGGATGCTACTTCTGAGTTCACTCGCCTTTCCTCAACCCTTAACAACAGCTCTCCTATTGTTCCTACCTCTACTACAAAGGGGTACCAAGGGTGTGGCAAGTTTATTTAGTGTTTTCTTGTGGCATCTTTCCAATCTCTTTCGGCACAGCCATGATGGTTCTCCTAAAGTATAATCTAGTATGTCCCAATTCTATTTTAATATGAACACTGGCCAAAAATCTCCACGAAAACCTTTTTTGACCTCTTGTCTCTTTGCTCTTTGTCCCTGTCTCATTGTCAGTAAGTATTCAGTAAGGATTTTCAGAGTTTTCGTGACATTTTTTCTTTTTTCACACCACCCTTTCTCATCACCTTGTCTTATGTTTCCTTCACATACAAACAAACACGTTTAGACCCAAGCACATCCATGCACAAAGCAGGACACAAGGGTGACAAGGTTTTTGTTTGTTTGTTTTAGTGTTAACCCATGACAGGAGAGACAGAGATAAAAGGGGGAAAATGAGAGCAAAGGGCCGAAGCATCACACGCTAGACTGAGCAACTGTTCTTGATGGAACAGGGAAAGAAATGTGACAGAAGAGACCCAACAGAAAAAGTTACCTATTTTGTCTTATGACAATTTTCTTCAGACAACTTAAATAATAAAAGCTAGAGGGATAACAACCACAATGCAATTTGTACCCTCCAGCGTTACCAGCCAGCTGACCTCACACAGAGATTGTCCACTCTCACATCTAGGCTGCTTTCAAAGACTGAGCACATATCAGCCTTAAAAATGATTATTTTTAAAGGTAACAACCCAGAAAGAGGAATTAAAAAATTTAATTCACCATCACGTTTCTACATTGAGCTCAAGCCATTTTACATCATATTACCTCTTATCTATTATGATCATTTGCTAGAACAGTTCTTTTTTTCCAAATTAGGAATCTACTCCCTTTTTTTTTATTGTATTTATTTATTTATTTATTTATTCATTTATTTATTTTTTATTTTTTTTCAACATATGAAATTTATTGTCAAATTGGTTTCCATACGACACCCAGTGCTCATCCCAAAAGGTGTCCTCCTCAATACCCATCACCCACCCTCCCCTCCCTCCCACCCCCCATCAACCTTCAGTTTGTTCTCAGTTTTTAAGAGTCTCTTATGCTTTGGCTCTCTACTCCCTTTGAAGTAAAACCAGTATTTTGAGCCTGCTTGAATGAAATCAAATGGGCATCCCCTTGATATTGGATCCAGGAAAAGGTTAATGAAAAAAACTTAATTCCTATTTTGTGTTAACCCACAACTATGATTGTCATCCAAGTCATATACAATTTAGCTTCCAAAGAAATGTGCCCTGTTCGTTACTTTATGTCAGTATTTTCTTCGTTTTCAAGCGTTTCTATCACCCCACATCTGCATATATATTGTTTCTTTCCACCTTGTGATTCTTCATTTTCCCTCTGACCAGTTTATTTTTCTTTGCTCAATCCCATCATTCTGTATTTTTATCTTCTCCCAAGTCCCAGTGCCAGAGACAGAATCAGTTATGCTGTTAAAGCAAAAAAAGATCAGTATCATTGTTGAAGAAAACCCTAGTAATGCATTATTATCAGTTTGGCCTTTTTCATATGTTAGATATTCCTTGAAATTACAATCAGATTAGGGGTACTGTATGATTTGGTGATTTCTTTATTTCCTTATTCTTTTTATTTTTGTTAAAAAAAATTTTAATGTTTTATTTACTTTTGAGACAGAGAGAGACAGAGCATGAACAGGGGAGGGGCGTAGAGAGAGGGAGACACAGAATCTGAAGCAGGCTCCAGGCTCCGAGCTGTCAGCACAGAGCCCTACGCGGGGCTCAAACTCACGGACCGTGAGATCATGACCTGAGTTGAAGTCGGATGCTTAACCATCTGAGCCACCCAAGCGCCCCTTCTTTTTATTTTTATTTTTTATCTGAAGGTGATTATACCTAAAGATACAAATATAAAGTATTGAGAGACCTGATAAATGCAAATATTGTTGGACCAGAAGAAGATGTATGCTATTCATAGTGGAAATATGGAATTTACAAAAAAAAAAAAAATGCAATGGCAAGAAGTGAAGTTCCAAAGATAAGGCAATATAGAATTAGGGATAGACATTTTAGCATAAGGACATTTTAGCATCCTTACATGATAAACTGTCCTATTTATTGAGATTGCTTTCCATTTTGTCCCTGGCTTAATTTCACACCAAGAAAATTTAGCACTTCTAGCCCCAGTCCCTCAATGCAATTGCTAATATAAATCACCAAGATACCAAACACAGTGTATGAAAGAACATCTGCCACAGATGAGCAGCTGGGTGTTGCTACGAACATGAAGAGATCAAGAGAAGCCATATTCTCCAGTCAAACTATATTGTACTACTGAAGATACTTTGACTACTCCTAGCTAAATCAGGAATAGCAGAGGATTTAAACTCTAAAATACTATCTCATGTTATTAGTTGGTTACCTGATGGCACAGGAGAACTTTAAAGCTAATACTTCCCAGAAGCTCGATCACTTTCCTAAAATGTGTTTATTAGTTAATGTGAAAGCAAATTCTACCTCCCTACCTCCCTACCTACCATCATCTCTCCCCCACCTTCTCCTCTTCCTTAAAACACCAGAAAAGATTTGACTATGCTGTGGCCACAAGCAGCATCTCTGGGGCTTCTAAGAAATTACTATTTTGTTCATTTTCCACATCTCCATTGGAAATGGATGTCCATTTTTGGATGAGTGACAGCTCTGCCCTGTATCATCTTCACAGGAGTACCAGGCTCACAGAGAAGGATCCATCTGGAGGACCTTCAGCCTTATCACAGAGGGAGAACAACAACAACAAAATGGAAAACCGTGTTCCGGTTCTTAGCTTTTCTGTTTAGAAAGGACACTCATCACTTCCACTCATGAGTCAAATGGCCAACCCTCAATGCAGTAGGGTAGAGATTATAATCTTTTCCCCAGGAGGGTCATTATAAGGAAGGCAACATAATACCTGACAAAAAATAATGGATTCTTATCACACATATAGTATTTTGATGTATTAAGAACATGTGTTTATACAATTTTTTACCTATTTTTGTGTAACTTCATTGTGAACAATGTCAAACATACAACCATATTTTAAGAATTGTGCAGTGAACTTCCATCTACACACCATCTAAGTTCTACTATTAACATTATTCTATACTCATTTAATTATGTATCTACTCATGTATCATCCTTCTTGCCCATCCAAAGTAAAATGAAGACATCAAATTATATTACAGACATATATGCACATTTCCCTATGTATTTCAACCTGCCTATCATTAATTCAAGTTCAGTATTCATGTAGAGTTTTTAAAAAATGAAACTTATATACAATGAGGTAGACAAAGATTAGTATTCATTTGCTCATTTAAAAAAAAATTTATTTTTGAAAGAGAGAGCACATAAGTGAGAGTGTGAGCAGGAGAGGGGCAGAAAAGGGGGCCAGAGGATCCTAAGTGGACTCCACACTGAGAGCACAGAGACTGACCTGGGGCTCAAACTCAGAAATAATGAGATCATGACCTGAACCAAAGCCAGAAGCTTAATTGACTGAGCCACTCAAGTGCCTCTCATTTGCTGAATTGTGACAAATGCATGCAACGTAAGTCCCTTTCACATTACAGAACGTTCCTGTAACCCCAAGAGTTTCCCTCAGCCCCTATCAGAGCCATTCACTGCCTCCACCAGAAAGTAGAAATTTCCTCCAGAAATAGTCACTCCTCCAATTAGTTTTATCAATTCTAGAACTTCACATAAATGGAGTAAGCATATCTTTTGTGTAAGTTCTTTTTCCACTCATCATTTTTGTTTTTGAAATTCATCTATGTTATAATTTCTTTATAGTATTAAGTGCTATTCAATTGTTTGAATATTCCACAATTTCATTATTCATTCTCATATTGATGGACACCAATTTCCAACTTTGGGTAATTGTTAACAAAGCCGCTATGAACATTTGTATACAAGTCTTTTGGTGGATATAGGTTGCTATTTATTTTGAGTAAATCCTAGGAGGGTTGAATGGGCACCTGTTTGTTTATAAGAAACAACCAAAGAGTTTCCCCAAGTGTTGACATTTTATATCTCCTCCAGCAATGGCATAAATTTGCAGGTACTCACCAATAGTCTCACCAATACTTTTTAACTGTTGCCATTCTAATGTCTATGAAGTTGGTCTGCATTGCCATTTTTATTTGCATATCCCTGTTGAATATGACATTGAGAACAATTTCATGCACTATTGGCCATTTTTATAATCTACTGTGAAGTGACGAACCAAACACTTTGTCCATTCATTTTAATTGTGTTCTTTTTGTTGTTGTTGTTGTTATTGCTATTATTGAGTTGTATTCTAGAAAGAGAGACTTTGTCAGAAATACATCTTTCAGATATTTTCTCCCTGGATATTGCATGCCATTTTATTTTCTTAAGGATGTCCTTTGAAGTATAGAAATTTTTTAATTTTGAAGATTCCAACTTATAACTTTTTCTTTTCTTTTTAGTGCTTTTTGTGTCCTATCAATCATCTTTGCCCATCTCAAGTTTACAAAGGTATCTTCTAGACATTGTAAACTTATGAATTTACATTTAGGTCCATGATAAGTTTTTATATATTCTGTGTTCGATTTCACATGATCTCATGGGACATATTTTTCCATACACATTTCTAATTGTTCCAGCACTATTTGTGAGTAATATCATTTTCCTCCATCATGGTACTGCCTTGAAATCAACTGACCCCATACAGTGAACCTGTATCTGAATTCTCTATCTTTACACAAGTATCATACTGCCTTGAACTATATAGGTTTCATGTATATATTTTCCAAATGTGTTCTTAATTTTCAGAACTATCTGGGCTATTCTGTGTCTTTTGTATGTCTAGTCTAAGCTGTAGAATCAGTCTGTTGATTTCTCTAAAAAAAAAAAAAAACAACACCCAAAAAATACCAAATGCTAAAGCAAACACATACACACACACACACACACACACACACCAGCATGATGTGGTTTTGGTGGATAATATGTTGACATTATCTATCAATTTGAGGAGAATTCATGGTGTGATAGATTAAAGAACATAAAATTTTACTACCCCTTCTATTGAGGTATAGATTTGAATTCCTCTCCGCTTCAACCTTGGCTCATATCACCAACTGAATGTTGGAGAAGTGATGTTGTGCCTTCTATAGTTGGGTCAGAGAAGCCTTACAAATTCCACCTGGGAGCATGAGCTCCCCTCTCAGATGACTGACTACTTGACATTCTTAACTTATTTCCAATCTTAGAAGTTGTATTGTATTAAGTCACTAAATCTGTGCTAATTTGTTTCAGTTGCAATAGGGCACTAACACAGATTTGGAACCAAAAATAACATTTTAAGAAAAACGTTGAACACAAATGGTTAACATGAATTTCTTTGTTGTATTCTCAATCTTAGCAGGAAGGTTCTTGCTATTTTATCATTAAGTATAATGCTAGATGTAGGTTTTTCCTATGTATCTTTTATCAAGTTTAGAGAGTTCCCTTCTAACCGTCATTTCTTGAGTCTTCTTATCATGAATTTTTTATGCATTTATTGAGATGATAACGTAATTTTTATTTTATTTTGTTAATGTGAATTTTATTGGTGGATTTGAGAACTGTGTGTGAGATAAAGAAGCTCTCATCAATATCATTGATATTGTATCAGGTTTTTTTTTTTTTTCCAATATGGTGCTAGTTTAAACTTCTTGATATTCCGATTTTTATTTCTATGTTCACAAAATATAGACCTACAACTTTTAATTTATTTTTTAGCATGTGTGTATCTGGTTCTGGCACAAGGTTATGCCAGTCTCAGTAAATAAGCTGGAAAACATTTCCTCCTCCTTTCATTTCTGAGTTTATGTGAGTTGGGCATATTTCATATTTTTTTTTCTAAAGTGTTGCCAGAATGCACCACTTTGACCTCCCAGTTTACTTTGTAGAAATGATGATGACAATAAATTTAGTTTCAGAGTAAAGGCCTGTTCAGATTTCTTTGAGTGTGTATGTGTAAATTTTAAGTTGTAGTTTTAGAGAAACTTGTCAATTTCATGTAAATTATCAAATGTATTGCCATCAAGTTGGGAAACTTTTTGAGCTTTGGCACTGTTCAGGGCTTTCTGAGCGCAAATTGCTGGCAGGCTGGGATAAAGTATGAGCAAAGGGCAAATAATCCTTGGTAGTTATTTATAAATGACAGACATCTACAGAGACACTCACAGGTTCATCTGTACTTGGGCCAGGGGGTTGTGTTCCAAAGTGTAACGAACCTAGGGACCTCCCCTCCTCTTTTCCAACAGGATTTGTTTAATACCTAGGACAAAGGTCATTCTGCTTCTCCAGGGGAAGGAGGGTTGGCGGTGGCACCACCCTTACCATATAAGGTTTGTGCTGTGTTCCAGACACCCCTCATCTATACAGGTGACATCTGTCCTCATTGTGGCACTTGATGAGGGATGGGGGTGGAGAACCTATACTAAGATGCTTTCTGAGTAACCTACTGATGTCTTCTCTGACCCATAATCCCTCTCTTTTTGTCAGGAGAGTGTGAATAAATGTAGACCCAAAACACGTTAACAGTATTTCTTCAGCATATTCCCTGGTGTAACTAGGTGTGTTTTTCCTTCTGCTTGTCTTGCTTAGTGTTCATGTGTTAGATCTCAAAGTCATCGCATTTTATGAAACTGGGAGAATTCATGTAGCACTTCAATATTTGTCCAGTGCCTAGAAACCACTACCCTATGTGTTTGTCAAATTTTATAGCTGTTTACAGGACGAGGGGTAGTGCAGAACCAGTGAGTCTTTGATGATCTGAAGTAGCATTCCCACCATTTAAGTAACTTTTGATGAGTCTACAATCAACACATCCTGCCACATCTCTCTTTTTTGGCTTTCAATATATATGCCAACTTTCTACTTGCTGAGTACACGATGTCCCACGTTGAGTTAGCTCAAATTCAAAATCTGAGTGCACAAATAAACGCATTCATTCTCCCTTCAAACCTCTTTGGGTTTTTTTTGCGGCAGATAACAACATCACGATTTACTCCTACTTCCAAGGCAAATACATGAACATTCCGTCCAAAACTCAACCTTTCATTCATCCCTGAGCTTGACAGGATAAGGTCTCTGTCTCCATAATGTCCACATTGGGACCCACGGAACCTATGAGATCACTACCTTACATGGCAAAAGAGATTTTGCTAACGTGACTTTGGTAAGGCTTTTGAGATGAGAAGATTATCCTGGTGGGTGCAATGTGGTCACAGAGTCCTTATAAAACACAGGCAGGATCATAAGCTGAGGTCAGAGAAGCAGGGTTTTGAAGATGCTACAGTGTCGCCGTGAAGATGGAGGAAGGGGCCATGAGCATCTAGAGCCATGTAGAAACCACAAAGGGCAAGGAAATGGATTCTCCCGTACAGCCTCCAGAAGAACACAGCCCTCTGTCACTTTGAGTTGAGCCAAGTGAAGCAGATTTCTGACTTTGATCCCCAAAACTCTAAGATAATAAATTGGTGTTATTTTAACTCACTAAGTTTGCAGAAATTTGTTACAGTAGCAATAGGAAACTAATACAATGATCACTACCCAGCAGAAACGATCTCATTTGGTTAATCCCTTGTCATTACTTATTCAATGCCACCTATCATACCTACCTCCTCTGCAGACCTACTTGACCAGCCCCTAATCTTTTCTTCTGATCATCAGTTTACCCTGCAGCAACCATACCCAACTAGCCTCCTCCTATTTAACTCAAGGATGGTGCTAGAGTGATATACCTAAAATATTCATATATTATATACTATATACTATATATATATATATATATATAAAACATAGTATGTTATAACTCATTTCTGATAATCCTTGTTTAAAACTCTCCAATGGATTACAGTACTTGTAAGATAATTTCAAATGCTTTAAGCTTAGCATACAAGGACCTTCATATTCACACTGGTTCCTGTTGCCTACTACATATTCCTAATCCTTTGTTCTTCATCTGCTGGAGAGCACTCCAGGGATGTCCCATCTCATAATGTGCCCACAAATGTGCTCTTCCCCCCTCTTCTTCTCTATCTAGGACTTTCAGTACATGCCCATTGAGTAAATGACTGAATATAATTTCCCTATCATCACGACTACCAGAGTAACCTTACGAGTTTGATATCAAGACTAATGTATCACATAAATACATTTGCTGTCTTGAACCACATTTAATACATCTCAACACAGAGCAAAAACCGTTTACTCATGCTGTTCCCTACTCAACCCTCTAATGCCTCTTTTCATTGCTTAAAAAGGGTTTATTTTCCAAATGAAACAAACGATATCATACCCTTCTTTCAAAGCAGTGTCCATTTGCAGGCCTACTTAGGGAATATTTATTAGCTTAACTACATGCTATCAAATTGGAATTGTGAGGGTATGACCCTGCCCACTGCCTCATATACTAATTTCATTAAGCCCATTCAGAAATTCCGTTGTTTGTTCTTGCATTAAAATCTGAAAAATGTGATAACGTCATTTTCTTTAAAACTCTGTCCTCAAAGCTCCTATGTTGAAAGTCATATCTAGAAAGATTAAAACAAACAACTATGACATAGTCTCATTACAAAACTACATACAGAGGAGAGGGATACGTAACTCAGACTGGGGTCAGGGGAACAGGAAGTTGAGGGAAGATACCATGAAGCAGTAATGTTTGAGTTTATAGTTTAAGGGAAAATAAATCCAAGGGCAATCGTAACAAAGGGAATGTGAATAAATGAATATATATAAACGTGAAATTCTGACATGCATTTCAGAGACCTGCCCATGGGTTAATTCCACTAGAACATGGAGAGTGTGTATACAGGGATGGGGGGTGGGTGGGTATGGGTAATCTGGGTAACTAAGAAGCTAGTCAAATAAGTGGACATTTGGAAAGGCCACATGAATGTAGGAAACTGCATCTTGTGGAAAATGAGGACGGTTTTTCACAGAGGTGTGGCGTGATCAAATTTATCCTTTAGGTAATAACTTGTCAGCAGGATTTAAGTGGATGAGAGTAAGAGAACTTCCACAGCAATGAGAACAGGGAAAACTTGTTAAGATTTTATGGGCGTGGAGATGAGACAATAATGGGATTATGACATAGGGGTACGGCACTGAGACTGGAAGCTAGATTACACTGGAGTAATATTTGAGAATTTATATAGTCCGCTGTGGTTGCAAAAGACATGGGCTTTGCATAGGGACATAGATACAATCCCAGCTCAGCGACTTATTACAGTAGTTATTTAAGGAAACTAATGAAACTTTATGGATTCAGGCAGGGATGAGAATACCTATTTCATCCGTGGAACTCGATATATCATAGAAAAAGGAACGTGCATAGTTTGTGACCGACCATAGGTGCTCAGTAACTGAAAATTGTTTGAAATTCGTATGTATCAATAGGGTTTGGCCACTGACGAAGGGATTATGAAAGTGGTAAGAATGTAGGATGAATCTAAGCTTTTCAGCCTGCGTTCCTGGGTGATTTCTGGTCACATGTCCTAAGACACGCAACGAGAAAAAGAAAACACCAATTTTGGTGAGCAAAAACGTCTTAAAATAAATTTCAAGCTCCACTAACTGAAACAGTAACGATGCAAAAAACACAGCCAATCCTTCTGTTTTTTCTTGATCACCATCTTTTCACAACCTTGCGTTCATTTTTGCATAGCAATGTACAGCAGCCAAGAATATAGACTCAGGAGTCAGAATGCCTGGGTTAAAATCCCAGTCCTCTTGTTTCCTCGCTGTGTGATCTCGGGCAAGTGATTACACTTCTCTGTGACTAGGTCTTTCTTTGTACAATCTCAGAGAATGGTTGTGAAAATTAAGTAATATTTTTCAAGGGCTTCAAACAGCATCTCCTCACTCTAAGAGGTACAGAAGTGTAAGCTATTTTGTTTATATGTTTATTTAGTATCCTTATAAGGGAAGTTTCCCCAGTCTACTTTCTCCTACATCTCTCTCTAATCCTCCTGATAAAATAAGCAAAAGCTTAGTTGGGAACTCAGAAGTCCCTGGCATTTACTTCATATGACAGGTCAAGAACCATGATAATTTGACAAAGCAAACTTCATATCTGATGTGTGCAGAGCACTGAAGATTTGCTGTGGGGGTTATTAAAGCCTTCTACACTGGAGAAATGAAATTCCATATGCACTGCAGATTTACAAGGTAAAAGTTGTTGAGATTTACTACTGCTAGAAGCCTCAAAACGAAAACTTTCTTCTTCAGGAAGCTGTTATTTTATTTTTCCTTTCCTTTATTAGAAATCTTTAATAAAGAGAAATTCGTATACGCCTAAATCAAAATGTCAATACTTTAACACAGATCTGCGAGTGTTATATTCTGGCATGGAAGCAGTTATATAAATTTTTCAACACCTAAATATATCTCTTAACTTTGGGTAAATCCAATTGCATTAGTGAGGAGAGTTTTATGTTTTGAGAAATTATGATGGCCAGTAGTAGGAAGCCTATAATTTACTACTTTACAGAATATAACTTTTAAAAAATACCACCTACTGTAGTTTACGTGGAGAAATAACAGATTTGGAGGTCAATTCTGTCATTTATGGTAAGAGAATAAATGACTTACTATCATAAGATTTCCCCTTTTGATTCAGGGCATACATCTACACACCCAGGACAGAATTATAGTTCAGTGAGAGCTATGCCTACTTATGGCTCTCAGTCAGAATGTCCTTATTTTATCCCATGGAGTGACCTGTAATTGGTCCTCCTGCATGGTTGACACTGTGACTTTCCCAAATGTGTCCAATGAACCTCACCACGTTCTCTATAGCCTGTTTTGTAAGTAATATTAAACTTAATGTTTTTCCTATGCCAATCAAAATTACCACCAGCATGATAGTTTAGAAAAAGGTTACTCACAAACGGCAGCTTTTACTTTCTAGATATTAAAAAACAAAAACAAGGTTACCTGGGTGGCTCAGTTGGTTGAGCGTCCATCTTGGGCTCAGGTCATGATCTTGGTTTCGTGGGTTTGAGCCACACATCAGGTTAGCTGTTGTCAGCCTGTCAGCACAGAGCCCATTTGGGATCCTCTGTCCCCCTCTCTCTGTCCCTCCCCAACTTGCACTCTCCCAAAAATAAATACTTAAAATAATATATATAAATAACAAAAATAGGTGCATTTTTTTAAAAAATTCAAGTTAGTTAGCATATATTGGTTTCAAGAGTAGAGATTCAGTGATTCATCACTTACATATAACACCCAGTGCTCATCCCAACAAGTGCTGTCTTCAATGCCCATCACTCATTTAGCCCATCCCCGCACCCACGTCCCCTCCAACAACCCTCAGTTTGTTCTCTATGTTTAAGAGTCTTTCATGGTTTGCTTTGCTCTCTCTTTCTATCTTATTTTATTTTCCCTTCCCTTCCTCTATGTTCATCAAAAACAGATACGTTTCAAAAAAAGATAAGAAACCCCTGTGTCCTGCTCAGAATAAAACGTTGTGTTTCTCAGATTTTCTTCAAACGTGATTTTACAGAAGAAAGAGAACATGATAGAGAAGGTGACTTTTTCCTCCTTCCATTCCATTCTTTCCCATCCTCTAAGAGACATCCAAGTAATAAATTGTGCATGAAAACTTCTAGACCAATTTAATAACTGTGAGACATACGCACACACACACAAATATGTTCAATATAACTTGAACATTTTAAAAGGGTTATATAAATTCTATTAAAATGTGTCCATTATTCTACCACTGGCTTTTCTTTTCATGTCAATACTGTGTTTTTGACAACTATTCAAACTGTGACATTGATCCAGTTCATTCATTTCAATTGTGGCAATTCTAAGAACTTTGTACAGCTTCCAGGGGACTGATGATTTGGGTGCCACTGGATTTCCCATCTGAAAGCAGGGGGGCCAGAGGATGTAGCACAATATTTTTAAGGTTCTGAAAGTAAAGAACTGTCAACCATCACTGTTTTACTCTGTGATTTTATGAGTCACAGGCATCATTGTGAATTCTCTGTACCACTGATCTATTTGACTTTTTCTGTTTTAGTATAGCACAATTTTAATGACCTAGCTTTATAAAAAGTGTTGATATTTGGAAATCAATCTCCCCTTCCTTGTTTTTAATATATTCTTGGCTATTTTTGGACATTTAAACTTCTATATAAATTTCTTTGTTTTCATTTTTTTTTAACCTTTATTTATTTTTCAGAGAGAGGGGGAGAGAGAGAGAGAGGCAGAGAGTGAGCAGGGGAGGGGCAGAGAGAAAGGAAGACAAAGAAGCTGAAGCAGGCTCCAGGCTCTGAGCTGTCAGCAGAGATCCCGAGCCGGGGCCTGAACCCACAGGCTGTGAGATCATGACTTGAGCTGAAGTCGGACGCTTAACTGACTGAGCCACCCAGGTGCCCCTATACTTCTATATAAATTTCATACAAAATTTTTTATTTCCTATCAACACTGTTGGAACTTTGACTAGAATAATGTTATCTTTAAGACAGTGAGTTTTCCCATCAATTAAAATACTATAGTTTCATTTAATCTAGGATTTATTTTGTGTCTTTCAACAATATATTTTTATATAAAGCCTTTACACTTCTTCTTTCTATAAACCATAAATCTGTTGTTTCTTCCGTGAGCCTGTTTGTAATATCTTTTATTGTATGAACATCTCCTATGTATTAAACATGTTTTTAATGTTTTAAGATTTGTTTATTACACACACACACAGAAAACAAACCCTAAGCGCAAAAAATTAGGCTGCTCAATCAAAATGCTAGGATTTTCTTTCAAGACTGAATTTTATTTAAAGTTGAGCACATCTGAATTACTGAGAAGCGGTACATCAGTATTCAATATGTTACCTACATTAGGATAAAAAACATCTATGGATTATTTTGATTGTACTAATACTTTAATCCTTAAAAATGTAACTTCTACTAAATGTGGCTGTATTGCACTTAATATATTTATTATGTGTGGGTATATATTTTTTATATGTTTATTATATCATTCTTCCAGGAATTTACTTGTTGGGAGAGCATCTAATCAAAAATAAAAATAATAGAAAAACTAATGTAAAATTTCTAATGAAGACACTGTTGATATTTAGGGCAACTGGTGTTATGCAGCTGGTTGGTGACCTCTAAGTTTATTATGCTCACAACCTTCAAACTACCTCACATGTGCAGACATCCATGTCAAAGACCTACCTCAGCTACAGGGAACAAAAGACAGTTTTACCATTTAAGAACATGAACAAAGTATTTCTAGCTTTGCCAACAAATAATCCCCCTTAATATTTAACCAATCAATCAGGATTTTGTAATCAACTAATGGAGGAAAGTGCTGGTGTAGCTCCCAGTGAAGTCTGTGAATTTCTAACAAGAGAAAATTGACTTAAGGGCCCCTTTGCAAATGTACTACACACACACACACACACACACACACACACACACACGCATATACACACACGCATGCACACCCCCCCACACACACAGCTGAATATAATCACTGTAGGGATTGAGGGGTTACTTATCTCAGAATTTTCTTGGCATTGTCATTTTGAAAAAAATTGCTGTAATGACACTGTTTGTGTTATGTAGAGAGGTGATATTTACATGTTCTGTGTCTTTGATCAAATCACAGTATGAAATTCAAGCTGGTAGAGATGAAGGTTTTAGTTTATTTTACAAATTTTAAGAACTCAAGGGTTAATACACAGGCATAGCAAGGACCAGACATCTACCATCCCTCTTTAAGAAAGAAATGATCATTAATTATATCTTTTCATATTTTTTCCATATGGTTGCCAAAGTCCCCTATAGTAGATTGGAGTCTATTTCTGATTTATGCTTTCCCCTCTTGGTAAAAGCCTCTTAGCAAATAAAGATGCCAGAACAAGTAATCTGGAGGAAAATAAAGAGAAAGAAACAAGGAATGGAAAGATAAAGAAGATAACTTTTCAAGAGCATCTATTTTATGCGTAGTATGTTCATCAGTCCTAAAACCAAGGCTACGATATTACTTCTCTTCTGCTGAAGAGAAAACTAAGGCCTTGAATTAACATTCTCAAATCAAGCATGAGGGATAGGGTCAAGAATTAAAACCAGATCTCTCTAACTCTAGGATCCATGTTTATCCAATTTTGTTTGTTTATTTGTTTGTTTTACTAATGGCTCTAGGTGTGTTTTATAAATTTGGGGGGGGGGTGGGTATTTTCAGTTGTCACATGTTTCTGAGTCATTGCTGACATCTAATGGGGAGTACTCTTGGATAGTGTCTAGACATCTCTCAATATTAAGGCAATCTTACACAATAAAGACATAGCCTGTGTGTTCTGTCACTTGAAAATTTCCCAAGAGAATACCAAAGAAAAATCTGTTTATATAATTTCATACAACTTGAGCCTAACTCTGCTTTGTATTTAAGCAGAAATATTTAAAGTTTTAATATATGTTGAATTTCCCAGAAATGCAACTTCTGAGTAACTCAGGGGGAAGATTTGAATTTGTTTTGGTTGGGGCATCTGGGTGGCTTGATTGGTTAAGTGTCTGACTCTGGATTTCAGCTCAGGTCATGAGTTTATGGTCATGAGATCGAGCCCTGAGTTGGGCTCCTTGCTGAGCATTGAGCCTGCTTATGAGAGTCTCTCTCCCTCTGTGCCTCCCCCCCCCATTCAAGCTTACTCTCTCTCTCAAAACAATTTTTTTTTGTTTAGTTTGTAAATTTCCCAAGGGCTACTGACCATTTCAAAACTCTTGTAATTCATGACATTGCTGTCCATGGTATTTGAGTTGCCAGAACAAGTTAAGTAACGTGTATCAGTTTGTAATTGTAGCTGACAGTCATATTCTTAGTTGGCCCTCATATTAAAATGTCAAGCATAAAGAAAACAAATCAAAACAGCCCACTGATTATTATTTTCCTTCTCCTAAATAAAACCTCTCTTCATTATAAAATGTTTGCAAGTACCTAGCTCCATTGTTATGTCAACTAGTGTAGTTAATCCTACATATTTTAATAAAGAAACATTACTTTATTATGAATTATTTTCTTTATATTACAATTAGACCACTGTGTTGAAAATTTAAGCTGATTGTGAAGGTTGGTTCAAGTAGTAGAAATGTCATTCAGAACACCCACGTTGGCTCCTAAGGAGTTAACAATACTTTATATCACAATGTAAATTTGGATGTGATCTATGTTTAAAATTCTCAAGGCTTGAAAATAGGCTTAAGTATAGAACACAAGTTAAGAAGTGTCTAGCAATAAGCACCAGAGTGGCTTGGGTGTTAGAAATGATTTTTTCAACATTTATTTTATCTTCCCTGCATTGTTAAATAGTCTTAACAGATTTTTTGTTTGTTTGTTTTTTGAGAGAAAGACAGAGAACATGTAAGTGAGCACAAGCAGGGGAGAGGGGAGGAGGGAGAGCAAGAGAGATTCATAAGGAAGCTCTATGTTCAGCTTGAGGTCCAACATGGGGCCTGATCCCACCACCCAGGGATCATGCATGATCTGAGCCAAAATCAAGAGTCCGATGGTAAACTGAATGAGCCACCCAAGAGCCCCGAAATAGCTTAAGATTTTAAGAATTCACACCCAGTGAAGTCTGTTCCTTGAACTGAAATTAAGGAATATCATTTCCTTGGTGGTAACTATGGACAATTTCTTACCAGTTACATACCTTTCTTTTCTTCTTTTTTCTTTTCTTTTTTTTTTTTGTTTTTAGACATGTATTTAATTTTGAGAGACACAGAGAGACAGAGCACGATCTGGGGAGGGGAAGAGAAAGATGGAGACACAACAGCCGAAGCAGGCTTCAGGCTCCAAGCTGTCAGCACAGGGCCCAACGCCGGGCTCGAACCATGAACCATGAGATCCTGACGTGAGCCGAAGTCGGAGGCTTAACCGACTGAGCCACCCAGGAGCCCCTTCCCCCTTTCTTATTCTTAAATAGAGAACCGAGAAACCACTCTAGTGTCAGACAAAGAATGTATATTCCAGTTGATGTAGGCAGCCATACAACAAAATCCTTCAGCTGGCAACAGTATTTCACAAAGTAAAATAGACCCTGTAGCCAGAATTCAGATAAAGAGAAAGAATCTTTCCAGAACCTACGAGTTTCCTGAGTGGCTCTTCCCGGTAACTATTCTCACAAAGGGAACCACTACCCTGTCTTCTAACGCCCTAGATCACTCTTCCCACAGTTCTGTAATCCCACTGGAAATATACTGTGTGTCAGTTTGCTTTCTCTCAATTTTTTTCTAATAAGATTTGTCCATGATTTATATGCAGCGACAGTTCAATAGTTTCCATTGTTACATATCATTACAGTTATTTACCCAAGCTACTGTTGACAGACATTTATTTTGTTCTTCGGGTTTTTTTTTTAAAGTTTATTTATTTTGAGAGAGAGAGAGTGAGGGAGCAGGGAGGGAGAGAAAGAAGTCCCAAGCAGGGGTCCCCACCATCAGCAGAGTCCGACATGGGGCTTGAACTCACAAACTGCGAGCTCATGACCTGAGCTGAAATTAAGATCAGATGCTTAATGGACTGAGCCACCCAGGTGCCCCACATTTTTCAGTTTGGAATTACTAGGGGAAGGGCTGCTGTGAAGATTCTTTGATGAACCTAGGAAAGCATACTCACAGAGTATATACCTCGGAAGGGATCTGATAGGACACAGAGAATTCACATGCTCAGTTTTGTGAAATGCCACTATGGCGTTTCTCAAAATATTTGCACAAATGTATACTTCAGCTGTCAGGGTATGAAGTTTCTAATTGTTCCACAGTGTCACCAACATTTGGATTTGTCAGTTTTTAACTGATCCACGCTGATAGATTCTTATTTGTATCTCACTATGATTGTCAATTATATTTTCCTAATGACTAATTAGGAAAAACACATTTGGTGTCATTGGATCACTTAGATATCTCCTTTTGTAAAGCTCCAATTTTCTATTTTTCGATTTGTGTGGATGTCTTTTCTAGTGGATTTGTAGGAATTTTGTATATTCTTGATATTGGTCCTTTATCAGCTATACATATTCCAAATTTTTTTTTTATAAAACTGGTTTCTTTTTTAAAAAAAAAATTAATGTTTATTTTTGAAAGAGAGAGAAATGGAGTGCTAGCAGGGAAGGGGCAGAGAGAGAGGAAGACACAGAATCCGAAGCAGGCTCCAGGCCCCGAGCTATCAGCACAGAGCCTGACGCAGGGCTCAAACCCACAAACCAGGAGATCATGACCTGAGCCGAAGTCGGACGCTTAACCGACTGAGCCACCCAGGCGCCCCCATATTAAAAATGTTTTTGATCTTGATGTCATTGTTGAAACACTGGGTTTAGCAGTTCTGTGCTATAAATGTTTAACAACTAACCCTTCAGGGGTAAAGGATGCCCTGATTTATAATGTGCACTGATTTTTGTGGTGTAAATGCACCCACCATGTGGCCAACTCAAGGTCTAATGTCACTGAACACAGAGTTGCAGTAGAGTAACATTATACAGTTTTTCCAACATCGAAAGAAAAAAGATGGAAATAATCTCAAGAGCATTAATAAGAGCATTCTAATTATTTTAAATTAGAAAGTGATGTGTTTTAAGTACTTGTCACTCTTAATTTTTAACATAATTTATTATTTAAAATTTTTTTTTAATGTTTATTTCTGAGACAGAGAGAGACAGAGAATGAGTGGGGGAGGGGCAGAGAGAGAGGGAGACACAGAATCCGAAGCAGGCTCCAGGCACTGAGCTGTCAGCACAGAGCCTGACCTGGGGCTCAAACTCACGGACTGCAAGATCATGACCTGAGACAAAGTTGGACGCTTAACTGACTGAGCCACCCAGGCGCCCCGCCAAACCCAACTTTTTATTAATATAGTTTTAAATATTATTGAATTGAAGCATGCCACACAACCGAAACATGCACATGTATGAAGTGTACAGGTGGGTGTGTTTTCCCAAAGTAAACACACTCGTGTTACTATCATCTACACTGAGACAGTAGTAGTCTCAGTCTCACTGCCAGTCCCTAGGAACTTGCCACAGATGTACTCAGCATTGACTCACAAAGGTAACCATGAATTTCACTAATCATCATTGATTAGAGGGTCTTTCCACTTTACATACGGAATTATATTATGTTTTACTGTGTAAAAATTACTGTCTACACTTTACATCATATTGCATACTTTATGGATGCTTTAATGTTCTCCAACAACATGACAGGGTATCCCCAGATTTGAGACACATACAGCCGTGGTACCCAAGGTGGCTTTTGTTGGCATTACTGATACCTCACTAAAGAATAATGAAAAAATTTACTCATTTTACCTTTTTATTCTTTTGAAGAATCTTTTTGTGGGGGTTTATTTATTTTTTATTTTTTTTGAGAGAGAGAAAAACAGAGACAGTATGAGCAGGGGAGGGGCAGAGAGAGAGAAAGAGAGAGAATCCTAAGAGTCTGAAGTGGGGCTCAATCTCACGAACCATGTGATCATGACCTGAGCCAAAACCAAGAGTGAGATGCTTGACTGACTGAGCCACCCAGGCACCTCTCTAATTCCTTTTTAGTTCATGTGCTTGTATCAGAGGCAAGTCTCAGTAAGATACTATTAAGTATGGAGCATCTCTGGTCAACCTGCTTCTCTCCCTTTCTGCCAATCAAAAATCAGGCTTTAAATTACCTGGTGAATAATGTGTGCTGGAATTCGATTACATCATATTGTTTTCATTAATGTACCTGGATGTAATAATCTTCTATTTATTAAAAGCATGAATTTCACATCTATGATAGTAATATAACATTTCCCTTTCAAATAAAGGACTGAGTGTAAAAGTGAGTCAATTTCATGAAATTCCAATACTAGCAGGAGAGTTTATACTTGCATATGGTAAACATTTTATGGGAATACACAACTAAGGGAAGTTTAAGAAGTTTAGATCATGAAATCTGTCTCAAATAAGAGCGATGGTACAGAATGGCTTGAGAAAAAACAGAAGGAATAAATAAAGCATTTTGATTCCGTAGAGCCGAAGGTACTCAGAGAGACTGTGAGGACAGAGTGTCTGTGGAATTTCCATGTCAGGAGGCTTCAGCGTCACCCCCTAATTAGTTGAGGGAAATTTCCTGGAGGAAGTTGGTTTCAAGAGTGATCTGACAGATCCGGTGACCCCGATAGGTTCTAGAAAGATTTGCAAATGGAATGTTACCTGTCCACTGCTGCTGTCATTTGAAATGCTTAACTACGTTACATTTCCGATAAAATGTATAAAACTGTCTCATATTTTAAATGTATGTGCAGTATGTTTTATTGAGCATATCTAACAAGTATGTGGGAAAATATTGGATTCATTTCCATGAGGAACACACAATGCCAACTTTCCCAATCTACACCGTAATTACGGCATAGCGATAGGATTAGGACTGTGGGGGATGTGTTAACTGTCTGAATCTTATAAGCAAATTCCTCCCAGAATGGAATCCTCTGGTGCATCTGTTATGTATTTAGGCCTTTGCAAAATGTAGTTCAGCATGAGCCAAGCAGGTGTGCCGTTCTTTCACCCATGAGATCACATAAAATGAAAAGTTCATGACTGTCCACAGGCTCAGAACCAGGATCAAGGAAAGGTACAGCCCTTCACTCACGCCAGCGGAGTTTCAAATCCCTGGCTCTCATGGGGAATTTCTAAGTGGACCAGAAAACTTGGAACAAAAATGCACAATTTGGCTAAACAGTTCTTTCTGCTCTCGTCTACTATTTAGGCATTGAAATCTGAGTCACGGCAATGACTGCAATTGTCAATTGAGAGATAAATGCACCAAAGAGTGACTGACAGTCCCTTAGGGTGTGTGTGTGTGTGTGTGTGTGTGTACCACAGATGTGTGAGCTCCACTCAGCTTTGTTTAATGGAACAGTGGAATGGTTTCATTCCCCTCAAATACTTGCATTTTCTCCCCACTGTTCCATCACACGTTCTGTTCTAAAATCACATGGTAGGTTTGCACCGAAGTTGAGCTTTTGGTTCTCTTCCTCTCCTGTCTCCCATCTCCACCTCAGCCATGTGCTCATAAACATCCGTTCCATCAGCAGGAACAGGTGCTTCCCAAGAGAAACAGAGTTCTCGCTGGGGTAGGCCAAGAAGAACCCTCGGCTAAATTTTGCAATTTCAGGCTGCTTTTTCCTTCCTCCTTTTTTCCCCCATTAGTATTCCTCATCTCAGAAGTCAAAGTGTCCAGGCTCACAGTCTAATTAAACAAGGCAATGTGTCTGCGTTTCTGGTCTACACGTACAAAAAAGAAAACGCGTCTCAGAATGTAGGAGTTAAAAAATCAATCGCCAGCACATCAACCAGGCATAATGATGAGCTCCATAAGCAGCAGAAAAGAGCTACGTAGGGGGCTGGAGAGTCGGTGTCTAGAGTAAGGAGGGAATCAGAGGTCATTCGTGCGCTGTACCTCTACTCTCCTCTGTTCAGATTCCCCTTTACATTGTTATCCGTGAGATGAATCCCGGCATGCCGCCTGATTTTTGCTGATAAAGGAGAGCAAGGTCTATTCAAATTATTTTTAATATGTGACGGCTGTTAGAGGCAGAACCGCTCTGGGACTGCCGAAGCGCTCAACTTGATTGTGAAAGTCATGGTGGGAAAGAGTACCATTGGTCGTTGCATTGCTCCCACTCAGCATGATCGATACAGCTGGTTTGCCTTCCTCCTAACAGCCATGTGTGGGATGAACACCACCCCTTTCGCTTTTATTCTGCTGCCATCGTTGGCTCATGAGGCTTCCTGGAGGTTAAATAGCAGTCTCTGATTTACTGAGGCTGCTGATAAGTAAACACCTTCCGTTACACCAGCTCTCTGGGCACTTTCCAGCCATCTGTGAAGGCGCTCCTTAACCGGTGACTCATACAGCCACATCTGGGGAAGATCTGGGTCAGAGGGTAATAGCACATAATCATCCCAGGGCAAAGGCGCCTCGAAATGGGGATGGGAACTAAAGAGAAATACCGCATTTCGTCTTTTCACAGAAATTAAAAGTAGGCACTGCTGCTTAAGGCCAGGGTTAGTTGCCACCGTATTTCCCAAGCCATCGGGAAACAGTCATTGATCTCTGGCATCTCACATATGATCTGTTGTGATGAAGACAGCAGTGGTCACTAGTGATTCTGTGCTAACAGACTTCATTTGTCCAGAGGCGATGCTCCACAGATCTTCCTGGAGTTCTGGTTTCAGAATTGGTGGGTCACAATTAGACATATTCATGTCCCATCGTTAGAGATGTATTGTAAGGAAAGGAACTTCAGAGATCAGGCTCTCCTTTGGCCTCTCAGTGGGCTGAACACTTGTTACCATAAGTAAAGGGAAATAATAATGATAATAATAATAACTAGTTATAATTTAATTATTTTGATCACCAGGAAACCCACCTTTAATTTTTTTTAATGTTTTTATTTATTTTTGAGAGAGAGACAGAGACAGAGCATGAGCAGGGGAGGGGCAGAGAGAGAGAGACAGAGACAGAATCTGAAGCAGGCTCGAGGCTCTGAGCTGTCAGCACAGAGCCTGACACGAGGCTCAAACTCAGGAGCCAGAGATCATGACCTGGGCTGAAGTCAGACGCTTAACCAAATGAGCCTCCCAGGTGCCCCACCCCCCCTTTTTTTCCTGATTTTCTAAAATGTTAGAGAAACACATCTTTAGTGTTTATTTAGCACAATGCCCTCTGTGCATTGATTTAAATGCGGTCCTTAACCTTAGAATTAACAAACAACTCAGAAGCAGAGAGACATTCAGGAAAATATAAAAGCGATGGAAATCAAGAGCAGAAAACTTAAACATGGTGTCCATTCTTTAATTGAAAGTTTGATTTTGAAAAATACTTTTTTTTAAAATAACTTAAACACCAGAAGCTATTAGCGTTGTGTTCAAAGCTACATTTTTTAGCATTTTCTCATTATATTCTTCATTCTTAAATTGAGATAGTCACACTAACATCTAAAGAGCAATAAAGAGTCCCGTCTAACACGGATTTTAAATTAAGATAGGAACAGGAGACACACAGAGAAAAGCAATCCAAAAGCAGAAAATTCATGTAGGTTAGAGAGGAAAGTTGCATGAAAACTAAGATGACATATCAAGGCTTAAAAAGTGATTTAAGTCATATGTCTTCACTTTTCTCCACTGGATGTTGGAATGATTCCTGAAGAGGAGGGAGAGACAGATTAGAGAAAGGGTGATGGGCTGGGTGGGAGACTTGGAAAAACAGACAAGTACAAGTGACAAGATCTAGACGGAAGAGCCTAGAAGAGGGGGAAAAGTAGAGTGCGTTGCATCCTAAACCAGACAGCTGTTGAATTTTGCAGTGAGCTTGTAGGAAAGTGCTCGGTAAAAATAACTGGATATGGAAGACAAAGTGCCTTTTGTATCTCGCCTGGTTGCCATTACTCCATAGCACTTGGGAAGAAAAATACTGTGTAAATGTACTAAATAAATAAAGCTTTGGCAACATATTTAAATTGTGTTGAAAACCAAAGCACTTCAGGACGCCGAGTAGTATTAAATCAATAAAGTGAACTTTACCGCATAGAAATATATTCTATTCACATCGGTCATTACCCAAACTTCACAATGATATTCTGATTAATAGTGCATGGAGTAGATCTCCCAGATGCCAGCCAGATGTTCAAAGAAAACTAATGTTGTTTGACTTAAAGAGAAAAGTATAAATCATATGTACTCTGACACACAAAATGGAACAAATGGAAAGCATCCCATGTGAATTCCATACTGATTTCATAATTCTATTTAGATTAAAGATGAGAGAGAGAGAAGACTATACAATTTCTAGACCCACAAAGAAAATAAAGGAGGAAAAAATACCGTTTAAGCACAGTCAATGAGCCTAAACGGTTAAATATATCTGTAAAAATATTTTTTGTATTTTTGCTTGCATCCTAAAAGACAATGAGTTTTTGCAACTCACCAGGGCTTGAAGACAACTCCAGAAGTGAAGATTAGCAGGTAGGGAATAAGAAGAAAAATTCAGTTTCCAGTGAAACAAAGTTACGGACTCAACTATGAAGACATTTTTTCTAAATTTTAAATTATCAAAGGTTGTCAGGTCTGTCAGATATTGAGTATGGAAACACAATGTATCAAAATATATACTTGTAATGAATACTAAAAACTAGCAATATTTTCCCCTTTGCTTACACAGTTACTGCAAATGATTACTAAGATATCCCCTTTTTAAAATAAATCTTGGGGCACCTGGGTGACTCAGTGGGTTAAGCGTCCGACCTCAGCTCAGGTCATGATCTCACAGTTTGTGAGTTCGAGCCCCGCATCGGGCTCTGTGCTGACAGCTTGGAGCCTGGAGCCTGCTGCAGATTCTGTCTCCCTCTCTCTCTATGCTCCTCCTCTGCTCATGCTCTCTCTCTCTCAAAAATAAATACACATTGAAAAATTTTAAAATAAATATACAAATCTCACATTGATGGGCTTGGCTGGTGCTATGATCACTTACGTTATTAGAGTTATAATAAAAATAGTTAAAAAGCTACCTGTTTTTTAAAAAAATAAAGAGAATAAAAACAGTGCTCTTTAAAAATGTGTTTATTTATTTATTTTGAGAGAGAGAGAGAGAGAGAGAGCATGAGCAGGGGAGGAGGAGGAGAGAGAGAGGGAGAGAGAATCCCAAGCAGGCTCCAAGCTGTCAGTGCAGAGCCCGACACGGGGCTCGATCCCGCAAGTCATGAGGTCATGCCCTGAGCGAAATCAAGGTTAACGCTTAACTGACTGAGACACCCAGGCACCCTTAAAATGAGTACTTTTAAGAAAAAAAAATAGTGGTAGGCTAGTACATTTTTAACTACTCATTGGGGTAAAAATAGATTGAGTGTTTGCCAATCCCCGTGATGTAAGTAAATACTCCCAACATGGCCAAATTAATGCTACTAACATGCTGTCACTGAAGGCAGAATCGAGTAAAGATGTTCAAAATTGTGAACTCTCCTGAGTTCCGGCTCTAGAGTGCCACGGAAGTATCATCCTATTTTCTCCTGCAGTAGAGCTAACAACCTCTTGTTAATGGCCAAGATTCTTCTCATCCAGGCTGGCAAGCAGCAGGGGGTGTGGGAGCTGGAACCTATTTGTATCATAAAGTAAGCTGTGGTTTGGTTGATTCTCTAACAGTGACTGTTGTGGAGTGTAGCGCCGTAATGACCGTGACGAGGAAGCCTCTTATGGTGTGCTAAAGAAAAATGAGAGGCGGAATATAGACAGGCCTTGCTGATGGAAAATTTCTACCATCTGACCCAGAGTGGAATTTAGCAGTGTGACATTTGGTTTGCAGGTACATTGGTCAGGATCCACCATTTTTTTTTTTTAATTACAAACAATCATGTAAGGTGTCGATTTTTCTGCTATTACATGTAGATCGATTTCACTGAGTTAGAAACAAAACCCCTATTCTATTCTGCTCTATTTGATGATATGCTGTGTTCTGCTGCTTTATACGCATTTATTTACTATGACCCTAATAAGTGCCTAAATTCTTCTATCCAGTATGTGGGCTAAACATAAACACAGGAGACAAGCAGTCCTTTTCTTCTAAAAGCAGAGAATGTAAATTATTACATAATGTACCACTGAAAAGAAACAGATCAGTTAGACTCAGGATTTAGAATGACACTTTGCCGGCTTTCTTAATAAAGTGCATAACTATTTTTATATGTGAGCGCAGAGACACTAGCCTCAGCCCTAAAAGTGCTATCATAGTTCTCACTGAAATTTAAAATATCCTATCAGATTGAATCTATTCAAGGATGAGAGATTGTACTCCTATCTTTTTCACGGTACCTATATGTTCAAATGCATGGAATTAAATGCTATCGTAACGAAAAAGCGTTTTTTACTTTCAAAAATAGCATGTCTCTTTAGTTTCTTAAACTAAGTCGCATTAAATATAAACCTCTCTCAGTTCTACATATTGACTAACTTGTAAGCTAGAGTCGCAATAACTGAGAAGCAAATTCGGCTCGACCTCCAGTCCTATCTTTAGACAGGGACCATGGCTGTTTACCATAAAGCTAGACGTAACAGGTAAAAGAGAAGCAAACCAGTGTAAAATCTGGGATAGTCATCATTTTCCTATAACTTCAGTTTCTCTTGCATGAACTCCTTGGGCTACGAGCTCCTTTTCTTCCTTGAGATTTATAACATTTCATAACACCGTATGAATTACAAATCAAGATGTACTATAGAGACGACAGAGTATTGATTTCCTAAGACTAGAAACATCAATCTCACTCACGACGACTTTCAGAAATAACCTGATTCTTTTATTTCGGGCCTGCTTAAATGTGAGCGAACTTGTGTCATGACCTCTCTTTATAACCGTTTGTGTATTTTCCCTCACAGTACACCAGCCCTCCTTGCTTTAAGCAACCCGCCTCACCACCAGACACTGCATTTAATAATGGTATTTCTTTTAGCTGCCTTTGAAATTCCTGTTGGCTCATGATCCCACAGGCTTTGCCAAAAAGTATAATAAATTCTGGAGGGAGAGTGTTTAGCTACGAAACACATAGTTGACATAACGCTACTTGTGAATTTTATTTTCATAGTAACAAATTAAGTGGCAGCAGTAAATGATGAGGTTGCAGGTCAGTCGTGAACTAGGATATGGGGTACATAACTCCACCGGACAATGGCTCTGGGGGCCAAAAGAGAATGCTGTGAGCTGGGAGGCTCACTGAGAGAGTTGTGAAGGACATAATTAATCCAGGTATATATATATATATATATATATATATATATAGATAGATAGATAGATATATACCGGTATATATATATATACAGGGGCTGGTGTGTGCCCCTGTATATATATATATATACCGGTATATATATATATATATATATATATTTTTTTTTTTTTTTTTTTTTTGAGAGAGAGCGAGAGACAATGAACATGGGAGCAAGGCAGGAAAACAGAGGGAGACAGAGAATCTTAAGCAGGCTCCATAATCCAGCATTGAACCCCACGCCTGGCTTGACCCCAGGACCATGAGCTCATGACCTGAGCTGAAATCAAGAGTCAGACGCTTAAGTGAATGAGCCACTCAGGAGCCCCAATCCGTGTATATCTTTAAAAACATCTGAGGTAGACCTTAGATATAAACTAAGGTCTAACAGATAGGGTGGGAGATTTAGGGCGTGGTCTCTCAGTTACTTAGTCATGGCAGAGGATTCCAGTCTCCCTGACCCTAATGTTATTGTCTGGACCCATTGACTCTCTGATAATCTCCATGCATTGTATGAGGGATTCTGCTTCATGGGATCTTTGCAGGGACACTCTGGAAAGATCAATAACCTCTCTGCTCACTTTTTCTAGAAATCTTATGACCTCAGAGGAGGTTCCGGAAGATGGCGGCGTAGGAGGACGCGGGGCTCACAGCGCGTCCTGCCGATCACTTAGATTCCACCTACACCTGCCTAAAGAACCCAGAAAACCGCCAGAGGATTAGCAGAAGGGAGTCTCCGGAGTCAAGCGCAGACTAGAGGCCCACGGAAGAGGGTAGGAAGGGCGGCGAGGCGGTACGCGCTCCACGGACTGGCGGGAGGGAGCCGGGGCGGAGGGGCGGCTCGCCGGCCAAGCAGAGCCCCCGAGTCTGGCTGGCAAAAGCGGAGGGGCCGGACAGACTGTGTTCCGACAGCAAGCGCGACTTAGCGTCTGGGAGGTCATAAGTTAACAGCTCTGCTCGGAAAGCGGGAAGGCTGGAGGACAAAGGGAGGGAGAGCTGCTGAGCCCCCGGACGGCAGAGCTCAGCTTGGCGGGGAACAAAGGCGCCAGCGCCATCTCCCCCGCCCATCCCCCAGCCAAAATCCCAAAGGGAACCAGTTCCTGCCAGGGAACTTGCTCGCTCCGCGCAAACACCCAACTCTGTGCTTCTGCGGAGCCAAACCTCCGGCAGCGGATCTGACTCCCTCCCGCTGCCACAGGGCTCCTCCTGAAGTGGATCACCTAAGGAGAAGCGAGCTAAGCCTGCCCCTCCACCCCCCGTGCACCTTGCCTACCCACCCCAGCTAATACGCCAGATCCCCAGCAACACAAGCCTGGCAGTGTGCAAGTAGCCCAGACGGGACACGCCACCCCACAGTGAATCCCGCCCCTAGGAGAGGGGAAGAGAAGGCACACACCAGTCTGACTGTGGCCCCAGCGGTGGGCTGGGGGCAGACATCAGGGCGGACTGCGGCCCCGCCCACCAACTCCAGTTATACACCACAGCACAGGGGAAGTGCCCTGCAGGTCCTCACCACGCCAGGGACTCTCCAAAATGACCAAACGGAAGAATTCCCCCCAGAAGAATCTCCAGGAAATAACAACAGCTAATGAACTGATCAAAAAGGATTTAAATAATATAACAGAAAGTGAATTTAGAATAATAGTCATAAAATTAATCGCTGGGCTTGAAAACAGTATAGAGGACAGCAGAGAATCTCTTGCCACAAAGATCGAGGGACTAAGGAACAGTCACGAGGAGTTGAAAAACGCTTTAAACGAAATGCAAAACAAAATGGAATCCACGATGGCTCGGCTTGAAGAGGCAGAGGAGAGAATAGGTGAACTAGAAGATAAAGTTATGGAGAAAGAGGAAGCTGAAAGAAAGAGAGATAAAAAAATCCAGGAGTATGAGGGGAAAATTAGAGAACTAAGTGATACACTAAAAAAAAATAATATACGCATAATTGGTATCCCAGAGGAGGAAGAGAGAGGGAAAGGTGCTGAAGGGGTACTTGAACAAATTATAGCTGAGAACTTCCCTGAACTGGGGAAGGAAAAAGGCATTGAAATCCAAGAGGCACAGAGAACTCCCTTCAGACGTAACTTGAATCGATCTTCTGCACGACATATCATAGTGAAACTGGCAAAATACAAGGATAAAGAGAAAATTCTGAAAGCAGCAAGGGATAAACGTGCCCTCACATATAAAGGGAGACCTATAAGACTCGTGACTGATCTCTCCTTTGAAACTTGGCAGGCCAGAAAGGCTTGGCACGATATCTACAGTGTGCTAAACAGAAAAAATATGCAGCCGAGAATCCTTTATCCAGCAAGTCTGTCACTTAGAATAGAAGGAGAGATAAAGGTCTTCCCAAACAAACAAAAACTGAAGGAATTTGTCACCACGAAACCAGCCCTACAAGAGATCCTAAGGGGGATCCTGTGAGACAAAGTACCAGAGACATCACTACAAGCATAAAACATACAGACATCACAATGACTCTAAACCCATATCTTTCTATAATAACACTGAATGTAAATGGATTAAATGCGCCAACTAATAGAAATCTTATGACCTCAGAGTTCACTATGTAAACCTGGTGCTTCTTAGATTACAAAACAGAAGTACAAGTAACACTTTTCATGCTTCCGGGCTCACTCTTCTGCTTTCTTAAGACCTGATAAGAGGAGCGACCGCATGGCCCAGACAATTAAGCGTCCAACTTCGGCTCAGGTCATGATCTCACAGATCATGGGTTCAAGCCCCGTGTCAGGCTCTGCACTGACAGCTCAGAGCCTGGAGCCTGCCTCGGATTCTGTGTCTCCCTCTCTCTGCCTCTCCCCAGCTCATGCTCTGTCTCTCTCTCAAAAATAAATAAGCGTTAAAAACAATGTTAAGGCTTGATAAGAAATCCCATTGTTAACTTTGAGACTACGTGTACAAGGTTTCAGAAGCAGTGTATCATACCGCTGACACTTTGTGCCACCGGTATTTTTGCAGGTGGGTAAGAGACAAAAGGGACAACGTGTCACTTTCAGATACCTCCTGACAGGAAAAATTGACCACAGTGCATGTCCCCCCAAGTGAGATTATTTTAATAAATTGTTTTAATGGAAAGCAATTGTAAACCATGAATGTTTAGTGCTTTTAGAGAATATGTCTTTAATTTGAGCATCACCCCGGTTTCTTGCTGCCACAAGAGAACTAAGATTATCACAGGGTGCTGGGAACATTCATAAAAGAAAACCAAATTCTCCTACTCTACGTGTTGCTCTGAATCTGTCCATTGGCTATTTAATGGATACTGAAAATTCCCTTGCATGAAACTTGGGTATTTGGGGAGTGACTTTGGGCTTGTTCCTTAACTTTCTAAGCCTCCATGGTTTTCATCCATAAAATGTAACCATAAAACATATTTGTTCTATAACATAACTATGAATATTGAATGCGACTAAGTGTATAAAGCACTTAGAATAGTTCCTGGAACACATAAGCTCCCGGATGGATCTTGAGGACACTGATGAGGGTAGTGATGAGGATGATAAGGACTGACACATCAAAACCTGAAGTCAAGTTTGTATGATTTCCACATACGAAGGGTGATCATGGCTGTCAATTTCCAGAAGCAGATTTCCCCTAGACAATGTCTACTCTAATATACACAAAGACTTGAACTAGGGAACGTTGCAAATTTGTGGCTCCACTGGCCACAGTGACAAGGCAAAACTAAATGTTTACACCAACGAGCCCTTTACCCTAACAATTAGAGTGGTAAATAAAAATACAAATACACGTTTCTCTGTATGTATGATTGCTAACTTACAAAGCAATTATTTCATGTTTGCAACAGCAGGATTTCCCCCATTACAGGTAATACAACCCCTTCTCCCCAAACCCTTAAATGTATTAAACCCCAAAAGCATAGGGGAAATCATGCTTCCAAAGCAGTGGACATCCTTGCAATTTTCTGTGCTTTGCTATCCCCTCCCCTGAAACCTGGCCCTAACCCAGGGAAAAATTTAATGAAGCAACTCCAAATTGATAGTCAAATGAGGCAAAAGACCAAATTCATGCTCCCAATAGGAAACTAAAGTTTTGAAAAGGTTACAGGTGAATTATTTCACTCTCTATGGCTCTAAGTTTCCGAAAACATATTTATTCTTTTCAACAGCAGCAGCTTGGGCCAGAACCTTGAGAGTTTCTTTAGGGATTTAGATGACCACGTACAAGCATTTCCAACCAGACCAAGAGTCTCACATTTTTTTCTCCAAGGCCCAAATGATACCCCATGAGACACAGCCAGCTGCTTTGATAGTTCTTATTCTTCAAGAAAGGGCACAGTAATGAAGCTATATCTTCCCATTATAGTACTTCCTGCTCGAAGGGACACCTTCAAGTTTGTTAGGCTTAAAAATGGACTTGCCTTACATAATGGTCTCTGTGGTTTTTGTGTCCTGATTTTAGGCAATGTGTTTTATTTTAAAACCATTCTTGTCAGGGAAGAGAGAAGGCAACATATGGCAGTAAAAAAAAAAAAAAAAAAAAAAAAAAAAACTCACATTGGGTCAGCAGGTACTCCTAAGCAGTTATTAAATGCGTGGTGCTCTACCAAGACTTATTATTTAGAGTAGGAAGGAGTTGTGTGGCCCTAACAATAGGCTGCCAGATCTGGGGGATCCCCCAAGAGGTATGGTTTGGCTACATTCCCAATAAAATATAAAATTTATTAAAGGAGATGAGGGGCGCCTGGGTGGCTCGGTCGATTGGGCGTCTGACTTCAGCTCAGGTCATGGTCTTGGAGTTCGTGAGTTCGAGCCCCGTGTCGGGCTCTGGGCTGACAGCTCAGAACCTGGAGCCTGCTTCGGATTCTGTGTCTCCCTCTCTCTCTACCCCTCCCCTCCTCATGCGCTCACTCTCATCCTTCTTTCACTTATTCACCAATTACATATTTCAGGTCTCACATCTTTTCCTGAGCAGTGTATTTAAAGTTCTACTCCTTTTAACCTTGGTGCTAACTCATTTAACTTTTCTCAAGGCAAGTTATAGTTCTGTGTCACTATATTAAATTATCTTGTTCATTTTTATTTGAATTTATTTTTTATTTTTATTTTTTGCAGTCTTCAAAACTATGAGCCCCTGGGGTGCCTGAGTGATTCAGTTGGTTAAGCGTCCAACTCTGGGTTTCAGCTCAGGTCAGGATCCCATAGGTCATGAGTTTGAGCCCTGCATCAGGCTCTGTCCTGACAGTGTGGAGCCTGCTAGGGATTCTCTCTTTCTTCCTCTCTCTCTGCCCCTTCCCTGCTGGCTCTCCCTGTGTCTCTCAAAAATAAACAAACAAAAAAGAAATAAACTATATTTTAAAAAATAATATAAAATTATAATCCCTTTGGATTATTCATGTTTTCCACTACTGTATCTCAGAATCTAGAACGATGTCTAGTAGATGTCCAATAACTACTTATAAACTACCAGACATTATTTGGCATACATACATATTTAATTTCCTAAATTCAGTCTCCTAAGACTACTTGCTCTTTTTTCCAAGATATGTAGTCCAACTCAAGATTTTAAGAGATAAATACGTACATGTTTAAAGTTCTGGTAAAACTTCTGCATAATTCTAGTGTATAAAGCCAGTTCAAAGGATGCATGCTACTTCTGTTCATGGTCATTGCCCCAGTAAATGTAAAAGTATAGAAATAACAAGTAGTAATAGCAAAGCCCACAATAAACAGATTTCCTCAAAAAAATTTTTAATGTTTATTTATTTTTAAGAGAGAGAAAGAGAGACAGAGCATGAGCAGGGGAGGGGCAGAGAGAAAGAGGGAGACACAGAATCTGAAGCAGGCTCTGGCTCCGAGCTATCGGCACAGAGCCCGACGTGGGGCTTGAACTCACGATCTGTGAGATCGTGACCTGAGTCAAAGTTGGACAGTTAACTGACTGAGCCACCTAGGCACCCCTCTTAAAACTTTAAATATATACCGAGTAGATTCACTGCTATCTCCCAGAGACAAGTGAACAGAGGAATAAATGTAAAATATTAGGTAAAGAACTACAGTTTTGGTTGTCTGATAAGAAATATTTGTGGTCACAATTGATTTGCAAGAGAATCAAAGGCAGAGTATAGTATCTCAATTATCTAGATCTATCCAGTCTGATTCCTTATTTTTAAACATCATCAATACATTAAGAGAAATTGATTTAAAACATACCTAATGCTAAGGCTTGGAATTGCACAGACAATCCCTGACCTTGAGCTTAAAGACAAACAAATCTTTAAAAATACAGCCACTGTTACGACAAAAATTCAACCAAAAAAAAAAATCCATTGGAAAAATAAAGAGGAATAACTAAGTGTGCTTCTCGTGAAAGAGAGATCACACATTCATATATTAATTTACTTATAAACATTTATCGTGCCAACCCTACATATTATAAACTGTACTAGCTGGTAAGACTGATACACAGTCTTAAAGGTATATAAAAACTGCTGTCTAGAGAAGAACTGAGAATTGACATGATGGTCGTAGCATATACTAAAACACAAAAATACCTGAGAACATTTCGGACCGTCGATAATCTTGAGAGGAAACATTTACTCACTCCGGGAAATCAGAGAAAGCTTCAAAAAAGGATGTAATTTCTCATCTGAGAGCGGAAGGATGAACTAGATTTATAAAGTAATGGTTACGATGTGCTGAAAAAAAGAAATCACCATGGGCTGCATTAAAGAGCACGTTCAAACATCTAGACAAGAAAATTCAACACATTCTAGAAACTTAAGGAAGGTCACCACAAAGGAAGCATATCACATGCTGGAGAAACTGACATGAAATGAAGCAGAGGAGAAAAGCAGAGCCCATACTGTAAAGCATCTGGAAAGTCTTGCTGAGGTGACTATCAAAAGGGGGCATCTGAGTTTACCAAGAAAAGGGGGAGAGAACAAGCATTCCCAGAAAAAAGGGAGGACACTCCGCAAACACACAGAACTAGAAAAGCCTTATTTATTGAAAAGCAATTAGGCACTTGGGCTGGAGTTTAGTGGCTGTTGAAAGAGTAAGGAAGGGGCAAGAGATAAAGCATTGAGTCTTATCTACACTGGAGATCTGGAAGAACTCTCCTTTCCTTTCAACACCATTATCATTCCCTGTCCTCAATATTCCTTACATGTTAAATTCACACTCCCCTTCTTTTCATATTGTTCTTTATGGAAAAGTCTTATAATTTGTTTTAAAGTAGAGTCTCCTTAAAGACAAGGATTGCTAGCATAAGGCCATGAAACACAACGGACAGTCATTAATTCACCAACACAGTAGATGGTGAAAATCCAACATTTAAAAATAGTATGCTTCTATTTCTTTGGTAACTTTCAGTTGCTGGTATTTATTTTATTATAATTATTATTACTAGCATATTATTATATTTTATTTTATTTATTTTTTATTTTACAGAGAGTGTGAGCTGGAGAGAGGGGCAGAGGGGGGAGAAAATCTGAAGCAGACTCTACACTCAGTGTGGAACCCAAAAGGGGGCTCAATCTCATGACCCTGGGATCATTACCTGAGCCAAAATCACGAGTAGTATGTGCAAATGACTGAGCCACCCAGGCACCCCCAATTGTTGGTATTTCTTGAAAGCAAAATCTCAAGAAAAACTAAACCAAAGAAGAATCTGCCTATGCCCTTATCAAGATAAATACTGAGTAAAGAACAGAGATTCATTCCATTCCTCAATTCCCAAGGATATGCAACTAAATATAACTAAAATTTAACTAAATATAGCTAAAATTTCCTTTTAACTTACTACATGTCCACATATATTATGCCAATGAATATTCACAAATTGAAGGAAGGAGAAATATGTAAGCTACATGTAATTTGGTTAATTTCATCCACTAACTTCATTTTAAATGGTGCCATTTCATAAGATTGTTTTTTATACATTATGTTTCATCTTCAAACTGACCACATTCACTGCTGATACCCGTTTTAGGTGAGATTTGCGTACTTAAAAGGTATGGAGTATGGGGCGCCTGGGTGGCTCAGTCGGTTAAGCATCCAACTTCAGCACAGGTCATGATCTCGCCATCTGTGAGTTCGAGCCCCACATGGGGCTCTGTGCTGACAGCTGAGAGCCTGGAACCTTCTGTGTCTCCTTCTCTCTCACCTTCACATTCTGTGTCTCCCTCTCTCTCTGCTCCTCCCCCACTCATGCTCTGTCTCCCTCTGTCTCTCAAAACATGAACATTAAAAAAAATTTTTAAAAAGGTATGGAGTATGGCTTTGTCAATTTTATCATCTCTGATGAAGGTAAATTATTACTATGCCAATTTGTCATAATTGATGTTATTCTGTTTGCAGAGGTCAAAATAATCTGAATTGTCAGGCTTCATTACTACTCAGTGACCACAGAGAGTTCACTTTTGCCTATTCAAAATTAAAGCTGTTTTTCCTTTCTCTGTTCAAATTTAATGATATTCTAATCTCATTTGCATAAAACATTTTTCATCTGTTAAAGATACCTTAGCCAACAGATGGTGCTATATATAACATTTTTATGATAGTGTATAGTATTTAAAAATATATATTACAGCTGAGCTGTAAGTTTAATTATATTGTTAGAAGCTATGTGTGAAAGGAAGTTTTTTGAAAATATTTATTTCATAAAGCCTGTAAGATATAAAAGAAAAATGCCAAGTCACTGCAAAATGTTTAAGTTGAGTCAGGGGTCACTGGCTTTTCCATTATGCATGGAATCTTGTCGGAGTTTGGGATGTCCATGTTAATAAAAATGAAGCTTAACATTTGGTTTGATTTGGAAGCCTGGAACTGATCAACAGGCCTCCTCTGATGCCAGCTCTCTGTTCTGAAAATACCTTGCTCTCAAATCTTTCTGTCTCCAATATCTATCTCTCTAATCCATCTTTGCATGACTACTACACGGGATTTTGCATTTAGCAGTGGGAACCATCGATAATCTTTGAGCAGCTTGGTAAAGGAATCCAAGGTCCTGATCTTAGTCTCGCCTTCAGCTCTTGTATCTCAACCTACTTGTCAAGCCATGGCTCCAAATTTTCCCGTGAAAAACGTATATAACCTAGTCATATTAATCTTGCAAACGGTCATGGTTCACTCACAGTCTGGAGAGCTGAGATTGGTCAACACCAGCCTTATACATCACTTTTCTGTGAAGCTCTTCTGATCACAAACTCTGAATGCTTCTGACACTTTATATTACTGTACTTACTTTAACTTGATCTCACACTGCTTTCTGTTATAAAATTCCCTAACAGAAATAAGCCCAATCCATTATGCTTCTGTCAATTTACTTCTTATGAAGTAAGCCTTCTCCTGAAGAAGGTAGAGATGGTAACATCAACACATGAACTATTTGATTCAAAAACCATTTTCAACTGGTTTCTGTTGTTTTCTTGCCAACTGACACACATCTTCACCTATGAGCGGATTTTCAGTCTTATTCTCCTAGAAAAAAAATACATAATGTACTAATTTTATCTATTCTTTATTACTTAGCTTATAAAACAATTGTGATAGTTGGGTTTTATTTTTCTGTTCCTTGTACAATGTGTTGGGTAGATTACTTACTGCATTTGAGCAAGTATTTCTGGAATAGGAGGAGGAAGGATGAAAAAACTTCCCGAAAATTCCAGAATCTATTTTTTCGTAAAGAAGGTACCACTTAGGGGGACCTGGTTGGCTCAGGTGGTTGAGTATCTGACTTGGGCTCAGGTCATGATCTCACAGTTTGTGAGTTCAAGCCCTGTGTCTAGCTCTGTGCTGACAGCTGAGAGCCTAGAGCCTGCTTCAAATTCTGTCTCCCTCTCTGCCCTCCCCCACTCATGATGCGTCTCTCTCCCTCTCTCAAAAATAAACATTAAAAAGATTTTTAAAAAAGAAATCACCACTTATAAATGATGAAGTATTTGTTAAATAATATATACAACAATACACATGTTGAGAAAAACTTAAGTCTTTAAAATGGGCTTAAGATGTATCCAGAGCATTTGATAATGATGGGGTTCTCACACTTTTAATTTTTCAGTAGTTATTCTAAGCTTGTTAATCCTATGGTAAGCACTTCCATTTGGTTTGGTTTGTATAATTTCTATCTCTTTGTTGATATCCGCTCTTTGTTGAGTCATTGTCATCACACTTTTCTTTAAATCTTTAAATATGGTTACCTTCTGTTTTTTGAAAATATGAATGTTGCTGATTTTCTGTCTTTGTCTACTAACTCCAATATCTACAGACAACTAATGACAGGTTCTATTGATTTTTTTCTCATCAGTAGGAGTCTCATTTGCAAGTTATTTCTTTGCTTGTCTTGTAAGATTTTGTCAAATGTATGTCATTTTATGGATTTTACTAATCCTAGATTTTGACATTTTCTTAGAGGATTATAATTGTTTTGATTTGTCTGTTTGCCCATTAACAAACTCCTCTGAATTAAATCTGTGAAATCTGTTTTCCCTGTAGTACCAATCTCTATTTTCATCTTTTAGTGTTGCTGTTTTTATTTCTAAGCCTAGATCTTTAGGTGGTTTTGCTGTGTCTGTACATCTTGGTATTCAACCAAAGATTGATAGATGTCGTGCTCAAATATACCCAGCCAGTATGCCTTCCAGTCTCCGATTAAAGATCTCTATGTGGCCCAGAAATATATTAAACATTTAGGTCATTTTCAAATCTCCTCTGGCTCTTATTCTATACCAGACCATCTCATCTCTCTTCTGCATGTATGCAAGGACATCCTTGGCCAGAGATGCATGGATATCTTGGATCCCCTTTAGTCTCAGCTGTGCATGAGCCCAGCCTTAAGTCAACCTAGAGCCTGCTTTGGATTCTGTGTCTTCCCTTCTCTCTGCCCCTCTCCCACTCGTGCTTTCTCTCTCTCTCTCTCTCTCTCTGTCTGTCTCTCTCTCTCTCTCAAAATAATAATAATAATAATACATAATAAACAAACAAAAAGATGGTTCTGGCATCAAAAATAGCTTTAAAGTGGCACCTGGGTGGTTCAGTTGGTTAAGCAGCCAACTTCAGCTCTGGTCATGATCTCAGTGTGTGAGTGTGAGCCCTGTGTTAGTCTCCATGCTGACAGCTCAGAGCCTGGAGCCTGCCTCGGATTCTGTGTCTCCCTCTCTCTCTGCCCTCCCCCACTCACACTTTTTTTCTCTCAAAAATAAACACTAAAAAAAAAATAAAGTAAACAAAGAACAATGTTCTGACAAGCTTAGGCCTTGAAAAGACAACCCCAGATTTCATTGTGTACATTTCCCACCGGTAAGGGGCCCCCAGAACATTACAAGGACAGAGTCTGTAAGTTCAGCCTTTCTTCTCCAGCTTCCTTATTTATCCTGCCCTTCCTTCGTCTCTGATACCTATTTGGAGCATACACTTATCCACACCCAGTACAGAAGGGCAGAAGAAAAGAAATCAAGCAAAGATGAAACCAAAAGATTTGCAGTCAGGATAGAGGCTTGGATGAGATACTGACAAAGAAATCGGAATGAAATAACGACATAGAAATATTTGTCCTTCTGGGGCGCCTGGGTGGCTCAGTAGTTTAAGTGTCCAACACTTGATTTCGGCTCATGGCGTGATCTCAAGGTTTGGGAGTTCAAGTCCTGCATCAGGCTCCTTGCTGAGAATGTGGAGCCTGCTTGGAATTCTCTCTCTCTGTCCCTCCCCCACTCACACTCTATCTACCTTTCTCTCCTAAAAATAAATAAACATTTAAAAACATTTTTTTTTAAATAGCTTAATAAAAGAATCTGGGTCATTACTGTAGTTATATATTTGCTTAACCTCAAGAAATAGTCACTTAGTTGCCTCTTTGAATTTTACCTTTCCTTTTACTGACCTCATTTCTATCGTTTCTGTGAGCTTTTCTCTTCTTTAGAAATAACATAAGTCAAATCTCCTATTTCTTTCTACATCATTTGTAAAAAAGAGTTAAAATGTGTTAGAAAGCAAATAGCCCACAGTACTTTAGAAGGCATTATAATTTCTTAGTCCTTTGTGAGGTTTCAGTTTATAGAGAGTTCTTTCACTTTCCAGGGAGAAGAGGTGACAAACATTCAGAGTATCGGTGTATGTAGGTTTCTTTTAAAGTTAATTTATTCAAGTGTTTACATCATTTTCTTGAGACAGAAAAGTGTATTGTGCTTTGGAGGTGACAATGACCATGGCTGGATTCAAGGTCTTATTAGGCTGAAGACTATAAAAACTGACTTCACTGGAGTGGATATGCCAGACATAATTGCCATGACTTCCTATGGCCATTCAGAGTCTTAGTTACATTTCAGTTTGAAATGTTGGGTTTGGGCATATTTTAAAAGGGGTTATTAAATAACTGCCTCTAGTATTTTGAGGTTTGTGTCAAAAAAACCAAAAACAAAACCAAAAACTTGGTGGGGTGCCTGGGTGGTTCAGTTAGTTAAGTGTACAACTTTGGCTCAGGTAAAGATCTCACCATCTGTGGGTTCGAGCCTCACGTTGGGCTTTGTGCTGACAGCTCAGAGCCTGGAGCCTGCTTCGGATTCTGTGTCTCCCTCTCTCTCTGCCCCTCTCCTGCTCACGCTGTCTCTCTCTCAAAAATAAATAAGTAAACATTAAAAAAAGTTGGCTAATAACTGTGTTTGCATTACCATTAGCTTCATGCAAAATACTTATTAATTCTTAAAATGACAAATTCATAAATCTCTACTTAACTTACCTCACATAAAATGATTCAGAAGATAAATAGAAAATGAGGGGGAAAATAAAAGTAGATACAAAAATGATATTTGGCTTGGACTAAAAAGAAAATACTTTCTTCCATATTAGATACGTATGCAAGGTCAAAGAGTATTTTTGCCAAACACCATTTTAATTTTAATGGATAATTTACAATATATTATAGCAAATAGTGAAAACAGATTTCTGATTTCACGCAACTAGTAAACAGATTATATTACTGAAAATTCACCTCTTTACTATTTGGCTAAAGAATAAGCAGGAAAAAAAATAGGCAGAGAAAAAGATATAGAAAGATTGTATGAAAATAAATGGAAAACCCTATTTTAATTTTGCAAATGTTTTCTGCAACAGACATAGAGTTAATTTCCCTGAAAACCTGTTCACGGTAAGTTACCCGTAGCGTATTCAAATTGTGTGTGTAAACCTCTCTACGAGATTGTTATGTGGCCTTAACTTGACAACACATTGTGATTGTAGAGATGAGAGAGATCTTCTAACACACTGAATCGTTTTGTCTGAAAGGCTGACAGTAGTAATCTTTTTTGCTCAGTGTGAATCACCTTTTGCATATTATGCTTTCAGTTTTTACCAGGATTGTGTACCAATATTTGCTCTAGAAGAGAACTTTTACAGAACATAAAATTGCTGCTGGATATCCAGCAGATTGGAAGTACCTATCTAACTCATCTTAAATTCGTCCTTATTCCTCAGGTCAGGTTTACATTCTAACTTCTACAAATAACTCTGGGCAAGTTTTCTTTTTGACCTGTAAGAGTGGCAACACACTCAGTTGTTTAACAGGAAATGGCTCATAAGTTTACAGACATAGAAAAAAAGGGACTTAACATTTTATAAGTGCAATTATTGCTAATAATCTTGTTTGTGCTCCTTTGCTCTAGTCTTGGCTTCCAGACCCCTTTGGAAAATTGGAAATACTAAATCCATCATCAGAGGGCAAAGAGCTAGAATCATTACACATATTCAAAAGCATATGCCAAGACACCAAGGGCAAGTCAAAACTAATGGAGAAAAAAACATTGGCATTATTTGGGTTCTGCTGGAAATAGCAATCCTCTGTCATATGTGTGCATATAATACATATTTTAGCAACCCTGTGCCTGCATTGCAGAGTCAGTGTTAATGTTAAGGTATGAGAATTAGCATGAGATACTTAGGAAGTAAATGGGGGCTGGGACATTAGACACCCGGGTCTGTAACGGTGTGTACCCAAGAAGGTGTCCATGACTTTGATTCAGTAAGATACTATCCTACTTGAAAAGAGACCTTCTTCTTTTGCACACCAAAAGTAATTAACAGAAGTGTAAGTAGTGGTCTTGATGTCATTTTTGTTACTGCATTTTTCTTCCCAAAAGAGGGAAGAATGGCTGGAAAAATTTTTTTGAGGTTAATATTAACTGAAAATGAAAGGATTCTTAGCTATGGCCACCTTGCCATGGACAAACTATTTCTTCCACTAACCCTAAAGAATCAACATAAAAAGGTGAGGAAAAGATATACAAAGATTATTCTAATGCCTCAACCATTAATTTATCATTACCATCCATTCCTCAGTAATTTGCTCGGCTATGTGTTTTTATCACTAAGAGGAGTTTGAAATAGTCTTTAAAGTACAATTTAATGATCTATTAGCTTACAGTTTGGGGGGGAAAAGCCATGGGATAAAGTCAACCAATATAAAATGGCATTGCACTGTAGCAAAACTTTTAAAAAGGCTGCATTTCTAGGGTTGCGCTTCTGAGAATTTATTAGCAAATGTTATATGCCACATGGTAACTTTGATTTATAAAGTGCAGGTGTTTCATTCCGTTCTTCCAATTATTAAATAAAAATATTTTTATGGCGAGGATTTCTCCTTGTTCTCCCCCAGCACATTTTTACTGAACTGGCCATTACCTCATCTAGCCACTTAAGTACATACGAGTTTTAAAACACCCTCTGCAGAGATTTTCATTCAGCCCTGCTGAACTAGGGAGACAGACCTGAACACAGGGTTCTATTCAAAATAGAGGTTGTATAAGTTTAAGCGTTTGCATCAATCTATATAAATATCCTTGAACACTGTATCTAACGGAAAGCCCTTTTAGCCTACCCCTTAAGCATCTTCTCAGGAACTACCACAAGACGTGTGATTGCCAAAACTTCCCTGCGACATCTCCTCATCCCCCTCTCTGTGACTGTGGTAAAACCTGCCTTGTTTGCTGGGCAGACTACCATCCCGCATTTCTAGGGTGGGACTCAAGGGGTAGGTGCTTAGCTAAACTCATTGAAAGAGCTTACCGATATTTTTGTTTTTGTTTTTGTTTTTGGCCAGCTGCTGTCTTGCTTCACACCAGAAGGTATAAATTCTTCACTGAAATAACCGTCACTGTAAGGCAGTGGATGGTCAGGAGCCAACTTGGGAAAGTGAATGAAGGTGTCTTTAAACAGCAACCTTGAAGCTAGCCATGGAATCCCAACTTGACCCAAGCTGGAAGGGACCCAAACCAGATGGAGATTTGGTCAGTACACAGCATCACAGAGCTTCGGGGCTGGGGGAGAACTCCACGATGTTTTTTAGAGAAGATCTCGGCTGAGTCTCTGTGAAGCTCTATGAAGGGAGTGTATTCGTTTAACATTTAGCAGTTAGATGCAAGAAACCGGATGGATAAGGAAAGAGAGCCCATATCATTCAGACTGGATAGACCCAATATTCTAAACTTACAGCACACTTGCTAAGGATGGGCAGCCAGTGGGAACTCCATTGGCAGGAGGGTATGTGGTCTGAATTGGATCAATTTTGAAGTTATTTATTTATTTATTTATTTATTTATTTATTTATTTTGAGAGGGAGAGAGAACACACACACAGGGGAGAGGCAGAGAGAGAGAGAGAGAGAGAGAGAGAGAGAGTCCCAAGCAGGCTCCACACTGCCAGCATGGGAGCCAGACACAGGGCTCGATCTCACAAACCGTGAAATCATGACCAGAGAGGAAGTCAAGAGTCATTCCCTTAACTGACTGAGCCACCCGGCTGGCCCTTAATTGGATCATTTACATCCAAATAAGTAGTGTGTTTTGCAGGTTTATCTTCACATGAGAAGGAAATGGTAATACGTACCATTTATTGAACAATTTATGTCATTAAATATATATATATATATATATATATATATATATATATATATATACATATGTTAAAATACATGAAATTCCCATATAGTCACATAATGGCAATTTCATCAGGTTTTGCCTAATTTACTATAACATTCACAGTAAATGTATGAATAAGTATGAGCACACCAGCTTTCTAAAGAAGCTAGTCTTTGCCCACTTCTGTCGAGTAGGCACTGTTTTTAGCTCTTGATAAGAACTAATCCATTTAATTATCTCAATGACCCCACGAGGTGAATGATATCCAATACTAAGATCTACATACAGATGAGGAAGCTGATGTACAGAGAAGTGAAGTACATTGCCTAAGGGTGCATAGCTAATAAGGGTGTAAAGCTGGGATGTGAGCCAAGGCAAGGTGATTCCAGAAACAATACACTAAAGCATCAAAGATCAGATGCTTTTCCAATGTCCAATATTTAGAAAGGTATGGAACCATAGTTCAGCCCAGATAGTATGGATTTTACAGGTTATATTCTTAAGCCCTGTTCCTATGGTTGACAGCTGAATAAAACTGGCCAATGCGTGGCAAGCATTGGAGAAAAAGCTTCAATTTCATCTTATGAGAGAAACTAACACTTTTTGAATGACCATTATATAATAGAGGCTAGACTTGATGTAACATATATTTTGTATTGATGTAACTTGTATGTTTCCATCCTGCTAAGTGGACTTCTTATCCCCATTTTAAAGACAGAAGAACTTTGGTGGAGAGGAATTATTTAGGTAGTGTGTCCAAACTGGCAAAGCAGGTGTTCAAACCCAAGTCCATCTCGTTCGGGATTTGTGATGCAGTGTGTAGAGCGGGAGACTGAAGAGCTGTTGAAATCATGAATCCGGAATTGGTGTGATGGGGCTTGCAGAGAGCTGCAGAACAGGCTGAGAGTGTCTTCAGGACCCTACAGACGCCCAGGGAGCCAGGCACCCTGGTCTCTTGCAAGCTGGACCTCGCAGTGATCCAAAGCTTACTCATCATACCCAGCTGTGCAGGATTCAGAGTCACAGCCCCTATAAAGCTTCCAGGGTCTTTCCTTCTGCAGGAAGCTTTGCCCGCAGCGCCAGGATCAAAACGCGGTCTCCACAGGCCTTCTCACACAGATTGTTACCAAGAAAGTAAACAATCTAAAATCACAAACACTGCTCTGGAGGAGGGAGCAAAGATAAGAGGCTTGACTACCCTTGCGTGCTGCAAACGAGACGGGGTGAGCTGCAGCTGGTGCATGGGAAACTCATTATGGCCACTGGAAGCCTTGGCAAGTACAGCAGGAAACCCGAGAGCCCAGCGAGGAGCCTCCTGGCCCAGTGGTCAATCAGTCTGCTGTCAGGTCCAAGCAGACAGCACAGACCAAAGTAAGGCAGCAGATGAGGCCCCAGTAGTGCACATGGTCAGCTAAGTAGGAAAACAGGGCTGGATCATGATCAGCAATGATGCTGGAAGCAGCTCAGAAGAGAACAGCCTGCAGTTTCTCTCCCGTGGTGAGGGGGTAGCTCCCTTATTAATAATTATCATACCACAATAAGTGCTTTACTGCATGAGTCAGTATGAAACAGAACTTTGATCAGATAGGGTCACCGAAGAGAATTTAATAAGCGGAAAACTTCTAGAAACAAGGGCAGGTGCAAGAGAACCCAAAAGTAATGCTGAGATTCCTAGAGGCCAGTTGCAGGCTGAAAGACAGTTGTGATGACACAAGATGCAGCCACTTTTGCAACTGTGAGGCTGAAGCTGGGAGGGAGTGGAGAAAACATTCCCCAACTTGTTTTTCCTCATGCCCTTGGATCTCTTGCAAAGCCTCTCATTGGCCAAACCAACCCAAAGCCACAGGGGAAATGGAACCTACGTGAAGTAATCTGTGCAGATCAGCTGCCCGGGTCCAAAGGCAGGTAAAGACGGGCGTGCAATGTTTCTGGGTGGACATAGTAACCATCCACCTTAAGAAGTGCTTCAGTCTGAGAACAGCGGACTCCAGTGCAAATGTCTACAGGGGACACACAGGTACACAAATGGGAAGAGGAAGCAACATGAGCCTAAAGGTCACGGACACCACCCATAGAACTTCCTGCCTGCCTTGGAGTTATGTAGATCCAACACTTCTTCAAGGTCCACCTTTGGAAATGAAGCAGGAAGTCCAGAGTATTCTATGAACCCTCCTTGAAACATTGGTAATTCAGTGGGAAAGTAATTCGATTCTAGGATGACCAAACCAACCATATCTGTGAGATATTCACCCCACCTTCTGGAAATAAAGCATATTATGGTGTGAATTCTAATGATTTTTTTAATGTTTCATTTTATTTTTGAGAGAGAGAGAGAGAGTGAGAGAGGGCTAGGGAGGGGCAGAGAGAATGGGGGAACCGAAGATCTGAAGCAGACTCCACAGTGTCAGTGCAGAGCCCCATGAGAGGCTTGTACCCACCAATGGTCAGATCATGACCTGAGCCAACGTTGGATGCTTTAACTGACTGAGCCATTCAGGCAACCCTGAATTCTAATGGTTTTTAAACACTGGCAAACGAGTGAACAAAATGAGACCCTGGAATGACCCAACAAAAGACATCTAGGTAGGTGTTCATCCCACGGGTCAAACATATTGTTAGATAACTCTTGCTCCCCTACTCATGTCTTCTAGGTTTATTTTGACTCCAGACAGCGATGAGGCAGAAAGTTCCTGTCTTGGGAATCTAACTTAAGAGTTTCTTTTTTTCAGCAGCGCTGAATAGATTTCACTTTTATGCCCCAGGGCTTTTCTGACCCCTTGGCATGTTATACTTGCAGGAATAACCCAGGGCTCAAGTTTGAGTAACTGGAAATAGAAGCAGGGCAAACATGGACCGATGTGGGGCCCATGCTAGGTAATAATTGTTTCCTTCCCCATGCTTTTGTCTGGACTATCCCAGCTCATGTACATGATTCTTCAGAGAGTTCAAGTGTAATCACCCATGGTGGTACACCAGGGATGAAAATACATCATTACGTTGGCCTCTCTTCTCCTCTGTTTTAATTTCCCAAGCCCTTCACTCCTTGGGATAAAATACCACAACAAATGATCTGCAAACAACCCTTTTCTCAGGCTCTGCTTTCTAGAGAGATTCTTGCTAAGACTCCAGCATTCTGAAAATTCTGCTTTAGAAAAAGATCTTAAAAGGCTCTCTCTGTCTGAAAGACATGTTACAGACACAGACTATTTATTAAATATTTGCGGCTAAGGAACCAATTCAACCCTAATTCTAACATATTTAAATGGGTGCTTTTAAGCTGAGAGGGGAGTAGAAAGACAAGTGGTTCTTTTGTGGCCAGGTATTGACCCAAGTTAGGAAATACGTTCTGTGAATAAGCATGAATTTTTGGCTACCATTTAAGCCCTCACTCCTGAGAAAAATCAATAGGAAGTTATCTGTAAACATTTAATTGTTTATGTGTGTAAGTGTTCATTCCTAAAATGGTTTTGCACTCTTTTTAAGAAGGGGGAGTACCATACATGTATTAACATCCTTCATAATAACATACACAGGGGAAACGTACGGATCCCAGAGTATAAGCCTGTAAGCAAAGAAAATGAGACGTAGTGTCAACTAATTTATATTTATAAGCCACATATTGATCAATTAATCAAACACATTCATCCATTTAATCTTAAAGCCAATGCACATTTATTCTGTGCTTTGTTTACGCCAGGCACCGTGCTATACCCTCGAGTCCCCACCAGGAAATCAAAAGCTTTAACCCCTCCCCTCACCCTCACAAAGTCCACAGGCTACTCGATCAGAGAATAAATTAAACATGTACAAATAGCCAATTAATAAAATGTAGTTGTGTCAAGGAAGCATAAAGCATTTTTGGGACTCCATCAGCGGTACTTCTCAAGGCAGGAGATAAGGATAATTTCCCATAAGGGAATTTTATTTTCAGCTGAGACCTTAAGGATGAGTCAGAGTCATCTGGTTGAGGAGTAGGAAGTAGGGAAAGGCTGCTTCCAGCACAAGGGCCCAAAGCTATAAGGGGCAGGGCTCCGAGAGCCTGGTGAAAGGGTTGCATTACCAAGGGAGGACGCTAAGAGCTTCTCACAAGAGAGGCAGGAAGCAAGTCAAGAAGACTATGTATTACATGTTAAGGAGTATGGCCTCCACTCCATCTGGTTTGGAAAGGCAGAGAAACTCCCGGGCCCTCTCAGCTATCTGTGTGGGAGGGCACGGCAGGACGGAGCAGCCAAGGTCAGCCCTCTGCAAAGAGAAGCAGGTGCAAGCTGTTGGAAAGAGAAGCACGCAGAAAGCCCACAGAGGCTGGCAAGTGGGATGTCACCCAATAATGGTAAAAAGGAAACCGAGGGTGTCTGGGTGAAATGCTGATGGCATTCAGTACAGCAGACTCACCAAGTACCAATGCGGATTCTTATAGCTGTCCTCATCCATGAGCAAAGATGATTTTGCAGTAACTGATAAACAAGGGCAGTATTCACAACGCTTTGCAATTATCCAAAAATATCCCAGGTCTTCCATTCCACAGAACACATCTAGCACATCCACAGCATGACACTCCATAGTTACTTAGAACTGAAAAGTTAAGACCACCACACAACCTTGATCCTCAGAATTCAGGCCTCTTTAGAAGTTAATATCACCTTAGTCCCCTCCAGTTTTCACTGATCTGGTCCCATCTCTTCTGCCTCAGGAGTAAAGTCCTCTCTTGGGCCCCAACTATGGGATACCTGCACACACTTGTAGACAAAGCACCTGCCAATGAAGCTTTTTGATTTATTCAGAGGCCAGTGTCACAAGGGCTTAAGAGGAGCCTGATGATAACATGTCAAAGGACGCCATCCCCCTGCAAGATTCCCCATTTTAAACACTGCCATAGTCTCCTTAGATCTCAAAATCCGCCTTTGACTTCCACTTGCAGTCTTCTCCAGACTCATTCTTAGATCCTAGGCTCAGGGCAAGAGAGATGCCGAGGCTGCAAACAATAGAAGGTGCTTTCTGTCACGGTCACGTCAGTGCCAGCTCTGCCCTTGCACAAACCCAAGAGCTAATATCTCCCTACATTGGGCACCCCCAGTGCCTCACATCCTTCACCCTGAGCCCCATTCTAGTTCTGCTGAGACTTATTCGAAAAGCACTGCAAAAAAAGGAGGTAAAGCAAAACCTTGGTTTGCGAGCATAATTCCTTCTGGAAACATGCTTGTAATCCAAAGCATTCGTATATCAAAGCAAATTTCAAGAACCATTGACTCCGTTGTGATCATGTGATGTTTGTCATCATGAACTACTCAGATTGCAAGATATGGTTCATTTATCAAGTTAAAATCTATTAGAAATGTGTGGTCCTCTTGCGGAACCCTTACAGAACAAATTTACTTGCAATCCAAGGTCTTACTGAGAAATGATTCGTCCTCCTCCTCAATCCCTTTCACATCTAATGATCTATTTTACATCACCAAATCATTCAAATCCAAAGCATGTATATTCCAAAGAGAAAACAACATAATGTGCAGTGACGGCATCGTGGCCACTGTGGAAATATGGCAGAGCTCACACTCAAATATAGTGCACACATATCTAAAAAGGACAACACTCTGTACTTTGTATACTTTTGATGGGACAGAGTGGATCAGGATACTCTAAAGAGACTTTAGAAAACTACTCAGGCGTGTTTGTGCCCTTCCTTCCTTCCTTCCTTCCTTTCTTCCTTTCTTCCTTCCCTCCCTCCTTCCTTCTTTCCTTCCTTCTTTCTTTCCTTCCTTCCCTCCTTCCTTCTTTCCTTCCTTCTTTCCTTCCTTCTTTCCTTCCTTCCTTCCTTTCTTCCCTCCTTCCTTCCTTCTTTCTTTCCTTTTTTTCTTCCTTCCTTCCTTCCTTCCTTCCTTCTTTCTTTCCTTCCTTCCCTCCTTCCTTCCTTCCTTTCTTCCTTCCCTCCTTCCTTCCTTCCCTCCTTCCTTCTTTCCTTCCTTCTTTCTTTCCTTCCTTCCTTCCTTCCTCCCTCCCTTCCTTCTTCCTTCCTTCGATCCTTCATGTAACAACAGGGTCTTGAGAACCTACTGTGAGCCAAGCACTGTGCCCTGTGCTGGGGACACAGAGATGGCACACAGGTGCACTAGACACAGTATGCAAGAAAGTAATTTAATCTATCCTCATGTCACTGTGAAGATGACAGCCTCCTGTGACAGCAAGTTCATAAAAGAGTGGAAAAGTCTCCTTCAGTACCACATTCTGTATTCTAACTATCCTGTAAGCATCCCACTCTCAGTGAGTGCTCACTGTCTAATTTCCAAGGGGCAGACTGACGGAGACATGTCATGTAATAGTCTGAACACCAAAGCAATGATAACCACTTGTCACCTTTTAATAGTAACTGGTAGCAGAAGCAATTAAATCCCTTCCAGGGAGAGCTGGTAGACGGTGTAACAAATTTGCTGTGAAAGCAAAGAACTGAAAAGAATGCACATCCCTGGTACATGATCACTCACAGGCCTGGGTGTGATCACTACACTTCATTGTAAGATGAGCAGTTTAAGTACAAAATGTCAAAATGGCCAAGACTCAAGGTTAGGAGAAGTTCTGGAACCAGACTGCTTGGGCTCTTGCTTAGCTTGGCCACTGACCCTCTCCTGCACCTTGAACGAGTTACTCCACCCCCCTCTTTCAGTGTCCTTATTTGTAAAATGCCTAAAGTAATAAAAAATCATACTTCACAGGATTCTTATGAGTAATACCTAATAATTGTACAGTTCTTAAATCAGAGCCTAGACCATTATAGCACTCGATAAAATTTCTTGACGTAATTAGTGGAAAATAAGAATAGCAATAATACATTTGTTTTCCTTGTAGAGCTATTATGTGTATCCAAGTATATAAAATAAGTTAAAATGAACTAAATAGAATAAATAAAACTATACATATGTATAATTTTTCTACCATTTTTCAGTGTATAAGTCAGTGGTATTAATTTATATTCACAATGCTGTGCAACCATCCAGATTATTTGCAAAATGTTTTCATCACTGCAAATGGAAACTCTAACCATTAGGCAGTAACTTCCCATCCCCACCTCCAGTCCCTGGTAACCTCTAAGGGACTTTGTGTTCGCATAAATTTGCCTATTCCAGATATATCATACAAGTGGACTCAGTATTCATCCCTTTGTATCTGGCTTGTTTCACTTCATATAATATCTTCAGGATCCGTTCATATTGTAGCATATGTCAGAGCTTCATTTCTTCCTAAGGCTGAATAATATTAATATTACATTGTATGTAAATATTACAGTTTGCTCATTTCTGTTGATGGACACTGACTTATTTTCACTTTTGGCCATTGGGAATAAGGTTACAATGAACACTGGGGTAAAACTACCTGAGTGTCTGTTTTCAATTCTAGGGAGTATATGTCTAGTAGTAGAATTGCAAGATCACATAATTTCACATTTAGCGTTTAAAGGGATTCCCATATTTTCCCAGTGGCTGCACTATTTTCCCTTCCACCCGCAATGTATGAGGGTTCCAGTTTCTCCATATCCTCACTAGGACTTGTTAGATGATGATGATGATGATGATGATGATTGCTATCTTAGAAAGTTTAAAGTTGTTTCTCACTATAGTTTTGATGCATATTTACTAAATGACTAAGCATGTTGAGCATTTTTCATGTATTCTTTGGCCACTTAAATGTGGTTTTTTTTTTTGAGAAATGTCTATTTAAGTCCTCTGCCCATTTTTTTTTTTTTATTTGAGATGCTTGGGTTTTTTGTTGAGTTTCAGGAGTTCTTTATATATTTTGGATATTAAAGCCCTATCTAACATACGATTTGCAAATATTTTATCCCCATCTCAAGGTTGTCCTTTTACTTTCTTGATAGTGTTCTTTGATAAACAAAATATTTTAATTTTTTTAAGTTTGTTTATTTTTGAGAGAGAGAAAGAGAGTGAGCGTGCGCATTTGGGGAAGGGGCAGAGAGAGGAAGAGACAGAATCCCAAGCAGGCTCTGCATTGTCAGCACAGAGCCCGATGTGGGGCTCAAACTCACAAACCGTGAGATCATTATCTGAGTTGAGATCAAGCGTCAGTTGCCCAACCAACTGAACCACCCAGGGGTCCTGAATGATTTTAATTTTGATGGAATCCAATTTATCTATTTTTTTCTTCTTTTGTTGCCAAGATCATGAATATTTACCTCTTTGTTTTCTTCTAAGAGTTTTTGGTCTTAGCTCCAATTAAATATACTAAGTTGTTTTTAAAATAACACACCCTGTACACTGTTAGTAGTTTTTCACCTAGTTCCCATGAATGTGGCAGGACATTCTCCTGGCATCATATGTGGTTGTAGCTTTCCATCCTCACTGTAAGCCACCTCTTGGCACCTGTCTGAAAGACTTAACGCAGATGTAGCTGGATGGCTCTTTAGGATCTATGTGTTCCTTATGTCAAGCACTGGTGATGAACAGACTTTGACTCTGAAGATGCATATGAGAACATTTTAGCTACAATGTGATTGATTTAAGAAAGAAAACAGTCCTATAAATCTATGGAAGATTCTATTCTATTCTATTCTATTCTAAGCAGCCTTCACACCCAGCACAGGGCCCAATGTGAGGCTTGAGCTTATGACCCTGAGACTAAGACCTGAGCCGAGATCAAGTATTAGATGCCCAACCAACCAAGCTACCCAGGTGCCTCCATGGCAGCTTTTAATAGTTATTTCCTCAACATAAAAATTTAAAAATATACAAAAACCCTCAGTAACTTCATATTTCCCTCTGCTGACTAATCCTTCAGTTATTATTTTCCTTACTAAGGAACTCACCATTAAAGTCCATTTAAATAAATCGCTTTCAATATATTTAAAAATGTCCTGATATTAAAAATAACAATTAGAAATGTCATCAGGAACTAAGATATTCCACAAAATCAGGTACATCTGCATTTGAAAAAAATATTTAACTTACCCAATTCAAAGTAAAGTGTGACACAACTATAATTTAAGTGCTCTCTGTCTAAACTGAAGTAAATAATGTGCTTACAATGAGCTATTAGATTTTCTATGGCAACATTTCCTTAGTGACTGCACAAAAGTATTTAAAATTACACAGTGACTTTTAATTTTCAACAGCACTTGGCTCATTACCTTGCATTTTATAAGTTTTGAACGTAATACCAACAAGACCGTGTATTTTTATACCCAAATCGCAGGGTATAATTTCTTTCACATCATGGGAACACAGGAAGCACTTGCTAAAAACATATAGTCATATACATAGCTATAACTGGCAGTTGATAAACACTTGATGATTGAATGAAAAGCTTATTAAAATGAAAAATACATCACAGGAGACATGAGCATCAACCATTTAAGAGCTTATGGAAATAAGATTTAAAAAACTCATTTTATTGAGAGTTTACTATATACTGAGGCTCCATGCATTTATATGATGGGAATATAGATCATATATATTATATATAATTTTTATATATATGATATATTATTATATACTATATATTATATATATTATTTATATATTTTATACACACACACACACACATATATATATATATATATATACACACCTATTGATAAATAAGCTCTCTAGAAATGAAAATGGTTTTCCAAAAGAATAAGGTAACCATGGAAAAAAGGATGCCACTTAGACAAAAGTATATCTGAGGTGTGTGCTGAGTTTATTGTACAACGTATCATATTGATTATATTGTTTGCTTAGGTGACTGAAGGAAAAATGGTGTGATTGCATCAGAAGGAACCTGCAGAACCCACTTAATCGCTTCTCCTTCGCACAATGAGCTTTGGAAGCACAGAATTGGTGCCAGGAAACTAGAACAAATAAAGTTTAATCTTCACACCGTGGACCTCGTGGTGAGTCTCCCAAGTGTATTTTACCAGGGCGGCTCAGTCAGTTCAGTATCTGACTCCTGGTTTCTGCTCAGGTTCATGGGTTTGAGCCCTGCATAGGGCTCCAGGGTGCGGAGCCTGCTTGGGATTTTCTCTGCTCCTCTCCTGCTTCATCTTCAGTCTATCAACCTTATTCCTTCTCTAAAGAAGTGTCTTTTAAAAATGACAAAACCGTGTCTTCAACACCTTTAACAGGCTAACTGTGTTTGAAGCAGGGGCTCGGGTTACTACTAAGAAAATGAAGAGGAAGTTACACACTGTGACGGGAATTTATATTAAATTGGATCCTTCCTGAACTGATAAAATACACGGGAATAAAATGAAAATAAGGAATAATAGCACCAGTCATTCATCACTTTAGAGGCATATTTTAAAATATCCATACAAGTCTATTCAGTTCAGAAACTACTCTCATTTTGACAATATTACGCCTCTGTAGACCTCACAATGGAAACAAATATTTGCAATGAAAACTCACTTTGTGCAATATGGGACGATGTGATTTTTTTTTTTTTTTTTTTTTTTTTTTTTGGTGAAGAATCTGTCTTTATGTCACCTTTGCCTTGTCCTGGTGAATGAGTGCGTTTACATTGTATCTACAGTGCCTGCTTGAATAATGAGATTTTCTATCAGTTTTCCTGAAAATCTTGGCATGAACTGCAACTACAAAATAATTGTGTGCAAGGCAAGTGATCTTAAAATCAGTTTGCAAGGCTGCTCTGCTCTCAGAAGAACCTTTTCACTTTTGATTAATACTTTTTCCTATTTTCTGGTTCAGAACGCCACTTCCTACAGATACACATTCGGTTTATGGAGTGCCTTTGACCTGCACTCCACTGGATAAAAATAAGTGTCAATCCAATGAAATCCAAAGATCCGTTTCGTGGGCATCTTCAGGTTATCGTGGGCAATGCCAGGGCTCTGTAATGTTACATTACATTTCTGTGTGTGCACAAAGTGCCAATAAAGAGAGTTACAGTAACCTTTGAAAATCTATTACGTTTCCTCTAATCTAGTCTGTCAGATGGTTTTGGGTGAAGTACGTATAATGACAACAGCTCAAGAGTTCACTCCAAGTTCTTCATGAAACAAAACAAAATGAAAGTTCACTCTAAAGACCTGTGAAATTACATTCATTTGTGTCACCCTTTACAGTTACTACTCCGATTTCGGTAATATCAAAAAGCATTCTTGATGTGTCTGGGTGGCTCAGTTGATTGAGCGTCTGACTTTGGCTCCGGTCGTGATCTCGCGGTTCGTGGGTTCGAGCCCCGTGTGGGGCTCTGTGCCGACAGCTCAGAGCCTGGGGCCTGCTTCGGATTCTGTGTCTCCTTCTCTCTCAGCCCCTCCCCCATCCCTCAAAATAAATATTTTTTAAAAAGCACTCTTAATCTTCTCTTATTCACTCCCCTGCCATATTCTGCATCTTCTGTACTAGTATTAAAAACACAATTAAAGTCAACAGGCTCTAGTTATTAAAGACAATCGTCAGTTGTGAAACTCACTTTGTCCTCGTATTCAACAAGCACCTACAAAAAAGCTTGGAGTCACAAGGTTGTTTGTTTGTTTGTTTTAATTTCTTTACACTCACGACTTAGACTCAATTCCCCTGCTTCCTTCTGTACACATCCCACCATCTGCTGCCCTATACCCGTGCACAGCAATGCGCACTGCGCACGATTCCTCCCAAGAGTGGAGATAAGGAAAACAATAGGAAGGAACGGGATGTACAAGCTGTGAGGAACACTGCGGAACAGTTCTCCAAATGTAAGCTGTGCTGTAGGGGGTGCGCCTGGCTGGCTCAGTTGTTAGAGCTTGTGATTTTTAATCTCAGGGATGTGAATTCAAGCCCCCTTTTGGAGGCAGAGATGACTTACAAATAAAATGTTGTTTTGAAAAAGATGCAGGGGTGCCTGGGGAGCTCAGTTGTTTGAGCGTCTGAGTTTGGCTCAGGTCATGAGCTCGCAGCTCGTGGGCTTGAGCCCCGCGTCGGGCTCTGTGCTGACTGCTCTGATCCTGGAGCTGCTTGAGATTCTGTATCTCCTTCTCTCTCTGCCGTTCCCCTGCTTGTGCTGTCTCACTCTGTCTCTCAAAAATAAATAAATGTAAAAAAAAAAAAAAAGAAGAATAAGATGCAGTGTAGGATTTCAACTGTCCAGAAATACCAGGTAACATCAGTCCCTCCCTATGTTTGATACTCTAGGAGTTGCAGAGTGTTTTTCAATATCGTGAAGTGTCTCAACACTCTTGTGAAAACTAGAAAAGCTACAAGAGAATGACAGTAAAGTAAAACAGAGTGATTCAAGGCATGGGCTTTAACCTGGAGTTTGAATGTTGACACATTGCTGGTTCTGCTTCCTTGGACGAGTCACTTCACATCTCTAAGGTGTGATTACCAACCTTACTTCAAAGGTGAAGCAAGTGAAGCTTAAAAAATTTAAGTCCATGGGGTGCCTGCATGGCCCCATTGGTTAAGTGTCTGACTTGATTTAAGCTCAGGTCATGATGGCACAGCTTCCAAGGTCGAGCCCCACGTCAAGCTCTGTACTGACAGTGTGGAGCCTGCTTGGGATTCTCTCTCTTCCTCTCTTTCTGCCTCTCTCTGTCTCTCTCTCTCTCTCTCTCTCTCTCTCTCTCACACACACACACACACACACACACACAATAAATACATAAACTTAAGAAACATGTTTATGTCCAGGCTGGCATGAGTCATAACCAATATTTGAACTCAGAAACATTTAATTATAATATTTGTGTTCTTTTTCATAATTATGCCTTGATCACCTCTCCACTATTATAGAGAATCTTCATCATGCACATAAAGTTCTCAGTTTAGGGTCTCATGTGTGTCAAATGCCAGGTAAACGTTGTCTGTTAAAACTATATTCGATGACCCCGGCTGGGCAAAGCAGTTTGGTTTGAGATGTGGAACAGCAGGAGATGAGAAGGAAAGGTTGGCACTGGTGAATGTGGACAGACCGCCTTGCACGAAATTTGAAAGATTAATTAGCCTGATGTAATGACTTTTGAAAACTTTTAGCCAAGCTGCCATAAATACGTCCAAGATTGTGCCTTCTCTGTATGTTTATATAATTTTCCCTGAAAGGTGGGCAATTATTATTCATGTACGTAGACTGTATTTAGGTGTAAATGAGGTTTCCATCATTTCGCAAGTGTCCAAGATAATCACTGTTTTGGTGAACACAGGCCCGAGAGGCAGACACAGGCCTTGGCAGCTGCAGCTGAAGGGAAGGGGGCAATTTCAATCTCCCACGGCCGACTTGTCCCAGCAGGGGCTGGGCCCAGGATAATAAAAGAGAGGCATGAAGCCATCTATGGACCAGGATTCAAATCACATCATGTTAAATTAGAGACGTCATGTAAATAAGCAGGCTTTCCCTTGAGAAGGAGATGGGCTTTATATGAGGCTGAAATTTATTTCTTCCCATCGCTTCTTACAAGCCTTTGTCAATGACAACCTCGCCCCATCGAGGGTGTATCTGCCATGACCTATGACAACTTGCACTTTCCACAATTTACATTATTGTGTGCTGTTCTTTAGAATGCATGAGTCGCTTGATGTCCTTGCTAGAAGGCAACAAATCGTGATGAGTGTACTGCAATATTTTTTATATAAAAATGTATAATTTCACAATGAATCATTAGGTGGGAGACAACCTTGTTAAATGGAAAAGGAGAGAGTAATTCAAGGGAACCAATCAGTAACTGTACTCAACTCAGTTGCTTAATTATCATTGACGTGGTGTTGGTTTCTCTAAGTAGAAAAATGGCCCCAATTATTTTTTTTATCCCCATCACTTCCACTACTAAAATTATAGGAGATCTCCTATGCACTTTTCATGATATAAATGAATGGCAAACCCATGATATTTGGGTTTTAACTACAGTATCAAATAACTGCTTGTTCACTGATTAATAAAGGACCTCTTTTAAAGCTGAATGTGATATGAAATGTGTACAGATGGCAAAGCCCTCACCATCCTGACACAAAAAATCACAAATGAAGTAATGACCTTTAAGTAATTCTAGATTACGATGATTAATTTCAGATATAAGAGCTTAAAGTTATGGGTATGTTTAGATAATTGAATGAGTAAGTCAACCAGAGAATGATAAAATGGTGTAGTGAAATTCACTCCTGTTATTTATGATAGTTTTGTGATAAGACTCCTCTTTTTCTGGGATCCTATATAAAACATAGACAAATGTTGACATTGGGGATCTGCTTGTATTTTATTTTGACAGCATTTTGTCATCTCTAGTTTAAGAGATGTAGGAAATCTCCTGAGACTTATTGATTCTGAATGCAGGAAAATGAAAAAACTCATTTGCAAGGGAAATATTTGACACAGTGAATAAGGTAGCATTTATGCAAAATTCAAAAAAAATGCAATTGTGTCTACTGTAGTCTTTTATAAATATTTATGATACTAATTACAGAAATTTGTCCTAGTTTGCTAGGGAATAGGCTAACCAAATCTCATTAGAAAAACAAAATTCAGTAGGCAGAATCTTATTATGTCTGTAAACTAAGACTGGGATAATACTCAAATATCTTACCTTAAACATCCTGATATACATTATCGGAGAGTATTAACTGAACAGAAAAAAATACCTTAATGCAAAAGAGCAGATGTAAACACTCATTCCAAATATTTTAGAATATCAAGTCAGTCATTTCAATGATCCTTGACCAAGATACAGTCCCTGAACACTATGTTCTCAGTCTGCTTCTGATTTCTATTAAATGATCCTCGAATTACTGCCAGTATATGACTTCCTCCAATTAATCAGTTCAGCATAATGTCAATATTTAAAGAAAATGGTAAAATTTTATTTCAGAAATAAATCCCTTGTAATTTTTTTTAAAGTTTATATTTTTATTTTGAGAGACAGAGGGAGTGCATAAGTAGGGGAGGGGCAGAGAGAAGAAGAGAATGCCAAGCAGGGTCTACTTTGTTAGCACAGAGCCCTACTAGGGGGCTCGATCCCACCAATTGTGGGATCATGACCTGAGCCAAAATCAAGAGTTGGGAGGCTTCACCGACTGAGCCACCAGGCACCCCACACCCATGGTAGTTCAAATAACATCATCAGAAAGTAGAAGACTACACAAAGAATGGGAGAAAACATTTTCAAATCTTATCTGATAAGGAACCTGTATCAGAACGCATGAAGAACACTTACAACTCAATGAGAGAAAAGGCAATTCACACGATTTAAAAATGGGAAAGGGTTTGAATAGGTATTTCTCCAAATAAATATGTTTTTCAGTGTCTCAAAACGTTGGCTACAGAATTAGCACATGACCAATAATTCGACTCCTAGGCACGTCCCCTAAATAAAAAGACATGCTCACACAAAAACATATACATAATTATTCACAGCAGCATTAGTCATAATAACCCTGACGTGAAAACACACCTAATGCCCCAAAACAGATGAACGGATAAACAACTATACAATAAAAAGTGATCCATCAATACAAAGGGATGAAGTAATGAGATATGCTGGAACATGGATAAAACTCAAAAACATTATACTAAGTGAAAAAAAGCCACTCACTAAGGGCCACATATTGTATGACTCCACTAATATGAAATGTCCAGAATGGGAAAATCTATAGAGACAGTAAGTAGATTAGTAGTTACTTCCAGATAGACATGGAGGTAAATGGAGAATAATGGCTAATGGGTACCCTATTTCTTCCTGGAGTGATGGATATGTTATAAAATAAAATTATGGAGATGGTTTCATGACTGTAAATATACTGCAAAACCAAAAGGGGAATTTTATGATACCTAAATTACATCTCAATAAAGCTGTTAAAAATGTGTGTCCTGCTTTTTCCCCTACACTTGTATAATCCTTACCTAGCTCTCTTGGTTACTCTAAAGTTTTGGTTTATTGCTTTTGTCCTTTTTTTTTTTTATGTAGTTTCATCTTTCATATGGAAGGAAGTCATCCAAAACCTATTCTTGGATGAAAATTTACTTTTTTTTTTTAATGTTTTATTTATTCTTGAGAGAAAGAGAGAGCATGAATGAGGGAGGGGCACAGCGAGAGAGGGAGACACAGAATCCGAAGCAGGATCCAGGCTATGAGCTGTCAGCACAGAGCCTGACGTGGGGCTCAAACTCACGAGCCATGTGATCATGACCCGAGCCGAAGTTGGACGCTCAACCGACTGAGCGACCCAGGCACCCCAGAAAATTTACTTATTAACATCTAGTAGAAATACATCTATAAGAGAAACTTAAGAAGGAATATCAGTTTGGGGATTTCATGTAGCCTAAGAAATAATAATTTTCTATATCCATACTAAACTTGTGGCCATTTTTTCGTATGTATCATGTCTAAAGGTTTTAGATGTGTGAGATAGGGAAGAATATTAAACTACAATTCTAGACTTCAGCTACTTGAAAAGAGTAACTATTAAAGGTTGAAGCTCTGCTGAGTTTTATAGTTTGGAAAGCTAGTGAAGATAAGCACAGGTCCCTAGGGCATCTCAAAAACCTCTTCAATAAAATCCATTTGATGAAATCACAGTAAGGAGGAGAAGAAGGCGGAGGAGGAGAAGGAGGAGGAGGAGGGGAAAGACAAGGAAGGGGACAAAACTGATCATTGGCTGGTTGATTTTCCTTTCATAAGGTAAAAGTAAATTGGGATTTTTTTTTTCATGGTAAGTAAAAAACTACTGAAAAGACACTACTTTGCCATTGGTCACAAGATGTGTATTCTAGTCTCAGGTAGTTGAACACATAGGTTAAAAACAAAGTCCTTGAAATCAGGCCACCTGTTCAGTTCTACATCCCTGATAGTAACTTAAGTTACTTCTCTTTTCCCTGGTGTCCACATGTGACTATCACAGAATAGTGACTTTAAATCTCTGTTATCATGATATGATATGATTAGGCCATTAGATAGGACTCCATTACTAACTTGCAGCGTGATAACAGGAAAATCACTTACGCTCTTAATGTATGAGGGAGTAAGTATAGGATGCCCCAAATTCCTTTCAGTTCTCAAGTTATATGCCATCTATTTGGTTTTTAAATTAAAGCTAGTTATAAGGGTTTAATCCACAGCCTACCTACACCTTGTCAAATGAGAACTCTGAATTCCAATGCTGTTCTCAGAGTTGCAGTGGCCATAAAGCAAATGAAGAAAATGCCCAGGGGAAAGATCCAGAGAAACACCACCTATCTGGAATGGCTTTCTGGTGTATTGAATTGAGGGCACTATTAAGACGAGGCAGGTTGGCACAGCTGCCATCTTGTAACACGCACACATTTTCCTCCAAGCCTTTAATGAAAGACTAACCTGGGGGCTGCTGTGAGGGGATCGTGCAGAAGGTCTAATCAGGTCAGCTTTACGTAAGAGAGGCTGTCTGGTGGATCTGATGTCATCTGTGGAGGTCCTTTAAAAGACTTTGGCATTCCCTTGAGAGATACTTTAATTATAGGACTAAAATTTGTTTTCTCTTCACAGGCTCTTCCTTTCCTGATCCTTCAGCCAATGCCCAAGGGAGTTTCAGTCTTCTCATGATCGTCCCTTCCTGAATTTCTCCCCTATGGATTCCGAACTTATTTCATTAGTTCCCACCATCATGTACACCAGCTCCTTGCAGCCTCTCTTTCTGTCTCTTCCTCTCTCCATAGACAGAAAGATAAAGATACATTGAATGTTTTTTTTGCCTAGACAAACTATTTCTAAGAGGTGTGAAAATGCTTCTTTCTCTCTCCTTCACCCGGTTTCCTAATTGATCTGCTCCTGGCAACCATTTCCTTCATAGCCTTACAAAGCCCCAGGCTTAGTTTGTTGTAGCATCCAAGCTAATGAAATTCTAATTGAGGCAATAAGTAAGAGGAGATATAGTAATAAAAAAGATTTAAAAAAACCCACAAAAAACCCTATACACTAACAAAGTAAAAGCCACCAGATACAAATTTGAATCTCCTTATAAATCTCAACTTCCATCCTTAGCTACATAGCCTTGGCCTTCACATACATCATCAGGGTTCTTGGAGCAGGTGTGAGCGGTAGGAAGCAGAGACTTTATCCAAGTTTAGTACATTTTACAGCACTTCACCTTGTTGTGTTTTCAGACACTGCATTTTTTTTTTTTGCAAATTGAAGTTGTGTGGTAACTCTGCATGAAGCAAGTCAATGAGCACCATTTTTCCAATAGCATTTCCTCACTTTGTTTCACATTTCGGTAATTCTCAGGATGTTTCAAAATGTTCACCATTATATTTGCTATTCATCAGTGATCTTTGATGTTACTCTTGTAATTGTCTTAGGGCACCACAAACCATGCCCATAGAAAATGACCAATTTAGGGGCGCCTGGGTGGCCCAGTTGGTTAAGCGTCCGACTTCAGCTCAGGTCATGATCTCGCGGTTCATGATTTCAAGCCCCGCATCAGGCATCTGTGCTGATGGCTCAGAGCCTGGAGCCTGTTTTGGATTCTGTGTCTCCCTCTCTCTCTGACCCTCCCCCGTTCATACTCTGTCTCTCTCTGTCTCAAAAATAAATAAATGTTAAAAAAATTAAAAAAAAAAAAGAAAAAGAAAATGACCAATTTAATTGATAAATGTGTGTGCTCTGTCCCAATGACTGGCTTTTCCCCCATCTCTCTCCCTCTCTTCAGGCCTCCCTTCTCCTTGAGACACAACAGTATTCAAATCAGGCCAATTAATAATCTTACAAGGGCCTCTGAGTGTTCAAGGGAGAGTCACACATGTCTCACTTTAAATCAAAAGCTAGAAATAATTAAGTTTAGTGAGGAAGGCCTGTCACCAGTCAGGACAGGTTGAAAGCAAGACCTCTCTTGTGCCAAAGAGCCAAGTCATGAAGGCAAAGAAAAAAGTACTTGAAGGAAATTAAAAGCGCTGCTCCAGTGAACATATGAATGATAAGAAAGAGAAACAGCCTTACTGCTGATGCGGATACAGTTTTACTGGTCTGGATAGAAGATCAAACCAGCCACAACATTCTCCTAAGCCAAAGACTAACCAAGAATAAGGCACAGACTCTCTTCAATTCTGGAAAGGCTGAGAGACATAGAAAGCTGCTGAAGTTTGAAGCTAGCGGAGTTCAGGGGGCTTAAGGAAAGAAGTCATCTCCATAACACAAAAGTGCGAGGAGAAACATCAAGTGCCATGCAGAAGCTACAGCTAGGTTACCAGAAGACTGAACCAAGACAATCCATGAAAGTGGTTACATTAAAACAACAGATCTTCAATTTAGATGGAACAGCCTTACACTGGAAGATGATACCATCTAGGACTTTGACAGCTCGAGAGAAGTCAATGGTTGGCTTCAAGTCTTCAAACGACAGGCCAACTCTCTTGTTACGAGCTAATGAAGCTGATGGCCTGAAGTTGAAGCTAATGTTTGTTCCCCATTTCAAAAACCCTAGGGCCTTTAAGAACGAAGCTAAGCCCACTCTGCCCGAGCTCTATAAAGGGAACAACAAAGCCTGGATGACACCACATCTGTTTACAACATGGTTTACTGAATATTTTAAGCCCAATCTTGAGAACTACTGCTCAGAAACAAAACTTCTTTCAAAATATTACTGCACACTGATGAAGCACCTGGTCACCCAAGAGCTCTGATGGATATGGACAACGTAATTAAATTTTTTACATGCCTGGTAACACAACATCCATTCTGCAGCCCTTGACTCAAGGAGTAATTTCAACTTTCAAGGCTTATTATTTGAGAAATACAGTTTGTAAGGCTATAGTCTCCATCTTTTCTTGGCCATAGATTACACTGGAGCCACCTGTAAATGTCTGGTCACAAGGCACAGCCAATGAAAAACCAGAATTGATGTGTCTGTATCCACTAATTAGCTCATCATCATTGCTAAAACAGTGACCTGTTTGTGGCCAGGTTGTAATCTTTTTTCATTCTCTATATTATACCAAAGTACAAGGGATTTGTAAATTCAAGTTTATTATAGCATCAGCTTGAACCATTTAAGCTCTACCTAAACTCAATGGAGCCAGGTTCTAAATAACTTATTATTTTGGATTGCTGCAGTTGTCACAGTTGTCCATTTAGGAAAGTCTCTCGATGTAAAATTGCCTAAATATACACCTTCAAAATTATTATAAAAGTATCCCTAAGATATGCTCTTTTGCACGCTTCTTAAATTACACTAAAAGCAATTTAACATGAAATCTATCCACATAACACACTTTAAGTGTTAACAATAGGCATAATACTGTACATCAGATCTCAGAACTTACTCATATTGCATAAGTAAAATTTTATACCAATTCTCCATTTCCCCTCTCCCCAGCCCCTGGCAAACCATTGTTCTACTCCTTGCTTCTACAAGTTTTACCATTTTAAATATTTCATAAAAGTGAAATCATACAGTATTTTTCTTCTGTGACTGGCTTATTTCAGTTAGCATAGTATCCTCAAGGCTCATCCAAGTTATTGCATATGGTAGGATTTTCTTCCTTTTCAAGGCTGAGTAACATTCTATAACATGTATATACATCACGTTTTTAACCCATTTATCCATTGGTGAACACTGGGTTGTTTCCATGTCTTGGCTATTGTGAATAATGCTGCAATGAACATATGAATACTAGTATCTTTTTGAGATCCTGCTCTCCATTCTTTCAGACGACCATCTAGGAGTGTGATTGTTAGATTACATGTAAGTCCTATTTTTATTTTTATTTTTTTGGTACCCCCCCATACTGTTTTCCATGGTGGCTGCACCATTTTCTATTCCCAGTAACAATGGATAAAAATTACTGCTCTGCTACATACTTGTCAATACTTATTATCTTCTGGACTTTTCATTTTTGTTTTTGATTTTTGTTTTTATAATGTCCATCCTAAAAGGTCTGAGATGATACCTCATTATCATCTGGATTTGCCTTTGTCTTATGATTAGGGATGCTGATCATCTTTTTTATGTCACAGTTGGTCATTTCTATGTCCTCTCTGGAGAAATATCTATTCAAGACCTTTGCCTGTGTTTAACTGATTATTTGCAGGAGTAGAGGGAGCTATTTAAGGTGTTCCTTACCTATTTTGCTTACTAGAAAATATGTTCTCCCATCCCACAAGTTCCTTTCCTATTGTTAATTGTTACCTTTGATGTGTAGCTTTTTAGTTTGATGTTATCCCACTTGTCTATTTTTGCTGCCACAGCTTGTGCTTTTAATGTCATAACGAAGTAATCACTGTCAAAAACAATGTCATAGGATTGTCCCTGGGCTTTCTTCTATTAGTTTTAGAGTTTCAGATTGTCCATGTGCCTTTAATCTACTTTTAGTTGAATTTCTTTTCCTCTTGCCTATTGTGTAAAAAAAAAAAAGAGTCCAGTTTCATTCTTTTGCATGTGGATATCCAGTTTTCTCAGAACCATTTCTTGAAGATGCTATTCTTTCCCCACTGTGTGCTCTTGGCACTTCTCTGAGAGATGAGTTGACCATATATGCTTGGGCTTTTTTCTGGACTCTATATTCTGTTTCCGTGGTCTACATGTCTTTTTGTCAGCATTGTACTGCTTTAATTACCATAGCTTTGTATATATTTTGAAATCCAGGAGTGTAATTTCTCCACCTTTGTTTTTCTGTTTTCCTTTTTTTTCTTTTCCTTTTCAAAATTGCTTTGGCTATTTTAGGTCTTTTGTGATTCCACATGATTTTTAGAATTCTTCTTATTCTTCCTGTAAAGAATGCCACTGGGATGTTCATAAGGATTGCACTGAATCTGTACATCACTTGGTAGTATGGACATTTTAACAATATTAATTCTTTCAATCCATAAACATGGGATGTCTTTCCACTTACTATATTTGTCTTTAATTTTTTCACCAATAGTTTATAGTTTTCAAGGTACAGACATTTTACCTTCTTAGTTAATGTTATTCCTATTTTATTATTTTTTATTCTATTGTAAATAAGAAAAAATATCAAAGACATCCAAACCAGAGAAGAATAAATAAAATTATTTCTCTTTATAGATGACATGGTCTCATATGTACAAAACTCTAAAGACTCTATACATATACCCACCCACCCAGCCCCCACCCCCACACACACACAGAGTGAGAGAGAGGGAGAAAAGGATTTGTTAGGACTTGTAAACAAATTCAGTAAAACTGCAGGATATAAAATCAGCTTCATTTCTAGATGGTAGCAGTGGACTATTTAAAAAATGAAATTAATAAAATAATTTCTTGCACTTTTAAGTATTGATATTAAATACCTTTGGAGCACATGGAAGAGTTTCCAGTGAGGAGTGTTCTGGAAAATATTGGATCCTAACGTTCTTAAATTACCTATACAAAAATGCTGTTTTGTTTGTAGTCAATGCATATGACTCCTCACCTAGAAAAATATTATGGGACCCACAACTTAATGAAGTCGGGATAGTGTTCATAAAAGGGATACAAAGGTGGTTAACAGTTGGAATTTGGGGGCTTTTTCAGAGATTAGAGGGACAGAGGTTGTTGAGCCTGGAGGCAGATGGCTTACTTACAGTCTTCAAATATATGAGGGATTTCTATGCAGAGGATGGTGATCTCCTGTTTTCCTTTTTTTTTTTTTTTTTTTTTCCTGAAAAGAGGACCAAAGAAAATAGACTTACACTGAGTCATCCAGATTAAAAGTAAATAAAATTGTCTTGGTAGTGAGCACTGTTAATCACTGAAATGACTCAGGCTACAGACACCTTTTCTGCAGGCTGATAAAAAATAAATGGTTTGGGTTCAACCTGAAGACAAGGTAATGAAAGTGGATCTGTGATGGCTCTTATCAAGGTTCATTAGTAGAAAACAACAGCTTAAAGAACTTTGGAAGAAGTCACATATCTCTTCAAAATAACTTGCAAATTGAATTTCAGTGAAAAGTGACTGACAGGAATCTCACAGTGATAAAAGGGCATTTTTTGTCACTTAGCGACACTGAAATTCATGAACTCATGATAGTCTACAGACTTAATTTTGGAAAACTCTCAAAATGATCTCTAAATTAAAATATATATTTAAGGGAGGAAGTGTGCAAATGTTACCTTACACATACCTTACATATTATGGAAAGAATTCACGTTTCTCTACTATTTTTAAAAAGTATTTCCTAAGTTTGAGTCTAATAGATTGTCACAAATAAAATACATGCTGTTAGAAAATAAATCCAATAATTGAAGAGATTAAAAAGAAAATACTAATTTTTGTCCTTGAGAATCCAAAACCCAACAGCGAACCATATTAACAAATACTTAACTGCAACCTAATGTAAAAAAAAATAATGTGATGCTACAAACACACTAAGAGCTCTAGGTACATAAAAGATGGAGTTGAGAGACTCCAGACTCAGATTTGGGGAAAATATTTGAGCTGGGTTTTAAGAATGAGCAAGAGTTTTTCAAATATGTAAGGGAGTGCATAGGCTATGCAGAGAAAACCATAAAGGCATGGAGAAGAGACAGGAGATGGCCTGTGCCAAAGAATATGAAGACGTTAGCATGCCAGGAAGGTAGTGAGCTAATAGGAGCTGCAGAATACCAGTTAGAACCAGCCTGTAAAGATGCCAAGTGGGGTGTTTGGACTTTACATGGTTCAATGAAAATTCATGTGCAACGTAGCTGCTTTGGCCCCAATCCCAGAGTGCTGAGATGACTCTCCACCAGGTTTTTCAAGGAACAGACTCTGACAAGAGTACAACGCAATATGGAACCAATAAAATTCACTGAGTGTCTCTGTGGTCCTGGGTAACTTGATGCACCTTTCCAGAAGATTTGTAAGGAAGGCCAATCGCGTCGCCTCCTTATATCCATAAATGGGTTCACAAAATGCTCCAGGAGACAATTATGCCAAATAGTCTGCTAGAATGGAGAACGAAACAATCAAGTCTACAAAATCTCCCAGGTCTACACTTGCCTCACAGGCCACTGGAAAATGGTGGCTTATTTTTTCAAGCCCAAAGAAACAGAACATGTACTTGGGCAGATAAAGTAAGGTTGCTTACTTTACATGCACAGCTGCCTTCCAGACTGTCATCCACTTGACAGGATGGAGCCGACTGACATCCCAAACATGAATATTTCATAGCAAAACTGTGACTCTTACAATAAATGGAGTGGGAAGTTGGCAAGGAGGGCAGCGAGAGACGTTTATAGTCATGTTGCCACTGGATAAACACCCCCTCCCCAGCGGAAAGCCAACTTTGAGTGACAAAGCTCTTCAGAGGAAATATATGCAATTTAAGGCTTCAAACAAGCCAAAGATATGAAGTACCTGATTTTGAAACAGTCACTCAGCGCTTCCTCTAACTTTTAAAAAGTGACGTAGGAAAGTGTGAGAGACAATGTGAATGGCCTTCCAATATTTATGTGATAAAAGAAACCAACGTGTGCAAATTTTAAGAGTTAATTGAATTTTATGGATTTGGGAAACAATAAACCTCAGGAGTGAAGATCACTAACTTGCTCTCCTTGTGTGCAGAGCATGTACCAGTGAAAGGCTATGAATAAATAATTATAGGGACATGTTTGAGGGTCAAAACATGAAACAATTTGCCTGTAGGATTAACTTTCAATCATCTGCCTTATAAAGAAAATATAATAACTCTTTTTGGAGCCATACCTAGTTGGCATAAATAGTGTAAAAAACTCTTTTAAAACCCATTTTGTGATGAAATTTTAAAAGAAGAAACAAAAAAACCCAAACAACCCTAGAGGGAAGACACCGGTTTAAGCAGGGCCTTTGTATTCATCTCAGAGGAAATCTACCTTAAAAGGAAAAGTCCAGAATGTATGAACTAACTGCTTTGCAGGATGAGGCATTTGCAAAATTTCCACCTCTTCTTTACAGTTTTATTATTTCTTCAAGAATTGTGATTTCCCAGAATACTGTGAATTCATACTTATGGGTAAGTGAAAAGTCATTGATTTTTATCTGATTCTATATATTGGATACTAGCAAATATTCTAGTATTCTATTATTTATTGTGAAAAAAATATGGGAACAATAGAAAAATGTGATTCTCAAGTAATACAGGGGAGAAAACATATGATAATAAAGTTATTATATATATGCACATGTAATGCCTTACACTTTATTTTTAGTATGATTATTGGCACAATAAATCCATAACACTGAAGTAAAATACACGAACACACTTAATTTCACTAATTTTATAACTCTATTCTGATTCAAAGTGTGAAATACTCACTTATTTAGCAAGAGCACACTTTGTGCAAATTATCATTCTAATTCAGTCAGGGTCTTTGTTGTTGTAAATTTTCTGAATAATTATCTTAATTCATTGATTTTCTAGGCTATATGTACAATGAATATAGATGTGGTACATATTCCTCAGATAGAGGAAAAAAGACATTTTCATTAGCATTATACAATATAAAATTTATCTCCTTCTCCGATCATTATTCAGTACATGACAACCTACTTTTTTTGAGTGCAATACCATATAATGCCTGTAATTCTCCTTTTTAGTGGGGCCTTTGTCTAGTTTTGGAATGAAGGTAATGCTGGCTCTGTTGAATGAGTTTGGAAGTTTTCCTTCTATTTCTATTTTTTGGAACAATGTGAGAAGAATAGGTATTAACTCTTCTTCAAATGTCTGGTAGAATTCCAGGTCAATATCCCTGATGAACATGGATGTAAAACTTCTCAACAATATATTAGCAAATCAAATTCAACAATACATTAAAAGAATTATTCACCATAATCATGTGGGATTTATTACTGGGCTGCAGGACTGGTTCAAGAGTTGCAAATCAATCAATGTGATACACCACATTAATAAAAGAAAGGATAAGAATCACATTATCCTGTCAAAAGATGCAGAAAAAGCATTTGGCAGAGTTGAGCATCCATTCTTGATAAAAACCCTCAACGAAGCAGGGATAGATGGAGCATACCTCAACATCGTAAAGGTCATATACGAAAGACCCACAGCTAAAATCATTCTCAATGAGCAAAAACTGAGAGCCTTCCCCTTATGGTCAGGAACAAGAAAAGGATGTTCACTCTCACCATGACTATTTAACGTAGTCTAGAAGTCTTAGCCTCAGCATCACACAACAAAAAGAAATAAAAAGCACCCAAATTAGCAAGGAAGGAGTCAGAACTTCACTATTTACCGATGACATGAGACTCGGCCTAGAAAACCTGAAAGACTCAAAAAAAATTTGCTAGAACTAATGCATGAATTCAGCAAAGTCACAGGATATAAAATTAACATGTAGAAATCTATTGTATTTCTATACACCAATAATAAAGTGGCAGAAAAAGAAAGCAAGGAATCAATCCCATTCACAACTGAAAGAAAAACAGCAAGATACCTAGGAATGAACCTAACTAAGGAGATAAAAGATCTACACTCTGAAAACAATAGGACACTTATGAAAGAAACTGAAGAGAACACAAAGAAATGGAAAAGAATTCTATACTCATGGAGTGGAAGAACAAACACTGTTAAAATGTCTCTACTACTCAATGCAGTCTATACATTTAATGAAATCCCTATCAAAATACCACCATCACTTTACACAGAGCTAGAACAAATAATCATAAAATCTGTATGGAACCACAGAAGACCCTGAATAGCCAAAAAAATCTTGAGAAAGAAAAAACTAAAGGCATCACGATTCCATATTTCAAGCTATATTACAAAGCTGCGATCATCAAGACAGTTATGTACTGGCACAAAAACATAAACAGAGATCAATGGAACAGAGTAGAAAACCCAGAAATAGACCTACATTTATATAATCAACTCATCTTCAACAAAGCAGGAAAGAATATCCAATGGAAAAAAAGACAGTATCTTCAACAGATGATGCTCAGGAAACTGGACAGTGACATGCAGAAGAATGAACCTGAATCAGTTTCTTACACCACACACAAAAATAAATTCAAAATGGATGGAAGTCCTACATGTGAGACAGGAAACCATCAAATCCTAGAGGATAAGACAGGCACCAACCTCTTTGCTTTGGCCAGAGCAACTTCTGAAGGAAAGAAAACAAAAGCAAACATTTGGGAATGAGTGGGACCTCATCAAGATAAAAAGCTTCTGCATAGGAAGGAAACAATCAACAAAACTAAAAGGCATCATATGGAATGGGAGAAGATACTTGCAAATGACATATCAGATAAGGGGCTATTATCCAAAATCTATAAAGAACTTACCAAACTCAACACCCAAAAAACAAATAACTCAGTTAAGAAATGGACAGAAGACATGAATAGACACTTTTCCAGAGAAAACATCTAGATGGCTAACAGACTCATGAAAAGATGTTCCACATTACTCATCATCAGGAAAATACAAATCAAAACCACAATGAGATATCACCTCACACCTGTCAGGATGGCTAACATTAACAACTCAGGCAACAACAGATGTTGGGGAGGATGCGGAGAAAGAGGATCTCTTTTGCATTGTTGGTGGGAATACAAGCTGGTGCAGCCACTCTGGAGAACAGTATGGACTCTCCTCAAGAAAATAAAAATAGAACTACCCTATGATCCACCAAATGCACTATTAGGTATTTATCAAAAGGATACAAAAATACAGATTTGAAGGGGTACATGCACCCCAATGTTTATAGCAGCACTATCAACAATAGCCAAACTATGGAGAGAGCCCAATGTCCATTAACTGATGAATAAAGAAGAAGTAGTATACACAAGAAATGGAATATTACTCAGCCATCAAAAATACATGAAACCTTGCCATATGCCATGATGTGGATGGAGCTAGAATGTATTATTCTAAGTGAAATAAGTCAAACAGAGAAAGATAAATTCCATATAATTTCACTTATATGTGGAGTTTAGGAAAAAAACAGATGAACATATGGGAAGTGGGGGGAAGGAAGACAAGAGAGGGAAACAAACCACAAGAGACTCTTAATGATAGAGAACAAACTATGGGTTGATGGAGGGAGGTGGGTGGGAGATGGGCTAGATGGGTGATTGGTGTTAAGGATGGCACTTGTTGGGATGAGCACCGGGTATTGTATGTAAGTGATGAATCTGAATTCTACTCCTGAAACCAACATTGCAATATATGTTAACTAAAATTTAAATAAAAATAAAATAGTGTGATAACATAAAATAACATTAAAAAAAAAAACTAATACCCATACTTGACAGAAATAGAGCACAGCAAAAAAAAAAATCAAATTTTACCCATTTAAACTATAAAGATACTTTGTTTTATTTCTTTATCTGGCTGTCAGTGTCCTATTGATCTAAATTTATTTTCAAACACATTTACTTGGGTATAAAGATAAAGAGTTTCAATCATTAATAAATTCTGTCCTATTACAGTGAAGACCAGAGGATGCCTTCCTTTGGTATAAATATCTACAGTTTTAATTAAAAAAAAAGACTCTTTAATTTGAAAAACATTACTCATTGTTAAAATCAGAAATGGACTTAAATTGCAGATAAATAAACTTAAAACTATGCCCTGTAGCCTACTAGGCTATTCCCTAGTAAGTGTTTTTTTCCTTTCTTTTCTTTCTTGCTTGTTTTTCTTTTTCTAATTGAGAGAGAGAGAGAGAGAGAGAGAGAGAGAGAGATCATGTACAACCAACCAAGCAGGAGAGGGACAGAGGGAGAGAGAGAATCTTAAGCAGGCACACCCACTTCAGAACCCATCGAAGGGCTCAATCTCACAACCATGAGATCAGGACTGGAGCCAAAATCAAGAGTCAGTCACTTAGCTGATTGAGCCATCCGGGCACCCCAAATTAAGTGTTTTTCTAATGAATAGTCTATGAAAAGGTGGTTTGTATGTACTGAATTTAGGATTCATGGAGTTCAGACATACATGTTGACACACACATACATATACACACAATATACAACACCTACATAGACACACAATGGAATATTAGGCAGCCATAAAAAAGGATGGAATCATGCTACTACAACAATATGCATAGACCTCAAGGGTATTATGGAAAATGAACCATGTCTGACTGAGAAAGACAAATATCCTATGATTATACTCATATGTGTAATCAAAAAAACAAATGAATAAAGAAACAAAAACCAAAATCAGACCTATAAATACAGAGAACAAACCAATCGTTCCCACACGGAAGAGCGTTGGGGGATGGGGAAAATGTGTAAAGGGAAATGGGAGATAAAGTTGCCCAGTTTTGGAAGTCATGGCAAGAAAAGATACAGCATAGTGAATACAATCAGTGAGATCACAGTACTGTATGGTAACAGATGGTTAGCTACACTACTTGTGAGCACAGCATAACCTGTAGAGTTGCTGAGTCACTGTATTGTACCCCTGAAACTAATGTCACATTGTATGTCAAGTATATACAAAGCAATATTTTAAAAAGAATGCTCTTTTAATGAATTAAAGTATTCTTTAATTCCAGATGACGCCTCATTAGTTCCAGATTACTCCTCTCTGGGGCTGTTCACGCTCAATATCTATTCCTATGTCTGGAAGCTCCAACTGTGAGTCCACAGTCTGACTGACTGGCAAATGCCAATATGGTTCGTCAATCTTAAACAGGTTACTCTGTGTCCAATAAAGACAATATCCTTCATCACTCATCACTGCGGATAATTCGTTAGGTGGAATCAGGTTTCACAACGACATCCATGGTCCTCATTTTGTAAGAGCAGAAAAACAGTGAATTTGCTTTTGCATTTTGTCCAAGTAAATGGATTATAACATCAAAAAAATATATAAAATAGATGTAGGTGGACATCTGTTGATTAAACCTAAAGCTTTTAATGTGTCAATCTCATCACGTATCCTTGCTTTACTTTCCTCTTGTCCCCCTCTACTCTACTGAGGACCACAAGCCACCCAGTCAGAGCAGGGCGATAACCAGCTCTACAAAACTATTATCTGAAAAGAGAGACTGGCTGAGAAAAGGAGAACACCCTAATTCCTTTGCGTCTGAACCACCACTAATTGTAAACGGGTTAAAGTGCACCTAGAAAATAAAATGTGAACCGTACTCATTTCAGTACTGGGGTGGAGGATGGACCTCAGTCAGACCTAGTCCCCAGTTACTTGGGTGATTTGTGATAAAAAAAAAATTTGCTTTTCATCTTAATCACCAGCTCTCTGTGTCTAGAAACGTGTGCTATATAAAACGGGCGCTGCCAAGACCAAAAACCCCCCAGAACAAATATTTTTCATAAAACAATAACCAAATAAGAAACAAATTTCATGTACTTCAAACCATAGATAATACTCTGAGATCTCCTTTCATGGGATTCTCTTTTCTACCAAAGGTATAAATGACTTTTTTTTTAACGTTTATTTATTTTTGAGACAGAGAGAGACAGAGCATGAATGGGGGAGGGGCAGAGAGAGAGGGAGACACAGAATCTGAAGCAGGCTCCAGGCTCCGAGCCGTCAGCACAGAGCCTGATGTGGGGCTCGAACTCACCAGCTGTGAGATCATGACCTGAGCTGAAGTTGGATGCTTGGCCGACTGAGCCACCCAGGCGCTCCTCTTTAACATCTTTCTTTCTTTACTTTTGCCAGCTATGATAATGGATGAGCTATTTTATATAGAATTATAGCCTCTTAGAAAGTTCGTCGAGATTTTGTCCTCGCCAGTTCTGTGCCTTATACCTTCCTGATGCTCGGACTGGACTATTCACTTCCAATATCAGCGCTCTTTGAAGAATGAGTCTTCTATCAGTCTCCTATCGGGCCACTGCAGAATCAGCCAAAAATGTTTTCTGACTATTTTTGGTGATTTTTGGCTACTTTGGGGGTGTGATTATATGTGTCTTATAAAAATAAATACATGGGCACAGAGACTTCTGGTATGAATACAGCTGTCTTTATCAACTTCCTGCCCCCATACCTGTTACTCCTATAAATCACATACAAGCAATAAGATCACTTCTACACACCCACCATATTCAATAACAGTAGGAGAAATACTATGTATATACTATGTATACAACGAATGTACGTATATTGATAGGTCAGTGGGATTTGTCAGAAGCTGCATAAGAGGAAGAAGAGTGACAGTAGAAAGAGGCACAGCAGTAACAGTTCTTTAAAGACAGAAAAATACAGCTCCTGAAAGAGAGGCATTCATTCACCAGTGCAAAAGTTATATACTTTGTATGCAGGCCAGCAGCAGAAGCTTCCTAGATAAGGTTTGGAAACAAAATAAAACATAAATTACAGATCAAAATCTAAACGTTGCCCCAAGGAAAGTATATCTCATATATACAATGTGTATATACTATACATATATGCCATGTATATCTCATATATATGCTTATTGTATCCAAATAAATAAAACACTACCTGCCATGTAGGAAATATTTGTTGAGTGAATAGCTGAGTCACATAGAAAAAAACTAAGCAAAGACTGTGTTTTGTAGAAAGAAACAAGAAATGGCTTTTACACATATTTAACAGTGTTTAAGCCCTAATCATAGTAAGATAAATTATTCCATTTTTTATCTATTAAACTGGCAAAAATCCACCTACTTAATAAAACTTCCTGTTGGTAAAGCTGTGAAGAAACCGTTCGCATACATCGCTGAGGGTCATGTAATTTGTATAAAATTTATGAAGGGAAAGCCAGCAAATTTTACCAAAATTATAATGGTAATTTTGACACCGTGATTCTACTTTGGGTGGTGTCCTAGAGACCTGCTCATATGCATAATGAAGTAGGGATAAGGTAATTCTCTGCAAATTATTACAAGTAAAATAATGGAAGGAAATCAAATTCCCACTGATGGAGACAAGGACTGTTTAAAATACTTATAATACATCCTTTCCATAGGAATATGATGCAGCTCTAGAGAGACATGAAAGAACTTTCCATAAAACCTTCAGGATATATAATTAAATGACAGAAGAGTAAGTCAGACAGTATTTATATTATGCTATCTTTTGTGTTTTGCAAAGGTAGAAAATAAGAATATTCATTTGTAGTTATTTGTAGACACACCAAAAACTCTGGAGGCACTAGCACCAGAAGCTAAAAATACTTTGATTACTCAAGTTGAGCGACGGAAGAGGGAACAAGAGAAAAAGAGAGGAAGGAGATGTGGAAAAGAGACATGGATACAAAACCTTTTCTATCTCAAAATTTTGGAAGCTTGCCAATGAATTTTCGACCAAAAGTTTTAATTTAGGGGCACCTGGGCAGCTCAGGTGGTTTAACGACCGACTTCAGCTCAGGTCATGATCTCACGGTTCATGGGTTGGAGCCTTGCATCGGGCTCTGGGCGGACAGCTCAGAGCCTGGAGCCTGCTTCGGATTCTGTGTCTCCCTCTCTCTCTCTGCCCCTCCCCTACTCATGCTCTGTCTCTCTCTCTCTCTCAAAAATAAACATTACATTTTTTAAAAATTTCAATTTAAATTAAGAGAGAAACTATGAGATGAAATGCTAGTAAGTAAAATAAAGTAAAACGTCTGGATTCATTACACAATGACACCCTGAGATTGACAGCAAGAGAAAAACTCATTCATTCGTCCATTCAACAAGGGATTATTGCGTTACTTCCACTATTCAAGATGATGGACATAACACAATGAACTGAACAGGGATTGGCAGGATGGCTATTCTCTTGAAACTTATTGCAGTAAAATAAAAAACAGACAATTCACATTCAAAAAGAAAAAACTAAAACCACGAGGGTATCAGCCTCGTGACGAAGATAAAATAACGTACTTTATAGATAGTGACTTAAGAGGTTTTTTTGTTTTGTTTTGTTTTTATGATGTGGACAAGTGCCTGAGGATGGACAGTGAAGACGATGACTTTTGAACTCTGACCTGACAAGAAAGAGGGCAGGCACGCACATGTCAAAAGGACACGCATTCCACTGAGAGACCAGCAGAAGAAAAAGCTTGGAGGCGAACAGGCTGCGCATGCTTGAGGACAGACAATCACACAGTGTGAATACAGAGAAATGAACAAGGACTTGGGCGGCATGGGTTTAAAGGTGTGGATCCATAACGTGGATATACTGAGCAGGGCAGGAAGTGTGAACTGCGGCGTATGGTGGTTGAGAAGCCAAAGGAGGGTTGGCCATAGATGAATCACGTGATCTGAACTGTGCAAAGAAAGGGCTTGACTCTGCCCTCTGCTGGGTACTTTAGGGAGCAAGAGTTGAAGCCAGGTGGGTGCCTGTGAAATTCAGGTGCACATGAGCATGAAGCTCAGGACAAAGGGTGAATCGGGACAGAAAGATCGGGAATCATTTACACACAAATGCTATTTAAGGCCAAAGGAGAGGGAGACAAAATCACTAAAGAAAACAAAGAGATACGGAAGAGATGATACACTCGGTATTCATGCCATGAGCAACGCCAACGTCCAGCAAAGGGGAAGAAGACAGATGGAAAACAAACTGACAGGTTAACAATATAAAATAGTAAGAATTATGCACGAATGAAAGCAGCTAATATAAAAGTCATGCTGGGGACACATGCATCAAATGTGCCTTTCAAAGAGTCTGCGGTAATTGAAGATAATTTAATGGGATCTTGCACTTCATTTTATTATTTTTTAGGTTTATTTATTTATTTTGACAGAGAGAGACAGAGAGCAAGCATGAGCAGAGGAAGGGCAGAGAGAGAAAGAGAGAGAGAGTAGAGTATCCTAAGCAGGTTCCGGGCTGTCAGTGCAGAGCCCAACGCAGGGTGCTAACTCACTAGCCAGGAGATCATGACCTGAGCCAAAACCAAGAGTCAGAGTCGCATGCTTACCTGACTGAGCCCCCCAGGTGCCCTTTACTCTCCATTTTAAATAAGGTAAAGATTATGAGCAAAAATTTACATAAGTGAAGATTATAAAGACAAGGGGAATGTACAATTTTGTCAGTTATTAAAATAATAGAATGTTAAAAAATGGAATATAAACATCTCTTAGGATACCACCGTATTCTGAAACTATGGGTAAAACAATTCTGCTTCAGTGAAAATATTCCAAACCGTGATGAAGCTAATACAACTGAACACAGCTGTTTCCTGTGTAATATACAATACACGACATAGGCAACAAGTTCATCCAGTTTGACTCAGTAATTCTACCTTTGGGAATATGTATCCTAAGACCATATTTTCACACAAGAGGACTACAGTGGTGCAGAACCAGATTTTCATTGCTTTTAACTTTATAAAACTGGAATCAACAGAGACACATATACAGAAGTGGTTAAAACCAGTATAGCATATGTAGGTGGGATAAATATATTTAAACTAGTAAAAATTATCATTTAATTAAAAGTGACGTACTGGGGCACCTGGATGGTTCAGTCGGTGAAGCATCTGACTTTGAATCAGGTGATGATCTCATGGTTCAGGAGTTTGAGCCCCACGTTGGGCTGACAGCTCAGAGTCTGGAGGCTGTGTCTCCCACTCTCTCTGACCCTCCCCTGCACTCTTTCTCTCTCTCTCACTCTCTGTCTCAAAAACAAACAAACATTTTTTAAAAAGTGACATAAGGAAATCCATAGAAATGTGTGTCGTTACACTGAGATTTTTTTAGGAGACTAAATAAAAGGGGGCATCTGGGTGACTCGGTTAAGTTTCTGACTTCAGCTCAGGTCATGATCCCACAGTTATGAGTTTGAGCCCCATGTCGGACTCCGTGCTGTCAGCAGAGAGCTGGCTTGGGATTCTCTCTCTTCCTCTCTCTCTCTCTGCGCCTCCCCTGCACTCTCTCTCTCTCTCAAAAGTAAATAAACATTAAGAAAAGCCTAAATAAATGGCAGTTGTATTGTTTTAGTGTGTCCCAATCTCATGACCAGTTGATAAATTTTTCTTTTGTATCTCTTCCCATTTCTAAGATGTAAAATCCCCAAGGACTAGCTTTTTGTTCCTTTTCCTTCTCCAGTAAGTACCTCTACCATGTATCCAATCACCCACTTTGCTGGCATGAACTTCAGGGATGTGGCTCTGAGTTAGTGAGGACATCCAAAATGATGGGTCTTCCTTTCAGGAATCATGGTGTAGAGTTCTGATGAGGATTCAGTAAATGTAAGATGGAGGGTTGACCAGACATCAGTTGTGGAGTGGTGCCAGAAGTGGTAGCAGAGAAATGGTCCTAAAATAGTTAGGTGGAAATAGGAAAAGGAGACACATCTAGGTTGAGATCATCAATGCTGAAACATGAAACAGTCTCAGCACGCATGAAAAAATTTAACACATATCCCAACTCCACCATCGTGAGCTAGGTACAGAGGGCCTAGAAAAGATGCACTGAGGGGCACCTGGGTGGCTCAGTCAGTCGAGCGTCTGACTTCAGCTCAGGTCATGATGTCATGGTCTGTGGGTTCGAGCCCCACATCGGGCTCTGTGCTGACAGCTCAGTGCCTGGAGCTTGCTTCAGATTCTGTGTCTCCCTCTCTCTCTGCCCTTCCCCTGCTCATGCTCTGTCTCTCAAAAATAAATAAAGATGTTTAAAAAATTTTAAATACACACACACACACACACACATATATATATATATATATATATATATATATATATATATATATATACACTCACCCCAAAGAAGATGTGGTGATCATGTGACCAGATGGAGGTGTTAGCTAACCCCATAATGGTAATCATTTTGCAATATTTAAGTGTGCCAAACCAAATCAAAATGCCGTAGACCTTAAACTTACACACTGATTTTGTCAATTATATCTCAATACAGCTGGGGGAAAAACAAGAAAGCAACCCCTAATGGGAAATGTAAGACACTACAGTAAACACGTTAAGGCGATATTTCACTTTAGAGGTTTTTATTTATTTTTTATTTATTTTTTATTTTTTTTTCAACGTTTTTTATTTATTTTTGGGACAGAGAGAGACAGAGCATGAACGGGGGAGGGGCAGAGAGAGAGGGAGACACAGAATCGGGAACAGGCTCCAGGCTCCGAGCCATCAGCCCAGAGCCTGACACGGGGCTCGAACTCACGGACCGCGAGATCGTGACCTGGCTGAAGTCGGACGCTTAACCAACTGCGCCACCCAGGCGCCCCTTTATTTATTTTTTAAACATTTATTTTTACTTACTTATTTTGAGAGTGAGAGAGAGTGCCAGTAGGGAGGGGCAGAGAGAGAGAGAGGGAGAGAAAATCCCAAGAGGTCTCTGCACTGTCAGCGCAGAGCCCGATGTGGGGCTCGAGCTCACAAACTGTGAGATCACGACCTGAGCTGAAATCAAAAGTCAGACGCTTAGCCGACTGAGCCACATAGGTGCCCCAAGAGGTTTTTTGGTTTTATTTATTTTGGGAAAGAAAAAGAGAGAGTGCATGTGTGCGAGTGGGGGCGAGGCACAGAGACAGAATCCCAAGCAGGTTCTGTGCTATTACCATGGAGCCTGATATGGGGCTTGACCCCAGGAACCATGAGATCATGAGCTGAGCCAAAATAAAGAGTCGGACACTCAACAGACTGAGCCGCCCAGGCGCTCTTTTACAGACTTTTTGAAACCGTTTTCCAAATCACAAAGATGGCACTATCTCAAAGACATTTTTCTTAGAGCTGGACACATTCCCTTGTAGTGAATCAAGCACCATAGGAAGCACAGTGACCTTTTCAGATAACGGAAGAATTACTGAATACTTCTGACCCCCAGGTAGATGACCAAAATCATTAGCCTGTCCTTATATGTGCAGCTCTGCCCTCTGCGGGGGATTTTGTCACATCAGAACCCATTACTATTAAGATCCACTGAGTCCCGGGACGCCTAGGTGGCTCAGTCGCTTGGGTGTCTGACTTTGGCTCAGGTCATGATCTCACAGTTCGTGAGCTCGAGCCCTGTGTTGGGCTCTGTGCTGACAGCTCAGAGCCTGGGGCCTGCTTCAGATTCTGTCTCTCCCTCTCTCTCTGCCCCTCCCCTGCTCACACTGTGCCTCTCTGTCTCTTGAAAATAAATAAACATTAAAAAAATTTTTTTAAAAAAGAATAAATAGAAATGTATACTCACCTTCACTTTCATTACCTGATTTGCAAAGTGAATAATTTATAAGGGAGGAAATCCAAAAGAACAGTCTAAGAATCAGGCTGCTTAAAAGAAAGGCTAATCCAGGGCTGAAGAAAACAGGCTCCCTTTTCCTGAACGTATTACAAACATTTGTGATTCTACTGAAGAACTCCTACCTCGGTTCAGTTTTTTGAAGAAACAGAGCAAAAGGAGAAAACAGTGTGTTAAAGTCCAATCAAAAAAAAAAGGTTAGAGTGGGAGAGAGCCAAAGCATAGGAGACTCTTAAAAACTGAAAACAAACTGAGGGTTGATGGGGGGTGGGAGGGAGGGGAGGGTGGGTGATGGGTATTGAGGAGGGCACCTTTTGGGATGAGCACTGGGTGTTGTATGGAAACCAATTTGACAATAAATTTCATATATTCAAAAAAAAAAAAAGTCCGATCAAGCTCCAGAACTGTCTAACAAAGAGAAAATTACATGCATGTATTCAATACATGTGCCATGATGCATTGGCTTTATCCTTTAATGTTAAATGTAACACAGCTTCCACTCTAATAGGTTATTATGGAAACATTAGTTTTCCATTTTTTTTTTTCCTATATCAAAAGGACACACCAGAGCTGCAGGGATGATAGTGCGATAAATCCCATGTCTCAGGCGTCTTTTGTTTTAGCCTACTTCCTCCAGAAATAAGAGCCGGAGGCCAAGGCTTCTGTGCTGCTCCTGTTTTTAGGAAAGGCAATACCAGAGAGCTGATCAGCAGAGCGAGACACGGCAGAGAGGCAAACTTCCAAGAACACGTTTCTGAACTGATGGCTAGTGATGGCTTGATGTCATTAAGAAATCATACAAACCGCATTCAAGATACCCTATCCCAAGGTAGGAAATGATAAAAAATATATTCCCTCATTCCGATCCCCTATTTGTTCAAGATTGGTCCTCAGGGAAGGTGGAAATTCCCCTTGGTTTCAGACTGCTTATGTATGGATACTAAGCTGAATCCTGTACTCTTGTTGTGTGTTGGGAATCCAAAGGTTAGCTCTAGGACCGGAGACACAGGTTGTAGGGTACAGCAGGAGGTGAGACACCATCAGGCTATACTGTAGGAAATCTGTTGGAGCCCATGCAGGACAGAGAGCCAGAAGCAGGGGCTGGAACAAGGCATAGTGGGGATAAAAGAAAATGATGTGGCCCCTAAGAGAAGTGGTCTCAAATTGTTGCCAGCATCAGAACCCCTAGAGCTTTTGGTAAAATACAAAATGCTGGGGCCACCCCAGAGATACTGACACTGTAGGTCTGGGGTGGTGCATGAAATTTGCAGTTCTTTTTCTTTTTTAAAATTTTTTTTAATGTTTATTTATTTTTGAGAGTGAGAGAGACAGAGCACGAGTGGCGGACGGGCAGAGAGAGAGGGAGACACAGACTCTGAAGCAGGCTCCAGGCTCTGAGCTGTCAGCACAGAGCCTGACGCGGGGCTTGAACCTAGGAGCCACGAGATCGTGACCTGAGCCAAAGTCAGATGCTTAACCGACTGAGCCACCCGGGCACCCCTAAAATTTGCATTTCTAATAAGCTTGTAGGTGATCCTGATGCTACTGTTTGCTGACCACACTTTGAGAAACACTGCACAAATCTCCAGTCCACTGAAACCCTCCCATAGGTGTTCCCTCAGTTGCCGGTAGTATAGACTAGCCAACTCCTGTGATTCCTTCCGCGTGCCGTCCATTTCCTCCAGGCCTCAGACTATACCTTCCTGGCTGTACTGGAGGGTAACTCAGGTTATCCACCTCGAGGCAATGAAGGTTGAAGGCAATGAAGGTTGTCCTGGGGATAAGCCATCTTCTGAACTATATGCCTCAGGTGATACCTTTGTAGAAACTGCAGGGGCAGTGAGATTCTTCTCTGGCAAGCAAGAAAATTACTGTCACCAGCCCAGAGAGTTCAAAGGGATCTAGAAGACAAATGTACTCTCTCTTGAATCCTTTCTGTGGTTATCTTGTTTGTTCAACCATAGTGGGGTTTTAGGAAAAGATGGAAAGAATAATGAAAATCTAGAGTGAAATCCTTGTACTAAGCTCCCTGATTATGTACCTGTAATCTGGACTTTTGAGAACAGTAGAGAAATATTGTAGGAAGGTGCTAATTGAGTAATAAAATTTAGCTCAGAGTATAGAAAGCTTGATAGGACCCAAGAACACAGATAGACTGTAAAACTCAGACCATGGATGGGGAGACATGATTCTTCACTTTAAAAAAAAAATAATGTTTTTTTTATTTACTCTGAGAGAAAAGAGAGGGCAGGGGGGAAGGAACAAAGGGGGAGAGAGAGACAATGAATCCCAAACAGGCTCCATGCTCTCAGAGCCCGAGGTGGGACTTGTTCAGGAACTGTGAGATCATGACCTAAGCTGAAATCAAGAGTTGGACGCTTAACCAAATGAGCTACCCAGGAGCCCCTGATTATTCACTTTTTATGAAGAAGATCTATATTAGGAATTCTTTAAGTTTCCTTAAAGTAATTACAGAAGTATCACAAAAATCATGTCTCATCCATTTAGGAACCTGTCTGTTAAATTAAAAATGAGGTTCAGAGGAATTGAGAAACATCCCCTCATACTAATTTCACAAATGACTCTGCTTGCTGACTTTGCAGCTACAGAGTAGAAGCCCTTCCAGGCGTCCCAAGGGAGCATCTGTTTAATTGAATTAATAATTTAATAATAACTATTAGAGGATCCGTGAATTGAGAAGGATGATGAGATGCTACAGAAAGCAGAACATTTGGACAGTTTCCATTGCATCATTCAATATTTACTGAACACCTGTCTTATATTAAGAACTTTGCTAAGTACTGGGAAGTATCAAGGTGATAAAAGGTACTTTTATTCTCTGGAAGTTCAGGATCCACTGTGGGAGATGATGAATAAGCAAGTAATTGCAATAATCTGGGAAAGGGGGATTGCTCCAACTAGGGGCAAGGGTGATGAAATTCCTTTCAGAAGTCCTGTCTTGGGTTCCTGGGTGGCTCAGTTGGTGTTAAGTGTCCAACTCTTTATCTAAGCTCAGGTCACGATCTCACAGAGCATGGCATCGAGTCCTGAGTCGGGCTCTGTGCTGACAGTGCAGAGCCTGCTTGGGATTCTCTCTCTCTGCCTCTCTCTCTCTGTCCCTCCCCTGCTCCTGCCCTCTCTCTTTCTCTCTCAAAAAGAAAAAAAAAACTGCTGTTTCACTATTCTATAAGCCAGAATGTTCATTTCTCCCTCATATACATAAACCTCATATACATTGTTCAAATCAAATAAGACACATTCACAATAACTCATTACATATGTGTCTGTGTCCGGACACACACACACACGGATGGATAATGTACTTAATGAGACCCAGTCTACAATCTGTGTAGCCCCTCTGCACATCTCTCCTGAATATGACTTTGGTCGGATCTCCCTCATGTCTGACATATGTCTGACAATAGCCTGAATTTTCTAAGAGTCAAAAATATGACCTTGCAGCACTGAATGTAACTCTCATCACTTGTATTTATGGCTTAGCTGCTTATCTGTTCGGGAAAATGCCAGAGGATGGGACTTCTCAAACACCCATCCTCCAGACTATTTCTTAGCCCCTTTCCCCCATAAATATCCATCAAACCCCAGACACCGTGGGAGACTTTATAAGAAAACAGGTCAATGGGATGCCACGTATCAAGGGAGCTGGCTCCCAGAAGGGATTTTCTTTTGGGAAATAATTCTTTCCTTTAATGAATCAAAAATATGTACAGGCTGAGGTTAATATTTGGACAATTGGCACTTCTTAGGTATTAACTACCATCAGTTTTTATTTTATTTTTAAATGTGTATTTATTTTAGAGAGACAGAATGTGTGTGTGAGCAAGAGAGGGGCAGAGAGAGAAGGGGTCAGAGGATCCGAAACAGGCTCTGTGCTGGGGCTCGGATGCACCAGCAGTGAGATCATGACCTGAGCCAAAGTCGGACACTCACCCGACTGAGCCACGCAGGTGCCCCGATATCATCAGTTTTTAAAAAGGCAAAATTCATTGTATTTAATCACCGCATATTAATAATATCATTGGGTATGAGTTAGATAGGACTCGTGAGGGCAAAGGAAGAGAGAGCAGAGGAGAAACTTTTTTCTCTTCCTTTTCTTCTCATTCTTCCCTTCTCCTCTTCTTCCTCCTCCCTGTCCCTCCCTGTCTTTTTTCTACATCCTCGTTTATTAAAAATAAAGCGTTCTGGCTCGATCGAATCATAGCCAAGTGCTTGGAGAGTGTGGAAGACTGCAACACTGTGCCGGGTGAGGTGCCATTGAACTTCACCCTCAAAGACAAGCAGGAGTTTCTCAAGCAGCAAAATGGCCCAGTTAAGAAGGAGCAAAGATGTCCTTTGAGGACTGAAGGGGCCCAACACGCATGGCAATCAGCAGAGCCACCTAAAGTTTTGCTTTTGTGTCACAGGACCTTTGGACTTCCCTTGCTACACTTGTAGAATGCAACCAGTGCCAGATCTTTAGATTCGTAAATATTCCTTTTTAACCCTTTGAGAGAATTAGAGGTAATAAATACAGCAGTCAAAACTCATTAGACAGAATGATATGGTGTCCCTCTTATCATGTACCTGAGGGTCGTGGGCAGCCTGGGGAATTACCACGGAGGGAAACCTAGGCGTGGGCGGCTATGGAACTGAACAGTCATTAGAGAAGCTTCATCTCTATTTCCAATTCCCATTTCAAAATTTCTCCCAATTAATCCTCAATCCCTAAGATGGTCTCCTTTTTAAAAAAATTTTTTTTAATATTTATTTATTTTTGAGAGGGAGACAGAGACAGAGACAAAGCATGAGGATGAGCAGTGGAGAGGCAGAGAGAGAGAGGGGGAGACACAGAATCTGAAGCAGGCTCCAGGCTCCAAGCCCGACAGAGCCCGACATAGGGCTTGAACCCACCAACCATGAGATCATGACCTGAAGTCAGACACTTAGCTGACTGAGCCATCCAGCCACCCTCTTGTCCCGAGACTCTAATTTCTAACATTGCTTTTATAAGAAAATACAACCCTGATATCCAAAGGAGCAACCTAGGAATCGTTTGAATTAGCAAAGATCACTGGTATATTAGACAGTTCTTGCGTAAGAAGCTATAGGGCATGCAATTCAACAGTGGCATCAACCCACCCATTTGTATGTTTTTGTATCCTGTGAGAAATATCCGTGTGACCCTGGGGGGCAAGTGCTGGCTCCCTCTTTTCTTTCTTTGAATTTCACAGTAGAGAACGCCAAGAGGTGGATGGCTTTTTAAATGTCAGCTTTACCTTTTGTTGATTAGTTCGTAGCACAATCTTTTTATAAAGGTCTACCAAAAAGTAATGAAATAATATTTCATTTCACACTGAGAGCACGCTGTGTAAATAATTATGAAAGAAGAAACGTTTATAGCAATGTAAGTCCCGTGAGAGGCATAAAACCACCCTGAAAGGACATCGCACGTACTATTTTAAGATTCTGGACAGCAAGTCCCAGGTATTTTAAATCCTGAATCAGAAGCCGGGACTTAATATTATTTTCTCTTTCACTATTCAAAATGTATGTAAGGTTTTTCACCAAGATTCACCCATTTATCCCCGAGTTCTCTGATCCAAATCTAACCTCTCGGATGGCTTCTCTCCATCCTTTCCTCCTACTATTTTACTTCCAATCTCCTCAAACTGACCCACTGACATCGCTTTTATTGATGCCAAATGTATTGTTTTCTCTTAGAAGTATGTCTCCAAACCTTCATCTATGGAAGATTACATGCTATTACCCTTCCTAAAGGACTTTTGGGCTTTGCTTTTCTGAACAGATCAAAATAAACAAAATACCAATTTTGAAAAGGACTTTTGTGGAAACCTCATCACTTTGCCTTTCTTAGATCAATGCATCTTTCACACACAGTTCACATGTACTTTCATAACCGTTGCTACTGTCCAACAGATCCCTCCACCAGAAAGGAAGAGGCCACTGCTTTCCTCCGTGTTTGCATCGTCCAGGTAAGCGAGGCAGAAATGACGCAACTTTAAAAATCTTGATTATGATCTGTCGAAACCCAGCACGTTAAGTCTGTACTAGAAGGATAATACAGATTTAGGTTTTATTGGAACTTAAAGAAAGCAAGCTTTTAAGGAGCCTGCACCAGCACTTGGAAGGGGAAAGTGATCTCAAATGTATGGGAGTGAAAAAAATTGTTTCTTATTTCAAAGAGGGCTTACCTCTGAGAATTAATGGGGCCCTGTCTAAACCCCATGCCTAAAAATATATTAGTTTCTCCATGGAACAGAAATACAGTGTATGAGAAAAATGGCCCATTCCTAGACCCCTGTGCAGATCCTTGAGTATATTAAAAGGATAGGCAGAAACCCAGTAGGAGAAAATAAGAAGAAAATTCCTCTCTGATCACTCAAGAGGACAGCCTCTCACATTCCAGACGGAGGGAACTCAACTGTCTGCTTGCCTGGCCAAAACTTCACAAGTCCAGAAAGTGTATCGAACCCCCGTATACGGCGTCCTGCACCCTCTCCACCACCTGATTCCCTGACGAGTTTTCTGCGGGATTTGAGGTTGTGTCGACAGTGCGTTGGCTCAAATATGCTGCGTGTGATTTCTGCTTTCTTTCAGGGCTTTTCCAATGCCCTGATGTGAGGGGGTGACAAATTACGTGCTCGCCCACCCAGGGGAGCTCTCTAAAGCAAGGGTGACAAGTGCTTTCCCTTGGAGATCTTTTGTGGACGTTTTGAGAACTGTTATGTTTACTCCCCAGAAAATCTCAGAGGGATCAAATGCCAATGCCCACGCCCAGGGAGCAACCTCCCACCGTGCTCTCCCGTGGACCCTTCACCTCTCTTGACTGACTCTCACTGGCTGCTGCCTGTTATGTTCCCTAGACTGATCTCCTGTCACTCCCCCCCCCAAAAAAAAAAAACATCTACACACAAATCCTTAGTTTAGCCTCTGCTTTGAGTAAAAAAAAAAAAAAAACCCAAGCTAATTTGGAGAGGACTCTAAATCCTATTCACAAATACTGGTAGCGGTCTGGTGGGAGAACTCTGTTTTCTCTCAATCTACAGAGCCAACAAGATTCATCCAGAGGTGTGTATCCAGGCACAGGAGAGTAAAGATTTTATTCAATGTCATTCAAGGCTTGAATCTCCAGAGGCCATCAGTGAAAGTTGCCCTTTTTTCTTTTAATATTCCATAGGTTTTGCTTTTTTCAGCTACTTCAGCGAATCCCAGCCTACAAACATTCCTTTTTTTCCTTATCAAAGTGGCCTATCTTGGGTTGCTTTTTCCATGTGTCTTATCCAAACTGCTTCAGGTCCCGCCAGCCAATTTCCTTCTGGGTCTTCCTTATCATAAGATTTGGAAGTGACCTTAAAACGTAGTCACTTCATGAGTCCAGTGAAAAAAGCCGGGGCTTAAACTTGGCCAAATAGCTGACCCCGGCTACTCTAAATGGTGCACAGTCTAGATAAATCACTTTGTCTACTGCTTTATCTCAAATGGGCAAACAGAACTATAGTTATTTCGAGGCGATAATTTACCATGAAATCAATAAATACAGTTATTTCCTCCGTGATACATGTTCTCTGTATTTTTCCACTCTTTGTGCCAAAATATGGTAATTCTTACATTCTGTTAGGCTAATCAGACATTGTACTTCATTTTCCAATGAGCTACATACAGTTAAAAATGCTCTTAAAATATTTTAACAAAGCACTAAGTCAAATTTTATAGTTCATATGGTATTCAATAATATCAAAATGATGCAAGCAAATAGCATATTGTCTTGTACAGACATTACATGCAGGTACAGTAGCAACTGCTTCCAACATGAGGAGAATAAGATGAGATTGTCTAATTTGTCTTGTGTTTGTTTATTAATACTTCCTGGATCTCAGATACAGGGGGTTGAGTTTATCAAACTCCTCAGTTTATTGCACAGTGTCAACCTTGCGTAATGAAAGTTTTCTCCCTTACTGTATCTGTGCATTCTCTGGTTCATTTGTTCATGCCTTTATAGCCCCTTTCTTCCCCTTCATCCCAGGCAACAATTTTAATACATTCAGTGTGTTTCTGTTTATGTGAATACGCTCTTACAAAAGGCAAATTGTATAACACACAAATATTTTAATTTAGTTAAATGGCATTGTGTTATGTATCTCATTATAGTACTCATTTTTTCAATATGGATTATTCTTAAAGACCCATTCACAACTTTGCTTCTGTTTGGAATGTGAAAACCACAAGAGAACATTGTTCTTATTCCAACAATAAGAAAATCAGACAAAGGATATGGGACGAGGTTTTGCGGTGTTTTGTTTTGTTTTGTTTTGTTTTGTTTAGTCTATCAGTGAGCTGAAGTCTGAAGGCAATAAGGTGAATTGACTTTCAAAGGGTGACAAACTCCTCCAAGGAAAGAGAGGATGTACCAACTGTTTTTGCACTGGCAAAGCACAAGACAGAAAAATAGCGCCCATTACAATGGATAAGAAAAAAAAATACTGTAACTGAAATGTCAACAGACACATGAAGGCAGAATATGGGCTAGTATGACAGGGTATAGTCCCTGAGAATCCCAGTAACAAAAGGACTCTCTAGCCACCTGCCAGATTTTTCTCATAAACCTTCAGCAGGTGTCCACGAGGACAACAGGAGGCAAGAAAGGACTCCTGAGAAAGCTAGAGATGATGATCACCCGAGGAACAGGCATGAAGTGTAAGTGTGGCTAAGACTCTTCTCTCGTTCAAAGCAAAAACTGTCTTCCTCTAGGTACAGGGCAAGGAAGCTTCCTTCCCTATGATCCCAGAAATAGGTGAGCTTTCATTGAAGGAGGGGTAAAAACAAAAGCTGTCTGCCTCTTAGGGAAAACAGGAAAGCCTCCCTTTTCCTGCCACAGGCAGAGGTTAGCTGCTCCTAGCAGAAGGGAAGAAAGTCTCCGGTTTCAAGCATCCTACACAACTGCCAAGTGGTATTGACCTTGGAAGTGAACAAGAATTCGTTTGCGTCCCAGAACCACTGCGCCAGACTCCCCATCTAGGACAGGCGGTTTGGCTGCTGTGTGAGGAAGGACAATAATGCTGAGGGTTCAGGGACACAGGAAGTAATGACTAGACTGCCTCAACCACACACAACCTGAAAGAAGCAGAGGAACACCGATCTCTAAAAGTGAACCTTGCAGGTCTCACTTTCTACTCCTCTTTTCTTCATACTATCCAAAATCTAATGGAAAAATAATTGCAGAAGACACAAATACCAAAAAAAGGACATACCACCAAAAGATAAAGGAGTCAAGAGAACCAGACCTGGAGATGGCCCATATATTAACAATATCTGACAGGGACTTTAAAATAACTATAGTATGTTTATGAATATAGCGAGAATACGGACAACATGGATGAACAGATGGGAAATCTGGAAGAAGGATGGATACAGTAGGAACATTAAAAGAAAATGACAGAAATTTTTTAAAACTCCTATCAAAGTTGAAAATTTCCTTTAATAGGCTTATTTGCAGACTGGACACATTAAACGTAATCAATGAATTAGAATACATTTTGGTAAACAAGCAATTGGATTGCTCAGTCGGTTAAGCGACCAAATTTGGCTCAGGTCATGATCTCACATTTCATGGGTTCAAGCCCCGTGTCGGGCTCTGTGCTGACAGCTCGGAGTGGAGCCTGCTTCGGATTCTGTCTCCCTCTCTCTGCCCCTCCCCCACTTATGCTCTGTCTCTCTATCTCTCAAAAATAAGTAAGCATTAAAAAAATAATAATAAACAAATAGAATATATTTGGGAGAAATTCTCCAAAGGGAAAATACATATTAAGAGAGGGAAGGAAAGAAGATAACAAAATCCCCATGTCCATTAGCAAACAGTCTAATGCATGTGTAATTGGAGTCCCAATACTAGAAAAGAGAAAGAGACCAGGATCATAGAAATACTTGAAAAGATAATGGGTGAGAACTTCACAAAACTAATGAAAGACAACAAACCACAGGTGTGAGAACCTCAGAGAATGCAAAACAGGATAATGAGAAAAATAACATATACAGGTACATCATAGACAAACTACCAAAAATCAAAGATGAATAAACATTACTAAAGTTGCCCAAGCTAGAAACATTTTACATATAGCAAAACAAAGACAGCAATGACCTCAGACAACTCATCAGAAAGTATGCGAGTCAGAAGACCACAATGACATACAATACTGAGAGAAACAATGGTCAACCCTGAACTCTAAGGTAAGTGTTAGTAAGTTATTCCAACAGAATATGATAACAGATAAGTTTGTAACTACGCCAAAAAATGAAGTGACAGGCCCAGTAAAAATGTAAGAAAATAGACATTACATTTTCCTTATTATTGATCTCTTTATGTGACAGAGTGTAAACCAAATCATAACAATGTATTTTAGGGGTTGTAATATGTACAAAACATATGACGGCAATAATATAAATGAAGATGGCGGAAAATGGAAGTAGATTCTAGTCTCTCACATGATGTGTCAAGTAGTACAATATTCTTTGAAGGTAGATCACTGTCATCTCAAGACATGTACTGGTAACCCTAGAACAATCACTTAGGCGATAAAAGGAGGCATAACCAGTAAGCTATTAGTGGAGAAACACTAAAACACTTAATACTTCATAACAACTCATAACAACTCATAACAAAAGGAAATTAAAAAAGAAACAGATGGGACAAATTAAAAACAAAAAGTAAGAAGATACAAGATATCAATATTTGCTATCATATCACTATGACATGACAGTCCTAACATATCAATAATTGCTTTCTATGTATTTTATCTAAATACTGCAATGAAAGCTTGAGACTGTAAATGCAAGTAACAAAGCCATATCCAATTATCTGCTGTTAAAAGATGATGGAAAATGAAAATAATAATGAAAAGGAAATTGTAGTGGCTTTACAAATATCAGGAAAGTATACTTCAAAACAAGGAATTTTACCAAAGTAAAACAATGAATTGATTCTTTAAAAACATCTAACACAACATCAGAATCAGTCATTTTTTCAAGGGGACATAAAACATTCAAGAAGATAGACTGTAACCTCAAAGAGTAAACTTCAAAAATTATATCATCTGACCAGAACAAAACTGAACCATCAGTATAAATAGGCAATATGCATGGGGCGCCTGGGTGGCTTAGTCGGTTAAGCATCTGACTTCAGCTCAGGTCGTGATCTCACAATTCATGAGTTCAAGTCCCACATCAGGCTCTGTGCTGACAACTTGGAGACTGGAGCCTGCTTCGGATTCTATTTCCCTCTCTCTCTGCCCCTCCCCCACTCACACTCTGTCTCTCTCTCTCTCTCTCTCTCTCAAAAATAAACACCATTTTTTTTTAAATAACAATGTGTATGGAAAATACTCAAGTAATCACAAAGTCAACGACAAGTTTCTATGTAGGCTCTGGTGCAAAGAAACCATAAGGCAAATTAGGCAGTATCTTGAACTGAATGGATATGAAAACCTAACACTAAAACTTGTAGAACATAGCTAAAACAATACTTATATTCAAATTTATAGCAGTAAATGTTTACATTAAAAGATAAGAAAGTACTCAGAATAATGATGCCAGCTTCTAATATAATAAACTGGAAAGAGAAGAGCAAAGTAATCAAAATGCAAGTAGAATAAAGGAAATAATAAAATGCAAAAATGAATAAAATAGGAAAGATAAAACCAAAGAAAAAAGTAAATACAACAATTTTTTTTCTCAATCTGTGAAAATGGTAAAATTCTAGGCAGATTGATAAAGAAAAATATAGCTTACTAGTCATCAGGGAGAAAAAGAGTATAGCACTGTGTCTATTATGGTAAATTCTAACAAACATTTAAGGATTAAACACCAATTATACACAAACTGTTCTCAAAAATACACGATAACATCATGGTTTCTACCACATTTCAGGAGACCACATCATCCTGATATAACAAAGAGATTCCAAGAAAATTACAGACCAATATCTCTTATAACATAGGCTCAAAATCTTTAACAAAACATTATCTAAGTCCAACAACATATGACCCAACACATGGGTAGCTTCATCCAGGAATGAAAGAATTTTTTAACACTTGAAAATCAATGAGTATGATTCACCAATAACTACACACTACAACAAACTACAAAATAATGCCATCATTTTAAGAGACAGAAAATGCATTTGAAAAAAATTAAAATTTTATTCATGATAAAATTCTCAGCAAACTGGGAGCTTCCTCAGACTAATAAACACCATCTATGAAAAACCAACACGAAAACATTTTACTTAGTGGTGAAAGATGCAATTCTTTACCTCTGTGACTAAAAAAAAAGCAGACAAACATGTTCAGTCTTACCCTTTTTCATTAAACTTGTACTGGAGGTTCCAGAAACTTCAAAGTTTGGTGGTGGGGGCCAGGGGTGGGGGGAGAAAGATTGATGGGGAAATGAGTAAAGATGGTCAAAAAGTACAAACTTCCAGTTATAAAATAAATGTCATGTGGATATAAATGTACAGCATAGTGACTATAGTTAATAGCACTGCATTGTATATTTGTAAGTTGCTTAGAAAGCAGATCTTAGAAGTTCTTGTCAGAAGACACAAAAACTTTTAACTACATGGTGATTGATATCAACTAGACATGCTGTGGTGCTCATTTCACAATAGATACATATTGTGAATTATGTTCCACACCTAAAACTAGTATATTCTATTTAAATTTTATCTTAATTTAAAAAAACAACTCTCAACACCCAACAGGAAGGAACAAGTGATCCAGATAGAAACAAGGCAAAAGATATGAAGGGACGTGTTACTGAACAGATACACACACAGCCAAGAAGCCCATGCAACCCTTGAGAAACACAAATCAAAAACACAATGAAATAGACCCAATTGCATGGCGACAATAAAAAAGATCACAGCAAGCACTGGTATATATGTGAAGCGATGAAATCTCTCATCTGTGTTTAGTGGGGCACACTGAATGATATATCCACTTTGGAAAACAGTTTCATAGTTTCTTAAAAAGTTAAGTACTCACCTAAGGTATGACCAAGCCATTCCACTCCTAGGAATTTACCTAAGATAAAAGGAAGTATATGTGAATTCCAAGATTTGTGTTTAAATAGTTATAGTAGTTTTATGTGTAATAGCCCCAAACTGGAAGCAACGCAAATGTTAATCAGCAGATAAATGAATAAACAAACTGGTATATTCATACAATGGAATGCTGAATAGTAATAACACATGTAACAGCATGGGTGAAACTTAAAGTAATTATAATGAGTGAAAGAAAACAAAGAAAAATAGTGTATGCCGTGTCTTCATTTATATAAAACTGTATAGAAAATATAAACTAATCTATGGTGACACAGTCAGTAAGGTTACTATTATTAATTAAACACGACATTGTGTATTTTTATTTGTATTTTTTTCATGACGTCATGTATTTTATAAACTTATTTATAAAGATGGAATTAATATACAGTAAACTATACAAATTTAAAGGGATACATATTTTATTTATTTTTCAATTATATATGTACATATACATATATACATCATATATAATGTATAATGTATTATATAATGTTATAGAGAGCATACATATATAGCATTATGTATGCATATGTATATACATATAAACATTATATAAAATGTGCATTATGTATGCATACACATATATACATTATATAAAATGTGCCCTATGAATGTATACATTATGCATGTATGTATGTGTATGTATACACATATATACATTATATAAAACATGCACTGTATTATATAATGCGCATGTACATTATATATGCATTATACATATATATATATACATATATATACGCATACATACGCACAGAATGCTAAGAATGCCTTTATTTCCAAGATAAAGCAGTTTATACCAATATTCCCTATTATATTTTAAAAAATCATTTAGAAAAGAAAGATAAATGCAGAGCACATATATTGGAAAGGACAAGTAATTTGATAGCAACATACCCTCTACATAGAAAATTCCAAAAAATCAAGCAAAGAGTCACTTGAATAAGTGAATTTATGAAGGTCACAGAATACAAATCAAGATACAAAATCAACTGCATTTTTATTTATTGGCAAATAAAATAGGTAACTTTAATTTTTAAAAACAATATGCTTTCAGTGTTCCATCAATAAGCATGAAATGCTTAAGGGCCAGTTTAACAAAATATATGCAGGATCTGTACACTGAAAACTGCAAGACATTATTGACAAAAATCATGCAAATGCAGAAAGTCACCCATATTTATCATCAGAAGTCTCATTATTATTAAGGTTTTCTCTTTGTATTTACCGACTGGGAAATTCAACAAATTTTTACTGAAATTCTAGGAATATTTTTATATTACATGAATTTAGAAGTTGATTGAAAATTGTATTGAAAAGCAAAGGATGTAAAATTGCAAAAAACATAATTTTGAAGAACAAACCTGGATACTACTACCTGATGTCAGGACGTACTACAAAACTATAGTAATCAGTGAATGTTACAGGTCTTATATGCTGGATGAGTGAGAGAAAGAGAGAAAGAGAGATATACAGAAAGACTCATAGATCTGAAAATGGAACAAAATAGAAATATACTCACATATACAAGCATATATGGTGCCAAATCAATTCAATAAAGAAAAAAAGGTATTTTCAACATGATACTAAAAATATTGGGCATCCATATATATATATATATATATATATATATATAATTTATTTTTTTATAATTATATATAAATGTAAATATATATTTATATATATTTATATATATTTATATATTTATATATATTTATATATATTTATATATATTTATATATTTATATATTTACATATTTATATACATTTACATATTTATATATATTTATATATTTATATATATTTATATATTTATATTTATAAAATTATAAAAATTATATGTATAATTTTTATAATTATAAATTAATAAAATTAATTTATTTTATATATAAAAATATAAAATAAAAATAAAAATATATATATAAAATTGCCTTGACCTTTACCTAATACCCTACACAAATTTTAACTCAAAATGATTATAGACAAAAGTTTAAGTCTTGGATATATAAAATATAGAGACAAAAAAACACTGAAAAATACTTATTACAACAAAGTATGTCTTAGATGTGATGCCAAAAGCACAACCAAAAAAGAAGAAAATTACATAATTCAGACTACACAGAAATAAAAAAAAAAATGTCTGTTCTCAAGGCGCCTGGATGGCTCAGTCAGTTAAATGTCCAACTCTTGATTTCAGCTCAGGTCATGATCTCAAGGTCACAAAATGGAGCCCCACGTGGGCTCCACACAGGGTGTATGATTCTCCCTCTCCTTCTGCCCCTCCCCAACTCATGTGCACTCTCTCTCTCTCTCTCTTTCACTCCCCATCCCCCACAAAATGTCCGTTCTCAAAGATACTGTTAGGAAATGAAAATACAAGGAGTGGGAGAAAACATTTGCAAAAAATATATCTAATGAAAGGACTTACAGCCACAACAGAAAAAGAGCATTTGCTGCTGAATATAAGAATGTAAACTTGCTAATACAAAAAGGACAAAAATTGGTTGCGACATTTGAACACACACAATAAATAAATGGCTCATAAAGTGCATGACAGTGACATCAAATGCATCAGCTATCAAGAAAATGTAAATAAAATCTCTAACAATATATTAGTAAACATTAGAATGACTAAAACTAAAAATCTTGACATGAGCAAATGATGATGTAAATGTTTAGCCAATGGGACTTGTATACTGTAAGTGGGAATGTAAAATTTCCACTTGGAAATCAGTATATCAATTTCTTATCAAGTTAAATGCACACTTTCCATATGACCCAGCTCTTTAACTTCCAGGTGTTTATTCAAAAGAAATGAAAACATATGTTCACACAAGTATCTGCATGCAAATGTTTAATAGCAGCTTATTTAAAAGAGTCCGGAACTAGGAACAACCCAAATATCCCTCAGTTGGTGAAAGAACAAACACATTTAGGTTACAGCCCAATAAGAGAATACTACTCAGCAATACCAAAAACTGTTCGTATGTTCATACCAGAAGAATCACAAAGAAGTAATGTTAAGGGAAAGGATCCAGGCAAAACGACTACATACAGTATGATTCTGTTTCTGTAATATGGTTTAAAAAAAAAGTCAAGCTTCGGGGACAGAAAATAAATCAGTATGCATCTATTGAGATGATTTATGATTTGCTTTCATTCTATTAATGTGACGTGTCACACTGATTGATTTACATATATTAAACCAATTTTGCATCCCAGGGACAAATCCCACTTAATCATGGTGATTGATCCCTTTTAATGTGCTGCTGAATTTGGATTGGTAGCATTCATTGACGATTTTGGCCTCTATATTCATCAAGGATATTTGCCTATAGTTTTTTAGCATTGTCCTTTTTCAATTTTTAATCAGGAGAGCCCTAGCCTCATAAAGTGTATTTGATAGTATTCTCTCCTCTTTCACTTTTTGGAAGAGTCTGAGAAGGACTAGTGCTAATTCTTTACGTGTTTGGTAACATTTATCATTGAAGCCATCTGATCCTGGGCTTTTCTTTGGGGAAAATTTTTGATTGCTGATTCAATCATCTTACTAGTAATCAGTCTACTCAGATTTTCTATTTTTTTCCTAATTCAATCATGGGGAGTTGTAGGTTTCTGCGAATTTTTCCATTTCTTCTAGGTTGTCCAGTTTGCTTGCATATAGTTGTTCATAGTAGCCTCTTCCAAGCCTTTGGATTTCTGTACTATCAGTTGTCTCTTTTTTTATTTATAATTTTATTGATGTGGATCCTTTCACTTTTTTCCTTGGTTGGTCTAGCTAATTTGTCAATTTTGTTCCTCTTTTCCAAGAACCAAATCTTAGTTTGGTTTTCTTCTGTAGGTTTTCTGTTTGCTATTTCATTTAGTTATATTCTAAACTTTACTGTTTCCTTTCTTCTGAAAACTTTGGATTCAGTTCATTCTTCTTTTCCTAGTTTTTTAAGCCATAAACAGGTTGTTTATTTGAGTTCTTTCTTCCTTCTTAATAAAGGCATTTCTTGCTATGAATCTCCCCAGAACTATATTTGCTGCATCCCAAAGTTCTGGTGTTTCCATCTCTGTTTCAAGAAACATTTTTATTTCTCCTTTAATTTCTTCTTTGACCCATTGGTTGTTCTGAGAGTATTATTTAATTTCCATGTGCTCATGAATTTTCAAGTTTTCCTGTAGTTATTGATTTCTAGTTTCAAGCCACTGTGATCAGAAAAGGATACTTGGTATGATTTCAATCTTCTTGAATTTGCTAAGATTTATTTTGTGGACTAACATATGGTCTATCCTAGAAAATGTTCCATGTGTATTTGAAGAGAAAGTGCATTCTGCTGTTGTTGACAGAACGTTTTACGTCTGTAGGGTCCATTTGGTCTATACTACTGTTTAGATCTGTGGTTTCCTCATTGATTTTCTGTCTGGATGATTTGTCCACTGTTAAGAGTGGGGTGTTAAAAATGCCCAACAATTAGGATTATTGTTTATTTCTCCTTTACCTCTCAGCTTTTGCTTTGTATGTTTAGGTACTCCAATATTAGGCACATAAATATTTATAATTGTTCTATCTTCTCCATGGATTGACCCCTTTATCATTATCTAATGGCCTCTTTTGTCTCTTTTTACCATTCTTAGTTTACAGTCTATTTCATCTGATATAAGTATAGCTACCTCTGCTTTTTGTTGTTGTTTTCAAAGATTTGCTTGACTCTAAAAAAAAAAAAAAAGGTGGGGGGTGGCGCCTGGGTGCCTCAGTCAGTTGAGCATCCGACTTCGGCTCAGGTCATGATCTCGCAGCTTATGAGTTTGAGCCCCGTGTCAGGCTCTGTGCTGACAGCTCAGAGCCTGGAGCCTGCTTCAGATTCTGTGTCTCCCTCTCTCTCTGCCCCTCCCCCACTCATGCTCTGTCTCTCTGTCAAAAATAAATAAATATGTTCTCAAAAGAAAAAAAAAGATTTGCTTGAAACATCTTATTCTATCCAATCACTCTCAATCTGTGTGTGTCTTTAATGCTCAAGTGAACCTCTTATAGGCAGCATACTGTTGGATCTTCTTTGATACATTCAGACGTTTTCAATCTTTTGATTGGAGAAGTTAATCTGTTTACATTTAAAATAACTGTTGACAGGTAAGGGTTTACTATTTCCATCCTGCTACTTGTTTTCTGGTTGTTTTGCAGATCCACTTTGTTTTGTTTTGGATCCTGTTATCGTTTTGTGTGTGTTTTGATGACTTTTGGTATCAGTATTTTTGACTTCTCTACTGTGTTCTTCCCTGTAATTAATACAAGATTTTCCCTTGTGGTTACTGTGCGCTTACCTAAAACCTCTTAAACTAATGACACCCTGTTTTAAAAGGATAACAACTTAACTTCAATAAAATTCACATAGTTTTACTCTTCTCCCCTTACATATTAGGTTATTGCTGATACAACTTACATAATTTTTATATTGTGTATCTAATAACAGGTTATTCTATTTATGGGCATTTTTGCTGTTGTCTTTTTTTTTTGACTTGTCAATTAAAGTGAGTTATACACAGCTATTACCATATCATAAATTCTAACTATTACTATGTATTTACCATTACCAGGGAAATTTACACTACTATTATCTTTTTTTTTATGTTAAATAACATTCTTTTACTTCTGCTTTAAGAACTCATTTTAAGATTTCTTATAAGGCAGGTCTGGTGATAATATCTTCAGCTTTTGGGAAAGGCTGTATTTTTGAAGGAAATAATACTAATCTTGGTATCTAATTCTTGGTTGACAGTATTTTTCAGTATTTTTGAGTATGTCAACCCAGTCTCCTGGTCTGAAAAGTTTCTGTTGAGAGTCTTCCAGTAATCTTATGGGAGGTCTCTTTTATATAACTTCTCTCTTTTCTTTTGTGGCTCTTAACTTTCTTTACTTTTTTTTTTTTTTTCTTTTTGCTCCTCAGCCTGGGTCATTTCCAATGTTCTATCTTCTCAGTCTCTGATTCTTCCTCTGGCATGGTCAAGTCTAATTTTGAAACTCTATTAAATTCTTTAGTTCAGTTGTATTTTTTTAAACTCTAGGATTTCCATTTTTGATTTTGTTCTTGAAGATTGCTGTTTCCTTATCAAAGGTCTTGTTTTGTTTATGCATTGTTTTCTTAATTTCAGTCAGTTATCTGTGTTTTCTTGTAGCTCACTAAACTTCCTTAAGAGGAGTATGCTGAATTCTTTGTCTGACAGTTCATAGGTCTCCCTTTCTTTAGGGTCAGTTGTTGGAGCTTTATTAGTATCCTTTAGTGGTGTCGTATTTACTTATTTTCATGACCCTTGATTCTTTGTGCGAGGATGTGTGCGCTTGAGTAATGCCACTCGTCTTCCAGATTTTACAGGTTTGCTTCATCAGAGACAGTTCTTCACCAGTCAGCTCAGTTTAGGTTTTGGGTGTGTCTACTTCGGCAGGTGGGACCTGTTGTCATGGTCTATTTTGGGATGAGGCAGCTGATCGTGCTCTGAAGATGGAGATGAGAGGATATGCCACTGGCTGAGAACAGCTGGATTCAATTGCTAGCTTGGTTACCTACTCAAATAAGGCTATAGGATAGGCCCCATGGTTTCCTAGGTTCTTGGTTGGGCTTACAAAACAGTCAGGATGGGGTACTATCTTCAATAACAGATGTTCCTACAGTAACAGGGCAGCAGGCCAAGGCCCAGGGACTATATAGCTGATTGATTGCGGACCAACACCAGACCTGAGGATGCACTGAAATCCCTGGTCAGGTGAGGTCACCTGTTTTACTCTGCCAATGGAGGAAGCCACAGGCTGTGCTCTCCATTCAAGGGCCACTGTATGTAAGGCTGTTGAAGGCACTACATAGCTTCCCTTGCACTCTGGTTAGTTTCCTGGTTGGACAGGCTCAAGGCTGTATTCAGCAATGACTAGGGCGTTGCATTAGATTCCCTGCTTTGGTGCAGCAGGTGAATCAGCCCTAAAACTTGTAAAGCTCTTTTTGTTGTTGTTGTCTTGACTCAAGTCAACCCACACCCCAAGGTATCTGATTGAAAGAGTCTCTAGCTTTGCTCTACAAACTACCAGCTCTGTCTGTCCTTCTCTTAGGTCAAGTGCTGCCAAGGAGCAAAACTTACAGGAATTTTCTGGTGCCCTTCTTGCCTGGTTTGAGGGTGAGGGATTGTTCTACCCTACTCTTAATTTCCACAACAGGATCTCCAGTTAGGAGGGACCCAGAAGTACGCCCAACCATGGCTATGAAGGAATCCCCTTATGCTATGCACAGGAAGCCTGCGTGCCCAGTCCTGGCTTCACTCTGGAGACAATCAGCTGAGCCTGCCCACCTGTCAGCTCAAGCACCACTGGGTCCCACAGATTCCAGATTCCAGACATTCTGGTCAAATGGGGCTAGAAGGCCCTCTCCATAGCAGGAGGGGGCTATGATTGGGCTCCATGCCTGGGTGTGGATAAAACGGATTTGAGGGTCAGCAGAAATCCTCCTATGAGGATCTAGATCGGGCAAATATGCATCCCAGCAAGCGTCCTGGGCAGAGTGCATGCTTGACTTCCTTCTGGAGATGAGTAAAGGCCCTATTGGGATTGCTACTTGGGCACTGCAGGTCTGACCTCAGTCTGCCAAGATCTTGCTGTTGATTTCAAGCCCCTACCTCCTCCTCCATCACTGTCAGACTCCCAGTGGCTGGGCCCCACATATTCCTCTGCAAGCTCTAGGGAATCTCAAGGGAATTTCTCCATGTAGTGCTGCAATGGCCTGGGACACAGGCAATGTGGTCCACATGCAGCCACCCCTCTTACCTTCTAGCGTAGTCTATCGCGGGCTACAGGGGGGTGCTTCAGCCTCATCTTTGTGTTCTAGGAGTTTCTCAGTAGTGTCTTATTCATCAATAGTTGTTAGTTGTTGGGAGGGGGAGCAAAGTCAGGAATGATCTATGTGACCACCTTGATGGAACTCTCCTATCTTATTTATATTGATCATTGTTACATACACCCGAGTGTGGAAGTTAGTCAAAACTCATTAAACAGTACCTTTAAAAAGGTAAAATTCAATGGGTGCGAACTATTCCTTAATAATTCGTGACTTTAAAAAATAGAAAGATCTCTCCATGTTGCTATGTATATGGCTAATTCACTGTTTGGAATCACTGAAAGAGTCACCATGACATACAGTTATTTATGCACTTTTTCCATCATGGTACCCAAATTCTCTCGAACTTCTGATCACCAGCAACACGGTGGTAATTAACACTTTCACACATGTATATGAAAATTGCCATGGATTATCTATGGAATATATTCTGGGGAAAAGAACTGCTCAGTCATAAGATACATGCCATGAGTTTGCCACAGTAAGACCAACTGTCCCTCTTAGAGAGTTCACCAAGCTGTATTTAGTGCTTCTATCTATGTGGGAGGTTAAAAAGACTTGTATAAGAGCCCCTGGATGGCTCAGCCGGTTAAGCAACGGACTCTTGATTTCGGCTCAGGTCATGACCTCATGGTTCCTGAGGTTGGTTAGCCCCATGTCAGGCTCTTCACTGACAATGCGGAGCCTGCTTGGGATTCTCTCTCTCCCTCTCTCTCTGCCTCTCCCCTGCTCACTCTCTCCATCATTCTCAAAAATAAGTAAATAAAGTTTATTTTTTTTAAACTTAATGTTTATTTTCAAGAGAGAGTGCACAGGGGAGGGGCAGAGAGAGAGGGAGACACAGAATGTGAAGCCAGCTCCAAGCTGAGCTGTCAGCACAAAGCCTGACGCGGGGCTCGAACTCATGGAACGGTGAGATCGTGACCTGAGCCAAAACGAAGAGTCAGATGCTTAACTTACTGAGCCACCCAGGCGTCCCTAAGTAAATAAACTTTAAAAAAAAATGACTCCTATAAGATCATCAGCCTCCCTCCTAGGTGACAGGCCATGCCATGGCTTCACAAACGACTCAACGCCTTTACAGAAATAACTTTTTTCGTTTCTCATTGTTCCCTGCCCAATGGGCCCATCATCCCTGTTGCTTTCATCTTCCCATACATATTTTATGCTTTCTGCAATTGGCCTTTCCCTATCCAGTTGTCACAACAGTGTTTAAATTCTTCTCTGAATTATTTCATTTCTTCTCTCTGATCTTATTCAGGCTTGCTGGCTCTCTGAGAAAGATCTCTCTTCAAATTCCAGTTCTATTTTGACATTTTTCCTATGTGCTGTGACCCATGATTCTTATTCCCAAAGGAAAAGAAACAAAAGTGGGCACAGATACCCAGATTTTCAACAATCAGACATCTGCAAAGCCTCATACACTTAACTTTGAATCTAACCCTCTTCTTTGTCACATTTGGAAAAACGGAATGATTAACATCTATCACGTGAAGTTTTTTGAAGGTAGTTGGGAGACTTAGGCTCAAATTGCTGTTCTATGAGCAAAACTGAACACACTGCATTTTGAAACTTTACTATCACATAAGCCACTAGATTATTGACATGTATCACAATCTAGGCATTTATAGCAATTCTTTTGTGCATTTCTCAGGAAGTTCTTTATCAAATCAATCATGGGCTTTTCTCCCAGCTGCTTGATCTATATTGTGAGTTCAGTTTCTTGTATTGTATGTCTTACCCAGAGAATTAAATTCTCCTGCTTTTCTGTAATTAGGCACAAAAGAGTAATTCTAATATTTATATTTGCCATAGAATATGAGGCATATTTAAGAATTTTTATGGGGAAGTCATTAAGAACACCCATTTTTATGATTAAGGGAAAAGGCAGTTCCAGGATTTTACATTGTACCTAGAGTGAATTCACAGCAACCTAGCTGAATTCATTTTATAAAGTTTATTGTTTTACATGGTTTCATGTGAATTAGACACTCACTTATGATTAGTCTACTTCCAATAATTAACATTAAGAATCATCAAAATGTGAAGTACCAATCCATAAAAAATTCACTCAGTAAACAATTTTCAGGCACTATAGAAGAATTTATTTACTTCCAAGTACGTGTCTAACAATGCCTTATTATTTTAAGTATCTTCAGAAATTTATATTTCTTATAATTAACATTATTCCTAATTATGTCTAATTTGTTTTTCCTTTTTCTAAGTAAGTTCTTTATTTTGAGAGAGAGAGAGAGAGAGAGAGAGACTGAGAAAGCATGGGAGGGGAAGAGAGAGAAAACCCCAAGCAATCTCCAAGCTGTCAGTGCAGAGCCTGATGTGGGGCTTGAACTCATGAACCGTGAGATCATGACCTGAGCAGAAATCAAGAGTTGGAGGCTTAACCGACTGAGCCACTCAGGCGCCCCAGTGTGTCTAAGTGTAATAAGGTTTCACTCTTTTTGTTTGTTTTTAACTTTAGCAGTGTATATCTAAGCAAATACCATAGAATGCATTTAAAAGAGTTCCCTCGAGGGGCGCCTGGGTGGCTCAGTCGGTTAAGCATCCGACTTCAGCTCAGGTCATGATCTCACAGTCCGTGAGTTCGAGCCCTGCGTCAGGCTCTGGGCTGATGCCTCAGAGCCTGGAGCCTGCTTCCAATTCTGTGTCTCCCTCTCTCTCTGCCCCTCCCGTTCATGCTCTGTCTCTCTCTGTCTCAAAAATAAAATAAACGTTAGGGGCGCCTGGGTGGCTTGGTCAGTTGAGTGTCTGACTTCGGCTCAGGTCATGATCTCACAGTCCGTGAGTTCGAGCCCCACGTCAGGCTCTGTGCTGACCGCTCAGAGCCTGGAGCCTGTTTTAGATTCTGTGTCTCCCTCTCTCTCTGCCCCTCCCCTGTTCATGCTCTGTCTCTCTCTGTCTCAAAAATAAATAAATGTTAAAAAAAATTTTTTAAATAAAAAAATAAAATAAAATAAACGTTAAAAAAAAATTAAAAAAAAAAAAAAAGAGTTCCCTCGCTATGGCCCTGGAACAAACGCAAAAGTCCTATTTTTCCCAGAGCTGATTGTAGGCAGAATATATTAAGCAATCAATTATTTAGCTGGAAAACATAAACATTTTAGTTTCTTTGGCTTTGGTTAATGCCCTGTGTTCTTTAACATGCTTGTCTAAAATTGTCCCAGCGAATCTCAAATCTGCACAAAGAAGTGTATACTGAGTGCTGTTCAGCCAAAAGAGACAAATCCAGTAGACAAAATTTGGGTAGAGATTTCTGACTGACTGTTCAAAATAAGCATTCTAAGGGTGCCTGGGTGGCTCAGTCGGTTGAGCATCCGTCTCCGGCTCAGGTCATGATCTCACGGTTGGTGGGTTCGAGCCCGTATTGGGCTCTGTGCTGACAGCTCAGAGACTGGAGCCTGCTTCGGATTCTGTGTCTCCCTCGCTGCCCCTCCCCTGCTTGTGCTCTGTCTCTCTCTGTCAAAAATAAACATTAAAAAAAATTCAAATTGGGCATTCCAGTCACAGTGTGCTTTGGACACCTAACCTCAGGATGCTCCCTGACTCCAGCATCCTGTGGCAAAGAGCTGGGCGCAGGAGTAAGCTGACATTATGATGCCTCAGCAGCATTCTGTATTTCCCCCTCAATCCTGGGGTTTCTCTGCCACCACCTCACGTCATGTCCTAAAAACATGGTCAGCCATTCTGATGCACATGCCTAACGTGACTACCCTTGCCAAGATGATAAAGCAAAACCACGATGCAGGCCGAAGAGTCTATCAAAACATGACATGCACAATATACAAGGAAAGACCCACCGACTTTAAGGTTAATTGGATGATTTACGGTATTTCCTGGGCAAAAAACAATGAGCAGATAGGTTAAGGCTTTACGCAGACCCTGTTAAATCCCTTTTAGTCTAAAAACAACTGGCATGTACCTCACTGAAATTTCTATTTCCCAAGTGGTTTTCCAAAGGAAGAAAGAAGAGTGAAACCAATTAGAAGGAAGGAACACTACCAGCGTCTTTCCAAAAAGAATTTGCCTGCTCATTTCAATGTGGACACAGAAGAGTAAAAGTTTTCACTTAACGGCTGTTGATTCACTTTGCCATCAGTGAAACAAAAACCTCTTTTGCATGGCCTCAGAGACATCTTATTAATGGGAATTAGCATCTGACCCCTACTAACATTCCCACAACACTATATCCAGCAGATCAAAATATTCAGGCTCTGTTTTTTTCTTTTTTGGTTTTTGGTTTTTTTTTTTTTTTTGCTACCTAACTAACCCCCAAGAAGTTGATTTCAGACCTCCAAAATAACATATGATTTTTATAAGTCGAACACACGGACACGAATACACTTCCCAGCCTTTACACACAAAGGCCCTAATGCTTTCCTGCCGATTATGTTCTCCATGCTCCTCATGAAGGACACTGTCCTGTCTGTAGACTTGAAGGAACCATGAAACCAACGCCGTGTGCCTGGATTTCACTTTCTCGTAGTGAAGGGGGTAGACTTGTGACTCAAAAGCCTTCCTCCTGCAATACTGCTAGAGTCTGGAAGACATATGCTTAGAAAGATAATGGATTCATGACAAGCAAGAAAAATCTGCAAGGGTAAATATTAAGCCAAAATAACAACTATGAACTTTAATCAGAGAAGGCACCTGTGGTGAGTATGTGATATGTATCTGGTATGTGATGGCCCTAGTCACTAATACCTAGAGTGATGCTGAGATGAGAGCCAATGTCTTGGGAATGCCACAAAGTGAAGGAGCTATATCTAAAATACCTGAATTGGGGCACCTGGGTGGCTCAGTCGGTTAAGTGTCCGACTTCGACTCAGGTCACGATCTCATGGTTCATGAGTTCGAGCCCCGCGTCAGGCTCTGTGCCATCGGCTCAGAGCCTGGAGCCTGCTTTGGATTCTGCGTCTCCCTCTCTCTCTGCCCCTCCTCCGCTTGCACTCTGTCTCTCTCCTTCTCAAGAATAAACATAATAAAATAAAATAAAATAAAATAAAATAAAATAAAATAAAATAAAATAAAATAAAATAAAATAAAATAAAATAAAACCTGAATTACAATGGAAACCCTAAGGCGATTACAGAAGCACCCCATGTTATTAGCAAATTCTGGGCTTCAGCAACAACAAATTAAATTCTCCCTCTACATCAGAACCACAGTCTTATCACAAATTAAGTTCAACCAAATAAAGAAAAACATTTTAATCACAAGAAAACCTATAAAATAGAATAACATGAAGGAAATTCGGCAGAAACTAAAAGACAACAACTTTAGATCTCCAAGGACTTGAGATAATAGAATTAGAAATTATGAAATAATGTAAAGTGTTCAAGGTTAAAAAAATGCAATTTTTAAGAGAATAATTAATAAGAAACTATTACAAGAGTGATTTGGAAAAGAAGTATAATTCTAGAATACAAATTCACAATCCATGGGTAGGTAACAAAATGGTCACAGGCTATCAGAGAACTGTAAGACAGGTCTGAAGGACATACCTACATCATAGTTCAGGCACAGGGAACAGAAAATTTAAACAAGAGAAATGAGGGATAAATGGGAAGTTCATCTTCTAGTTGTAATTCTAGAAGGAAGAGATAGAGACTGGAGCAGGCTAATGGTCTCTATGGAAAAAAGAATGAAACTTTATTGAAAGATATATATATTTTTTTAAGTTTTTTAATGTTTATTTATTTCAAGAGAGAGAGCAGAGCGTGAGCGAGGGAGAGGCACAGAGAGAGGGAGACACAGAATCCCAAGCAGGCTCCAGGCTCTGAGCTGTCAGCACAGAGCGACAGGGGGCTCGAACCCACAAACCGTGAGATCATGACCTGAGCTGAAGTCGGATGCTCAATCAACTGAGCCACCCAGGCGCCCCTACTGAGAGATATTTAAAAGACTGAAGTTAGGTGGGGCAATATACCCTATTCATGCACTGGAAGGCTCTTTATTCGAAATCTCTACTGGACCACAATCTAAAATTTATTCCTTAACGTGAATCATAGTAGAGTTTGAACACCATGTAATAGAAAGTCTTGCCGATGTTCACCAGAGAAGATATTCACAAAAGGATTGTTCACATAAGGGGAGAAGCAAACAAAAAAACCTAGCAGCCATGCATAGCCAAGGGTATGGATAACATTTTACCAATGTCATGGTGGCATTTATTAAGGAGTAAGAAGAAAGAATTGTGGCAACATAAAACAATGTGGATAGATCTGAGAAACAGAATGAGGGAAAATGCAATCAAAAGTGGATAACACAACGTTTGGTATTTTTATAAACATTTTTATAAATTTCAACAAGAAAACTAGATGCCACATTGTTTAGTAGCATTAAACACATAATAATAGCATTAAAAACAACAAAGAAAGGATATGGGTAATGTTGAGAGTAGTGGTTAATTCCGGTAGAGAAGTTAGGAGATGCATTTAGGAACAAATATCAATATTCCTGCCATTTTATAGTTAGTAAGTTTGATAGTGAGTTTATAGCTAATACTCAGGGGCACCTGGCTGGCTTAGTTGGAAGAGCATGTGACTCTGGATGTCAGGGCTGTGAGTTCGAGCTCCACGTTGGGGGTAGAGTTTACTGAAAAAAATATATAGTTAGCATTTAATGCTAAACCTTAAAGTTTACCTAGAGGTTATACACATTACTTCCAATCTGTCATATATTACCTTGGAAGTGTATCTTGCAGTTTACAGATATTTCTAAGATTGTTCACTCAAATCTATTCCCTTTATACAAAATTCCAAAAAGCTATGTATTCAGGATCCTAAACCACAACCAATCAGAAGGTAAAAGAAAAAGCTGTTAAGCATGAGCCAAAGTCAAATGCTTAACCAACTGCGCCACCCAAGTGCCCTGTGGAGCGATTTAATATTAAAAGAAATGAATCAGCAACTTTCAGGCTTTAACACCACCATGGAGTATACTAATCGAATTCCTTCGGGCAATCATGAGTCATGATGCTCAGAGGGCACAGTTACACTAGCAGAGAAAGAGGTGGAACCTATGGAAAGAAATCTCAACTCAACTTGATCAAGTAAATGTCGTCCCCTCAGTGTCTAGAAGTTATGCCCCCTTCAGACTACACAGAGTAATACTGCCTGCTTCACTTGGGTCACTTGCCAGGTTCCTGAAGGCATTTGTATTTTTGAACCACAGATCAGCAACCCTTACAAAGTTAGCAACAGTCTGTTTTGCTGGTATGGAGAGAGAAAAGAGCGCTGTCTGTGGGCAGTGGAATTCGACAGGTGGATGGAGAGAGACGGAGGGGTGTCCCCAAAAGAGAAAGCAGTGTGAGTCAAGTCAAACTTGTCACTTCTCATTCTCAACCCCCCACGGTCCTAATGGCTTGTTCTTTATTTGGGACGTTGTCTTTCTGTGTTTCCAATAGCACCACAAGGAGTTAGCGCCAGGTTCCCTGGCAGAGCGAACATGTGGCTCAAGTATCTGTGGTGCCTTTTACATCCCTTTTGGCAGCTTTCCTAGTTTCTGACTTTGCATTTATCTCTAGTCTTGGGGAGCATGGGGTATCATCTTTCACCATCTTCCACAGCTGACGCTCATCCGGGTGTATTCTGTACAAATTGCCTGGGGCACCAAAATCAAATCTCTTCCTAAATCCTTCCACTGCACCAAGCAAAAATTAATTAATTCAACAATTAATGGTGACCACTACGTTTCTATGCCTTCCATGCAATTAAACGCAGCTAGTTATTAACAGGAGAGTAATTGAATTATTCAGCTAAAACAAACCACCCTGAATGGCGAATGACTCATTTATTATTGAGTAATTCTCTCAAGGACTTTCCATAAGATTTCTGAAAGAATATAGAGACGAGATGTTCTTGAGGGCTCTTTTCCCAAACATGGGCAAAATTGCAAAGTTTTGTCATTTATTTATATATATATTATTTGTTTATTATTTTTTACCTTAGGAAGAGAGAGAGCATGCAAGGGAGAGGGACAAAGGGAGAGAAAGAATACTAAGCAGACTCCAGTCCAGTGTGGAGCCCGATGTGGGACTGGATCCCATGACTCTGGGATCATGACCTGAGCTGAAATCAAGAATTGGATGCTCAACCAACTGAGCCACCCAGGTACCCCTTTTTTTCCCCTTAAGTTTATTTATTTATTTTTGAGAGAGAGAGAGAGAGAGAGAGCGAGCACGCATGAGGGGGGGGGGGCAGAGAGAGAGGGAAAGAGAGAGAATCTGAAGCAGGCTCCACACTGTCAGCCCAGAGCCTGACGTGGGGCTCGACCTCACAAACTGCGAAATCAGGTGTCCCAAAGTTTTATCATGTAAACCAGAAAACACTAAATATATTTTTATTGTTTTTATAACATTAGGTTATAATTAGTTAACATTGACTCATTTAGGTAACAGTTACAAGTGTACTTGGCAAATTATACCATGGTATTGTAATACACCACATTCATACAAATAACATGAATTTCTTTTTTTCTCATGTAGTACAAATGTATCAATGATCCTGAGTCAGGGGATGTGGGCCTCAGTTCTTGCTTCGCCATTAGGTAGATCATCGAGTTCAGCTACCTTGGTTGGTCTAGACCATTTGTTATTTTTTTGTCCCATCACTAAGCAGAAATACAGTATTACAGTGTTTAAGAGGTAAATAGGACTCCTTGTCCTGTTACTGACAACCTGTGGGTTGTTAACTTAGTTGGGCCTCAGTTTTTCCACTCATGAAATGGGAGTCACATTAGGAACATCAACTTTCAAGAGTTCTCGAGATGGCTGAAATGAGATTTGCAAAGCCCTTAACACACGGTCTACCTAGAACATAGTAAACGGTTATAACTTTGTCTTTTATGAACTGAGGGGACTCCTCAAGAAATACATACATGAAACAAGAGACTTCACTATTTTTTTAATCTTCCATGTTTCTTTAGGTTTGATTATTTTACAGCTATCATCTTGATTTTCACCGATTTCTCTCTAAATCTTGTCTAAGACATAGATATGGATGCAAAATAGTAAAGTATATAAAATGTGTCATGTGACTCTAGAAACAAGATACCATACTTGAGGATAACGTTTCAATACTTACATCGTAGAAGAGAGAGGTCTCTAGCATAAATCCCTTTAGATCTTAGCTTAGTTTATTTCGGGCTGAGTCACATTTCTAATGGTCTGGATAAAATGCCTGCTCTAAAATGGCTAGGGCGAGCCTTGCTCCTAAAAAAGCAGGAGTGATATGGCAATGGTACACATAAGTGGTAGCTTTTGCTTCAAAGTGTTTCTAGAGTTTTCACGCCATGAATAAATAATTGAGGTATTGCACATAACTGATCTTCTAACCAAGATTCTAACTGATCTTGTAGGCCATGGGGAAGGGCTTAGCTTTCTTTTCTATTTTCTGTGAGTTTCATATAAATATCATTTTATGACAAATATGGTTTGGGTTACTAAGAGAAAGGATATAGTTCCCTATTTGCCCTGAGAAAACACGGAGTGGAGCCAGAGATGTACATCTGAGAAGAGAAAGCTTCCAGGGGCCTATTAGGGAGTTTCCATCCAGATGCCAAAATTCCTTAAGGGAAACTAACGCGATCTGATGACGCTCAGCACGCACAGTTTCTTGTTTGGGGTTAGCGAGTGTGCTAAGAGATCATCGAGAGGCATGAAAAATAGGGGTGGAGAGGAATATTGGAGGGTGAAAACAGAGCTCATTCACTGTGTAAACAGGAGGGAGGGGGGTTGAGGTTCACGGGCCAGAAGGGGTCGGCAGCCAAAATATTCACAACTTCGCTGCAATCCGGTCCCTTCGCGCAAGTGTGTCGACTCCTCAGTTCCCTCTGTTACTTGGAACTCGTTAACATTGACAAAATTTACGTCATACGCTGGAATCAAAACAGGGTTCTGCACATTTGTCTAAAGGCTGCTCAACATAATCCCTGCTTGTTTGCGCATAGTCCATAAAGAAGTCAATACAGCCCTGTAATTTATTGAGATGTCAACTCCACAAACGTGGTTGGAGCCTGGAAAGCCAGGCTCCAGCCCCTCTCTCTCTCGCTCGCGTTTTTTAAAGATGCATTGACCTCATGCAGGGAACACTTCAAGGAGTTTTGTCTGGATGATCAATACATTTCTATATTTATAAGCCTAATCAGAGCCCATCTGCTTTTCTGCTCAAGTGCTGCTCAATGAGAGAGTCACAGAATCAAAATTATAAACTTTATTGCATTGATTTTTTTGTTCTACTTGCTAGTCAGACCACAAAAATAATTAAATATCTTCGTTTTAATAACTACAACTTGACACAAAATCATTTCTTTGGGAAATATCTCCCTCACGCCAGGACTATGGCATCTGAAACTCCCCATCCTGCCATTTCTCATTCTAATTATTAGACTTGAACAGGCCCGAGACTTGTTTTAAATGCTCTTGTCTCAAAACTTAACAGCTGTTCCCCGGGCCATATATAGAAAACCAGTCAGCTGCCTCGAAGTGACCTGGATGGTGCAGTCACTGAGAGCCAGACCTCCACCAGAGAGACTCTAGCTTCACATTATAAATCTTGCAGGGTCATCTATAAATACGTGCATTTCACCACGTTTCACCTGCTGTTGTTTTGCTGAGCCAAGGGCCTGCCGCCCTTATTCATGTAGCAGCAAGCACCTTTGGAACTTTAAACCACATTTTTTTTTTTCCTCGCGAAGTGGGGAGAGCAGAGGTAGTGAAGGTTTAACTGGCTCCATCAAAGTGCGGGCGGGGAGTTCAGAAAAGAGAAAAATGAGGATGGCTAGCGTGGAGGAAACGTAACAAGAGATGGTGTCTAGCAATGCAGAGGACAGGCCGCCCTTTAATTTGCTGATGTGTTGAACCGAGACTTCCTTATATAGAGCATGGCTAATGATTTCACTTCCCACGGGCCCGTGCAAGTTTATGACGTCGTTTATAGAAAGGATTGGGGGGGGGGTGGAGGGTGGGGCATGTACCCAGATCAATTCTACCACTGCCTCCGCTGCTGGGCATTTTTTCTATCCAGGCAGTTTTTCCATTTAAGGAGATGAATTAGATCTGAAGACACCTAAATGCTTAGCATTTTCACTCTATGAGTATGCTCTCAGGCTAATTTAGGCCATATGGTGTCTTCACTTTGGCAATAAATATGCCCTTCCTGACTTTTGGGCTTTCTCAGCTATGGGATTTCTGAATTACAACCTGCACTTCTACCTGGCCTTCCTAAACTCTTCAAAGGCACATTCATTTTCTCATGGCCAAATTACCAGACTGGAAAATCAGAAGAGTAGGTGTTAAAACTCAGTATCTTGATTTTCATCTTTACTAGGCCAAAAAAGTCCTGTGTGCTTTATGATTTCATTGAAGCATCTTTCTCATTTTAGTGGAAATGGCAAAGCAGCTGTTTCCATCTCAAAATTTTCAAAGATTTCCCTCCATATTTTTCTAGTGGACATTCTTTGTGTCTTACGTTACACCGACACGTAAAAATTGTTTTTTAGTACCATATATAAAATTGTAAGCAAACTTACGAATGGCAACCAACCTCATAAAGCTAGAATTAAGTGTCAACTTTCCAGAGGCTGAAAAACATCTCATTCATTTTTCTTTAGAGAATGCCTGTGTTTTTTGCAAAAATCTTCCCCCACAGTCAGTCTTCGAGGCTCTAAGATGACAAAATAAAGTAAAATCCAATAATGGCATACCACAGCAGTGAATTTCCAGTAAATGTAGCTAAAACTCTAATTAGGAGGACCTGGCTATATCTAGCTAGCTTAGATTTTGAAGCTTCCTATGCAACAGCATCGTCACAAATGAAGGACATTATTTCAGACAGGTGGTTTTTTGAAGCAAACACTCAAGATGTGGCACTGTGTAAACATGGGTGGCGACAAAGTTGGGACCTTGGAAGTAATGGGAGTCTGGATGGTCATTTAGGCCAAAATATACATTTTATTTTATCTACATACTCTTCACTACTGCAGTGCTTGATTGGCCTATAAGAGGATAGATTCATCTGCCATCTTCTAATGCAGTGCACTTCATATTGAGATCACTTTCAATGTTCTACGTAACACCAATCTAGGATCTACCTCATGGCACTGAGTTACTGGTCCCAGGCACCACACAAACTTCTTAGAGCTAAGTTTACTTCAGTTTCTTGTGAGCAGAAAAACATACTTGCCTCAATTTTGTACGTACGTCCCTTAGGTTTCAGACTCAGAAGAATCATTGGGTTTGGAGAAATACATGTGTGAAGGGGATATACACAGCAGTGGGAGTTGGGGGTCCCATAAATTAATGAGTTCTCAAAGATAAAGCGTCTCATGGGAATGCAAAATGTCATACTGTCACACTGGAGAATGCTATGTGAGGCATAAATAAGTATATTTGTATCACTTAATCATCCTGTACATGATACATTTTTATCTTAGAAATTTCAAATAGCTTCACTAGGCAAACTGTCTCCATACTTCGTCAGTTTCAATGCTGTTGTAATTTGATGTGTCAATTGCTGGGATGAATCCACATATCCATCTACTCTGTTTGTATCTACTCTTTCATATACATACACAGACGCACATGAATATATATAAAGAAAACCATACATACACACACACACACACACACACACACACACACGTGATATGAAAAAAACAGTAATTCCAGTATTTCTTTTAAAAGTGCAGAGTCCAATGCAGGGCTTGAATTGACGACCCTGATACCAAGACCTGAGCTGAGATCAAGAGTTGGATGACCGATTGAGTCATCCAGGAGCCCTTCGTTTTATTTTTTAGTTTATTTATTTTTGAGAGAGAGAGAGAGAGAGAGACAGGGAGGGAGGGAGGGAGAATATGTGCAGGGGAGGGGGAAAGAAAGAGAGAGACAGAGAATCCAAAGTAGACTCCTGGCTCTGAGCTCTGAACTGTCAGCACAGAACCCGACGCGAGGCTCGACTCAGGGACCATGAGATCATGACCTGACCTGAAGTTGGACACTCAACCGCCTGAGCCACCCAGGCATCCCTAATATTTCTAAGAGTAGAGTTTTTCTAGAAAGAGTGTATATATTATACATAATACCTAACACTGTAATGGTGGAATAATACTTTTTCAGCTGAAAATGTAGCATATATCATTCTCCATGTTCAAAATCCTTAGTCAACTCTTAATATGTAATTGATGGTTAAATCTTAATTGTATTATTTATCATTTTTGTCTGACCTCTCCTGTATTAGAAGATGTTCCTATAAGCTGCTGTAACAATGAGAACAAAGACGATAGCAGCTCAAATACAATCTATTTCTCTTTTATGTTAGCAGTATGGCCAGCTCAGTCTGGAAGGATGACTCTGCTTCATGAGGTCATTCAGGGCCCAGGCTCCTTCTATCTTGTTACTCTGTCATAACCTACAGTATATTGCCCTTATCCACATGATATCGACTGTCTCAACAATACCACATGTCCACTCTTAATTCCAAGGATGGAAAAGGAAAGAAGTGGAGTGCATGGTGTTTTATTTTCAGGGGCATGACCTAGGAACTGAGCACATCAATTTTATTCACATACCATAGTGTTTCAGTACACACAGCTACATGTGAACCACATTTCATCCGATGGCCACATCCAGCTGTGGTGTTCTCTAGGAAAAGAAGTTTCTCCTCTGTGGACCATTGAGTCAGCAAAAGCTGGTGGTGTGAGTGAAGGAAGAAAGGGAGTTTTATTATTTAAATCAAAAGGAGATCATTGTAATGGGGAGAGTTCACAAGTTCTTCCTTTATTCCCGTGGAACAATTAGATTAATTCTAATTTCGTATACTGTTGATAACTGTCCTAAAGCCAGAATTTTTCTCTTTGATTAAAGCACTAATTATATCCAAACCACAATAGAAAATTTAAGATCATGACAAGAACTTTTTTTTTAAACAAGAAAAAAAAATTCCATGCTGAAATGAATTATTTTGACCAAACTTTTGTGTACATCTGTCATCTGTTAATGGTTTCCTTAGGACAAAACTTCAGAAGCGCAATTGACGTGTCAAAGAGAACGTGCTGTTTAGGCCTTTGGTATATGTTACCAAAATTTCCTCCAAAACTCCGTATGAATTTATACTCCAATCAAAAATGCACTAGGATGTGTTTGTTTCGATCTCTTTGTAAAGAATTTTATTGAGGTGTAATTTATATGCTATAAAAGTCACCCATTGACATTTATATTTTCAATGACTTTTTGTAGATTTATGCAGTTATGTAACCATCATCGTAATAGTAGAACATTTCCATCACCCTGAAAGTTTCACTGCTGGCCATTTGCAGTCAACCCTAGCTCATACCCCCAATCCTGGGCAAACATTGCTTTCTGTCTCTTAGAGATTTGCCCTTTTTAGAAATTTCATATGAATAGAATCATCCAATGCCTAGTTTTGTGTGTCTGGTTTCTTTCACTATCATATAATGTTTTTGAGACCTATCTCTGTCATAGCATGTCTGCAATCTGGTCATTACTATTGCTAAATAGCATTCCATTGTATAAACATGATGCATTTGCTTACCACTTCACCAGCTGATGGGTATTTGCATTGCTACCAGCTTTTTTTTTTTCAATCATGAATAATAAATATCTATGAACATTTTTGGTTTGGTCTTTGCGTGGACAGAGGTTTTGACTGTTCCTCTCAATCTTGGTAGAACCACATCAATACCCAGTTTCAAATGTGAGAATACGTACACTCACCTGTGATATGGAAAGAAAACCCAGTAACTCCAATATTTCTAAGAGTAATGGATTTTTTTGAGAAAGGGTGTTTATTCAAAGTGACGGTTCACCTTCCAAAGCCATTTCTCTACCATACATTTTTCCTGATTTTGTGCTCAGAAGAGGGAAATCTATTGTTTAGATGGAGAAGAGATGGCATCATCTTTCCTAAATTCTGGGCACACACTCCATCATTCAACAGTGTGTAAGGAAACATCATATGCTGATTTATATGCACAACTTGCGTTTTATTTTTATATTTAAAGTTCATGTAGCCATCCAACAAATGTTGATTAGTCATCTACAATGTACCAGACGCTATGGTCAGAACTAAAGGAACAAAACAGAACAGAATATGGCCCTTGTCTACATGAAGCTTTACAAACGAAGGAGACAATTACAGTACACAGCTATTTATAAAAGGATACTTACTATTTACAAAACACACACAAAACACACACACACACACAAAACTAGTTTTAAAACCCTACATCTACAGTGAAAAAAAAATTCAACTTTCAGAGGTCTGGAAACCATTGCCAAAAGAAGGAATATCCAAGCTGAGACCCAAAGAAAAGGAGAGTAATCTGAGGAAGACGATGTAAAAACCAGTGGACGATGAACGGGAGGGAATAACTTATGCAAAGGCCTTGAGTACTAAGAACACAGTTTCTTTGGAGAAATATAGGTAATTTTAATGAGCTAAGCAGAGCTTTTCAAAGGGCAGCAACAACAGAAGAGCTGGAGCAAAATCATGAAAGGATTCGTAAACCACATCAAAGGATTCGTAAGCCATAACTGAAGCCCCGTAAGTTACACCTACTTTTACTCAACTCACCAGTGTCCTCTATGATCATCTCCATTCACATCATCAGGCTCAGCTAAAGCCTAAGGAAACTACTCCTGGGCCTTGAAAATGTGAAGGTTCATGATCTAGGGAATCACTGTTTCACAGTACCCTGAAAACTTTCTTTAGAACTCAAGAGAGTTAGACATAAATAGCGTGTCTGCCTCCCCTGTGAGTATGTAAAATCTTGAAGGCAGTGTATTGCCTGTGCTGGGTCTACCCCCAATGTCAGCAACATCCCACGTGGTCACTTGATTATAGAAAGCCTCTTAATAATAAGTATGTGTTGAATCAGTAAGGGATGGATTTGCTGTTTATCATATAGATATTGAACAGGTCCTGATGACTTTCAGGCATATTTTTGCATTGAGAAGGTCACTGTTTTGTGGAGAATGACCTGAAGAGAGATGGGAAGACTGGATACAGGAGGACAAGGTAATAAAAGGGACTAGTTGTTCAGAGCCAGACAATGTCCTTAAGTGCTTCATGTTTAATATACCTCTTACTTATTACAGCTCTGTAAAGTAGATCCTGTCGGTAATCTCCTTTGTGTCAGAAACTAAGACTCAGAGTAGTAAAGAAATTGCCTAAAATCACATAGTTATTATGTAAGTGGTCGAGCCAGGATCCAGATCCTGGAACACTGATTCTACACATTATACTCTTAATTACTATGTTCTACTGCCTCTAATAACTCAGATCAATAGTAAACTAGACCTGAGTTAAGAGGTCTTTCCTTTGAAAGTTCTAGACACACAGAAAAGTGCAAAACTTCTGCACTGATAGAGAACATGGTGGATTCAAGTCTCAAAACACAGAGCTGGCTACCTTGGGAGCCCACAAAGTGTCACAAGAACTAGAGTATGATCAGGCTGAAAAGGAGACAAGACAGAATGCGTAGGCTCCTTCCTGTGAATCAGGGTCAAGAGTCAGTCTTCATCTCCAGTGGGAACCTAACGAGGGATTTTTAGCATGACAGTTTAACAACCCAATGTGAAGTTGAACAAGACCACTGTGAATGAAAATTGGTGAAAGGATTTTGGGGGCAGTAGGAGAAAATGGCACCAGTAAAGATACACAGATCAGCTAGAAGTTGTTCCAATTACCCGGGAAAACAATAGTGACATCCTGGACAGTAATTGTGGTGGTATAGGTGGAAATAAGTGGATAGATCTGAAAATATTTAGAGGAAATATTTAGATACAAATAGCAATAGGTCACTGTGAAGAGTAGGAGGAGATGTATTTGACTACCCAATAATGCGTATCTCAGAAAACAAGACCATTTCTATTTTTGTTATTAAAACATGTGCTTCATGTTTATTTTTTTAGAGAGAGTGAGACAGAGCAGGGGTGGGGGAGGGGCAGCGAGAGAGAGGGAGACAGAGAATCCGAAGCAGGCTCCGGGCTTTCAGCTGTCAGCACAGAGCCCAACGTGGGGCTTGAACCCACGAACCACAAGATCATGACCTGAGCCAAAGTCAGATGCTGAACCAAGTGACCCACCTAGGTGCCCCAAACCATTTCTATTTTTTTTTTAATTTTTTTTTTAACATTTATTTATTTTTGAGACAGAGAGAGACAGAGCATGAACAGGGGAGGGGCAGAGAAAGAGGGAGACACAGAATCTGAAACAGGCTCCAGGCTCTGAGCGGTCAGCACAGAGCCCGACGCGGGGCTTGAACTCACGGACCGTGACATCATGACCTGAGCCGAAGTCGGACGCTTAACCGACCAAGCCACCCAGGCGCCACTCCATTTCTATTTTTTATGCAAGAGAGGGAGAATGCTTTGGTACAGAGGCAAGCAAGAATGTTGCAGTAGATGATTGAAATTGTGTTGGATTTTACTTACTCTGTGAAACACAGAACAGGTCATCTGCTGACAGTGAAGGAAAGATAAGGTTCAAGGTAAATCAGAAAGGCCAAGAAGAGGAACACAATTGTCTTATAATGTGTTTAACACACACATAACCTGCTTTATGATGATGGGGTAAGAAAATAACAGATATATCCTAAAGGATAAACCATTCTACATGCCATTCTTGGAGGAACGTTTATATGCATATTTTGCACTCAATTTCAAATAATAAAGTGACAATAAAAATGCCAACAGGGTTTTGATATTAGATCCAGAAAAATGAAACCTAAATTCGCATGGAAAGTTAAAGATGCAAAACAAAAAAGTACTTTATTGGATTTTAAAACATATTATAAAGCAATAGTAAATAAAGTATGAATAGAGTAAAAGAGAACAAAGAGTACAGAAGAGGTTATATAGATGCATTTATATGTTAATACATATGGATGTGAATTTAATATATGTTTGAGAGCAATTTTTCCAGGAAATGGTGAAAAATAATTGTTTGGTAAATGTTTTTTTTTTGTTTGTTTGTTTGTTTTTTTTTTTTAGTAGCTGCATGGTTAATGGTGACTTTGGAAAATGAATATATTGAACCACTCTTTTACCCCTTACGCTGAAATAAATCCAGAATGAATGACAAATATAAATGCATGCAAAAATTGTATGTGGACCCAAAATAAAGAAAATTAGAAATATTTTGGAGAATGGATGATTTTCTAAGTATGATATAAAACCCAAACGGCATAAAAGTTTAATCAATTTGATCATGTAAAACTAAAAAATACCTGAGTGGCAAAATAAAACCATAAAATGTATCAAAAGAAAACTAGTAAAACTGAGAAAAAAAAATTATCATACAGGGACACCTGGCTGCCTTACTCAGTAGAACATGCCGCCCTCGATCTTGGGGTATAGAGTTCATACCCTATGTTGAGTATAGAGCTTACTTAAAAAACAAAACAAAAATAAAAACAAAATAACATACGTATTATCATTGGATATTAGATAAAGGTTAATATATAAAAAGCTACATGAAAATAATACATCCAAAAAATAATAAGCAGTGCACAAAAATGGATAAAGGACACTGAACAGAGTTTTACTTAAAACATTAATAATTATGAAATATAAGAAAAGGTATATGATGTCACTCATACACATCATAATGGAAATGAATTTAAAATTACATTATGTGTTTACCGGTAAGATTGTATCGGAAAATGGACACATCTATTTTTTTTTTAATTCTTTTAACGTTTATTCATTTTTGAGAGACAGAGACAGAGAATAAGCGGGGAAGGGGCAGAGAGAGGGAGACACAGAATCTGAAGCAGGCTCCCGGCTCTGAGCTGTCAGCACAGAGCCCGACGCGGGACTCGAACTCACAAACTGCAACATCCTGACCTGAGCCAAAGTCAGATGCTCAACCGACTGAGCCACCCAGGCGCCTCTGGAAACATCTATTATTGATGAGAATTTAATTTAATATGCAATTTCAATGGAGAGGAATTTGGCAATGTCATAATTTTAAGTGTATATATTCTACCTTTTAGGTTTAATTTTAAAACACGTTTTTGCGCCTGAATACACATGCACACCCATAATACATAAATATGTTCATTGCGGCACGTTATAACATTATGTTTTGTTTTGTCATGTAGTAAAACACTGGAAACAAGCTAAGCGTCCATCATCAGATAACTGGCTAAAAATTTATGGCATATTTCCAGAGTAGAATACTAAAAAGCTACTTTAACGCTGAGACAGATACCCAAAAAGCTGCAAGTGGTTTTCAAGTGAAATCATCTTGCATATATTGTCTTCTCATATGTGTAATGATTTTGTCCACACCTATCATCTATCTGTATCTATCTATCTATCTATCTGTCTATCTATCTATCTATCATCTTTGTAAATCAAAGAGTCATTTCTGGAAATGAATAAAAAAAAAATTGTTAGTGTTTACTGCCAGGGGAAAAAAATGAATACTTGAGAGATAGAGGTAGAAGACAGAATTCCGTTTCCTTACAAACTTTATTCTATTTTTAAAATACGTTTTGCCAATTATCAAAGCTGACTTTGCTCTCTGGAAGACATTTTAACAATAAGCAAATCCCAAATCCAAACCATGAGATTGTAAATATTCAGCTGAAAAACTTGTGCACATAGCATGATGTTTGGCTGCCAACGAGGCAGTGTCAGTTAAGGTACAGAGCACAGGGTTTTGAATCATTGTTTTGATAAGATATCTGCAGAAAAAAAGAGGATGCAGTTAAGTTAGAATAATTTAAAAATGTTTAATGAAGAGGTACTTTATAAAGCTGTTGTCAAGATGGAGCATCTTAGTATCAGTGAAGTACTCAATAGTGAGAAATAGAAGGCCTCAGTTACCTCCCTCAGGTTACAAGGGGAAGGGGAGAAAGTGTTGTCAGAAAATGGAGACAGGGGACTGCATGGAGAAGGCCCTTCATTAGGAGGTAAAACCATTTATCAAGTGGCACAGCAAAACCACAGCAACTGTTCAGGGAGGGAGCCGGGAGAATAACCTCCTCACTTTCCTCCTTCCTTCTGGCCTCTTATTAGGGTTTCCTGTCGACTAAGACAGGACAAAGAAGGTCACTGATACAGCTAGCCTCCTGTGGCACCAAGAAGGACAGAGAGAAATGGAGAGTGAATCCAGAAGGGTAAATGGATGATAATCTGCACAAAAGTAAAAATGGTTAAGGTCCAAATGAGAGACAGCAACCTCATGAGTCATTTGAACAAAAAATGTGATATAAAGAAGTGTTAACCAGCTAAAATGTGGTTAACTACTAAAGTGAGTAAAAGAAGATTCTACAGGGTACAGAAATAGCTAAAGCAAAGGTTAGAAGATACACTTGCAATGAACAAGCAGAATTTGTAAATAGACAATACCATTTACATTAGCACCCCCAAAATTGGAATACTTAGGTATAAATCTAACAAAATATGTATAAGATCTATATGAAGAAACCAAAAAATTCAACGAGTGAAATAGAGAACAAACAACTAAGTAAGTGGAGAAAGAGTCTATGTTCATGGATAGGAAGACAAAGCTTGGTCAGGACGTCAGTCCTTGGCAACATGATCTACAGATTCTATGCCACCAATCAAAATTCCATCAAGCTATTTTGTGGATATTAACATAAGGATTTTAAAGTTATACAGAAAAACCAAAGATTCAGAATAGCCAACACGATACTGAAGGAGAGAGAAGCACAAAGTTGGAGGGCTGATATCTATACAAATTTAAGACTTACTATAAAGTTAGAGTCATCAAGACAGTGTGCTATGGGCAAGAAAAAAGACAAATAGCTCAATGGGATAGAATAGTCCGGATACAGACCCACATAAACACAGACAATAGATCTTTGACAAAGAAACAAAGGAAATACAATGAAGCAAAGATTCTCTCTCTTTTTTTTTTTAATTTTTTTTTAACGTTTATTTATTTTTGAGACAGAGAGAGACAGAACATGAATGGGGGGGGGGGGCAGAGAGAGAGGGAGACAAAGAATCGGAAGCAGGCTCCAGGCTCTGGGCCATCAGCCCAGAGCCCGACGCGGGGCTCGAACTTGCGGACCGCGAGATCGTGACGTGAGCTGAAGTCGGACGCTTAACCGACTGAGCCACCCAGGCGCCCCTTCTCTCTTTTTAAACAAATGGTTGTGGAATAACTGGACATCCACATTTGAAAACATGGATGTTCAGATTCTTCACCTTTCACAAAAATGAACTCCACATGGATGATAGACCTAGAAGTAAAACATAAAAATATAGAACACTTAGAAAAAATAATACAGGAGAAGAATTACTGAGTATCCGTGGGTCCAGCGAGGAGGTCTTACATACAAGGCCGAAAACACAATCCAGAAAAGAAATCATTGAAAAGCTAAACATCATTAACGTTACCAAAAACTTCCACCGTGTGAAAGATAACATTAAGAGAACGAGTCGACAAGCCACAGACGGGGAGAAACTATGTGCAAAAGGTGTATCTGGTGAAGGATTGTTGCCCAAAATAAAGAGCTAGGAAAACTCAGCAATAAGGAAACACCCTAATTAAGATAGGAGCTAAACATCTTGTAAGACTTCTCACCAAAAAAGATCTACTAATGGCAAATAAGCATGTGAAAAGAGGCTTCACCTCATTTGTCATTAGGGAGACACAAATTAACGCAATTATGAGCTACCCCTATGTACCTAGGAGACTGGCCACAGTCTGAAACAGGGACAATACCAAATGTGGAGATTACAGGGAACAACAAGAACTCTCTTTGCTGGGGGGAGTGCAAAGTGCTACAGTCACATTAGAAGGCAGTTTGGTGGTCTCTTACAGAGAAACACACAACCTTGCCACATGATCCAATAACCATGCTCCGTGGGCATTACTCAAAGGGGTTTAAAACTTACATTCTGAGGAAAAAAAAAAACTGCATGTAGTTGGGGTGTGTGTGTACACACACACACACACACACACACACACACATATATATATGACAGTTTTTTCCATAAACATGACAGCTTTTTCCATAATTGCCACCACTTGGAAGCAACCAAGGTGTCCTTCAGCAGGTGAATGGATAAACTGTTATACATCCAGACAATGGAATATTTGTCACTACTAAAAAAAAAAAAAGAAAAAGGAAAAAAAAGATCTAACAAGCTATGAAAACACATGGAAGAATCTTACATGCATATTGCTATGACATACGAAGTAAAAGAAGCCAGTTTGAAATGGCTCCATATAACAACTCTAGGACATTCTGGAAAATGTAAAACTATAGAGACAGTTCAAAGATCAGTGATTGCTGGGTTGGAGGGATGAATAGGCACAGAGGACTTTTAGGGCACTGAAAATATTCCGTATGATATTATAATGATGGATACATGCCCTTATACATGTATCCAAATCCAGAGAATGCAAACCAAGGATGAACTTTAATGTCAGCTGTGGACTTTGGGTGATTATGATGTGGCAGTGTAGACTCATGAAGTGTAACAAGTGTACTGGCCCGGTGACTGATGTTGATAGTGAGGGAGACTACGGGTGGTGGGGGGCAGAGACTATATGGGAAATCTCTGTACCTTCCTATCAATTTTGTTGTGAAACTAAAACCTAAAAAAAACCCAAAAAACAAAAAAATAATTAAGAGTCAGGCCCAAGCAGTCTGACCTGCCCAAAGGCCTCCAGAAAAAAATGGTAAAAGTTGAAGAGACATACTTAATTCATTGTAGGGGGAGATCAGTTAGTATGTCTGATATGTACAGGACATATATACTATAGAAAACTAGACAGGTGATGAAAGTCTACATAAATAATCCAAGCAGTAACACGAATAAGTAAATGCATGAATGAATGAATAAACAAATGAATGAACAAACAATTCTAAGCGCCCAAGGCTGACATTCAGGCCTCTTTGAGAAAGTGTGGCTGCCATGGGAACAAGAAGTTTGTCTAGAGCAAATAGATTTTCATAGACCACATGGGCCCGAGCAGGTCCAAGAGGGCACAGAAGGTGGATACTACCTTCCTATAGCAGCTCCTACACCAAAAATGACCCACTGAAGTAGAAAGGGAATCCTACCCTTGTGGCATCCCTCCCACGGCCTAAATTGACAGAGCTTAACATTTAGCCAGATGGCAAAGAAGAAATGTATACAAGGGTCCAGCAACCGTGTCAGAATCATGGGAAAGAAGGTAGATTTGAATGTGAGAGGTAATAAATTGATAACTTGCATGCGTAGAATAACCCTCATACGAAAAATTTACCAACTATCCTTGAATTACGGAGAACCACATAAACATTTTGTAAACATTATCTCACTTATTTCTCCTGAAAACAGTGTAATTGTGATTGTTGTACACATTTTAAAGATGAATTAAAAAAATAGTACCCTGCTAGTGTTCTGGTGAAAATTCAGAGATGTTTTACCTAAAATGCACAACAGGCTACCTAGAATATACATGATCAATGAGTGGGGAAGGGAGGAGCCAAGAGAGGGATGGAGACAAAAATGGAAATCACATTATCCAATTTCGTATTTGTATGTTTTACTTTAATTTTTTATATTTGTTCATAAGTTATCTTTAATTGCCTATGCATCACGGTGACAAATTCAGACCAATTCTTTACATAAGACCCACAGGTATTAGGGGCCAGAGAGAGATGGTACAATGGAGGCCCAAAGGCAATGTGATAATATGTTAAAAGTGCCATATCTATATATATATCTATGTCTATATATCTATATATATGTATGTCTATATATAGATATATAGACATAGATATATATACACACACACAAATATATATATATATATATATTTGGATTCAATGAAACTGTATTTATTTAATTAATTAATTAATTAAATTAATTAATTAGTTTAATTCAAAACTGTCTTTCAAAAATGAAACTAAAATAAAGACATACTTCAAGAAATATTTACGGAATTTGTGACAAGACTTGCTCCCTAAGAAAATTAAAGGAAGATAGTGCAAGATGAAAACTCAGATTTAATACAGGAAATATAGAGCATCAGAAATGGTAAATGTGTGGATATTCTTATCTTAATTACTTTGAAAAACACTTACTATATAAAACAAAAACTGTAATGTGAGGCTTGAGGTTTATAAAACCCCCTGAGGAAAAAACATGAGGGGAAAATACTTTATATTGTCACAACTTCCTTACATTTTCAATGAAATGCAACAATATTTACTCTAAGCAGAGTTACAAGATACTAATCTTAGTATTCTAAGTCCCAGAGCAGCATTATATGCAGAATAATAAATTAAGAGCTAAAAAATTAAAATTGAATAGCAGAAATTATTCAAGCAAAATACAAGATGGCGGGAAAGAAGTCACCAAGGAACAGAACCAGAATGAACAAATATCAAGCAATTTCAAAATAGTAGACCCAAACCAAAGTATATCAAAAATTTATATTAAGTGGTAGAGAAAAAAGTCCTCAAATTAAAAGGCAGATATTGTCAGAATGGACCTAAGAGTAAGCAACAACTATACATTTCTAGAAGAAATATATTTTCCACAAGTTAAATCTAAAGACCCAGATAAGCTGAAAGTAAAATCATCAGGGAACAAAACCCCACTATTCATTCACTAAATATATGAAATCTCGCGTGAAGAAATTTTTCATTAAAGAAAAGGTAGGTTTCAAGCCAGTAAATATTATTGGAGATAAACACGGCAATTTGGGAATGCCACAAAAGTAAGTTTATCACGAAGATCGCAACTATTAATGCATGTGCGCTTAATGATATAGCTTCAGGATACATAAAGCAAAATTTGGTAATATTACAGAGAAAGAAAGACAAATGAACAATCACCCTGGAAATTTCAGTTACTGACAGAATGTAAGAATATATCCTGTTTGAACCACAATATCAATCACTTTGGCCTAATGGATTTTTATCAAATGCCCACACTCAACAACTACAGATTAGATATTCTTTTCAAGTGCACATGAAACATTCATCACGTTAGACCACATGCAAGGCCATAAAAATAAATGCCAATACATTTCAAATGATGAAAATATTATAATGTTCTCAGACAAAAATAAAGTTAAATTGGAAATCAGTCATGATATGTTATTTAAAAATTTTCCAATACTTAAAATTTCAATAGCAGACTTCTTAAAAAACTCATAAATCAGAATAAAGTCATTCCAAAAGGAATGATAATAAAAATATAGAGGGTGCAGCTACAACCAAACTTACAAAGAAAATTATGACCTTAAATGCTTAAGTTTCTCCTGAGTAAGCAGAGAAAAGAGAGCAAATTAATCTCAAAGTAAATATAAAGAAAATAATGATAAAAGTAGAAATCAATAAAATGAAAATGCACACAAGAAGAATATTAACAAAGCTAAAAATCAGTTCTTTGGGAAGATTAATAAAATTAATAGGCTTCTAGCAAAATTGAACTGATAAAAGCAAGTAAAAATGCAAATTGCCAATATCGTGTATTAAAGGACACATATTAGTTAGATCATTAATTAAAAGAATAATAAGAGTATTATGAATAATTTATGCTAATGAATATGATAGCTTATAGAAAATGCAAAAAAATGTCCTTGAAAACACAATTAATAAAAACTGATACTAGAGGGAATACAAAACTGAAATAGCAACTAAATGAAATTGCATTTCCATGTAGAAAACTCTTGAACTAGATGGCGGCACAATCTCACACTACATTTTCAGAAACTAGAAGAGGAATTAACAGTCGTTAGCTGATTTCCTAAGGCTAGTATAAACTTAACTTCAGAGTCTGACAAGGACATTATCCCTCATGAACAGTGACTCAAAAACTCTTAGTAAATATTAGCAAATTGAGTCAAACGATATGTAAAGGAGGTAATACATCACTAAAAAGTGAGTTGTATTCCAGGAAAGCAAGGGTGGCCCACCTTTCCACAATCAATCCCTATTATTCACTATGTTGACAGAATACAAGGAAATGATGTCATCTGACCATCTCAAAAAATGCTGAACAAATAATCTGATAAAATTCAATACCGATGCTATTAGTTCTGCTTTAAGATCTTTTTCTCAGAAGTTACTACGAGAAACAGCTAAAAAAGTAAATAAATAAAATGAAAGAGGACAGTGATTTTTCCAAACTCATCATTGTTTTCCTATTGAGTTTACCCAGTTTTTTTTTTTTTTAATTTGGTTTATGGTATTTTTCAGAGTTAGGGTTGTCCATAGTTCTATTCTCTCTAAAATTTTAAGAGTATTGGAGCTTACTCACAGCAAGGTTTTGATGGTTCCTTCAAAGGTTGTATCTAGTAATCCCAGCAGTTGGGTAACCTTGGTTTGGGCATCTTTTGAATTTTTTTTTTACCCCCTGAGAGTCTTGGCATTTTTTGTGGTCTAGTAACTTTGTATTGGATCTTGGACATCTTGAAGTGTTCTTTGACCCTGTTTCCCATGTGTTCCATCCAAGGTCCACTCTGATGTTCTCAAAGATTTTGGTGTGCTGTTGAGGGTCAGACTCTTGCATGTGCAGTTTGCATGGAGCCCAAGAGTTCCTATCTCATCAACTTTTGGGGTTCAGCTTCTTGAGGTGCCTACTCCCTGCGATCTTCCCAATACTCTCTGGCTCTCCAAGTGCCCCTTTCTGACCATCTACCTAGAGAAGGAGGACTTTACTTTCCTTGCTCTGATGCAAACTTCCAGTAACTATGCCTGCTTCTGAGGCCAAGGGATAGAAGGAGGATTAATGAAGTTATCACTCCATCACCACCAACCTTCAGTAGACCATTCATCTGGTCAGGGGAGTCTCGTCCCTCTGAGTTTTAGTTGCTTGCCTGGCTACGACAGTCATTGCTGCCATAATAGAATTATTGCCTTAAAACTGAGGATGGTCTGGGGGCTGGGGCAGGGGAAATAAAATATATGGACAACTTTTCCCCATTTTCTCTCTTCATAAGGCTCTCTTGATGCCAAGACCAGCAAGAAAGGGCTTCTCTTAGAGCTCTTTGTGTCTGCACTTTGTGCACAATTCCAGAATTCAGGTTCCTTTTGTATCCAGGATGGAAGATACGGTAAGAAAACAAAAACAAAAGCAAACAAAACAGAAACAGGAAACTCACCACCAGAGCAATCCCACTTGAAACTTTGGTTTCCTCTCCCCTTTTGCCTGCTATTATTTATTTTTCAAAGTCTTCAGGAAGCCATCCCACACATTCTATACAGGGGAAAGACATGACCTACAGAACATTGGTTGTGCTTTTTCCATCTTAAAAGCAAACACATCTCGTAGCCATATTCCAAAACAAAATCAATAAATTTCAAAGTTTCAGATGGTAAAAAAAAAATTGTATTAAGATTTAAAATTTCTACAGGTGGTCTTGTTTACCATTATGTTTGATTTCCAAGATGTATATATTTTGTATTTATACACTTTTTTATTAAAATGATGCTTTTTGAGTATTAATCAAGTGAAGCATCTAATTAGGGTTAAGTAATCTCTCTCTCTCTCATCTATCTCTCTCTCTCTCTGGATAAGAAAGCTCCACATTAGACTCTGATCAGGACTCATTTATTTTGCTGTGATAGTTTAGTCACTCAATATTTTAGGCTTAAATTTTGGAGATACCTGAAAGAATTCTCTTTGTCTTTTATAGCAGGTATTTTTTTAAAATTTTTTTTGACGTTTATTTATTTTTGGGACAGAGAGAGACAGAGCATGAACAGGGGAGGGGCAGAGAGAGAGGGAGACACAGAATTGGAAGCAGGCTCCAGGCTCTGAGCCATCAGCCCAGAGCTTGACGCGGGGCTCAAACTCATGGACCGCGAGACCGTGACCTATAGCAGGTATTTTTGAAGCAGGTTGAATTCCATCAAATGCCATTGGAAATATATTGGTATAAAAGTGTCAGACATGAACTCTGAGACAGAGATAAGGAATGTGAGAACCTTAAACTTTTTGATTTCCCCTGGTCACCATCCTGTCTTTCACCATAGAGATCAGCAGTGAAAAGCTTGACTGGAAAGTTCTGGAGTGAATTTCATCGGGGGCAGCTATGTGGGTGGGGTTGAGGTTGGGTGTCTAGATAGGTTTTGTCTATCAGTGCTGCAAAACTCAGCTCAGAACTTCCTGAAAGGCAAGTGGGCATGATGGCAAACTGTGACGAAATAGAAATCAAGCTGAGCATTTGTAGCAAGAAAAGGAGAGAAACTAGAGAGAGCCTGACAAGAAGGCCTGGGGCTTACCAGGTAGAAAGATCTCTATGAGGTTCACTCACCAGTCAATGGTCTAGAAATATATGGTCCTTTCTTAAAATATGTAATTCCATGGGGCACCTGGGTGGCTCAGTTGGTTAAGCACCCGATTTTGGCTCAGGTCATGATCTCACAGTTTGTGAGTTCGAGCCCCACGTTGGGCTCTGTGCTGACAGCTCAGAGCCTGGAGCCTGCTTCAGATTCTGTGTCGCCCTCACTTTCTTCCCCTCCCCCACTCATGCTCTGTCTCTTCCTCTCAAAAATAAACATTAATTTTTTTTTTTAGTTTAACTTCATGGTACTAAAAAAGAAGACACTTTAGCATATAGAAGAACAGAAAATAGGAGGAAAAATCACTTGCTTTTCACTTCACTGGTTTAAAAGTTAACTTATTTTAAACCAACATTATAACACTAGGTTTCTTCTACCTTCTTATTTTAGCTCAAGCATGGTTCTTCCGATGCAAGCTAAAGCCATACAAAATCAAGGGTGGTTTTGACTTTTATAAAACACTAATATATTTTACTTGCAACGTCAGTGTTTAAAATGACACCTGAAACCACTCTATCAGCTTATTGGCTAATTTTAGAGAAAGACACGAAGATCCTTGTTTCTTTCTGAAAAACCTTCAGTCTGGAGAGTAAACTCATATTTTGGTTTTTTAGAGGAGGGCTTTCTTTCTTTCTGTACAATGAACACAATTTTGTTCTTCTGCAAAGCCCTTTGATATTTGTCCAGCCTCTCAAAATGTCCCGAGTACCCAGTGCCCATCTTAACCATCCATCCTAAGCTGCATTACCATTCTGTGAATGTTATAGAAGGTCTCCTTTCTTCCACCACGTTTTTAATCAGAGGCACCTGGTGGCTCAGCAGATTAAGCGTCTGACTTCCGCTCAGGTCATGATCTCAGTTTGTGAGTTCGAGTCCCTGCTGACAGCTCGGAGCCTGGAGCCTGCTTCAAATTCTGTGTCTTCCTCTCTCTCTGCCCCTCCCCTGCCCGTGTTCTGTGTCTATCTCAAAAAGAAATAAACATTAAAAAAATAATCATTTACTCCTTGATATTAGAAAAGATGATATCTTAGTGGTTAAGTTTCTAATCTATTACTTTACTGAAATCTGTGTTAAATTCTCTAATGGGCTGAATTATGTGCCCTAAAGTTCTTATGTTAAAATCCTAATCCCCAGTACTTAAGAATGTGACTGTATTTAGGGATAGGTCCTCTAAAAAAGTAATTAGGATTTAAAAATATCATAGGGGCACCTGGGTGGTTCAGTCGATTAAGCAGCTCAGGTTGCTTTGTGGGTTCGAGCCCTGTGACCGGCTCTGTGCAGATAGCTCTGAGCCTGGAGCCTGCTTCGGTTTCTTTGTGTGTCTCTCCCTCTGCCCCTTCCCCGCTAATGCTCTGTCTTTCTTTCTCTCTCTCTTTCTCTCTCTCAAAAATAAACACTAATTTTTTTTTAATATCATAATGGTGAGCTCTAATCCAATATGACTTGTGTTATAAGAAGAGGTGTTTAGGACGGAGACAGAGAGGGAAAACCATGGGGAGACATTGGAAGAAGGTGGCCATCTACAAACCAAAGATAGAAGTTTCCCAAGATAGCCCTCTGACATCTTGAAGTCAGACTCTTAGTCTCCAAAAATGTGCAGAAATTAAGTTCTGTTTTCAAGCTTCCCGGTATGTGGTACTTTGTTTGGACAGACCCTTGTAGAGTAAAACTGTGACAGTTTTTAATGGAGTTTCTTTGATGTCTAGGCTTTGCATCATACCATCTACAAATTCTTTCCAATTTTTATTCTCTTAATTATTCTACTGATCTAATTATATTGGCAGTAATTTCAGAACAATGCTAAATAAATGTGATATTAGTGTTTACCCTAGTATTCACTCTGTCTTTATGGGACTCATCTAAACTGTTGCAAAAATAATTGAACAGTAATTGAAAGAAATAAAATACAACCATAAAACAACATCAGAGCATATAGGATTCAGGGAAGGTACATCCACAGCCTAACGCTTTTATAAAGGGTATTCTTGGACAAATTTCTAAATGTCATTGTTAATGATTATCCTACTTTCATTTCTTATCTCTTCTAGGGTTAAGCTGAGTAATGTTATGATTGTCAGTATTCCTTGCATAGAGACGATAAATCTTTTCATTTATAATCCATTTCCTTTTACCCTTTGTCTGTGATTATTCTTTGTAAACATTTTTGCTTAAATTTGACTTTTGAATATTTTCCCTATTGAATCAGCCATTAATCAATCTCCCTCCCTCCCTCCCTCTCTCTCTCTCTCTCACACACACACACACCTCAAATAGCCAGCTTTTAAAGTGTCATAAATGATAAGAGTTTTTCTATTTTCCAGTTTATTTTGCATTATTTTGCATTATTGCTAATATTAAGAAATTTAGGCTTCTCTGTGTCAACTATAAAATTTTGCGAATACTTTTTTGAATTTTCAAATTTTGCAAATAAGTTTCACGTATACTTACAGAAGTTGTATCTTCTATTTTCAAAGTAGCACCTTTGATATGTGGTTTTTAGATGCATTTGAAAAAATTTACATCTCTTATCTTCCACATCCTTATTAATTCCACACATCTATTTAATGGTATCAGGCATTTCTTCAAATAATAGCTTTGTTTCTAAGTGTGATGGCCTGTAGTCACAGGAATTTTATTTCAAATTCAAGCTCTATCACTTAAGAGTGTTACTAACCCAAGCAAGTTACTTACTTTCTCGAGCCTCAATTTTCTCACTTATAAAACGGCACAAAACTTTGCTAAGCATCAAGAATCATATACATAAAACTTGGCTCCAAGTTAATGGCAACTGTAATTACTATTTTGTCCATGTGATCCACCAGTGAACCATAGTGGCATACTAGAATTTTCATTATCTTTTTTTTTTTTAATTGTTCATAGGTCACTTTATTTCTAACTGTTTTTGCTTTGTGACTTATTACTGCCTTGGTTTGAATAAAGTCAGTGATGTATTTGCGGATCAATTATGCTTTTTCCACGTAATTTGATCCTGTATCATTTACACCATTTTTCCTTACTTACAACACGTGTGATACTACCACTACCTGCTTTTCTTGCCCTCACATTTATCTGACATGTAATTATCCCAAATTGAGGATTTTTAAAAAAATTTTTTAATGTTTATTTATTTCTGAGACAGAGAGACAGAGGATGAGTGGGGGAGGGGCAGAGAGAGAGGGAGACACAGAATCTGAAGCAGGCTCCAGGCTCTGAGCTGTCAGCACAGAGCCCGACGTGGGGCTCAAACTCAGGAACCCTGAGATCGTGACCTGAGCCGAAGTTGGCCCTCTAATAAATTCTAACTTCATAAACGAGCAACGTCTTGCAACACGGGTAGTACATGATGCCGAACATCACATGATCACAACTGAGCCAATGGTTCTTGAAATTCACTTTGATGTGCAAGTGCTTTGGATTACAAGCATGTTTCTGGAATGAATTATGCTCGCAAACCAAGGTATTACTGTAATTAGAATCAACTTAACATTTGCCTACAATACACATAGGCACAATTACTGCAACCCGTCATTGCTACACAGCTGCCATCGCGGTAACATATTTGTCTCAAGGGGCTTTTTTTTTTGATCCTATGGCTCAGTTACCTGTTATCATAGACATGAGTTGTGTGAAGTCATATTTTAACTCATTATTTGGAGTTTGGTGATCAATGAAGCTACTGAAACCAAAGATGAATCAAGGTGAATTTTATGGAAAAAAAAAGTTCCCTTGGCAACTTTAAGAATGTGTTGTGTCGTTTTGAAATTATTTGCCATATCGAAATTGAATCAAGATTACCCAAAGGCATGTTGTTTTCTTGTTCTTTAGTTTTGGTGGGTTTGGAGTAGAATGGGGAGATGCTTATGTAATAGAAACAGAGTATATTCAGCTGGGAAGAGACACTTGAATGCATATGGTCCAAAACTTTGCAGTGTCATATTCCTTCAGAGAATGCTATGTGCTTGCCCAGAGGCCGAAAGATAATGGGCATGTTTTTAAAACAATCTTTTCTTGTGCACTGCCTTCGTTAATTCTGTAACAAGAATTCTTCATTTATTCTTGAAAGGCTCTGCTCACTGGATTTTTGAATTTTCAAAGTCCCCCCCAAAACTTGAAGGTTTGAATACCTGATCCTTCACTTATGTGTTTTTAATTAGTCACTGACTCTAGGGTAAATATTTATCAGTTTTGTAAACCTTTTGTTGGATTGCCACCATTAAACAGCCTCTGACTGTTGTATTTTTTTAATTGTTTATTTATTTATTTTGAGAAAGAGCACGCACACGGAAAAGGGTGTGGGGCAAGAGAGAGGGGGAGAGAGAATCTCAAATAGGCTCCACACTCAGCACAGAGCCCTGTGCAGGGCTCAGACTCAAGACCACCAGATCACGACCTGAGCTAAAATCAAAAGCCAGACACTTAACCTATGCTTAACCGAATGAGCCATCCAGGCACCCCCCCGCTCCCCACACGACTGTTGTATTGATGTAAAGATAATATGGGCTGATTGAATTGTTTTCCAGGACATTTATTTTAAGATGTGAAGGTTAATGTCCAGTTGCTGTTCAGATAAAATTCTCTCTATAATTAAAATCAGCATACGCCCCACATAAATCAGAAGAGATTTTATTTTAGTAAAATTAGATTTGGTTTCGAGGGACAGGATTTTTTTTTTCCTCAGTGATGATTATGAGCAGTAGGCAAATTAATATCTGAATGTTACTTGTACAAATTAAAGTAATACTTGACCAATGGGGCTATGAATTTGATCACTTTACTATTGCAAACATTTGGTAAATTTTAAAAAGACACTAAGGAATAAATGAAAGATCAACCATCAGTGTTCTCCAATCTAATATGTACTACTCTTTCACTAGAGCGTTTAAGTTAGTAAAGTGGAACTTAAATCAGACTAAATCAGACACTATATCAATTACCAGATTAGCTATTCTTTTCCTTTCCTCTTCCTTGGTCACTTATCAATGCTGTATCATAGACACGGATTAAAATTATTTTATGAAATGACTTCAGACATCTGTGTCAGTTCAAAATGAGAGAAAGTGGCTTTGAAGCATGTTTCTCATTTAATCTTATATTTTCAAACCTATTTTTATAGAGGCTTGAAGAAATAGAACATGTGCCGAGTTTAATTGTAGATGCCTTATTTGGAGAGTCTGAAATGCACAACTGCCCTTCATGAGTTTCTAGAGACATTCCTGTCGAACAGGTGAAGGTCAGCTACACATCCTGTCTGTTCTCTTCATGAATGGAGCTAAATGTGGGAGAGCTGCCATTGAAAGGGCTTGTCTTATTTCTCCTTCAAACGTTCAGTTTTACTATCTATACACTGTTTAGATAGTATTTTAATACTGAAGTAGTTTTTCATTAGCAAAAAGTATGTGTATGTTCATCTTTCCTTAATAAACGTTCTGAATAAAAAATTACTATGTAATTAAGTAATTTAAACTGTTATTTTTCTGAGTTGTTATAATTTGTCCGGCAAAATATTACAACCACGTTACTCCGTAAATGATTACCTTAAGGCAATGGAACAGGCGTCCGTGTATAGATTTTAGAACAGTGTTCACGAAGGTAGGATCCTAAGGTTCTCATGAGTTAATGTACACAGAAGTGTTTCATCTACTATATGCTCTACTACTATGGCAATGCTTTTAAGATTTTAGTTAACAATGTCCACCTTTTATCAAATCTATTTTCTGCAACATTTTTTTCTTAAAAAAAAGTACCTAAAAATAAGAAATAAATCTACTTAAAATACCCTCTTTTTAAAAATTTTTTTAAAGCAAATAGTGTCTCAATTCCCAGCTCCACTGAAACAGCTCTTACCTTAGTTAACAGTGATCTCCATCTCGCTAAACCTCACGAGTCCACATTGTACTTGAATTTTAAGTACCATCAACATAATAGACCAATTCGTAAAAGAATACCTTTGGCGTTTATTATTTCCCCATCCCTGTGTACCACTCCTTCAATATCTACTTTGTAAGCATTTGGTTTGTGTAATAAACATTAACATTCTTCAAATTTCTGTCCGAAAGCCTCTCCTCATGCTATTCTTTTTCCCTCCACTGTCTTCTTTATGTACATGACTTAGGTGAACCATATACAGGTAATTCACAAATGTATATCTAAGTCCACCACCTATCTTCTTTGAGGTACATACTTTTCTATCTATTTGCATTTTGACATCTACTCTTTGATGTCTCAGAGGACATCCAAAGTCAACAGGTCCCAAAGTGAACTTACAGTCTTCAAACACTGATTCTTTGCTAATGTTCAATATCTCAAAAAAAGTCACTGCCTTCAACTCAGTCCTTCAATCAGAAACCTGAGTGTTTGAATTTGCTTCTACTGCACCCTTACTTTCAGTCTATTAGCAAACTCTGTAATTTTCATGATAGATAGATAGATAGATAGATAGATACAGATATATAGAGAGATATATATAGATATAGAGAGATAGATATAAATACAGATCTAGATCTAGATCTAGATACATGTAAACACACACACACACACACACACACGTGTGGACATACACACCTTAAATCTGAAACATTGGCAGAGTTGATTTCAGAATACACATTAAACAACACTGTTGACTTAACTCTCTCAAAAACAATTGAATGATTACACAAGATTCAAGAGAAGTAAGTTAAGTTGCCAGGCTACCAGATGGGCTATTTAATACTGAGGTTCCCACCAACTTTGAGATTCTTAAATAGTTTACTGATTTTAGACTACAGATTTCTGTGTTCATTTTAAAAGACAGTTTGTCGGGGCCCCTGGGTGGCTCAGTCGGTTGAGTGTCCGACTTCAGCTCAGGTCAGGATCTCACAGTCCGTGAGTTCGAGCCCCGCTTCAGGCTCTGTGCTGACCACTCAGAGCCTGGAGCCTGTTTCAGATTCTGTGTCTCCCTCTCTCTCTGATCCTCCCCCATTCATGCTCTGTCTCTCTCTGTCTCAAAAATAAATAAATGTTGGGGCACCTGGGTGGCTCAGTATGTTAAGCATCCGACTTCGGCTCAGGTCATGATCTCGCAGTTCGTGAGTTCGAGCCCCGCGTCGGGCTCTGTGCTGACAGCTCAGAGCCTGGAGCCTGTTTCGGATTCTGTGTCTCCCTCTCTCTCTCTGACCCTCCCCCTTTCATGCTCTCTATCTCAAAAATAAATAAACATTAAAAAAAATTTTTTTTAAATAAATAAAAAAAAATAAATGTTTAAAAAAATTTTTAAAAATAATAATAATAAAATAAAAGACAGTTTGTCACTGCCACGTAGTATTCCACTGCGTATATAAACCACAGTTTCTTTATTCATTCATCAGCTGATGGACATTTAGGCTCTTTCCATAATTTGGCTATTGTTGAAAGTGCTACTATAAACATTGGGGTACAAATGCCCCTATGCATCAGCACTCCTGTATCCCTTGGGTAAATTCCTAGCAGTTCGGATGAGCACTGGGTGTTGTATGGAAACCAATTTAACAATAAATTTCTTATTAAAAAATTAAATTAAATTAAAATAAAATAAAATGTATGGTAAAAAAGACAGTTTTTTTTTTTTTTAATATTTAAACACTAATCTTTTAGCCATTTCAGGATAGGCTAGGCGGTGACTGGTTAACCAACTCTAAAATCTCAGTGGTTCAAAATAATAGAGGTTATTTTCAATTTCTACTACATGTCTATTTTAGGTGGGTGAGGATTCTGTTGTGCACCATTCCTATCTTAGAGCCAAGCAGAAGCCAGACATGACTGGATACGATGTCAGAAAGAAGAAAATTCCGGATTAACAATAAGAGGAAAACCGTTTATCAGCCATATAACATTCTGTCCAAGAAGCAACACATGTCATTCCTGTTCAAAACTCATTGGACAAAACTAGTAACATGCCCATCCCCATCACAGGAAGGCCAGGAAGGTGCCCAGTAAGCAATGAGCTGGGAATATTTGTTAACAGAACTAATGACTTTCACATTACTCAAAAAGAACTATTACTTTAAAATATGACTTAAGGGCAAAAGCTGAAACTTTAAATTCTTTGGATGTACCCATTATGGGTAATCCTGCTGATACCCAAACAATTTGTGTGCCTGGAATACGGTATGTGGAAGATAATTTCTACTTTTTCAATTTAATTATAACTTTTAATGATACTTCTATTTTCTTAGTTTTTCAAATAGTAATTTGATTCAATCCATTACTAACTCATCAACAATTTAGACTTATAGTTATGATTATATGAGTACTCAATTACCAGGGCCCTCTCATGGGGGAGACTTCATGAAAAGCAGAGCTCATCCAAAAAAAACAGACATGTCTTCTTTGGGCTCTGGTCAACCCTTTCGAAGACAGAAAGTCCTACTTCTTTGGGACTGGGCTTTCTTGGAATTCTCCAGCTCTAACTAGTCTGCTTTTATCCATTCTCTTTATTTTTTTAATTTTTTTGAAGCTTCATTTGCCCTTTTCAGTGAGTACCTAACACAAGAACTCTATTTCCTCACTGAAGTATTCTTTTCTTAAAAATTGAACAAATCTCCAAGAAGAAATGATGCTCATCATTTCAAAAGTAGTTTAGCTGTATTCAAATTTCCCATCCCCTGAGGATAACAAGGAGCAACCAAGTCAAGTATATACCGTTTCTGGAAAACTCCTAGTGAGACTATGGCTGCATTCATCAGTAACTTGGTTTCCAAACTGTGTCAGAAAAAAATTTCCTTTCCATTCAACATCAAGGACCCTTCTCTCCAGCCATGGGAAAGTTTCCTGACAAGAAGATTTTTAATGCTGTCTTTACGTGGAACATTGAGTTACTACAATTCCATTAAGAGAATACGGTATGCCTGATTGGCCAAGGCTACAGGAACTTTAGTTAAATTCTTCACCAGGGAAAAAGAAGAGCTCAAATCCTTTTCCCATAGCTGTAGCTGAATCATATAATACAACTTGGCAAGTGTAGATGACATCCCATTATAGTATGTCTGGGTTGGAAGCCCTGTAATAAACTGTCATTAGCCCCTTATGTCAATCTGGAAAAGTCCCTGCACATATAATTCTTTTTAATGAAAGGAAATAACTGTAAATATAGGTGCAAAATTATAAATGTCCAACTTCGGGAGCAATATTATCATATTTAACTTGACGTAAGTGCCTTTACACAAGGCGCGTACCCATTTCCTAAGGCCCGGTAACTATCAATGAGGTCATCAGAAGCTTTTATAAAATACATCCAGAACCTGGATGTATTTCTTTCTGCGTTGTATATCCTCAAGACATGTTATTTGGAGAGCTACTAAGTTTGACTGATAATCCTAACAGAAAAGGTAAGATTTTCTCCTGGGAATATTCCGAAATAAATTATTTCGGTAAATAAAATGGTAGCCAGAAGCAATGGGTTAACAGCTGAGACATAAGAATGTAGTCCATTACCAATGATCAATCACTAACCAGCGTGCACAGACTTTATATATAATGTTTGGGTTCTTGCTTTCTTCCTGTTTTTCATGGGTTAAAAAAAAAAAACCCAGCTTACAAGTCAGTTGTCAAAGGGATTTGGTTCTAAAATAGCAGAGGAAACAATAAGAATGTCTTCTCTGTTGTATGCTAATAATTGCTAATAAAGTGATTATTTGCTATGGGTCTTTCATAAAAAGATATAATCATTATTTTGTTCTTATAGATCATCAAGACAGTTTTGTGAAAGAATTCATCTCATAGTATGATACAATAGTAAAAAGCAGAGTGGGGAAAATCATACATTTGAAATCCTATGTCTCTAGTTATGTTTGAAAAGTATTACAACTCTGTGAAAACCCTGATTACTGACACAGATTCTAGGGAGGTCTTGTTATTATTTACTGTCAACATCTGTCTAATCAGAGGATAAAGGCAGAGTGATTTATGCCTTTAGGTAAAATTCTCCTTAAACCCACTATTTCTGTTTCCATTTCCAATGGCTTAGGGCACTGCCCTGGTTTCTGATTTCTTAAAGAAAATACAACAACAACAACAAAAAAATGTTTACTTATTTTTGAGAGAGAGACAGAGTGCAAGGTGGGGAGGGGTAGAGGGAGAAGGAGACACAGAATCTGAAACAGGCTCTGGGCTCTGAGCTGTCCATACAGCCCAACGCAGGGCTCAAACCCACGGACCGTGAGATCATGACCTGAGCCCAAGTCGGACACTTAACCGACAGCCACCCAAGCGCCCCCTCACCCCCCCACCCCCAGTTTCTGATTTCTTAAAGACTGACAATCTCAAGCTGAAACTCATCTTTTCTGGGCCTCTGTCAGCACCGTACAAACCTACTATGCCTTATAAACAGTACTCAAGAGGCTTCTATAAGAAACTCTGCTATGGAGTCCATTCTACCCGCATGCCCAAATTCTGAGAGCTCTCGCAGCTGCTGACACCATAGACAGCCACTGCATGAGCTTCACAGGTGCTGTGTGTGATATACAAACTCATTATTATTTTTCTTATGAAAATATTATTAGCGATACAATTGCAAAACATTTACAATAGATAGATACGATAGATAGATCTGGATGTCACCTGGAAAGGTCATCAAATCCTCAAAGAACATTGTATTATTGAAAGAGTTCTTAATGTATTTTTTTTACATTTGGGGGATGACTTAGAATGGGACCATTATTGGGGTACGTGAGTGGCTCTGTCGGTTAAGCATCCAACTTCAGCTCAGGTCATGATCTCACAGTTCGTGAGTTCAAGCCCCACATCAGGCTCTGTGGTAACAGCTCAGAGCCTGGAGCCTGCTTCTGATTCTATGTCTCCCTCTCTCTCTCTCTCTGCCCTTCCCCCACTCATGCTCTGTCTCTCTCTGGCTCGAAAATAAATAAACATTAAAAAAAAAAAGAAATTTAAAGAATGGGACCATTATTGTTAACGTTTTCTCCAAACGTAACTCTTAACTCTACCATTTATTAACAGTTATACAGACGGTAGAATCCAGAACACTGATTCTAATGTGCAACTCCACATATGGATATTGCAGGAAAATTAGAGACTAAAATGACAACAGACTGAAAGGAGAACATCTATCAATCAGCCATGGAATATAATTTGGGGCTTACATTTTGCCCCCTCCCCCTATAGTTAAATGGTGAGTTCAGTCATGCCAACAACAAGTGTTATCTAACAGTGAACAACTTTTTTCTTGTGCACTGTAACAGATCTTTTAGCAAAAGCAGGTCTATTACCTGAGTTATCTCAGTAATTGTCTGAACAATGTGATTTGTCCATGGAACCCAAGCCAAAACATGGAAATAAGCCTGTTAGGCATGAGGGACCTTACCCTGCCCATAAGCACAGAGGTTTGGTGCCTACTGCCAAAAAAGGAACAGACAACTGAAGATCTTTATGACGAGTGTCCACCCCACTCTGTAGAGGACTAAGTATCACTGTGTCCGAAGTCGGGAATACGAGCAAAGAGCTTTGAGCTCGCTTCTAGCATCATTCTTTCATTTATTCATTTGACAGTTTCTTATCTCACACGTGCTGTAGGAGGCACGCATGCTCTATACAAGGCATGAATGGTATGTAAAGAAAAGATAGAGACTTGGTCTTGAAAGCATTTCCAGGGATTTCAGTAAAGAACTGAGAGGTCAGAAGATAGAGGAATTCACTCAGAAAAGTCTGAGCAAAGGCAAGGTTGAAGTTCAGATGGCCACAGAGAGTCATACTCAAAGGGCTAGTAAGACAGGGTCAACTGCGGGCAAGTGAAAACCAGGATTTTTTTGTTGTTGTTCATTCCTCCACTCACCCCCAACTCCACCCTTTTTGATGGCAAAGTAACCATGCAGTAAAAATTTGGGAGTTCAAAGGTTGAATAAAGAATTTTCTGAAAAAAATTCTCCCTCTTTTTATTCATGGAAAGATATGTGAACCACAATCATCTGAGGAAATTTGGATTTCTTCATTGTTGTTTTTTGTTTTTGTTTTTGTTTTCAGAAGCCACAGTTCGCAAACATTACAATTCCATTATTTTTTCTGTGGAGAAATCTCTACAAAGCTTCTCTATGTAAGTTACTATTTCCTACTCTTTTTCTAGGAATCAAATTAAATTTCAATAAATTATTTTTAAGACTACATGATAAATTCTGATTTTTATGTCATTAAGTTGGGCAGGAAAGAAGGGGAAGGTCAGAGTTTCAGTGAAATTTTTCAGTTGTACATCACTATCTCTATTATAGTTCTATAACTGATTATATATCTGAATACATGTTTTTTAATTCACCAAACACTTAGTGAACACCTACTATGTGCCAGTACTAGTCTAAATGCTAAGGATAAAAAAGTAAGAAAAAACGAAAAACAATTCCTTCCTCATGAAGTTCACATTCTTGAATTGGGGAAAGGATAAGGACATAGAAAATGCAAATGAATAAGTAATGCATAATGTACCACATATTTGATCTTGATGATGAGAAAGATTGAGTAACTATTGCAGAATTAAGAAAGTTGCATGGATTCCTTAGTGTGAAGCAAGAAAATCTTACTGCTGAAAACATTCAGCTGGTCGTATGAGTTTAGTAAGCTGATTATGTTTAGGAGCACCTGGGTGGTTCAGTAGGTTAAGCATCTGACTTTAGCTCAGGTCATGATCTAAAGTTTGGGAGTTTGATCCCTGCATCAGGCTCTGCACTGAGAGCATGGAGCCTGCTTGGGATCTTCTCTCTTCTCTCCTTCTCTGCCCCTCCCCAACATGTGCATGTTCTCTCCCTCTCTCTCTCAAAATAAATAAATAAACTAAAAAAATCACCTATATATAACATTATCATTCAAAATTTACCATGATGGCAAATAAAGAGTTTTTGTCATTAATTTTAAGATACTGAAGTGTTGCATCTTAAATTGAAAGAAGACAACAGTAAATACAGGTCAAAATGAATTAAAATAGTTGTATAAATGAGTTTTACAGTTACAAGAAATCTTAAGAATCATATAGCCCAAACTACTCTTTTTGTATATCCAAAATCAAATACATAAGCAAATAACACAAAAACAAAACCTAAGATCCATACATCAGAACAAGGCGACATTAAGAAAGCATTAAAATTAGAGATCATAAAAAGAATTACACACCCTGACCAAGTGAGATTTAACTCAGGTATGCAGGACTCGTTCAAGAAAGTTGATTAATAGAATCCATCACATTAACAGGCTGAAAAAAACACCAAATGACCATGTAAATAAAGGCATAAAGCATTAGACAAAATCCAATGCCCATTCATGATAAACATTCTCAATAACCTTAAAGGGAAAATGCCTCAACTTGATAATAAATATCTATAAAAAACTTATAGCTAACATTACACTTAATAGTCATAAACTCAAAGCTTTCTAAGATCAGGTAAATGGCAAGGGTATCTCGTCTCACAACTCTTTCCCAATATCATACTAGAGGTACCATCTGATGCAGTAAATAAGAAAAAGAGATACAAGGTATACAGATTGGGAAGAGAAAATAGAAAAGTGTCTTTGTTGACAGATAACACGATCATCTATGTAGAAAATTTTTAAAAATCAACAAAACTTCAGGAAGTAATATGTGATCGTAGGAAAGTTGTAGGATATAAGGTTAATGTATAAGTCAATCACTTCACCATATGCTAGCAATGACCAAGTTGGATTTGTAATTAAAACACAATATAAATTACCATAGCATTTTAACAAATGAAATACTTGGGCACAATCTAACAAAATATAATCTATACCAGGAAAATATGATCTGTAGGAGGAAAACTACAAAAATCTGATGAGTGGGAGGAAAACTACAAAAATCTGATGAGTGAAAATAAGTAACTAAATAAATGGAGAGATATTCTATGTTTATAAATAGGAAAGCTCTTGGCCAGTTCTTGCCAACATGATCTATAGATTCAAGACAATCTTAATCAAAATTCCACTACTGGCACCCAGGTGGCTCAGTTGGTTGGGGATCTGACTCTTGGTTTCGCCTCAGGACATGATCTCACAGTTTGGTGAGTTTGAGTCCCCTGCGTCAGGCTCCATGCTGACAGTGGAGAGTCTCCTTGGGATTTTCTGTCTCCCTCTCTCTCTCTCTGCCCCTCCCCGACTCATGCTGTCTCTGTCTCTCTCAAAAAAAATAAATAAAACTTAAAAACAATTTAATGAAGTTATTTTGTGGATATTGGCAAAATGATACTAAAGTTTATACAGGGAGACAAAAGCTTCATAATTGCCAACACAATATTAAAGAAGAAAAGAGTTGGGGTGCCTGGGTGGCTCAGTCGGTTAAGCATCCGACTTCAGCTCAGGTCATGATCTCCCATTTCATGGGTTCGAACCCCGTGTCAGGCTCTGTGCTGACAACTCAGAGCCTGGAGCGTGCTTCAGATTCTGTGTCTCCCTCTCTCTCCACGCCTCCCCTGCTTTCACTGTCTCTCTCTGTCTCTGAAAAATGAATAAACGCTAAAAAAAAATTAAAGAAGAAAAGAGCTGAAGGACTTAGACTACCCAATGTCAAGACTTACTTATAGTACTGAAGATAGTGTGGTATTTGCAAAAGAATAGATACATAAAGGAATAAAAGAGTCCAGAAATAGATGCACATAAATATAGACAACTAATCTTTGACAAAGGAGCAAATGCGATACAATAGAGCAAAGACAGTCTCTTTAACAGATGGTGTGGAAACAACTGGACATTCAAATGCAAAAAAAAAAGAAAACAAAAAGGAAAGAAAAAATGTATGTATATATACAGACCTTGTCCCCTCAGATAAATTAACTCGACATGGATCACAGGCATAAATGTCAAATGCCAAAGTCTAAACTTCCTAGAAGATGACATAGGAGAAAGTCTAAATGACCAGAGGCATAGTAATAGCCTTTTAAACACAGCACCAAAGGCATGATATATAAAATAAATATCTGAAAAGCTGAATTTCCTTAAGATTAAAATGTTTTGCTCTGCACAAGACGACATCAACAGAATAAGACAAGGGCAAGTACCTTAACGGACAAGGGCCAAATACCTTAATGGACATTTTACCAAAGAAGATATAAAGATGGCAAATATGAATAGGAAAGGATATTCCACACCATATGCTGCCAGAGAAATGCAAACTAACACAGTTATGAGATACTACCATACGTCTATTAGCATGGCCACAATCTGAAACAATGACAATACCAAATGTGTGAAAGATGTGGAGCGAAAGGAACTCACTGGTAGGAACGCAAAATGGTACAGACCCTTAGGAAGACAGTGCGTGCAAAACTAAGCACGCTCTTTATACAAAGGAAATCGGGACGCCTGGATGGTTCAGTCGATTAAGTGTCAGAGTTAGGTGTAGGGTGTTATCTCAAAGTTCATGAGTTTGAGCCCTGCATCAAGCTCTCTGCTGTCAGCACAGAGCCCACTTTGGATTCTCTGTCCCCCTCTCTCTCTGCCCACCCCCTCTCACATGTGCACTCACTCTCTCTCAAAAATAAACATTAAAAAAAAAGAATATAAAGGAAATCTAAGACCTAAATCTAGCACTTAACTCATTTATATCTCAGTGCTGATGTATAAAGTAGAACTATAAAAAAAAATCACCAAAAAAATAATAATGGCTACAATTTACTGGGCTCCTGCTGTGTGCCAGTCACTATACAGGACTTTGCTACAATTCTGTGATCCACATATTTTGTCCCCATTTTTACAGATGATAAAACAAAGGCTCTGACAGGGTTATGTTGTCTTAGTTGAACATCTAGTGAGTGGACTGTCCAGATCCAGATCCATGACTGCCTGAAGCCAACACTTGTGTCCTCTTGAGTTCTAGATCAAAATTCATTTCAGTGAAGGCCACTCCATCTCCTCTCCCATGCTGATTTCTGCCTCAAATTCATAAATTACACATAAAAAAATTTAAACAACAACGCCTAAGCACATGAATAAAAAGTTACACGACTCAAAGTAGGAAGCTGTGTGCCAAAAGAAAAAAAATGTAGAGAAAGTAGACAGAAAAGCACATGAGAAAAAGTATACATATAAATGTGAGTGGAGAAGCATTATGAAATTAAGCAGAAAGGGGAACAGAAAAGGATCATGACATGAAGAGGGTAATCAAGCCTTAAATACGTGTTTCTGGAAGGCAGAAGTAAAAAAGGAAAAGCTTGAGTTCACTATATGAAAAGGGAAAGGAAAGTTGGGGAAAACAGAACAGCAAGCTAAAAGATGCTATATTTTAAGAAATACCTGTAAAATGAAAAATACAAAGGGAAGAGGAAAATACAAGGTGGAGAAGAAAGGAGCTAACAAAAAACTGTTGGGAAATACCACCGGAAAGACTCAGAACAGACAAAAAAATGAAATGTAGTGAGTATAGTTGATTGGATGTAATTTTTAAGATGTCCATTGTGATTGAACACGTGTATGGAATTTTTTAATAAAATAAGTTAAATATGAGAAGCGGACCTAATAATAATAATAATAATAATAATAATAATGGGGTTGCTATTTTATACTGGGGCTAGGATGTTTTTGATGAGCAAAACATCCACGGAAGGAATTACACCCTGAAAATACTAAATTGTTAACACAATTCAACACCCAATGTTTATTGAATACTTTTCTAAAATTGGCTTAAGTCTTCCATATTTACTTTGTCGACATATTATTGTATGCAGTATTGTGAAAACAGTATGAATCTTTAAATTTATCTGTTTTGGATGTCTTTATGTCCCATACAACTGTTTTTTTCTTCTCTCACTGACATAATCGATTAGGAAATTGAAACAAGAAAAATAGATTAAAAATGAACTATTTATTATTGCAGCAAGAAGACTTAGTAAAGACAGGCAGATGATAGGTGCATGAAGTCTATACACTCTGGAAGCCTGTGTAGATATACTGTGAGAATCTCTACACTCAAGGTAGAAGGCACCGAAGACCACTCTTGAGGAGAGGCTGAAATATTGCTGGGAGAACAGAGGTACTAAGGTAGCAAAGATAATTTTAGTAACTACCAGTGGCACCTCACTTCTGGAGTATGTGCTAGGGTTTAACTTCAGATCTATGATGTTCCTCCTTCTTTTTTTAAATCTATTATTGAATATTTATAGAAGGAGAGGGAGATACAGTTACCTTCAAACGAGTATGATTGTAACTATTTTGGTGTCTTGGCAAAAATTCTGGAAATGAAACCAAACAACGGGAACACAAAAGAAACATGCCCTCAAGGGGTCTTTGAGTTCCAAACCCACAAACCGCCACCATGTGTTAATCAACTTCCACAACCCGAAAATTTTCAAGGAATATCATTACTATTTGCCACTGACAAAACTATTATGTGGTTTTTATTACCATTATTTCATTAAAAGAAAACATCAACCAAGTGAGTAACTTGCCTGAATCTACCCAACCAGCAAATTTCACAGCTAGGAATAAATCTAGATACTAATAACTACGGCTGTGTCTTTCAGTTTCCTGAAGCAGACTGTGGGGAAGGGGAGTCCATAATTTTAAGGTCATCCTAATGCACAACCAAGACAAGTGATTGCTACCTTATACCTGCAGTGCACACAAATGTACCTACGGTAACCTAGAGATTTGAGTCATCACCAAAACGATTATGTCTGTTATGTCTAGAAGACAAAAATGAAATGAAACAAAAATCCTCCTTATTAGTTGGGTCCTGAAGTCCAGTCAGCCTTTCTGTAAACACCACTGAAGAACCCAGTTTGCAATTTGTTTGGCGCACCAAAACCCTGTCTCCTAAAGCTCAGTCTGAGGTAGATGAGACTCCAGGGAACAGTTAAATAAGAGCCCATTCTCCTCTTGGGGAAATACGCATTTCTCTCCTCCCATCTATTCATTTATTTTATTTATTTTTTTTAATTTTTTTTAATGTTTATTTATTTCTGAGTCAGAGAGAGACAGAGCATGAGTGGGGGAGGGTCAGAGAGAGAGGGAGACACAGAATCAGAAGCAGGGTCCAGGCTCTGAGCTGGCAGCACAGAGCCTGATGCGGGGCTCGAACTCACAGACCGTGAGATCATGACCTGAGCCGAAGTCGGACGCTCAACCGACTGAGCCACCAAGGCGCCCCCCATCTATTCATTTAAATGCCTCTGTCTTGAGGGCACTTGGGTGGTTCAGCCGGTCAAGCCTCCGACCTTGGCTCAGGTCATGATCTCGCAGTTTGTGGGTTCGAGCCCGGCGTCGGGTTCTGTGCTGGTAGATCAGAGCCTGGCGCCTGCTTCAGATTGTGTGTCTTTCTCTGTCTCTGTCCCAAAACTAAATACACATTAAAAAATGCTAAATGCCTCTGTCTTCAAATCAGAGGCATTAAAGCAATAAACTAGCAGAAAAGAATATCCATTTGAAACCATAATGGATTGTAATATAAAGAATAAATACAAGGGAGGAATGCGTGTTGTAAGAGTGGAGAGAAGACCCACATTAAATGCAGTTATTTTACAAGGAATTGCAAGCGCACGTCTTGCAACATCGACCTACACTGCCCTCCTCTTCCTTCGCGTGGCGTCTACGCTTCCGGAAAGCATCTCTAAACCTAGCTCCCATTTTGTGCCGTAACTGAGAAGTGAGTAGCTGCTCAGTGTGTGAGGAATTTTGCCTTATTGAAAAAAAATCATCTGAAAAGGGATCGAAAGAAAATGATAGCAAACCGCCAAAGAGCGAAGATACATTTGGGTTAGAGGGGGAGGAACACATGTGAGTACATAATGAAAGAGAATCCAAGTCAATGATCAGGGCAAATACGCAATTCCAGAGCCAGAAGAAAATGTCGTTTCCTCGAGGTAGTTGAGTACTTTTACTCAAGAGATGCAGTCACCTGTACCGAGGTTAGTGAAACAATAATAAAAGTTAACAACTCCTGTAGGGAGGCACTGTGTTGGATATTTGCATACATTTAATGTTTGCATTAATTCCCTAAAGTAAGTACAACTCCCATTTTCCGGAGGAGGAAACGAAGACTCTGAGAAGTTATTTGTTTTCAATAGCCCATTAACAGGAGCAGAACTAAGACCAGAACCAATTAGACATGCAGGGGCAGAGACGTATCAAACGAACAAAGACGTCAGACTCATGGAGGAGTTACCAGAAGAAAGGTAGTGGGTGGAGAGAAGAGTAGCATATTTCATTCGGTATTCAATAGTGCCTGCTGAGCATCTACTGTGTCTCAGGCTCCTGGTAGAAATGATCTTTCGGATCACTAATCTTGATCTAGAATACGCTGAGTTAGACACACGGATATGTCAGGGATGCCCTGTAATCCAATCTTTCACCGTGATCTAAACACTGTTTTAAATGATGAATGATTTAAAAGACAGGGCAATCTCAGAAGTGGAAACAAAAATTCAAAAGTGGTGGAATTGAATTCAAGATGGAAAAAGAAAAATTGTTTTAGAATTAAAGATTCTGCTAGGAAACATACAGAACTGCTAAGCATAATGGATAATGACTTAAAAAAAAAAAACAGAAGGCAAATAGAAATTGTTAAAATCAAAGAGAAATGCAAAGAGATACATCAAAAATATGAGAAAAGACAGCAGATGTAGGAAAAGGACAAAAATGACCCAAAATACATAGATTTGGCATTTCCTAAAAAGGAAGTCTAAATCAGAGAACAAAAAAATACTAAAAGTTTTAATGGTAAGAAAATGCTCCTGGGATTTTTTTTTTAAGGTTTATTCATTTTTCAGAGACAGACAGAGCATGAGCAGGGGAGGGGCAGAGAGAGAGGGAGACACAGAATCGGAAACAGGCTCCAGGCTCTGAGCTGTCAGCACAGAGCCCGTCGGGGGCCCAAACTCATGGAGGCGAGATCACGACCTGAGCTGAAGTCGGACGCTTAACCGACTGAGCCACCCAGGCACCCCAATGCTCCTGAGATTTAAAAAAAAACACTTGTCACTAGAAATTAAGGAATACAACACAAATGCAGAAAAACAAATCCAAAACTGCCAAGAGTGAGTCATATTCAAGTCAAACTACTGGAATTTAAAGAAAAGGTTCTCTGGACACCCAACAAAAACATGAAAACTCCAGGAAAAGAAATGGGTTCGTCTTCAGACTTTTCAGTAATGGTAGTTTATATCAATAATATACTTAATACCTATGAAAAGGAAATGTGAGCCTAGGATTTGATCCGCCACAGTGATCTTCAAGTATAAGGTCTTCAGATAAACCTTTATAACAATCCAAAGCTTAGGACCTTCTGTTCCTGTTAAAACTTGGTAAAGAACTAGAAAATTAACTTCATTAAATTTTTTAAGTTTACTTATTTCTGTTGTGAGAGAGAGAGCAAGGGAGGGACAGAGAGAAGGGTGTAAAGAGAGAATCCCAAGCAGGTTTTGTGCTGTCAGCACAGAGCCCGACATGGAGCTTGATCCCACAGACTGCAAGATCATGACCTGGGCCAAAGTCAAAAGTGGGACGTTTAACTGACTGAGCCAGCCAGACACCCTAGACAATGAACTTTAGACAGGAGAATAAATGGAGAAACTACAACAAGAAGCCTGGTGATGAGCGCTTAATGTATATTTGCCTATAATATTGTGAAAAAATATGGTTTTAAGAGATGGCTTATAACATTTAGCAGCTATATGTTCTGACAACAGGCAGAGAGCAATCTATCCAAAACAGGAGGGGATGAAAAATAAGACATTAAAAAAAGACTGGGAAGTTTTTACCAACTGCCTTGTAAGTATTAGCTGAAAATAAAAGGATAGTATTTCAAATAATTTGGGGGAGTGATTAAAGGAAAGTTCTATTCTCCAGGAGAAAAAACTTTCCCAGCGCCTATACCCACCTGGGGGAAGACAATTCCTGTGACAGTAGTATTTCTCTGGTCTCCTTTCTAGTGTAAGAAAGAAGGAAAACACAAACACACAAACAGTCAAGGAGGACTCAGTAATTTAAAAAAATAAATGAATTGAGAATGCTATAGCCAGCAAGGTAGGAAGCTGCATGAAAAAAAGAAAAGGAAAGAAAAAAAAAAAAAACAACTATACCACTAGAAAACCAATTTTGAAAAGCCGCAACACTGAGACACATGGCCATTCAAAAATTGAGATGCAATCAAAAAAACCATAGAATGCTCCCCAAATTGGATTTACAGCATATAGGAGCTATGGGAAGTATATTAGCCATAGTTTTCCAGAGAAATAGAACCAAATATATAAATACGTGTGTGTGTATATATATACACATATATATATTTAAATACATATATAATATATAAATAATATATGTATATGTAATAATATATGTATATTTATATATAAATAATATATGTATTTATATATTATATATAAATGTATAAATAAATTAATAAATTATATAAAATATTAACAAATTATATAAATATATAAATATGTATCTATAAATATATTTTACGTATATTTATATATAAATATGCATATATATAATACATATTTTTATTTATATATAAATAAAAATAAATATTTATATATATTTTTATATATGCATTTATATGAAAATATAAATGCATATTTATGTATAAGTATTTATACATATAAATATGTATATATACATACATATATATGTACATAAATATGTATATGCATATAAATATGTATAAGTATTTATAAATAAATATGCACTTATATTTATATATAAATGCATATATAAAAATATTTACATATACATATTTATTTATACATTTACATAATTTATTAATATTTATAATTTATTAATTTATACATTATATAAATTATATTTATATATATATAAACAATGTCTGTGTATATACACATAGGTATATATGTATATAGAGATCACGAGAGACTGACTCATGTGATCATGAGACTGAGAAGTCCCACCATCTGCCATCTACAGGCTGGAAACCCAGGAAAGCTGGTGGTGTAATGCAATCTGAGTGCAAAGGCCCAAGAACTATGGTAGCCAATGGTGTAAATCCCAGTCCAGGGGCAGAAGAGATGAGGTACCCCAGCTCAACCAGTGGGGCAGGAGAAAAGGGGTGAATTCTTCCTCCCTCTGCCTTTTGTTCTGAAGGCCCTCAGTGGATTGAGTGACAACACACATTGAGCAGGATAACCTAACAGTCCATTGATTCAAATGCTGATCTCGTCTGGACACCCACACATACACCCAGAAATAATGCTTACTCTGGGCCACTCAGAGCCAGTCAAGTTGACACGTAAAATTAACCATCACAGAAAAATAAATTAACCACAACAGAAGCTCTCAGCAACATCTGTGTATGTTTCCATAAATGTTAAAACTATCCTAAAATTAGGGGCGCCTGGGTGGCTCTATTGGTTAAGCACATGGCTTCGGCTCAGGACACAACCTCATGGTTCCTGAATTCAAGTTCTGCATCAGGCTGTGAGCTCAGAGTCCACTTTGGATCCTCTGTCCTCCTTTCTCTGCCCCTCCCCTGCTCATTCTTTCTCTCAAGAATAAATACATGTTAAAAAAAATTAAATTAAAAAAGCTGCTAAAATTAAGTTTTTTAAAAAAAGAACTCAGAAACATGTCAATTAAAATGCATGGATTTTAATTTGATTCTGTTATTTTAAAGACCATTACATTTATAAGGTAATTATAATTGTGAACCCTTATTGGCTGTTTGATGTTATTTAGTACTATTCATTGATATTTGGGGGGATAAGATAGTATTTTGTTTACGTTTTAAAAAGAGAATACGTTTGTTATGGCAGTACCAACTGAAATATTTATTGGTGAAATAATTTAATGTCAGATCTTGCTGTGCATGAGGAGCGAGGGAGACGGAGGGAGGTGAGGCTAGGGGTGAAGCAGTCTGCAGAACATTCCAGTTGCTTGCTTGTACTGGGCCACAGTTGCACGGGGCCCGGGGGACTGTTCTGACTTCTGTGTATGGTAGACATTTATCAAAATGAAAGGTTAAAAAGATCTCCAAAGGAAACACGCATCACTCTGTAACTAGTTGTAAGGAATTAAGAGTAAACAGAATAAAAAACAGATGGACTAAATTGCCAAGCTAAAAATGAACACTTGAGCAAAAACACTCAAATGTTCATAAATCTGGATTCCGTGGTATATAATAATTTCACTCTCCTGAGCAACCAAATAAGATTTCGTTAACAGACCGTCTGGGTGCTGACCTTAACACCGGACCTTGCGTTCCCATCTAATTAAGGCACTAAGATAAAAAAACAAACAACAAAAAACAACAACAACAAACAAACAACAACAACAACAAAAAAACCAGAAATATGTAAGGATAAAAAAGAAACAGGCTGCCCAAACTTATACTGAATTATAATAGTAGACAGCAAGCAGCAGCTAGATGCACATGCTCGATGCAAAGTGAGGCAGTCCCAGGGTCGGCATTTGGAGGGCGGTCAACCATAGCCTGTCAGGTCCCGAACTTTCTGCCTCTTCAGAAGCATTGTAAATAGTTACGAAAGGGCAGATTAAAAAAAAAAAATGTAATGTTTATTTATTTTTGAGCAAGACGGAGTGTGAATATGGGAGGGGCAGAGAGAGAGGGAGACACAGAATCCCAAGCAGGCTCCAGGCTCTGAGCTGTCAGCACAGAGCCCCACATGGGGCTTGAACTCACGAACCATGAGATCATGACCCGAGCTGACGTCAGACGCTCAACTGACTGAGCCACCCAGGTGCCCCAGGAAAGGGCAGATTTTTTTTAAAGAAGAAGACCTGAAAAATAAATTTTAAGAAGTCAAGAATAAAACTTTAACACAGGTAAGATCAAAGTTTGAATGAGTCAAACACAAAATTCTATCTTCTCTTTTTGCCCCATCAGCAGCACCACCCTTTAATTTTTTTTAATGTTTATTCATTTTTGAGAGAGAGAGAGAGAGAGAACAGGGGAGGAGCAGAAAGAGAGGGAGACAGAATCAGAAGCAGGCTCTAGGCTCTGAGCTGTCAGCACAGAGCCCTATGTGGGGCTCAAACTCACAAACTGCGAGATCATGACCTGAGCTGAAGATGGACGCTTAACTGACTGAGCCACCCAGGTGCCCCAGCAGCACCACCCTTAAAAGACAGGTGACACTTAGGAACTTGACTATGAAACTAGAGCTGGATGGACACATTGCATGGAGGCTCACACACAAAATAAATCTCAGGAAGATCTCATACCCAAGGGATGCATGTTGAGAGAGAAATGATTTAAAAATTTGAGGGGAGGGGTGCCTAGGTGGCTTAGATAGTTAAGTGACAGAGTTGGGCTCAGGTTGTGATCTCCTGAGTTTGAGTCCTCCCATCGGGCTCTTTGCAGTCAGCACAGAGCCTGCTTGGGATCCTCTGTCCCCCACTCTCTCTCAAAAATAAATAGATAGATAGATAGATAGATAGATAGATAGATAGATAGACAGATAGATAGATATAGATATAGATAAAAGAAATTTGGGGGGCGCCTGGGTGGCTTGGTCAGTTAAGCGTCTGACTTTGGCTCAGGTCATGATCTCGCGGTCCGTGGGTTCGAGCCCCGCGTCGGGCTCTGTGCTGCTGACAGCTCAGAGCCTGGAGCCTGCTTCCGATTCTGTGTCTCCCTCTCTCTCTGACCCTCCCCCATTCATGCTCTGTCTCTCTCTGTCTCAAAAATAAATAAACGTTAAAAAAAAAAAATTAAAAAAAAAAAGAAATTTGGGGGCAGGAAATGTCTAGAAAACACTAAAGAACACTTTGAGGTAAAAATGAAACTCAAGTTGTTGAGTTAAACTAGTTTAAAACCATTCTGGCTTTAGGCTTTCTACAGGTCATTAACATCTACCAGTTCAAGTCACTTCAGATTAGGCATTCCAACAGTGAGGTTCACATTTTCTCACTTCAAAAAAAAAAAAAAAAGAAGAAGAAGAAGAAGAAGAAGAAGAAGAAGAAGAAGAAGAAGAAAAATTTGAGACAAAAAAAAAAAAAAGGAGCAGGAGGATTCAAATATGTCATTTCAAGGCTAAAATATGGTAACACAGGACAAGATACATAAGGTGCTAGGGGAAGACAATGGATGGAAATCCTGTGGCTCTAGAGATGTCACCCGCCCTTCTAGAATTTTCAGCTTTGTGGAGATTAGTAAAGGTGGAAGCTGTGTAAAATTGTCAACCATGTGGCACACAGGGGACAAGCCTCTGTCTGCTTGTCATGCGGAGTCCAGACAGAGCGATCATTTGCCAATTCTGAGTTGGGGTTTTTGAAGGGAGACATCTCCATGTCTGAGGGGAAACTGGCAGCTCTTAAAGTGATTTATTCTACTGAGATGTTTGGGCAAAGTCTGTAATTTAAATTCATCTGTCGCCTATGTTCTATTTTGTTCTGCATTAGAGTATATCCACATAGATTTCTCTGCTATGTGCTATTATTTATGACTAGGGAAGAATGTGACCACAAGTTCTGATAACCAAAACTGCTTCCAGCCTGAGTTTTCAATCTCAAAAAAAAAAAAAAAAAAAAAGTATAAATTTGTGGCCAAAAGTACAGCAATGGGCAGAGGTCAATGTGAGCTGGGGAGGTTAAGGGAACAGTTTTCTGAAACATCTGGGAATCCAAGATACACTCATAAACATTATTGTGATATAAATCACAGGAATTTATATTATTAGAAAGACACAGGGAGATCTATTTGTGAGTGTCTGGAAAATAATGAAGCAAACAGGAAACAGAATATGGAGAAAGAGGTGAAATTATTTCTTCCATGTTGATTTTGTTGCCATGAGTCTCCATTATCACGCGAAAAAAATGCACTTGATGTAATGGATTTGGTGATTGTAAAGTTTGTAACACAATGCACCTCAAGGCATCTTACTGAACACTTAACTCTAATTGGCTTGAAAATGAACAAGAACATCTCATAGAAAGCGTAAGCTTGGTCTCGATGAGATAAACTCAGAATGCTGATCAAATCAAGGTACCACTGTGGAGACACAAAATCACTATTTGGTTGATTTTTTCCTTTCACAGAGTCTCTCCTGAGTCTATAAGCTGTCCACATGAGTGGTATTTCCTACCAACTTTAATAAAAAGGTCTTGGAATAAGAGGGAGTATGCAGCTTAATTGTATATAGTAGAGGTCATCACAAGGTCCCTCTATTGTGGCGATGCTGAATTTCATAAGGAAGCAAACAGCATGTGCATTTGCAGACGGTAGGAAAGAAAACTCATGCCCAAAATGGCTTATAGACATCATCAGGCTAAGTATTCCTCCTTATGTGAGATGTGTCAAAAAGACCTAGGAGTGGAAATAACAGCTCTCCTGTCTTCTCTTCATACATGACAAAATCCAATTTATTTCTAAATTCAAAGATATCTATAATCAAGTATCTGAAATGGCTGAGGATGCCAAAAATCATAGCTGCTTAGAGCATCAGGATTTAGTCCATCTACTAATGAAGAAATAGAGGAAATAAGAAATGTATCTGAAAGGAGGGAGAAAGCGACATGAGTCCAGTTGACTGAGAAGACTTTTCTAGTTGAAGAAGGGAGCTATACCCTATGAATATTCATGGTCCATAGCACCAAACCCTTTTCTCTTCTTGTGAGCAAGATGCCTAGAGTAAGGGAAGATTTGCCTTCATCCAGTGCAGGCTTACTGAGAACAGTTCAAAAGAGAATGTGGCGAAGGAAGCAAAGTAAGACGCAATTTTTTGGATTGCAATGTGAGAAGGTTTAACAGACATATAACTTCTCTAATAAGGGCAAAAGGGAAATATGGTCAACAGTTAAGCTCCCCTGAAAGGGTTTCTGATACTACTTTGTATTTTTTAGCATCATAAAAACAAATGAGGGAATAGTAAAAGCTCTATATGGAGTAACTTGCTCTATTTCCTACTCTGAAAGTTAAGCCATAAATAATTTTAGAATCTAACTCCAGTGTTCCCTGTCTGACTTTATGAAAAAGGTCATAAACTGGCAACTCACGGGTAAGTCGGATCCATGAGGTATGCCACCAAAATTTTGTTTTAAATGATAAATTTTATGGGAATATTTGCAAATTGAGGGGGAAAACATGAATTTTTGTCTTTTCTTTGGCAGGAAGACTAGCAATCTTAGGTACGGCAAAATCGGTTGGACCCGAGTTGCCACAGCCAGCTTTTAATGAGCAGCCCTGTTTATTTTTCAACATTTCCTGAGTCACTTTTTCCTTCTATTTCTACTGCCTGCCACATAGGTATTGCCATCTTGAGCAACACAACATCATATCCTTATAGATGTATTATATTCATTAAATAGTAAATAATTTGTCACTGATATCTGACATGTAACTTTTCACTTTTTAAAAGTTTATTTATTTTTGAGAAAGAGAGAGAGTGAGCAAGGGAGTGGTAGAGAGACGGAGACAGAATCTCAAGGAGGCTCCACGCCTTAAGTACAGAGCCCTATGCAGGACTCGAACTCACAAAACCGTGAGATCATGACCTGAGCCAAAACCAAGAGTCAGATGCTTAACCAGTTGAGCCACTCAGGTGCCGTTGATATGTAATATTTTAAGTAGGTTCTACTTGCATGGAAAGAGGAAATTAGCCACTTAGTTTTCCCAGCGGTCCACATACTACTGGCTGAAGACATTATCTGAATGCATCCACTCGACCTGGAGGTTTAGTGCCACCTAGCAAAAGGCATCTGGGTTCCATTGTCTTTCTAAAACTTAAAAAAGAACAGAAATACCTCATTTAACCAATCAACAAGCCGAATAGTATACTCTTCTCATGGTAGCAATGGGCATAAATCCCCCCATGACACCTGCTACTTAAGCTACTCTGCCTGACCAAATTTCCAGTCTTTTCCTTATGAAACATGAACTTCTTTAAATCCTAAAAGGCAACAACAATGAAGCGTTTCCAGTCCAAGGGTAAGACTTTGACAAGAGGGAGAACATGCCCAGAGAATTTAAAGCCAGTGGGTGTAAAAGGACAACAGCCAGGACAGTTGAGTAAGATTCTGAGGATCCATTTTAACAGGAATGTTCTCTAGTTTCTGCTCTGAGATGAAATTGAGCCCTACTCCTCATAGGCCATGAGTCTACACATGGTCTACCTGGCTATGTTTCCTTCCTAGGACGACCTCATGCCCCACTGCTCTGCCTCGCAAAACCCCTCCTTTCCACTCCAAGACTAACCATAACAGAGGAGAAGACCGAGGGAAAGAGACTGATTTGGGTTTCTGTTTCAAGCTGCTGGTGTTTGAATCTCCTGCATTCACTTCTGAGATCACTCAAAAGAGCTTAACTATAAAACAAATCAGTCACTGAGGCTGCCAGAGGGCAATCATAAAAAACTTCAACTGGCTTGATTTCAGGAGCTCCCCAGGGCAATTTTCCATAAGGCTGGGGGGGGGGGGCGGGTAACAGGACAGGTGTGACAGAATCACTAGCTAGAAGTTGCCTGTGAAGCTCTGGCCAGGGATTTCGATCAAGCACCCGTGGCGCCCTCCCCATTTCTGGCCCAAATGCCCTAATTAGGCACTAACAAAGAGCAAGTTGAGCAAATACATCAGTAAAAGGGCTCCCCTGGGAAAGAGGTAAGTTCTGACTGATGCAAGCCCCGGAGCTGTTGAAGTCAAACACTCGGGTACACTCAGCAAGGATTCCTGGAGGAAATGAGGTCTCGCTGGGTATGTGGGAGGCCTGCCAAAGGAATCAAGGCATCAGGTTATTCCAAAGACTCCAGAGGACTGTTGTCTCTGCTCTGCCAGAGGGCCAGGAATTGCTGAGAACATCACCAGTGACCGGGGGCACTCAGAGGAGGTTTGATAGGGGAAAGAATGAAATCACCCATCATGCAACACCTCTGCTCATTTAAGACCAAGTACAAAATACAGTAACTGGGAAAGTAATGTAACAACGTTCATGAATGCAACTTCAAGTATTATATGTATTTTTTTGTTGTTACAATGAAGTTTTTTTGGTTTTTTGTTTGTTGTTGTTGTTGTTTGTTTTTTTCATTTGTTCTCACAACATGGCTTCCTATCTTTGGGAAAATACTGTTTTTTGTTAGCCATATATATATACATATTTTTTTAGATTTTTATTTATTTATTTATTTATTTGGAGAAAGGGAGAGAGAGAGAGCGCAAGCAGGGGAAGGGCAGAGGGGGGAGAAACAGAATCTCTAGCAGGCTCCACACCGCCAGCGCAGAGGCCGATATGGGGCTTAAACTCATGAACCAGGAGATCACGACCCAAGCCAAAGTCAAGAGTTGGATGCTTAACAGACTGAGCCATCCGGGAGCCCCCATAAATATTTTAATATGTAATGAACAGTAACTTTAAGGCAAAATCCACTTTTCCTTGTCCAGAGATTTTTCAAGAAATTATTCAATTATCTAATGCTGACTGGAAACATAAAATGTGCTGTATACTTAAAGGGTGGATAAAAGGAGGTATTAGGAAAACTCAAAAGATTTTCTTACAGCAAAACCAATTTGAGTCAAACTTTCCTTTAGGCACTAACCTGTTTGGCTAATTTTTTCTTACTTTGAATTCCTACAATTAATTTGGTCATTACTTGATATTTATAGAGTACTTCGAAATTTCCTAGTGTTTAATACCATTACTTAGTTTTTCTTTACAACATTCCCAAAAGGTGTAAGCAGTAAAATCTTCTCAGGAACAGAACAGGAAATTCTAAACTGCCAGCAGAAAATATATTTTTATAAGGCATTTTGGGTGGTGAACCGGGTAAGGAAGTCAGATGCTTACTCATTTAACCAACTTAATTTCAAATTAATTCTGCCAACATTTATTTGAACTCAGCTGTGACAATAATCTTCCAGGGTTTAATTATGATTAATTACAGCCAATCCTGGCAAGGAACTAGAGTTTAATATAGGGGTCTTAAGATCAAGTCTCAAGTTGGAAGTACCTGGAAAGGTCAGCAATTCCAGAACAGCTCCAAAAGGCAGGCCATCTCCAACAGATGGAAATTGATTTTAAAGTTCTCCCAATACCTCCTTTTTTTCAAACCTGTTCCATTTAAAGTCTTTTGGTATAGAAATGTTACTTTCCTAAGTCCAATCAAAATCCAGGCTTAAAGAATAAACCCACTTCATCTGGCTCATACCTCACTGGAAAGAGCGAAATTTGGTTACAAACTACATCACCTTAAAAAATCAATACTGCTGGGGTGCCTGGGTGGCTCAGATGATTAAGTGTCCGACTTTGGCTCAGGTCATGATCTCATGGTTTGTGAGTTTGGGCCCACCGTCAGGATCTGTGCTGACAGCTCAGAGCCTGGAGCCTGCTTCAGACTCTGTGTCTCCTTCTCTCTCTGCACCTTCCCCATTCATGTGCTGTCTCTATCTCAAGAAATAAATACACATCACAAAAATAAATTTTTTAAGCAATATTGCCACTTTCCACAATGACTTACTTTTTCAAGTAAGAGAGATGCCTGTTCCTTAAACCCTACGACCTTATTTGAGCATTTTCCTTTCCAATTCCAGGCTCAATTGGGAAGGATTAGAATAGTTTCTAGATCTCATGCCACAGCATAGTCTCTAAAAATTATGGTAACAGTGATAGACAGAAGTTCGATAAATTCTGAGCCCAATAAAAATCACAAAGGCAACATGACAATGGAATTGATTTCAAGAGGCATTTTATGAGAGTCTGTCTACTCTGTGCTTAAAAATGGGCAGTGTGTTATTTACATCCAAAAAAACAAGTAGCTTTTTTTTTTACAAGAGGATTGACATACAGAGATAAAAGCACATTTAAAGATTCCAAAAAGCGCACAATCACAAGAAAAATGCAAACTGTGTAGTTTAGACAAAATCAAGAGACACGTCAATGTGAAATAAGAAATATCCTAACACAAGAGGTAGGACTTGAAATGAAACTTGCGACAGTTATCTCTATAAGAAAAGAAAGAGAAGAAATCACATTCTCAATAAAGGAAGCAACAATTCAAGTAATTACTTGATTAGAATGGCCTATTCTTAGGTTAATGATGGAAAATGTCTACATGGACGAGTTGTTCACAGAGTGAGGTGAAGATTAAAACTGAACGACTTAGGGCAAATTATCCTCCGATCTCATGAAAAGAAGGTCTTTGTTCCGTGTGTAAATTCCGATCTGATTTTGAGACTGATTTAAAAACACAAGACAATGAAGAATGATGTGGAAGGTCAGTAATCTAGCACATAATAAAGACACCAACAGATCTACTGAGAAACAGAGAAGAGGTAAGGTGAAAAGGTGGTTTGATGGAAGAATATTTGAAGACACAAGAGAGGAAATTCAGATTAAAGGAAATCCATTAAAGGGAAGTTTTTTAATACAAAGAAAGGGAGGTAAAGGTTACCACGATGAAGGAATTCTTATTATAGAACAAATATTCCATTTCTCCAACTATTGTAGAACAGGCACCTTACGATCCTCCCTAAGATTTCTCGACTTCTTCCCTCTCAGCTACTCTACAAATTCTTCCTGGTTTGGCTTCTATGTCAATGACTTCAACTCTTTCAAGCACGTGTACTTATTAAAACAAGTATGGGCCTCACATCGACTTTTCTGTTGTTGGACTCTGCTGACTATTGTCAGTAGCTATTTCATAGACCATTCCTCATATCCACTGCATCAAAACCCTAATCCACCGTTTTGCTCCAATCCAGACCCTCCACAGCCCAGCACTATGTCCTCCAGTGTGAGACTATCAAATGATACGTCATTATTTTCTCTCACCAGCTTCCTTACAGCAGCCTCTCACTTCATTTCTCTGCTTCCAACTTCTATCACTAACGTATATTTAAACCATCTGCTTGACAAAGACACTCATTGTTACAAATATGTAATGTGTTTTTTTTTTTTTGACTATAGGAAACATCCAAATTATATTGCATAATATCCAAGACATCATTATTTTTTTTTCCAGGCTTTCTTTTCAGACACTGTCCAACCCTGGTGTCTTTTCACTTCCAGAATATGTGTTCGTTCCAATATGGAGCTGTGGCTATAGCTATCAGACCATATCTGAAAATCCTCCTCAATTCTGTTCCCTTGGAAAATTTTGTATTGCTTTTAAAATAAGCTAGGAAAACATATTTTCCTATGACCACACACCCATAATTAATCAGTATCCCCTCCAAATGACCATTATACTTACATATAGTTCTAATGGTAATTTATGAGTAACTGCTCTATTTATCATTCTACTGGAAGCTTATCTGACTGTAAGATAAGCTGGCTCACAGGTTTCAGACACATGCGTGCTCAAAAAATGTTATGAGATTTTACTTGTGGCCTTTCCTGTAACCTAAAGAAAGATGTTAATTGCCTGAGACAGTACTTTCTAAAGTACAAATTTTAAGTACTTGTCCATTTTTTTAAATGAATCTATATACATTTTTTTGCTTGTGAGACCCTTTCTGTTCTTCCACTCGTACTCTGTATGATGCCAGTCCATTAGGCACAAACACACACACACACACACACACACACACACACACACACACACACACACACAATTGAGCACCATTGTGGTGGTATAAACACAGCAGCTGCTCTATACATGCTGTTTACATAAATTTCTACTATAGCTAGTTAATACAATCACACCAGAAAGAACATGTGCATAAAGCAGAGACTCCAACATAGGCCAGGGATTTTAAGAAAAGTGGACCTTATGGTTCAGGCACTCGAGTCAGACAGAACAACGGAGATCTAACTTTTAAAGACTCACATACCTCATATGGCTGTTATAAAGATTAAATAAAACAGTGCATCCAGAAAAAGCTGGCATGTAACTATATGCCTAACCTGATTGTTACTCTGATTGTAATTGTGTTATCTATAAACTGTGGAAGACACCAGAGAGAGCCTGGGCTGGAGAACCAGACAGCATCTAAGTTGAAATATCTGCCAGCTGTGTGACCTGGACGATTATTGAACTTCACGAAACCTCCCTGCATTTTTCTTAACTGTATCTATAATCAACATTAGATACAGCCTCATCATTTTAAAATGAGATCTATATTGCAACCATCATGAAAACCGGCATACAGAGAATGCCAAATAAAGATGGTTCTTTTCTCTTTCTCTCAGGTAAAAAGCCTACCTTTCACTATTTTTAATAGTGTAAATTTTGAAAGATGTAATAGATTCTCTGCTAATTGCATCAGAATTTACGAGCTTGTTTACATTTAATAATAAATGTAAGTATCTCAGTATTAGCTCTGGCGAGAAGCCCTTTGCTAAAAGGGTATTTAAGTTCTGATTGTTCTCTAATCAACAATAAACAGGAATGTCCATTTAGGGGACACAGAATTCTGCTATTACAATCAGAGATTTTAAAGTAAAGCCTCTGTGGTTATACGTAAGTGGCTCAAAAGTCCATAAGATTCCAACAATCCCAACAAAATTAAAAACAAAACAAAACAAGACAAAACAAAACCATGGATCCCTATTATCACCGAACTGCCAATGTATGTCCAATACTATCTGGACGTAATTTCAAGAGAGTCTCATCTTGCAAACAAAAAATCTTCATTGTTTTAATCCTATTCTTGAAAATTTAGACATATAGCCCTGGTATTTTTCACCAATTTTGAAATAATAGAGAGACAAATGTGGAACATTAGGAGCAGCAAAAAAAAGGGAAAGGGAACTATCCTTTTATTAAACTTTACTTGCTTTTACCCAGGTACTGTTAATTGGCATGACCTACATATTTCTAGTTATCACATTATTCACCGTTGAGCTAAAGCAATACTAACTATACACTTTTTTTTTATGACTTCAAGAATACAGAATGTCTTAAATAATGGACCATATTGCACCTTCTCTCAATGGAATCAGTGTTCCAGGAAGACTCAACAGTGACTATTTTTTAATTCTTTTAAATGTTTTTATTCATTTTTGAAAGACAGAGAGATACAGAGCACTAATGGGGGAGGGGTGGAGAGAGAGAGAGAGAGAGAGAGAGAGAGAGAGAGAGACACACACACACACAGAATCTGAAGCAGGCTCCAGGCTCCGAGCTGTCCGCACAGAGCCCAACACGGGGCTCGAACCCACGAGCTGTGAGATTCTGCCTGGAGCCCAAGTTGGATGCTTAACTGACTGAGCCACCCAGGCACCCTGTGACTTTTTTTTATTAACCAAGTCTGAGGGCATGTAAATATGGAATTGTTAGACAATCTTTCCAGACAGGCTTGACAGAGACCTTTCTCACTCTCGCTGATTCTTCCTTCCCTTAATTCAGGTCAACTGACGATTATAAGTGGAAGAGGGCATCACGTTTTCCATTTTCCCCATCAGAACCCACTTCCTTCTGTGTCTCCTCTCCTTCAAAGCTCATTTATTACAGTTGGAAAAATGAATTTGATTCGTGACCTAATTTGGAGAAAAATGAGTTTGAGTAATCAACATCTTCCTGTGAAACGTCAGTGTGGGAGCAAAGTCTCCTTGTGGTAGTTTGTGGGTTCTGATCTCTACGTACCCACTAAGCTTCCTAAACGCCACCAACTGTATGCCGCAATGCATTGATTTTAAAGTGTTTTGCCAAGTTTTACAGAGGAACCATTTAATGTATCAATAATATTGCCTTTCTCACAAGCTCTAATTTTTGTGAAGTTCAATCAGACTCTGTTTCTCCTAGGAGTATTGAGTATTATTGCATGGATATGACTGCCAGGCTATCGATCTAAGGGATACCATTTACGGTCTAACTGCAAATTCTCATCCTCTTAGGGTTTAAGCTATTCTCTTCGTCTTTGGATTTCAACAGTGTGACTAAGATAGGTCGACTTGTGATCAGATAATGAGTGATCAGAAACTACCTTAAATACTTTGAACTGGTAAGTCTCCTGGGCTTTGTTAAGAGCTTCTCTATGTAGACACATCTTCAATGACCCATCAGGCAGCAGGCAATTCTGCCTTAGCCTTCACTTCCAGCTTGCTCAGAGCTTCAAGGTCAGCCTGAGGGGAAAGATTAGTGTCCTTTTCAAGTCTTTTCCTGGGCATGAGCACAACTGTGCCTTTTTAAGTGTCTCTTAGAATTCCCCAGTATGTGTCAGAAGAACTTTCCCAAGTCCCCTATGAACACTTCATTTGCCAATTTTTCCGTGAAGTTTTTGGTCAGCTTCCTTTAGTACCAGCGAGTATCACTGTCTTAGGTATCCGCAATATTAACTGATTTCTGCTGATTGGTCTTCACAAACACCCTAAGGACATGGTTGAAGAAAGAATATGGCCACTTGCACAAATCAAGTACTGTGTCAGGTGAAACAGAGATAACAGGGAACTGCCACACAAGTCAAATGGAGACAATTCTCCAGAGTTGAGGCTTTCCAAGTTTGAGCTTCAAACTTGTTCTTTCCCTTCAGTGGCTGCCAGACTACTGGTTTTCACATTGTGGTTGCAAAGCCTTTGCTTTCAAAGGCAAGGTGCATATTGGAAGGGGGTACTGGGCAAAACGCATGTTAAAACAGCACAAAGTTTTCTAGTCTTACTGAGTGAGATTCCACTCTTTTTCTTGAATAAATCCTCCTTGGATTGTTGTGAGCCTTTATTTAATTTCCAGAGTCGCAAAAGCATTAATTTTGACAATATTTGCTACTCCTCATTTTTTTTAAATTTTATTTAAATCCAAGCTAGTTAATATATAGTATAGTAATGGCTTCAGGAGAATTTAGTGATTCATCACTTACATATAACACCCAGTGCTCATCCCAACAAGCGCCCTCCTTAGTACCCATCACCCATTTTCCCATCCCCCCACCAACACCCCTCCAGCAACCCTCAGTTTGTTCTCTATATTTAAGAGTATCTTATGCTTTGCCTCACTGTTTTTATCTTATTTTCCCTTCTCTTCCCCTATGTTCATCTGGTTTTTTTTCTTAAATTCCACATACAAGTGAAATCATATGATATTTATCTTTCTCTGACTTATTTTGCTTAGCGTTAAACACACTCTAGTTCCATCCACATTATTGGAAATGGCAAGATTTCATTCTTTTTGATCAAAAAAAAAAACATTCCCCATTGTATATATATAACACATCTTCTTTATCCATTCATCAGTCAATGGACATTGGGCCCTTTCCATACTTTGGCTATGGTCGATTGCACTGCTATAAACACTATATTGTGTGTGCCCCTTCGACTCAGCATTTTTGTATCTTTTAGATAAGTACCCATAGTGCAATTGCTGGATCATAGGGTAGCTCAATTTTAATTTTTTGAGGAACCTCCACAATGTTCTCCAGAGTGGCTGCACCAGTTTGAATTCCCACCACCAGTCTAAGAGGGTTCCCCTTTCTCCACATCCTCGCCAACATCTATTGTTTCCTGACTGGTCAATTTTAGCCATTCTGACTGGTGGGACATGATATCTCACTGCTGTTTTGATTTGTATTTCCCTGATGATGAGTGAGGTTGAACATCTTTTCATGTGTCTTTTTAGCCATCTGGATGTCTTCTCTGGAAAAGCATCTGTACATGTCTTTTGCCCATTACTTCACTGGATGATTTGAGTTTTTGGTGTTGAGTTTGATAAGCTCTTTATATATTTTGGATACTAACCCTTTATCTGATATGTCATTTGCAAATATCTTCTCCCATTATGTTGGTTGCCTTTTAGTTTTGTTGTTTTCTGCACTGTGCTGAAGCTTTTTATCTTGATTATGTCCCAATACATCAAGTTCGCTTTAGTTTCCTGGCCTCCAGACACACGTCTAGTAAGAAGTCACTCCGTCTGAGGTCGAAAGGTTACTGCTTGTTTTCTCCTCAAGGATTTTGATGGCTTCCTGTCTTACATTAAGGTCTGTCATCCATTTTGAGTTTATTTTTGTGTCTGGTGTAAGAAAGTGGTCCAGGTTCATTCTTCTGCATGTCGCTGTCCAGTTTTCCTAGCACCACTTGCTGAAGACACTGTCTTTATTCCATTGGATATTCTTTCCTGCTTTGTTGAAAATTAGTTGGCCATTCATTTGTGGGGTCTTTCTGGGTTCTCTGTTCTGTCTCATTGATTTATGTGTCTGTTTTTGTGCCAGTACCATAGTGTTTTGATGACTGCAGGTTTGTAATACAGGTTGAAGTCCTGAATTGTGACACCTCTAGCTTTGGTTTTCTTTTTCAACATTACTTTGCCTATTTGGGGTCTTTTCTGGTTCCATACAAATTTTAGAAATGTTTGTTTTAGCTCTGTGAAGACTGCTAGTGTTATTTTGATAGGGATTGCACTGAATATATAGATTGCTTTGGGTAGTATTGACCTTTTAATAATATTTGTTCTCCCAATCCATGAGCATGGAATGTTTTTTTTTCATTTTTTGGTGTGTGTCTTCTTCAATTTCTTTCATAAGTTTTCTATAGTTTTCAGGGTATAGATTTTTCACTTCTTTGATTAGGTTTATTCGTAGGTATTTTGTGGGTTTCAGTGCCATTGTGAATGGGAGTGATTCCTTGATTTCTCTTTCTGCTGCTTCACTATTGGTGTATAAAAATGCAACCAATTTCTGTACATTGATTTTATATCCTGCAAGCTACCCCTTATTTTTATAATCAAGGTGTGTTTGGGGGACTCCTTTCTCTACAGTCAGAAGTACATCACCATAAATATTAAATTTTTGGCTTTGGGTTTAATGTGTTTCTTCTTTCCTACCTCAAATATTCATGAGAACCTTATCAACTGTCCTTAGCTTTATGGTCTGGATAAAAAATAAAAAATAAAAGCAAAAAGAAGACATCCCTCAAGTTGCTTATAATCTCATCATGAGTCTCCATGAGGGGTGCTGTTGGCTGCAAAAATATGCCTTAGAAGTTGTGAAAACATAGAAGCAGTAGTGATGTTAATCATCTGTCCCAGGGGTGCCAGGGTGACTCAGTCTGCTAAACCCTCGACTCCTGATTTTGGCTCAGGTCATGATCTCATGGTTTGTGAGATCAAGCTCCACTTCAGTCTCTGTACTATCACCATAGAGCCTGCTTGGGATTCTCTCTCTCTCTCACTCTCTCTCTCTCTCTCTCTCTGCCCCTCACCTGCTCATGAGCGTGTGCACTCTCTCTCTCTCTCTCTCAAAATATAAATTTCAAAAAATGAAGCAAACAAAAAACAAGTCATCTTTCCCGTTTCACATTTTAAGGATGTGAACAGAATGAATTCCATTTTTTTCTGTCCTAATCACCACAAGCTGTTAGTAGAAAATGGTATTTCTTTCTCAACCAAATGATTATTCCTCTCCATCTTTCAATCCCAATTTTAAAAGAGGTCAGCACTGTAACACGTTTTCCTAAATGCTATAGACAAATCAACTGTGTTAGAATACATGGAATGTAGATATTACTGGAAAACAATGTAATTTTGCTTATGAATTTATAACCTGCGAAATATTTAGGATTTATATGCACAAAAAGTAGAAAGATATGATAAAAATATCCTAATTATATAGGAACTCAACTATTTATACTTGTGGAGTTTACCTCAAGTGATTATAGTCATAACAACGGACTCAGGAAAGAATATGTATGGCTAACTCATGAGTTTGGAATGTGAAGGACGCCTTCATTCTAATTCATGACAGTCATATTGCCCAAAGCAAGCCTTCCCCAAATTCTTCAGCCAGAGTCATGATACCACAGCCCTTTACTCATGTTTCTTGTCCACTTACATAGTACTTAATGTATTTTGTCTCCTTATCTACCTGTCTTTCCCACTAGATTATGCTCACTTCTGAAAAGACACACTTCCATTCTCCATCTTCCACATCAAAAATAGACACACAGTATTTCTCTAACAATTGTTTCTCGAATGGATGGATGAAATAATGATTGAATTTACCTTTCACTCTGCTTGGGCAAATGCAGACTGAGAATCGATATGATCTCACGAACTTCATTCCGCAGGTGGGTGGATCTACACAAAAGATGGGGTTTATTAAAGTTCAGGGAAGAAACTGAACTCAGCAACGTGAGATAAAGTGACAGCTAAAATTTAAAAATACCGGGAATTTGTTGCTTTAGATAAATGCACGTACCAAAATTATGCCTGGTAGAGTCTGGGAATGAATACATTGGTCACATCAGGTAACTTAACTCTCACCTATGCAAAAATAGGGAGTCCGGAAAAGAGGTATGGATTATGAATGATCTTATTCTCTGTCCTGATGTCATGCCACTGGTGTTTTGTTTTGTTTTGTTTTTTTAATTTTTTTAATGTTTATTTATTTTTGAGAGAGACAGAGACAGAATGCCAGTGGGTTGGGGCAGAGACAGAGAGAGGCACATAATCTGAAGCAGGCTCCCGGCTCCAAGCTGTCAGCACAAAGCCTGACGCGGGGCTCAAACTCACGAGCTGTGAGATCATGACCTGAGCCGAAGTCAGATGCTCAACCGACTGAGCCACCCAGGCCCCCCTTGTTTTGTTTTTTAAAGTTTATTTATTTTGAGAGAAAGTGAGAGCACATGTGTATGTGAGTGGGGAAGGGGCAGAGAGAGGGAGAGAGAGAATGCCAAGCAAGCTCCACACTGTCATCAGGGAGCCCCATGTGGGGCTCAATCTCAGAAACCCTGATATCATGACCTGAGCTCAAATCCAAGGTTGGAGGCTTAATCAACTGAGCCACCCAGGTGACTGTTTTGTTTTATTTTTAAAGTAGGTTCTATATCCTACAAAGGGCTTGAACTCACGACCCTGAGATCAAGAGTTGCATTCTCTACACACTGAGCCAGCCAGGTGCCCCAGGCCATTTGCTTTTGCACAAAAGAGGAACAAGAGTTATTTTCCAGGGATGCTACATAACTGCTTATGACTGGTTTTAAATTTGGTGTTATGAAATTTAACACCAAAAAATTTTTAAAAAATAATAAAAGAACACAAAGTTTGCTAGTCTTACTGGATGAACACAATCCATGAGCAAAAACAAGGCCAAAGGATTTCATTTCTTGTGAATTAGCTACTGAGAAACTTCTCTGTTCATTTCCACAATTTAGCATAATAAAAGAGATCTATCCCAAAGTAAGGAAAGCACACATAAAACATATGAAGTTAGATGTAACAGATATTGTAGAGACACAACGAAATGAAGAGCTTTTTAAAAAGGATTTTCTAATTAAGAACAGAATTATTCTTTAATGAGTACACCTTAATTAATTTAACTAATGAATTAAACTCACTTTCACACCTGAGGATGAATTGAAACTACAGTATTTTCACTTTGGTGATAAGAATAGTCCTTTAAGAAATTAGAGTTTCTGGTGAAAAATCCATGAGGACTGTACATTCATAAAGCTAAATCACATTATATTATCTATATGTTTCACCTATTATTTCAAAAAAATGCCACATCATCTATTTTGAGCCCTAGGCTGCCTCATTAAAACTAGATAGTTATAAATTATTTGATATTGCTTGGGGAGCACTCTCCAACCCTTGCTGGATATTAAATACTATCAAATTATTTTATTATTATTTTTAGGTCACGAACATTCTGTCTTCAGTCACTCAGTTGTTTTTACTTTAATGTCATCCAATAACTACAGGGACTCAAGGGGAAAAGTAAGTCCCAAAAGTGTTCTCTGTTGTTCTTTATGCACATTTTGATGAAGAGAGAGAGAGAGAGAGAGGTTGTTGCTTTGCCCTCAGTTAAAACAGCTCTAATTTCTCCTTAAGAGAGGGCTTACAGTCTGTGTGCTTAGTGCATACATGTTTGCACAATTCCTGGAAATGGTAAAGACAGTTGTGCATATAGTGATGACTAACACTTTGGTACTAACACAGCAAAGTACGAAATCAGAACCCATTCATTTGTTTTTTTGTTTTTTGTTTTTAATTTTTTTTTTAACGTTTATTTATTTTTGAGACAGAGAGAGACAGAGCATGAACGGGGGAGGGGCAGAGAGAGAGGGAGACACAGAACCGGAAGCAGGCTCGGGCTCTGAGCCGTCAGCCCAGAGCCTGACGTGGGGCTCGAATTCACAGTCCGTGAGATCGTGACCTGAGCTGAAGTCGGACGCTTAACCCACTGAGCCACCCAGGAGCCCCAGAACACGTTCATTTGTAATCCATGTTGTCTTATGACCACAGAGGTCCAGCCACAAAATGCTTATCCTTAATTTCCTTCAGCGCCTTGTTTCATTTCAGAGCTATGCTGGAATGCTTTTATCCTTTGATTTCGTTCCCAAATTTTCTCCCCAACGTCTCTCTGAACATAAACAGATGCAAAGTGTCATGTGATCAACCAGTATCTAAAGAAAGCTAAGGCAAAACACAATGTGGTTAGCAGCGTTAAACTACAAATTAGGGAATATCAAAATTAAAGTTTTGCTAAAATGCCATTTGCTGCTTTGAAGTTTTCATTCTTCCCTGACTAAAAATATCTAAATACTTCTTCCCTAATTATCTAAATGATATTATCTACAGCTGAGATTACCCACACTATACCAGACCACTCTAGAGAAACACTTTTCTTTAGATAAGAAAAAGGCCCTGTTCATGCTCTCTCTCTGTCTCAAAAATAAATAAATGTTAAAACAAAAATTAAAAAAAAAAAAAAAGGGGGCGCCTGGGTGGCTCAGTCGGTTAAGCGTCGGACTTCGGCTCAGGTCATGATCTCGTGGTCTGTGGGTTCGATCCCCGCGTGGGGCTCTGTGCTAACAGCTCAGAGCCTGGAGCCTGTTTCAGATTCTGTGTCTCCCTCTTTCTCTGACCCTCCCCTGTTCATGCTCTCTCTCTGTCTCAAAAATAAATGTTAAAAAAAAATTTTTAAATAAAAAGATAAGAAAACGGGAGGCACACAGAAGCATGAGAGAAACAGAGTAGGGAAGTGGGAAAAAAATAACTTCAGGGAACCAAAATAATGAATTCTGGAGTAGTAAATTTTTGTTCTTTATGCTCGTATTGTCCCAAAGTATAATGAGTAACAAAAAATTACTTTTCCAGAAATGCAGGTTTTGAAACACTAATAAGTTAGGCAGACATATTAGCTCTAGTGCATTATATTCTTTCACTTATCTTTTCTTACATACAGAAAACAAACTGATGGTTGCTGGAGGGGAGGTGGTGGGGGGAGGGACATCAAGGAAGGCACTTGTTGGGATGAGCACTGGGTGTTGTATATAAGTGATGAATAACTAAATTCTAAACCTGAAACGAATATTATGCTGTAAATTAATTTAAATTTAAATAAATAAATATTTTTAAGAGGAAGAAAAACTATAATAAAAAAAAAAGTTATATGCCAGGAACAGAACCCTTCCCTGTACGAACACAACCACCTTTGAGACAATCATGTATCTTTAGGGGACACCTGGAAACAAAGATACAGTCAAGGATTCATGCTTAATACTTAATTATTGTTGTATGTACCTGTGAGCCTGAGGTCAAAATGAAACTATGAAACACGGAAGTATGGATATTAATGCAGCCTGTCTTTTTATTACGTGTGTGTGTGTGTGTGTGTGTGTGTGAAGTGTATACACATGTATACAAGAGAGAAAGAGACAGGGAAAGAGAGAAAATGGAATTTCTGAATACTGGGCATCTTAGGTGCAAGTAGCTTTATGTATCTGCCTGCTTATATAGAAAGTAAGAAGTAAATGTATACACTTGGAAAAACAAAATGGAGTGGCTTTCCAAAAATAAGGGACAAGTGTGGAAATTTAGAGTGTTAGAAGAAGCTTTTGCAAAATACAAAGATGTGTCATCTTTCAATTTTTATAAGAGAATTTGCCTCCCCCCCAGCCCTGTATTTTACTGAGAACCAAGCAAGAAAGTGTATGTAACTTAGCCAGAATAATTTATCTTTCCATTTCTGTTACAGCTTATACTCTTTACCAAAGTCTATTTATCCCTATTCTGTACCTCTGCACTGATTTATCTCATTGGAACAAGAACACACCTGATTAGGGAGCAGATATCTTGTCCCTGGGTGGTTGTTTTATTTTTACTTAACTATTATATTTCACAAAAGAGGCTAAATTTGATAATGAGACAAGTGCACTTCAGTTAAATAGCACTTTAGTTAGATATATGCACTGGTCTCTTTCCCTTCTTACAAAGCTAAGTGTCACGTTCCATATATAAAACCAAAATGACGCCATTACCCAAATCAACTGAGAGATTAACAGGAAACAGCTCTGGCCTCCAACACAGAATCCTCATCAGCTAACAAACCTTGGAAAGCTCCCTTAACTGCTCCCATGTTCATGTTTTTCATCTGTGACACAAGTTTGATAATGCTGACCTCTCGGGATTGCTATGGATGGTGGGCTACACTGGGTTATGGTCACCATGGAAATACTCAACAGTTTTTTAATATTGTGATTCACAGCGGCATAGCTTGAGGTAATGATTTCAACTTGGACCCAAGAAGGGAAGGACTCTTCTTGTCCAAAAGGATTGTAAAAACTCCCAACCTTAGGGCCCTCAAGACACACTGGGAGATCACTTTAAAGACTCCAGTGTTGGGATCCATTATTGAATTTAGGAAACAATGGAGTTTTGGTATTGCAGGGCTATTCTTACCTCTAAGTTTACTGATCTAATCAGATGGTCTTAAGGACAGAATGATGTAAGAATAAATGTCTTCTAAATTAGGAGAAAGATAAAACACTCAAGATCTAATGAATGTAAGTTAAATAACTGTTGAAGCAAAGGCAAAGAATTATTTATGATTTGGAATTTCTTTCCAGAAAGCAAAAAAACATAACCCATCTCATAGTAAAAAATGAAGGAACAAGACAGATACCCTGAGGCTCTATAAACTACACAAAATATAGATCTGACCTTCGTCAAATTTAAAAAGTGGTTGTGGAATAGCAAGGTGGTCAAAGTCAAGTGCCTACTGCATGATGAAAACACATACAGTGGTCTGGAAGGTGAAACATAAGCTTATAAGTAAAAAAGGAAGTTCCATTACCAGAGAGCTAGAAGGTATTTTTAATTCCCTAAATGGAGTACCTACTACAAGTAAGAGTTGAGAAGTCTAATGCCATCATAGGAAGGAGGCAGCTATCAGGGCAAGAGAAGAGAGCTGAATAGTTATTCCCCCTATTGGCTTGAGGACCAGAGAAATGGGGTAGGTACCTGTTCTTCATTCAACCCTCTACTACCCCCATCACCTCTCCAAAAGTAAAGTGAGCTGTCTGTCAACCATAAAATATCTGTCCTGGAATGTGCACTAGGTATCTAGGTATCACACAGGTAAAGGCACAGTCTGACATACACAATTTTTTTAAGCAAGATAAGAATTGATATTTCACATTTTGGTTTTAAAATGCACCGGCAGTGTCTTTTAAGTAAATTTTTGAGAATTTTATTTAATGTTTATTTATTTTTGAGAGAGAGACAGAGAGACAGAGAGACAGAGTGCAAGCAGGGGAGGGGCAGAGAGAGAGAGAGAGAGAGAGGGAGACACAGAATCCAAAGGGGGCTTGAGGCTCTGAGCTGTCAGCACAGATCCCAATACGGGGCTCAAACTCACAGACTGCAAGATCATGATCTGAGCCAAAGTCAAACACTTAACTCACTGAGCCACTCAGGAGCCCTGAGAATTTTTTTTTTTTTTTAAAACCACATGTAAGACAAATTATGTCATTTATATAATCAAATATTTGAGGATATCTAATAACTTAAACACATGCATCGTATTGATTTGAACTTTAAGTAAGAAGAGTAGCTATTGATTATATTTCCCTCCAACACTGAAAAGTTTTAAAGGTAAAAAAGAAAATGCATCAAAATATAATTTGGATTTTGCTGAACACAAAGCTTTTAAGAAATGTGTGTGAAGTTTCATGAGTCCTGAAATTTTCTCCACTCCTAGGAAGAAAGAGTTGAGTCAATGCTAAGAAAGCAATCCCTTCCAAGAGCACCATGCAGATAAATGTTAGAGTCTTAGAAATAATGATGTTAATTTACAAAATGATGCCATGGCCTTATAATCTGTCATCATAGCTTTCCCCCTTAAGACAAAAGAAGGCATTTGTGTGTGCAAAACAGAGAGATAAGAGACAAGGTAACCTGCCGCTATGCATCTGTGAGATTTATGCCGGCAGAAAGAAATGGAGCTTTGGAGAACCAGTCCAGAGGCAGACATGCATCACTGACTGAAAATGATTTCGGGGTGGGATGGAAAATGATCCACGGACAGGATAGCAAGAGCTTTCTGACAGAGCTATTACTAAACGTAGAGAACCCTTCTGCACTCTTTAAATTTGAATTTCTTCATTATGCATAGCAAAATCCAAAATGCCTCATCACATTAAAGATTCATTCTAGAGGGCTTAAATGGTGCCAGGGAAAGGGTGCTTTATGGGTTTATGTACAATGTTTTGACGACTGTACCATTATTTTGGCTTATGAGAATGCACTTTTAAACTAATCCAGAAAGTTGACCTTTTGTGGCTCATTGCGTGTGTGTGTCTGCTTTGAAATAACTTATATGTATCCTGTTTCCTTAGTTAATTGTAATGTTGGTCCACTGCAGTAATAAAACTGTTATATATTGAGTATCTGGGATGGACCACTCTGCAGTGTTATATTATAACTGTTTATAACTTTGTAATGCCTTCATAAATGTGATTCATTACACTAATAAACATGCAAGACAATGGCAGCGTCTTGCTGTTTCTTTGCCCAAGTTGCTTGGGCCTTGATACTCAGACATGACTTTCACCTCCACCTTGAACAGAATCTTTGAACATCTGTGATTTGGTTTCACAGACTAATTTTAGTTTGTATTTTCCCCAACATTATAGAATCTCATAAAAAAAGATTATAATAGGATGCATTAGAATTGCTTGTAATTAAGGAAAAATATCCCTTATGGGAGAATATAGACAGATCAAAAGGTGAGAAAGCAGGACCTCCATTTTTAAAAGCTTTTTACAAAACAGAAATTTATACTGCAGGAAAGAAGACTGATAGTGAATTACTTGCTTTTCAATAAACACGGGGTGTTGGGAGAGGCCGGGTCGAGGAGAGATCATTTTTACTCTATTTCCAGTAGAGACAGAAATTAAAGAAACGAAATCAAATTGTAGAGTTGTTTTTGTGTGTGTAAGAGAAGAAGGGCATAGTTTCTGCTTCTGTGTTTATGATTACTTGGACTGTTAAAAGCACTACATAAAAAGACACTCTGCAAACATTCTGTGGAAATGTCTAAAAATAAACTAGAGTTCCATTAATAAAAAATTACCTAGCAATTTTTTCCCCTAAAGGAGAGAATAACTGAATGGTCTGTGTCTGGTTTCAATAGTCTGTTTTGTGGGGATTTGCAGCTTCCCAAAATCCTGTGTTAAGGTTTTAATGTCCCCAGTTAGTGCCAACGAGTTACAAGAACACATCTGAAGAAAGAAAGGAAGATATTGGGACTCATCCACATCCACAAATGAAATTAACCCACAATGTAGTCTTAGCCCTGGGCATTTAAGACTGCTGAGCTGTACCCTGGTCGCACAAAACATGTGTCACGTCTATATAGCAGTACGGGGTGAAGTTACACAGGACATCCTAATTTGTCTGCAGTCTAGTCTACTTGACCAGCCTTGATATTCTATTCTGTTTCTATCAATTTCAAATTTAGGGTTTGGACCGTACTTCTTATAGTTGCCAGGTGGGGTCCTGCCTAATCATATCGACTATCATAAATCCAATAGTCAGATGTCCTGACATTTTTTTATTTGTGAAACAATGATAAAACTTGCCTTGCACAGCTTTTCTGAAAGCTAAATGAAGTTTTATGAAATAAAGCATATAGAGCTGAAATATAGAAGATGCTCTAATCATTGGCTGTTTCCTCCCTGTGCTTCCAAACACCATCACAGACCCCACTTAGTCATTGACAATTGCTAAAGAACACTACAGCCCTCTGAACTTAGATATTAGGTCATTTGGTCACTACTGAGGTTCATTTAGTCCTTCCAATTTCAGCTGTTCTTAGTTTTCTCAAACACTTCCACATAAGCCTGCCACTGAGGTTTCAGGGTGCAATACAACTGAATCAGACTAAGCTAACATTATTCTATAATAATAAAAACATGCACAAAGTTCTGAGTCCAATTAACGTGTGAAATAACGAGCAAGACCAGCATTACATGAAATGATAAAAGTTGTCCAGTCTATAAAGTAGTAACAGCATGGTGTTGTGGTGTTTTGCCATTTGTAGTTATGACTATATCACAAAAATTGCAAAGAGGATGGGATGCTAAATCAAACTGTACTGGGTAAGGTTTTTACACTGGTGAGAAATGACATTAAATTATTTCCGAACAGACTACACTTCTTTAAGTATGCATATTCTAATTCGTAGGGCAACCATTGGCAAAGATAAATGAAATGAAGACGTAAAACCAGGACCCCAAAAAAAAGATATAAAATAGAATACTTAAAAATATGTGATCAATACAAAAAAAAAAAAAAAAAGCAGGTGGAAATCTCTGGAACAAAGAAGAAATTGGACAGATAAAGACAAATAGCCAGATGGTAGACTTAAACTAAACAATACCGATATTTAACATTAAATGTAAATGGGTTAAATATTCCAAACAGGAAACAGACATTTTGAGAATCAATTATTAAGAGCAATCAAGAAAGACCTAACTAGTGGCACCTGGGTGACTCAGTTGGTTGAGTGTCTGACTCTTGATTTCAGCATATAAGCATGTAAAAAAAGTGGAATCATATTATCAACCAACTTAACTTAATACAAATTATAGAACACTATACTTAGCTGCAGAGCATACATTACTTTCAAGTGTACTTGCAACATACATCAAGGGAGACACTATGGCAGGTCACAGATGTCTCCACATACTTCAAAGAATTTAAATCATAAAGCATACCTAAGCATACAACTAGAAATCAAGAACAACAACAAAATAATCCTTACTTATTTCTAAATTAGGAAACTTAAATCTACATAAACCTATAGTCAAAGAAGAAAGAATGAAAGCATTTAGAAAATATGTTCAGGTGAATAAAAATGAAAGCACAACATAAAATTTGTAGGATGTAAATATAGTAATGGTTATCTTTAAAGGTTTGTGCTAGAAAATCAGTATCTAAAATTAGTAATGTAAGCTAAGGATTGACAAACTTTTTCTTTAAAGACAAGTATTTTAGGCTTACAGAAAATGGTCTATATAACAACTATTTAACTCTGGCATTGTATAAACAATAGAAAAACATACATCTGGCCTGTGGGTTGTAATCTGTGGACGATGATCTAATCTCCCATGTAAAGAAGTTAGGAAAGAAAAAAAAAAAAAAAGAAGCAATATCCACAGGAAGTAGAAGAAGATAAATAATGAGTAGAAAATAAAATAAATCAATAAAAATAAAATAACAGAGTAAATCAACAAAACCCAAAATTTGGTTCTTTATATTGTTTAATGTAATTGGTCAACCTAGCAAAAATGATCCCGATATAGAGAAAATATTAACTACCAACAACAGAAATGAAAAATTGGTCATTACTACAGATCTTACAGTCACTGAAATGAAAAAGGTATTGACACTTATTTAAAAAAACACAAAAGAAGTAGGAACTAATTAAATTTGTAATAGAAAATTTTCCTCACAAAGATAACTATGGGCACATAGATGAGCATAGTATCTCCTGGGAATACTATTAAACATCTAGTGAACAAATAATGCCAGTATTACACAAACTTTTTCAGAAAGTGGAGATGGGTAACAGAACATTACAAAACTCATTTTATGAAGTCAGAATAACACAAAAACCAAAGCTGCACCAGGACATTTGAAGAGAAAAAAATTGACAGACCAATATCCCTCATCAATATAGAAAATTCCTTACAAAATCTAAGAAAATCAAATTTAGCAATACATAAAATGAGATAATAAATCATGGCTAGTAGAGTGTATCCAGAAATGCAAACTTGATCTGCTATTTAAATATCAATAAGTATAATTCATCACGTTAATAAAGGAGATAAACTATGCTATCATGTCAGTGGGTATAGAAAAAGTCATTTGACAAAATCTAACACCCATTTGTAATAAAATCACTCAGGCATCTACCAATAGAAGGAAATTTCCTGAATGTGATGAGTACCTGTGAAAAACCTACAACTAACATGTTTAATGGTGAACATGAATAACTTTGCCATAAGCCTATAATCAGGATGACATAAACGTGTCTATTTTCACCTTCTATTGAGTTTTGTGCTAGAGATTTTATTGAGTGAAGTAATTTAAAAAATAAATAAAATGTATAAAGTTTGAAAAAGGAGAAATAAAACTCTACTTGCTGAAAACATGCTTGTGATAAAGATCTGAAGGAATCTACAAAAACACTAAACCCAATAAGTGAATTCAGAAAGGCCTCAGGATATGAATTCAGCATACAAATTCTCTTGGAATGCAGTGGCAACAAAAATGGGAGAAAATGAAATTAAAAATAAATATCACAGAAGAGGCACCTGGGTGGCTCAGTCGGCTAAACGTGTGACTTTGGCTCAGGTCATGATCTCGTGGTACATGAGTTCTAGCCCCGCGACAGGCTCTGTGCTGACAGCTCAGAGCCTGGCTGAAGCCTGTTTCCGATTCTGTGTCTCTCTCGCTCTCCTCCCCTCACCCACTTTCTGCCTCCCCCCCTCTCTCTCTGTCTCTCACAAAGAAAATAGACACTGAAAAAAATGTTTAACAAATAAAAATAAATATCACAGAAACATATAAACCACTTAGAAACAAGTTTAGTAACATGTTAAGAACTCTACACTAGGGGCGCCCGGGTGGCTCAGTCGGTTAAACCTGTGACTTTGGCTCAGGTCATGATCTCGTGGTCTGTGAGTTCGAGCCCCACGTCGGGCTCTGTGCTGACAGCTCAGAGCCTGGAGCCTACTTCAGATTCTGTGTCTCCCTCTCTCTCTGCCCCTCCCCAACTTGTGCTCTGTCTTTCTAGGTCTCTCAAAAAATAAATAAGTGTAATAAAAAAATTAAAAAAAAAAAGAACTCTACACTAAAAACCACTGAACATTGCTGTGAGAATTCAAAGAAAAAAGCAAAAAGAGAGAGAGACCACATTTATGTGTAGGGATAAGCAGTATTTTAAATATGGAAATTCTATTTCAATTATTTTTATAAAATAAATGCTTTATCAACCAAACTGCTGTCTGGTTTGGTGTTTGTTTTTGTTTTGTTTTGTTTTGTTTTGTTTTGTTTTGTTTTTGGGGTGGGAGGGGGAGTAGAAATCAACAAGCTAATAACATTTATATGGAAATATAAAGTATCCAAATTGTCAAAACTTTCCTGGAAAACAAGTACAATTTTGGAGGAATTAAATGACCTGATTTTAAGTCTTACCGTAACACTTAAGCTTTAATGAGTCTGCTGTTAATGTACATATAAGCAAAAGGAACAAGAGAACACAAGAGAGAGTCCAGAAATGGATTCACACAAACATGGTCAAGTACTACTTCACTTAAGAGTCAAAGGAATCTAAAAGCTTTATGACCATCACTTCAATAGCAACCCATGCCTCACACCATAAACCAAATTTAGCTAAGCATGGACCGCAGACTTAAGCATAAAACCTAAAAATATAAAGCTCCTGGAAACAAGCGGGAGAGTATCTTGGCAACACTGTTGTAAATAGACAAAGACTTCCTGAATAAATGCAAAAAACACTAACCTTGAAAGACAACACAGTTAATAATTTAGACTTCATCACAATTAAAAAAAGAAAAAAAAACCTTAGCTCCTCAAGGAGGTAAACCATTGAATGTACGAGGATCTGCTTCCAGCGATTATCTGCACTAACAACTAGCTAAGTTTGGGGTTTCCTGGACACAAAAACGTGAGAAAAGCAATCTATTTGGTAGATAGTATCAGGAAACACGAGAGAGAAAGTAAGGAAATACGATGAGCAAATAAGAGAGTCAATAACAGTTGGGTTGTATCATAAAGAATGCAAGAGCTCAATCCCACTGCAATACACCGGGGCAGCATTTAAAATGCCCCTTAGAGATGTCCCAGCTGAGTGACAAAGAAATGATGCTATTCATCCCATGACAATGGAACTCATTGGCTGGAAAGTGTTCCCCGGGATATGAACTCCTGACACTTGCCTGCTTGAGTTGTACTTGTTCCCTCCACCAGAAAAAAGCTCTGAAGAAAAGAGAAGAGTAGAGCAGAAGTATAGATTCCGAAAAATAATTCCCCTACAGCCCTTTAAGGACTAAAACCTCCTATAAGGCATCAGGGAACAACATGAGATAGAGGCAGAGTTCAGAAGCCAAGGGTGGGAGGCCCCACAGGGTGAGGTTTGAAGACTCATGTAGGGATGCTGGCTGTTTGCTTTGTTCCTTCCGCTTTAACGGCTTCCCTGTGTACTCTTCCTCCTCCTACAGAACTCCTATTACTCAAAACTCACTTTACAAATCTTCCCTCATCGTTTCCCAGCACATCACATCCCCAGAAAAAGCACACTTGACGTCTTACACGTGGCCTTCAAAGTATCCCTCCCAACTGAAATTAACGACACAAGAATATAATTTATTATTCACTTTTGTCTCATACTGAAACATTATTCCTATAAATGTGGGGAATTTTATGCATTTTTTGTTATATATTTTATATTTATATATGCTTATATATATATATGTTTATACATTAGAAGTTTATACTTTTTTTTACTTTCCATTGCTTTATCTTTAACCCTTAACACTATGCCTAAAACAGACTAGGCATACAACACATATTTGTTCAACTCATGCATTAATAAAGTGACTAAGAACTACGGAATATTTCAGATTACCTAAGGATGGGTTTCCTTTGTAAATTATGTAAAAGAGATAGCTATCCAAGGACAGCTACTTGCCCAAGGAAACGAACAGACCATGGAATGAATAGACCATTAAGATGTCCATCTTAACAAGTGACAAGGAGAATTCTAATAGGAAACACGTGGACAGAGTTAAAACGTGCACAAACACATGGAAAATCTACTGATGTTAAAATATACATGTAAGGAATTTGAACAGATAAACTGAAACAAAACAACAAAACATTCAAAGAGGACAGCAAAAGATCCTCAGCACATATAAAATAGACCATTGTTAACTTGAAACAAGAGCAAATGCCATGATACTATATAGAGAAAACCCTGAAGACTCCACCAAGTCAAGTATCAGAATAAGTGAATTCAGTCAAGTTGTAGGATACAAAAATCAAAACGCAGAAATGTGTTGTGTTTCATACACTAAAATGAACTAGAGAACTTAAGGAAACAATTCTGGGGTGCCTGGGTGGCTCAGGTGATTAAAATCCGACTTCTGATTTCAATTCAAGTTATGATCTCATGGTTCATGAGTTCTAGACCCATGTCGAGCTCTGTGCTGATAATGCAGAGCCTGCTTGGGATTCTCTCTCTCCCTCTATGCCTTTCTCTCTCTCTCTCTCTCTCTCTCTCACACACACACACACACACACACACACACAATAACAAACTTTAAGAGAAAAAGAAGGGGCACCTGGGTGGCTCAGTCAGTTAAGCGTCCGACTTCGGCTCAGGTCATGATCTCACGGTCCGTGAGTTCGAGCCCCGCGTCGGGCTCTCTGCTGACAGCTCAGAGCCTGGAGCCTGTTTCCGATTCTGTGTCTCCCTCTCTCTCTGACCCTCCCCCGTTCATGCTCTGTCTCTTTCTGTCTCAAAAATAAATAAACATTAAAAAAAAAAGAAAAAGAAAACAATTCCATTTACAATTGCATCAAAAAGAATAAAATATTTAGGAATGAATTATTATTATTCTGAAGGCTTTTTATTTATCTCTTGATTTGTAAGGTCCATCTCACAACAAAGGGAAGCAGAAATATGGATTATGCTTGATTTTTATTTTCTCCTATACACACACACACACACACACACACACACACACACACACATTATCTATAGGGACCCACATAGTATTTGCACAAAAATAATTAAAAAGCAGACACAGCTTATTTACAACAGGAATAAACCATTGTTCTCTGCTCGTTTCAGTGAACCTGAGTCCTAGGCCACAGCGTTTGCCTTTTATTTGATAGTAGGCAGGTCGCTACTGTGCGTCTAGATCAAAGTCTGTAGAGAAGTTTTGAGAACTGAATCTTTAGATGAATTATCTACAGAGCCCTTCATACACGGAAGTTTGTCAGCCATTTAAAATCCAAGGTACTTTTATTTATTGCGACACAAAACTAGAGTCTAAGAAGCAAAGTCCAAGAGGTGGGGATGAGTGGCCATGAAGAAGTTAAACATACAACAAAGATAAAAAGAAATGCGGTGGCTCCTGGGTGGTTCAATCGGCTGAGCGTCCGACCTCGGCTCAGGTCATGATCTCACGGTTTGTGGGTTCAAGCCCCGCATCGGGCTCGGTGTTGACAGCTCCCTCTCTTTTTCCTGCCCCTCCCCCAGGTGTGCTCTTTCTCCCACAAAAATAAACATTTGTTTTAAAAGTGGAGGAGGAAAAAAGAATAAAAGTAAAATGTCACCAAAACAACCACAAAAGCCTTGTCCTTTTCGACTAAATTTGTCAGACAGGGTTACTGAATGCCTTTTCCATAGTCCTTGTCACTATCTTTATGAAACATGTTTTGACGTTTTCCACCTGAGTCACCCCTTTATGCATGTGCTGGACACGGTCAATGTTGCCCTTTGTCAACAGAGAATTATCCAGATATGGTAGTGACCAACGCAAAGTACCCTAAAGTGCATGTTTGCCTTGGTCTGGACATACATTTTTACAACTGCTGCCCAGATTGTATTAACTCTGAGAAGTTGCATGTGTAGTTCTGCCTCACAGTGAGTTTGCAATCAATTTAACTCTAGAGCTATAGCCCAACGAATAAAAATCAGATAAGTTCAGGTATTTCTTACATATACTTCTATAACTGATTTTTCAAATTAATTTTACGCATATCAACTTCACAATGTATCTCTGAGATTTCATTATAACCTATCAAGTTAGTGCAATTCTGGGTAATAATACTGCATTGCCTACAGTCTGCCAAATGAGTAAAGCATTTTACTTTTTACATGTCATTTACTACCTTTACCGTAATTAACTCCATATTTATTTACTCATTAGAAACTCTACAAGGCTAGGCAATTTAACAGTGACCACACAGGGAATAAATAGCAATGCTAGCAAATGAACTTGGGTCTATCAGATTCAAAAAAACGCTTTTTCTTTCAAAGCATTGTACGGGTTTACAATGCAGTAGAATATTACTTCCTTCTCTCAACATTCTTCTTTTTTTCAGATCATTACCCGAGTTATTTATAAACTAGTTAAGCATGGCAGGTGCCAAGGACAGAGCTCTGTGGCATGTCACCAGAGAACTCTTCTTTTGTGTGCCGGCAATGACCCATTAGTCAATATGCTGAGAACAGTAATTCCACTGGCCACAAGCTGACCTAATTTTGCCAAAGCCCAATCCATACATCATCATCATGTTTACAAGAAGACCTTGAGAGACTTTGTCAAAAAGCTTGCTGAAACGTGAAACATTATGTCTACCCGCAGCATTTCCCAAATTGTGTTACTCTTGGAAAATGTGGGTCACCACTATTTAAGAGATTGTACTCAGTTTTTGTCCTTCAAGACTCGTCAAAGTCCTTACCGTGTTAGGGTCCATCGTGCCTCTAAAAGACTGTATGTCCGCTATAATGTCCTTTGCCAGAGCATTTCTCCCTTTTAGCAAGCGTGTACTGGATCTATTATAAGGAAAATGTCTTATGGAATATACTCTGCTCATACATATGATCACTGGCTCCGTGATCAGTTTCAGTTTGAAATCTCTGAGACAATGTGAACTGCAGTCAGTTTGGCCTCACTTTATACATCGTTGATGACCTGATTTAAATATAAACATACGCAAACACACATATATGTATGTCTAACACACACACACACACACACACACACACACACTCATACCGTTAATGCATTCCAGAATTCTGGTAGACACTGCATCACATTAATCGTGTTTGTTTCCTTCAGGGTGCTCCACAGGTGGGCTGCTTTTGTGTGCCCATTCTCATTTCTGTGTGTTGAAGCTACACGTGAAAAGTGGCAAGCACCCGCCAAGGCTTCAGTGTCAAGTACTCTCCTAAGGACAGCACGTAATAATAACTCCACCCATCTCCACTCTCTCGAAGTAGCCAGACCACTCAGTAACGTATCTTGCTTACTTGGTTTCAGATCCTTCTCCCTACTTCAGCAAAATAACTCTGAGAAATAGTCTTCTGTGCCTCTTACTTCCTATAGATTTTCTCCAGTATTTTATGTGTGTGTATGATTTATTATTGCTGCCTTCAGATTCATTTTGGATTTTCCTTCAGTATTTCTCCTAGTCTTCGTTTGAGCTATTTGCTTTCCAGAATCAGGGTTGCCCGTGAAATATTAGTCGCGAAGTAACAAAACAGAAATGTCTCTGAGCTACTTATCTCTTACCTGGGCATGGGGGGAGGGAGAGAACATCAGTTCATGGCAGTGGAAAGAAAGCGCACTGGACACATCTTATTCCTTTTCACAGGTCCTCTCAAATCATCCTTTATCCTAATTATTGCTACACAAGTTGCACTCACAAAGTTGTACCCTTACCACTAAGCACCTGTGCGTCTTGCTTCCTTCTCAGGGCTTCCATCAGTTCACCACAGGACACCCCTGTGGGAACTCTCATGGCGGTCACGTATGCAAAGCCGGGAAGAGAGAGAGAGTTACACACAGGTGACTCCTGACCTACGGGGCACGAGAGCTAATGGATGAATGTTCCTCCTTTATGTTCCTTACTGTTCTGAGGCTCATTCTACATGTCAGAAGGTCCCAACAAGATCAAGCCCCAGTTGCCCACAGTGGGAGTGATTATACACCTTTCTCTTTTTTTAATGTTTTAATGTCTATTTATTTTTGAGAGAGAGAGGGAGACAGAGTATGAGCAGAGGAGGGACAGAGAGAGAGGGAGACACAGAATCGGAAGCAGGCTCCAGGCTCTGAGCTGTCAGCACAGAGCCCAATGCGAGGCTCGAACTCACCTGAGCTGAAGGCGGACACTTAACCGACTGACACGCTCTGGCGCCCCAATTGTACATCTTTCTAAAATCACATTCCCCTTCTCTGAAATTACTTTTTACTCCCTTTAGCCTCTTACTTCTGCTCCCTGGGGCTGCCTCACAAATTAACTACCTGGAGGCAAGCCCTGGTCTTTAGCTCTGTCATGGGGAAAACCCAGGCTAGGACAGGAAGCACCATGGCCCTCATGTTTTGTACTATGTGACATTCATTTTTAGCTCTTTTTTTTCCAGTAAGAAGTTTTCTTGCCAAAATGGGATTCAAATTCAACCTCAAATGTCCCAATATTCAGTGACCCTTCTGTGCTCATACAGAAGATGCAGCTGTCAAATAGTGTACAAATATAGACAAAGAGGACACTGCGTACTCAAAAGAACAAGATAAAAGCCCAGTATCACAGCTATTATCCAGCGGAGGGTGGGGGACACAGTTTAGAATAGCAAATCCCCAGAGAGAAATCAATTGATAAACTGTGGGCTGCAATATCACCTTCATCACTTTTATCAGTGCATTAAATCCGGAAGCACCTGTCCCGGTGCATTTTGGGTGGGATAAGTCATTGTGGCACATTGCCCGGGGATGTAGGTTGAGACACAATCCTTCCCTTAGCCACATGGGCCAGGGGACTGGTTGCAAATATTTCTTCTAAACCCGTTCTAGACAAATGTGTACAAGTATCCTTCAGAGCTATTCGCAGAAACCCCTTTCCATCCTTTGTTCTCCTCTAAAATCTAAAATTCGAGCACCCGCCTACCAATCACAACACAGAGTTCGTAACATGGGTCCATGCTACTGATCTATCTTTACCAGGGCGTTTTGGGGTGTAAGTAATAGAAGAACCAACTTACGTGGAATTCACGAGTAAGAAAGTGTTTTATCTCCTACAAACAAAAAACGCACACAAAACACAACAAAACAAAACTCAAGGACTTGGGTACCGTGGGTTCTAAGCTGCTCAGTGATGGTGACAAGGGCCCAGGGTCTTTCTGTCTCCAGGCTGTCATCTACTTCTTTACCCGATTTGCAAGGAAGCTGCCATTGTCCCCGCTCTCATTTTCATATTGCCGACGTTCATTTGCGGCAAGGATACCCTGGGACTTTTCTTAGGAGTATGGGTTCTTTATGTCAAAACTCTGGTTTCTCGGTAGCAAGAATTTGGTCATGTGACCCCGACGACACATATTGCTGGCAACAGAAATTAAGTCCTCATGGCTAACTCAGACGAAGAGTCCAAGCTGGCCTCAGTGTCGAGGAGTCAACCACAGTGTCGAGAACACAGATTTTACTTGATATATTAGAATCAAAAGCTCTTAGATCCAGAGTAAACAAAACCGGATAAAGAGCCCCCTTAACCAAATGAAGCTTGTTTGCTGCACACACAGCAACACAAAATTATTTTCACGCCACAGGAAAACCTGGTTCGGAAACATTTCTAGCACAATTCCCCCAGATCAAAGCCTTCGCTGCAAGACCCAGATCATTATCTGAACGCTGAGCATAATGAGGTCACTATAAACAACACTTCTTTTTGTTTCTATTGGCTTCCATGTCACAAAGTTACCCACTAGAGAAGTTCTTTGAAGTTCAAAAGAGGACAAATCAATAGCTGATGTAAGGAACCTGTCTCATACCTTTTTAAAATATATCCCCATATAATTTGTGTATCCATGCATCTGATCGGCAATTGTGAAACTTCTGTCCAGAAGTCCAGTCATGGGGTTGAGGTCAGGCCCAACATGAGTGAACACTTATTAATAGGCCAGTTGCAACTCATACGGTGAGGAAGCTCTCACATTTTTCTGGGGGCTTCTCTCCAGCTTGAATCTTCTGTCATTTTGACAATGGAATGTCATTTGCAAGGCAAGGATAAAAAAGACAAATCTACATCTTGACATCTTCTGACGTCTCTCTGGAGGTGATGAATCCCTGTTTTGGGTAAGGCTCAAAATAATTGAGCAAGTGAAAGTAAATGAGAGAACGGTTTTCACGGGAGCTTTAGTCTTCACAGTCTGTCAAAGCATCTTGTCAGGTTACAAAACAATGATTTAAATCCCAAACGCAACTCGTCTTGCACCCAGGTGAGGTAGTTACACATGCGTGCTCAAGACACATGCAAGTAACAGAAGTATTCTCTCAGGTCATGGAATACGCCATGTTGTATCCTCATAGTGGTAAACGACATGAAAGAAACAGACATGTTCACAAGTCCAAATCGCTATAGCACAGAAAATACAAAATCACTACATTTATATTATTATTTGAAACGAATTTGATTGACATTCTAGAAAAAAAAAAAAATTGACCTAGAGACTAGTCTGAGTTCCAACCATGCTGCAGATCAGCCAAGAAGACAGGGCATTTGTCTTCAGAGGTTTTAAATCTTTTTCATTTATAATCCGTGTTAATGATTGATTACGTGTCTGTGCTTATGGAATGACCTTTTTCCACGTCAACTCAAAACTAGCTATACCGAGAAGTGAAGTTCTGTCGATCTCTGCTGACTGGTATGATAATTAGTAAACAAAAATTTTATTTTTGACCGAACTCCCTAGAATATGTATGCTCTACTTGTATTTCCCCCTTGAAAACAAAAGTAAGTGTACCATTGATCCACACTGGTTGAAAAGAAACAGCTACCGTAAAGGCCGCCTGCCATTGGCTTCAATCTTTCACTTAAATTTTATTGACCACTTATTTCTAAACACTGGAGAAAGATAATAAACAAGATGGAAAAAGTTCACTGGGCCCAGGAGAACCTACACTCTGGTGGTTGAATTCACTCATAGGAGTTTTGTGAATGGAGATCCTGATCCAAGTGTCCGGGCTCACTGGGGGCGGTGGAGGACTCAGTTGGTTGACAACGAAAATTGTTCTCCTGCCTCCAGAATTAACACTGATCAACTCCCAAACTGATGTTTATAGTAAGAAGGTGCACTGGATTGTTACTTTGCAGTTCTTAGAAACTCTCTTTCCCATTGTCTCCCTCTTGGAAACATAGTCAGCTATGCATCCTCAAAACTTCGTTCAGTAATTTGTGGTATTCTACAAAGTACTAGTTAAGAACACGAAGTCTCAGTACTCAAAATGACACATTTACATAAATGTTGTCACCAATTAATTGCCCTATCTTCATTTAGTCAATGAAGAGAAGGTAAACATCTCTCAGAAGCCTAAAAGCAGCAAAGGCAGGTGGATGATAAGGAGCTGGGTTTCATAGAATCTCATCTCTGCTAATTGTCACTGAAAAATGTTTGTTTAACCAGGAATCTCAAATCATCCTCCTCATTTAAAGAGAACTACAAGGGGCACCTGGGTGACTCAGTCAGTGGAGTGTCTGACTCTTGGTTTTGGCTCAGGTCATGATCCCACGCCCCTGGATCTAGCCCCGTGTTGGGGTCTGCTTAAGATTCTCTCTCTCTCCCCTCAGCCCCTCTCCCCTGCTTCACTTACTCTCGCTAAAAAAAATAATAATAGTAATTAAAAATAACTTAGAAAATAAAATTTAAAGAAAACTAGAAATGTGTGCTCTTATTCTTTACATTGGCTAATAGTGACAAATCCAGGGGCAGCGCAATAAACTTTTGATACTTATTCAATGAGTATTTATTGAGCAGCTACTATGGATAGACATTTTTCCAGGTGCCTGGGATATGGTGATAGGCAAAATAAGACTCTGGAGAAGCTTACGTTCATTTAACACCCTCACAACCTCTTGAAATGGGTGCCATTATTAATCTCATTTCTTAGAAGATAGTATAATTGGATTTAAAGGTTAATTAATTTGCCTGATGTCATACAGCCATTAAGTTCAAAGACAGGCTGTGAATCCAGGTCCCTATGAGTCTAAAGCCTGAATCTCTAATTACTTTAAATATAAAACCCAATGCATAATACATTCTAGTTGACCACAGACTGTCACAATGTCCTTAATCTTAAAGATTATCAAATATAAAGACTAAAAAATATGGAGTTGAATATGTTAAAAAGAATTAGCTTCAGCAAACCAGATACTTCTTTCTTGAATCCCCATTTCAAAAGCTTACAGACACAGTAACAAACATTACAGGCACTATGAAATAAACAGTAAGTGGAGAGGGCTAGGGAGTCAGGAAAACTTCATGTCTGCTTTTTTCTTGCTGCTTACTACACGGGTGATGTTGAGCAATTACCTAATGCCTCCAAGTTGTGGTTTACTGTAAAACGGTGTAGACAATACTACCTACCAAAGCAAGCGGTTATGCCCCTCAGGAAATGAGGCTGTATGTCCACAGCTTAGCACAAGGCCTGACCCAGAGTTCACACTCCAAAGAACTTTGACCTGACTCTTTGTACTCCTAGGTTTGCAAGTAACACATAAGGCAGAAGAACTGCCCATGTTACAGATAAAGGTACCCGGTGCATTTAGCGAGGTTAAGCCGTGGTTTTTCATAGCTCTTGTTTTTTTTCACAGCCTTAGAAGTTTCACAGGCACATACCCTTGAGAGAAGAGATTTGAGGTCTTCATCTTAAAGACACCTAATTACTTGCCTCATGCTTAATTTATAGGCACAGAAGAGCATGCATTTGCATTACAGGATAGGTACCAAAATTTGTAGAAAATGACCTGAAACTAAAAACACTTTTAACAGGAAACTAGTTACACTTCTGATAAATAATGCATTGTAGAAAATTTCAAGTGATAATTTCTTGCTTTTAAACTTAAAAAATAAACCTGATGGTCAGCTTTTTAGCTTTAAAAGGGTGATTCTTTGTATATATGGTTTATGTATATATGCATATGTGACTATGTATGTGTATGTGTGTGTGTGTGTGTGTGTGTGTGTGTGTGTATACATAAAATCTTCAGATGTGTCTAGTAATCTCAGAGTGTGGACAGTTTAAGTATATACCAATTGGAGAGCCATAACAAACAAAATTGATGTGTTTGAATTCATAGAAAATCGAAGTCACATGTGGAAAAAAAGGCAACAAACTTTAAAACATACTACAAACCAAAAGAATACTACCACATGTGATATACAAAATTATTTCTATTCTATATGGGTAGGTTTCAAATCAGCAAAGAAAAAGTTATTTCTATCCTATATAGGTAGGTCTCAAATCAGTAAGGAAAAATGACAATGGGCATTGGATGTAAAAGACATTTCCTATGAGAAAAAACCAAACCACAAATGGCACTGATGTATTTGAAAAATGTTCACATTTACTCACAACTGAAAAACTGCAAACCGAAACCAAAGGTTATTTTTTTTTTACTACTGTGATCAGCATCCATCAAAAAGCAAATTAATACCCAGCATTGGCAAAGTGTGGGGAAAGAGGCATTCACTGTTCTTAGGAATATAAATTTCTGTATCTGCTCTGGAGAGAAACTCAACAAAATATTAAGCAAATATATACCACAATACTAAAAGCAAGTATCTTTTTAATTAGTATTTCTACTTCTGGATTTTATTTTATAGACATGCAAACTATAAACACAAAATATTTCCATGAAAACTTTTATCATTGTTTATGGAAGCCAAAGACTAGAATCTGCATAGACAGCCATCAAGATTAGACAGGCAAAGCAGATTATAAGAGAGCCAGACAATAGTTTAAGAGGTAGATCTATTTATATAGGCTATGATGGAATTATCTCCAAAATATATTAAGAGGAAAAAAAGCCAGCAAGACAGAGAAACTCCTTTACCACAGTAAGCTCCCATGGGGGTAAAAAAAGAAGATATATCTGACAGCCAAAGAGAAAAGAGATTTATTTTTCAAGTTTGTGTATTCATTGCATTTTTATTTTTAAGTTGTGAAAATGTATATAATTGGGTACTGCTCAAAGAATGTTAAATCTAAATAGAACAAAAATGATTGAAGAGAAAGTAAGGTTCACAGATACCTCTTTACTATGCGTTCTAGAGAAAGTTCTAAAAAAGATGAACATGAATAATAATCACATAATAAATAAAAATTTACCAAACCAAAGATCCCAATCTTCACAATGAAAAAACCAAGATGGATGACAAAAATTACACCACTTAGAATTTGGCATTTCAGAAAACATATGTTAAAAGAATAGGCTCAAAATATTTCAGAGAAAGAGCAGTAAAAATGGTTATTCACCAAGAACTAAAACTGAGTTTAGTATGGATACTCTTATCTGCCTTTCTAGTTTCTAAGTATTAAGAATTGAACCCCTCAAAGCTATAGGCAGAAAGCTAATTATTGACTTGCGATTCTATACCCAGCCAAAATATCATTAAGTCTGAGGGCCAAGTAGGGAAGTAAGGAATTTGTCAGACATGAACAGACTCAGCAATATATTTCCTATATATTCTTTCTTTAAGATTCACTCAATGATGGGGGCACCTGGGTGGCTCAGTTAGTTAAGGGTCCGACTTTGGCTCAGATCATGATCTCATGGTACCTGGGTTCAAGCCCTACCTTCGGCTCTGTGCTGACCCAGGGGAGCCTTCTTGGGAGTCTCTCTCTCTCCTTCTCTCTCTGCCCCTCCTCCACTTGTACTTTCTCTCTCTTTCAAAAATATATAAATATGTCTTTAAAAAAATTCATTCAATGATGTACTTTTGGAGAAAACAATGAAAATAACACACGCAATTCAAAGAAGAATAGTAGCAACACTGGAAACCAAAGAAAATAGTCATGAATAATGGCTATCCAACCACCAAAAAAGAAATCTCCCCAAATTTGGACATAAGTCACAGATTTCCAATCAACTGGAAATTATTGATTGTCAATCAGTACAAATGATTACATTGAGCAGATGCTATAAGACGTTGAAATATTTGGGTGATAGTAGAGTAATAGTTTATTCTGTTCCTCTGAACTAATATTTGACTCCTAAGATTATTCTTGTATTATGTTCTGTCTTTGAAACTACTACCTCCTATTCTTAATATTGTATTTCATCATTTTAAAACACATTGTAATGTATCATATTCAATACTGCCCATGGAGTGTTTATTCAATTTAGTAAGCACTTAGCTTGTTACACATATAAGATTACAAGAATGAAAGGGAAATTTCATTTTTTATAAGTGACTTCATGCAGAGCTGTCAAAAACAAACAAACAAACAAACAAACAAGCACCTAATAGTAAAATCTCCAAGAGGCGGTATAAATAGCAACAGAAACAAGGAGTTGTGCTTTCAATAGCATGTGTCTTGAAAAACCTCATTAATTCCAGAAAACATTCCCCAAGTCTTTATTAATTGGAAAGTGCTTGAAAGCAAGGTGTTTGAAGAAACATGCCACAGTATACTGTGTGAATTCAATTTGAATTAAGAGAAAAAAAAAGTTGTCTTTGCAGAGACTTAAAAAGGTGTAATCACTGGCATGCTGCTGCAGTCAACCCAACTGACACAGAAGCAGATAAAACATCACGTTGTCATCTGCTTCAGGCTTCAACTCCACTGATGTTTAAAGAAAGAAAATGTTCAATGTGTAGAACTATCTGATGATATCACACCGCCGCACAGAAGTTCTGATAGAAAGAAAACAGTATTAAATTCCTTTCTCCGGACTTACCGTTTGATTCTCGCATCCCTCTTTCTTCCCATCTCCAAAGACCTACCCATTTTATTACATTTAAGTTAAAGGCAAATTTAGACTAAAATGGATTCCCATTACCCATGTAAGATCTACGGTTACATACATTAGTTGAGAATAATAATTGAACCTTCTATGAACTTGTGAGCAGCGACATAAATTAATACAGACATAAACACTTCTTGCCCAGAAAAAAAAAATCCAGATTATTCTTTAGCTACTGATGAGCAGGAACATTTGCTCCACCAGGGGAAAGTTCATGAAATCGTGTTAAGACACTAAGCTATGAGCTGAGGAATCTGCTTAGATGCTCTATAGCGCTACCTCTGTCCTGTGGGTAAAAAACTCAACCTATAGATGTTGGACTTAGTGTAGCCAGCTCACAACTTGCCTCCTTTCTTACTCCAGCCCTCAGGAGGGAGACTATTGCTTACTGATTAACCAAGGCAGCAAATATTTATTGGGATGAGTTAAAGAATGGGATTTACCAGGAGCAAAAGGAAGTATATTAGGGCAGATACCTCTTCTCTCTCTCTCTCTCTCTCTCTCTCTCTCTCTCTCTCTCTCTTTAAAGTTTATTTATTTATTCTGGGGCACCTGGGTGGCTCGGTCGATTGAACGTCTGACTTCAGCTCAGATCATGATCTCACGACTCATGGGTTCAAGCCCCATGTCAGGCTCTGTGCTGACAATGCTTAGCCTGGAGCCTGGTTTGGATTCTGTGTCTCCCGCTCTCTCTCTCAAAAAAATAAATAAATGTTAAACAAAATTGAAGTTTATTTATTTTGAGAGAGACAGAAAACACAAGCAGGGGAGGGGCGGGGGTGGGGATAGGGACAGAGGATCTGAATAAGGCTTTGTGCTGAAAGCAGAGCGCCTGATGTGGGGCTTGAACTAACTAACCGTGAGATCATGACCTGAGCCAAAGTCAGACACTTAAAGGACGGAGTCACCAAGGTGGCCCTATCTCTCTTTGTATGCATTTTCTTTCATGAGTCTGGAGAGGCAAGATAGGGCAGCCCTTGGAATTGAAGATCAGTGTGTTAGGGGCCTGGGGTCGTCCCTATTACGTTTCTCTGGCCTCTATCAATTTTTCCCCTGATGGACAAGACAAGCTACATCTCAGGCCTTTTTGTCAAACTGAGGGGACCAGGCTATTTATAGGTGATCTGATTTATAGGTGATCTGATCTAACGCTTTCCTCGACAGACTCAAACTTACTTATTTTCGCCTCACGTAGTCTAGACTGGACATCCTTCGCCACCAAAGCCTTGAGGCCTAAGACAGGAAAGTAAAAAGGGTGCTCCAACTAATATGGCTGTAAATCTAAGCAAATTTGTTTTGTAGATATTCCCACCTGCTACCAAAGAGAGTGCAGTGAGATTTGAGGCCAAAATGCTTGCTAGTAGTTAAGTGTTCCTCTGTCCGACCTTGTCCCCTATGAACACACATTCTTTAAGAAATCGAGAGGGCAGAAAAGAAAAGAGCTCGTTACAGATGGAGTGGTCCTCATTCACAGCTTGTTAGCTCTGCTTCTGTAATTAAATACGCATTGCAACAGCTTTGGAACTCAGAGCAGAGTGAGTTTTTTTCTTTTGTTTTTTCTTCCGGATCACATATCCCATATTAGAATTTTAGGTAATATACCCATCTAAAAACTGGGTCTCTCTCCTTATCACATGTTCCTAGAACCAAGATCACTTTGAAAACAAAGTTATTTTCATATAGGTACAGTACAACAAGGTCCGTAAGGTGACACTCAAAAGCCAGAGAAATTAACATGTGGGTGGACATAAAAAGAGAACTTTGTGGAATTGATGTGAAACATACAAACAAAATGACTTTTGTAGGATACCCCATGGGAGAGAATGGAGTCTGCTGCAAAAGCAAACATTGGAGAGCTTTTCGCTAACATCTATTGAGGTGGACACATATACACCATTTGGTACATTAGAGAGCCTCATTCTGAACCCCTGGCCACATAAAAGCAAAGAAATGCAATGCCAATTAATATGGACAGATAACACTGATTCATTCGTGGGAAAAATCACCTACAAAAATGAATTTTGAGGAGTTTGAAGTCTTACTCAAAAGCTTATTTTGGGGTCACCTGGCTGACTCAAGTGGGTAGAGTGTGTGACTCTTGATCTCAAGGTTGTGAGTTCAAGCCCCACACTGGGTGTGGAGCCTACTTAAAAATAAAATCTTTAGTAAAAAGCATATTTTCTCTCAGAGAATGAGGTTTAAATCATGTCATTATCGTTCAAAAATCCACAATCTTTCTCGTCATATTATATTTAGATAGAAATAGCCCTTTTTTAGCCAGTCATATTCTTACAAAGATCTCTAAATAGTTTATAAATAGCATCCCAATTCCCTTGGGTATTAATTTATTCCTAATATTAAATATACATCCATGGCTTTGGGAATTACACTGCAATTTCATAAAATGTCTTCCTATAAGAGTTACCCCTGGGAGTTAAGGCCTCAAAATCCCTTTCATGATTGGTCCCCTGATAAGCTCCACCTTGTCACAAAATTCTGCTGTCACAAGGAGATGTAAGGATTCCCTACTGATACAGCACTGTCCTCCCACAGACCCAGCACCAGAATGCAAGAAATAGCACTGGTCCGTTTCAGGTAATCTTTAGTGATTGATTCCCTTCGTGTTTGTTTGTTTTTTAATGTTTGTTTATATTTGAGAGAGAGAGACAAACAAACAGACAGTGTGTGAGCAGGAGAGGGGCAGAAAAAGAACAACTTTGAAGCAGGCTCCATGCTCTGAACTATCAGCACAGGGCCTGATGTGGGGCTCAAACTCATGAACCGTGAGCTCATGACCTGAGCCCAAGCTGGATGCTTAACCAACTGAGCTACCCAGGCACCCTGATTCCCTTCAAGTTTAACCAGGGAGAAAGGACAGGGTCACTACGCTTCAGAACCTGGATGGGCTGAGTGATAAAAATCATCTTCGTTTTTTGCTTATTCTCGGCTTTCATGCATCACATCGGATGAGATTCACATTGGCGTCGGGAGCCAAATTACCTCTATTAATATCTCATTACTAACTGAATGAATGTGAATTATGTCTGATATACACTAATATTTGAAATGCACTAGATTATATCTTTTATTTTCCTATTGGTTGTTTTTTTTTTTTAATTCTTTTTTTTCCTGATTGTGTAATTTGACAGAGCTCTTTGTGGGTGAGGTATTAGTGCACCATGAAAAATATATATTATGGATAAGAACTGTCATTCTTCCCCTCCCCCCCATTCCCATTTATAACTGCTCACGAGATACCCAACTTCACCTTATAAACTGTGCTATGTCTCTGTGCTTAAAGACACAGGCAGACACAACGCAAAGTTTTAAATCCTGTCCAGCTTCATTTAAGACAAAGCTTCCCACTAACATTAAGGAAATAAAAAATTATTACTGTTTATCACCATTATTTAGTTATAAAAAGAAAGAGCAGTACGATTCTGTAGAAAGGAAAAAACAATTTCCAAGGGATTTAAGTCACTGATGTTCGATAGTGCCTTTCCTGGCTTGAAAATCATGTAAAGAGGGGTGCATGGGTGATTCAGTCCGTTGAGCGTCCAACTCTTGATTTCGGCTCAGGTCACGATCTCAAGGTACATGGGATCAAACCCCCCGCGTTCGGCTCTATGCTGACAGTGTGGAGGCTGCTCACAATTCTCTCCCTCTGCCCCTTTCCCCTGCCCCCTCGTGCTCTTTTTCTCTCTCAGAAAAAGAAAAAAAAAAAACAGTATAGAAAAATTTCTACTTAGAAGAGAGGTCAACCCTATGATTTCACATGTACATGGAATCTCAAAAAATAAATAACCAAATAAAAAAGCGGGGGAAGAAAACCCATAAATACAGAGTACACATTGGTGGTTGCCAAAGGGAAACAGTGAGAGCATGGGCAAGATAGGTAAAGGCAATGAAAAGGGGGTAAACTTCCAGTTATAAAGTAAGCAAGTCACGGGAATATAAAGTTCAGCAATGGGAAATGCAGTCGATGATATTGTAAGAGCATTGTACGGCGACAGCTGGTAGCTACACTTTGGGGAGCACAGCACGATGTACAGAACTTTTGAACGGATACACTGGACACCGGACAGTGATGTAACGTTGTGTGTCAACTAAGCTTCAATAAGAAATAAATAAGTGCACCTTCAGGGAGAAACCAGTAAATGCATGTTCATAGAGGGAGGTTTCAACTGTTGACAGACCAAATTAAAAGAAAAAAAAATATCCAACTACAGAAGAAGGAGGAAGAACAGGAGGAGAAGAGATCACATAAGGTTGAAAAAATTAACTGCCAGTGGTCTAGCTTAAATGCTCTCGTTAAAAATCTCCTTCGTGTCCATTTCTAAATACATTCACATCACTGATTAAAATGCAGTACCTGCCTGTTTACACAAAAGTCTGAAACCAAGTGTTCATGGAGCTTAATTCACATTAGCTCAAAGCTGGAATCAAGGCGCACCCGGGTGGCTCAGTCGGTGAGGCGCCCAACTTCAGCTCAGGTCATGATCTCAGGATTTGTGGGATCGAACCCCGCATTAGGCTCTGCACTGACAGTGCAGAGCCTGCTTGGGATTCTCTCTCTCTCCCTCTCTGCCCCTCCCCAACTCACGCTTTCTCTGCTGCCCAAAAATGCATAAATAAACTGAAAAAAATAAAACCAGGATGGCAGAGGCCAGGATTAGGAAAGAGGGTAAAGCTTAAGGGGGCAGAAAGCAACTGTTTGTGGTGATGGCATTGCTTCAGGACTTAGCTGTAATGATCACACAATTCTGAACATGCATCAAAACTCATCAAGCTGTACATTGACACTGGTCCAGTGTGTTGTGTTAAACTATATTTCAGTAGAGCTGCTTTCGAACGTTCAGTCAATATCTATCGAGGTGAAAAAAAACTAAATCAATTAGATAGCGCTGAAAAGGAGGTTTAAAAAATGGGTAATAAATATGGGCACACTAGCTCCTAAAGGAGCTTGGGCCAAAAGTCACGAGAACAAGGTAAAATGTCAGTTCCACCACAGCCAGGGTGTGCAACGAGGGATGAAGGACAACATCTAATCTTTAGAATTTCTGTAAAACTTCAAGCAGTTAAATCTGTAGGGAAGAACACTGGTACATAGCAAGCACTCAAAAAACAGTAACTATTTTATAATCACCAAGGGCAAGTATTTAAGTCAGTGTTGACAGTGTTAACATGCCTTCTTAATTAGTTTTCCTAATATTTGAGGTTAGTCCCAACCTCTGCTTCTGAGCCAAGGATCCCAGTTTATCCAAATGACTCCTTTCAAAGTTTCTGCCATATTTATTGCTTGCTTTCCACGTGCCAGGCACTGTGCAGAGTGCCAGAGATAAAGTATGAAACGCACCCCATGTGGTCTCCTACCCTCATGGGAAGCAGACATGAAACAAACACGTAATGAAATATTTAAGTTCCAGTCATGAAAGGTGCCACCAATTAGAAGAATATGGCATTGTACTACATAATACTGACGGACCAAATTTAGACCAGGGCTATGTGGAAGTTTTCCTGTAGAATACCTGAGGTCACACCTAAATCATCAAGAGTTGAGAAAAAGCATTCTATGCATTTTATGTAGAGACAACAGCAAACACCCTGCAGTATTTAAAAAAAGAAAAAAAAAAAGGCTGAAGTGGGGCGTCTGGGCAGCTCAGTTGGTTAAGCAACTGATTCTTTTTTTTTTTTTTTAACGTTTATTTTTGAGACAGAGAGAGACAGAGCATGAATGGGGGAGGGGCAGAGAGAGAGGGAGACACAGAATCCGAAGCAGGCTCCAGGCTCTGAGCCATCAGCCCAGAGCCCGACGCAGGACTCGAACTCATGGACCGCGAGATCGTGACCCAGGCTGAAGTCAGACACTTAACCACTGAGCCACCCAGGTGCCCCAATTAAGCAGCTGATTCTTGATGTTGGTTCCAGTCATGATTGCGGGGGTCATTAGATCAGGCCCCACATCAGGCTCTTCGCTGACTGCACAGAGCCTGCTTGGGATTCTCTCTTTCTGCTTGCACTCCCCCCCCCGCCTCTCTCGCTCCTTCCCCCGAAAAAAATAAACTTAACAACAACAACAACAAAAAAAAAAAAAAAAAAAAAAGATTGAAGAAGCTGAGGAACTAGAAAACAAAAGGAAACAATGAGGGTGTCTCACGGGTCATGAGAAAAGAGAAGAGAACAGCAGAAGGAGATAAGCTTAAAGGGGGTGGATATTCGCAGATGGCAGACAGGCTGGTGGGCCATTAATATCATCCTGAAAGTAGAGTTCTGCTTCAGAAAATAGTAGCTAGTATCTATCAAGGCGGTTTCTGTGTAGCCAACAATATTCCAAATGCTTCACTAGAGTTATTTCACTTAATCCTTACAACAGCGCTATGTGGGTAGGTATTTATTATCCTGCCTGTGTTTTAACACAGTCAACTGAGTTTCAGTAATTTGCTGAAGGACTGCAGGTGAGACCAAAACGGCAAAGAGAGGAATGTCGAGCTTCAGGACCCACCCACTTCACCACTGTGCTATGTGGCTTTTCGTTATGTTATACTGTTTCTCAGTTTAGGGCTAAAGCATGTTGTCACAGGATCTATGTTATGAATTGAGACGTTCACCCCATCTGCTGTGGGAAGAGTGCATTCTAGATGAGTAAGGTTGAATGCAGGGAGAACAGTTAGAGAGAATAGTTGCAGAGCCAAGATCAGCTTCATCGGCATGTGAATTGAGCCAGTGCCCCAGACCCCACACTTACAACTATGCCACTTTTGGTTTGACTCTGTCCTAAAGGTCTCGAAAATCTAAATCTATGAAACAAGGAGCCCTGCATTTTCATTTTGCACCTAACCTCGTAAATGACATAGCTGGCCCCAGCAGTATTCTATTCTAAGAGATTTGAACGGCTTGGGTTTTTAGATTAATTTACTCACATTTGATGACGAGGACGCTGTGTTGCCCTGAGCAATATCCTTCCTTGGGGGCTGAAGAGAATTGCCATTTATTAAGCACTGAGCCAGGCAGGATCCTAGGGCTTTACATAAATGATTCAATTAATCTGCACCACCACTTTATGCAGCAGATTCTATTATCAGCATTTTGTGAAATGACAAAACTATGACTCAGAGAGGTTAGAAAGTAATGCTTGTAGATGAAACAGCTAAAGCTATCATTTCAAATCCATTCTACTTAAACCAGATCTTTTCTCTAAGCTCCTAGTTTGTATTGCCCACCCTACAATTCTACTGCCCTGCTCTGCCTAGCAGTTGGAGCGCTTTCCTACTGCCGGCAGCTCCAGCACCAAATGTTTATTCCCAACAGTTAGTGGAGACTGCCCTCCCAGAAAAAAAGCCAGGGCCGTGCCTGTCCCCTACGAGTAGGACCAGGACTGACCATTTCCCAAGCCCCAATCACCCGGAAATCAACACACGTCTTTTCTTCACGTTTCTTGTTTAGATATTGACAAAGTTCCATGAAAAGTCCCCATGCATTTGCCAAGTTTTTTTTTTTTTTTTTTTGCAAACCTTCAAATATGTGAGCTCACTGCACCCAGTGGGTGATGCTATGGTGACGCTGTTGACAACCACACAGCCTTTTTGTTTGTTCATCTTATCTGCTCCCTTAAAAACTCTGTGGATGTTGGAACCCTGCTTCATGCAGTCACACACTGTCTCATCTCCCGGGATCAGAGAGTTTACCCAGAGCCAGGATAATGCTTAATTTCTACTCCAATTCTCCTGAATATCAGATAAAAGTTCACGTGGTTTAGTTGTACTATCCCTGTGGCAAGCACAGCGGGACAGCAGGGACAGGGGCACAAAAAAAAAAAAAAAAAAAAAAAAAATAGCCTTGATGGGAATGCTGAAGGTTTTCCTTCGTAATGCAAATGTCTCTGCCAAACCTAAAAGTAAAATGGGATCTATTCACTGGGCAACTTTTGGAATGCAGTCACCTACTAAAAAGAAGCCAAAATAAAATTGTTACGATAATATTTCTAAAAGCCAATTTTAATTACAAGAAAGTAACTAATTAATCAATGTGGTTTGCTGACCATTTCTGGTTAACCATACAGAATCGAAATCAGTGTCGTAGCTCTAATTACATGGAAGAATATTCGATATGTGTTCCAATTACTAATGAGAATTTGTTTTTCACAATCTCCATTTCCATTCTGTTACATGCCTCAAAGGAGAAAACACATTTCTATTACATAATTTTGAATACTGGGGAAGTAGAAGACAGAAACCAAAAACCAAAAAAAGAAAACAAAGTTCTATCTTTTGCCGAGAGTAAATTAAAGATGCATCATTTCCCTGTTTACTGGACATTTATTGCTGAGGCCAGATACCCACTTACACGTACAACTTTCTGCCCTTTTCAAGGGCGGAAGTCTCATTGTAACATAGTCGCTTCGTTCATTCAGGGCAGAATGCTAGTGGCTGTTAAGGGCACAGTACCTAACAGCATTCAAAGTGAGCACTCACCTTTCTGCACAGCTCAGAATGGAATTCAACTTGACACTTTTCATTTCCATGAAGTTGACAGCTTAAGCCTGTTGTAAAGTTTTCTGGAACTTCATGTTCCATCAGAGACACCAATGCCAGCTGGATAACATTAAGTGGGATGCTTTACCAAAAATAGGGTTTTCTTCGTAGTTTATGGTATATTCAGCAATTAACACTGAGGAGAAACTTTTCCTTTGACTAATATCCTTTATTAGTCCCCAGTTGTACTTTTTTTTCCCAGACTACTGTAATCATTCCCTGGGTGAAAGGAATGAGTCATAAAGATACCCACATTCATCGTCACAAGCCCGAAGTGATGTTAGGATAGCTGACTATTCAACAGAATAGAAAAAAAAAATTAAACTGATTTTCTGGAAAGGTAAATAAATTCTGATGGGGTTTGGAACCTGTACTTGGTAAAACAGGCAATTTATCAGAAAATACCAGAGCTGCTAATCCATATTAGCTGCTCCATAAATGACGGATCATCTAAAGGTGTTAACCTTCAGTCTTTGATCCAGAGTCAATAGTCTTTTGATGGATCAGTTACAAAGCCCTAGCTAAACATCTATGCACAGCTTCTTGACTTGTGTCTCTCTTTTTCCCTTTGCTTGTTTGTTTTGTTTCTTAAATTCCACATAAGTGAGATCATATGGTGTTTATCCTTCTCTGACTTATTTCACTTAGCATTACACTCTCCAGCTGCATCCACATTGTTGCAAATGGCAAGATTTCACTTGCTATGGCTGAGTAATATTCCATAGTGTATGTAGCTACTTACATATACACTGCCTCTTCTTTATCCAATCATCAACTAATGGACACTTGGGCTGCTTCCAGATCTTGGTTATTATAAATAATGTTGCCATAAACACAGGGGTGTTTCCTTTGAGTAAGTATTCATGTATCTCTTTGAGTAAGTGTTCTTGTGTTCTTTGGGTGAATACCCAGCAGTGCGATTGCTAGATGGTGGGTAGTTCTGTTGTTTTTTTGTTTTGTTTTGTTTTAACTCTTTGAGGAACCTCCATATTGTTTTCTACAGACTCTTCATTGTAGAGAACAAACTGAGGGTTACCAGAGGGGAGGTGGGTGGGGGATGGGTAAAATAGGTGATGGGGAGGGAGGGCACTTTTTGTGGTGAGCACCAGGTGATGCATGGAATTGTGGAATCACTATATCGTACACCTAAAACTAATATTACACTGTACGTTAACTAACTGGAATGACAATAAAAACTTTAAAATAATTGTTAAATAAAAATCTTTGTACAGCTTATAACCATATAATTTATCATCTAAACAGAGGTACTTTTAAAAATAAAAGGAGGGACACCTGGGTGGCTTAGTCAGTTAAGCATCTGACTCTTGATCTCAGCTCAGGTCATGATCTCAAGGTTCATGAGTTCAAGCTCCATATTGGGATCTGTGCTGACAGCATAGAGTCTGCTTGAGATTCTCTCTCTCCCTGTCTCTCTGCCCTTCCCTGCTCATGCTCTTTTTTTCTCAAAATAAATAAACTTTAAAAAAAAACACTTTCGGGGCACCTGGGTGGCTCAGTTGGTTAAGCGTCCGACTTTGGCTCAGGTCATGATCTTACGGTTTGTGGGTTCAAGCCTTTCATTGGGCTCTGTGCTGACAGCTCAGAGCCTGGAGTCTGCTTTGGATTCTGTGTCTCCCTCTCTCTGCTCCTCCCCCACTCATGATCTGTCTCTCTGTCTCAAAAATAAAATAAACCATAAAAAAATTTTAAAAAAGACGCAAGTTAAAGGAGGGGTTAATAAATATGCCAAGACATCAGGAATAAAACATGATCATCATAGATAAACCAGGAATATACACTTGGACTACAGATGAATTTGCCCTCAGCACACATCCAATTTAAGGCAGACCACTCAAGAACAAATAAACACAGTAGGTATGTGAACAGGATACTGGAAAATTTAAATCCAATCAATATAAAACTGCATATAAACAACACAGAGATTTTGCTGTTAGAAGCAGAACTGAGAGCTAGGGCAGAAAAAGGTGCTATTAGGCATGCCATCTTTGCTAAAATGAAGAAGATCTAGAAAACGACGGGGGCGGGGGGGTGGGGGGAGAGAAAACGATCTAGGAACCATAACCTAGGAGAAACAGCTGAAAAGCCTGAGGAGGTTGAGCCAGGAAAGAGAGTAGATAGCAGTGGGTCATGAAAACTATTTGGAAATTCTTTGTGGATGGTCATGAACAAGAGAGTTACACCTATTTCTTGTGCTTCCAGAGGTCAAAGCTAGGATTAAGGCTTGAAAAAAAAAAAAAAAAGGAAATGGATCTTTAGCTTAATAATATATGTGTGTGTGTGTATCTATATATATATATATATATATGTAAAGAAGTGTGTGTGTGTCTATATATATATATATATATATGTATGTACATGTATATATATGTATATATATATACATATATATATATACATACATATATATATATATATATATCCGTCCATCCCTTTGGACAAGGGAGAGTGCTCAATGACAGAAAAGCCTGTCACATTAAGTTAGTGAGTTCCCTGGCACTAGCAGTACACAAGTAGAATGTGGACAGTCACTTATCATGTTTCCAGAACAGGTAATATACACAAGGCACTATGATAAACAGCTAAGGAGCAACATCCTACCTAAAATTCGCAATAATCTTACATGGTGGTCACTCTTATAATCATCTCTGTCTTATAAATGAGGAAACCAAAACATGTCCAAAGACATAAATCTGGTATATACGACATGGAGTTGAACTACATTGATTTCCAAATTTTCCTCTGTAGTCAAGGTAATTTTCAAAGCCTGGCTTAAGTTGTCTTCCACAATAGCCAAGTATTCCAGATATGGACAAGTCCAGAGACGGCATGAAAACAGACATGCTGCTTGATTTTTCTCTAATTATCTCGACTCTAACCCTCTCTGGGAGCTGACTTCCCTCCAAGATACTGTAGTAATTCCAGTCATCATACCCAGTAATAAGAGCATACGAAAGCAGAGAAGAGATCTTGAGTGTTTCTTCCTGAAGGGTGGAAAATATTTCCAGAAGCCTGTAGATTTCCCTTCGTACCTCATTGGCCACAACTCTCATGTGATGTCTCCAGCCAATCACTGGCAAGGGGAATGAAACCATCATTTTCAAATTCTATCAATTAGGACTTATCCTTGATTCAAATAGGGAAAACATGAGCACAACAAAACAAAAACAAAAACAAACCCAAAAAACACCTTTCTGTTAATAAGGAGAAAAGAGTCCAATGGATATTAGTTGGATATTTAAGAGACTACGATCTTTCTACTCAAATTGGGTTTCAGAGAACATCATTATCTATAGCACCTGGAAACATGGTTAGAAATGCAGAAATCCAGGCTCCACCCCATCCCACCAAATAAATATCTGTGCTTATGTGCTTAGTAATGTGATGTTTAGAGTTTGAAAAGGTCTTCCCTTCAGTGCCTGCCATAGGCGGCCCTGGATGGTGCGATTTTATCACAACATCATACCAAGTAGTAAAATTACAGTGATTAAACACAGACTGAACTTGGGTCCTGGAGGTGAATTCTGAAGGAAAAAGCATCCAGCCCTGAACTCAGACCAATCACGTGGATCCTGAATTTCTGGTCTCTTCGTGTGGCTACAGGAAGGCTACCATCATACGAGTTACCAAGGGGATTCATGAAGACTGTGTATATGGGTGTATGTCTGTACATATGGTTTCATACTTCGGTTGGTATGCAACACCAGAGTGCTCTTTTTGAAGAGTCACACAATCACAAATAGATATGGCAAAGCCACAGCCTTTAACGACTAGAGATGGAGCAAAAGCTTTAGAAATAATTGGGCTTTGAGGGGAAGGAGGGAGAAAGTGGTGATTTCTGTATTTGTATGTGCGGTTGACTCATTGGAATATTACCACAATTTTGAGACAGCTGATATGCCAAAGATAACATGGCTCCGCAGAGCCTTTTATGAGATGACACAGTAATGAAATGGTGGCATCACGGCCAAAGGTTATTATCTAAGCAGCCGCTTCTTTACGAAGGCTGCACGGTCTGTGGCCAAAGGGTTATCATGAAAGGAAAAGGAATATTTTTTTTTACTTGTGATAGTATTGGTTCGTTTCATCTAGAAATTAGTTTTTCACCTTGTGTGCCTTTACTGTGCAGGTCTTTTGGAACCTTTGCCTAGAAATGTGTGAAGGAGCTCGACCAGGTGGCTGAAGTCTGAATACAGAGAGCTAAGCTCTACTTAGGGTTTACTTTTCATCCTGAATATTAGATCTAGATATCCTTCCTTTGGGCGACATAGCACTAGAGGCAACTGTGATTTAATAAATATACTGCATCCTCAAAGATACCACCCCATCATTTCAAAAATCTTTCCTCTGAGCCCTTCAGCTGTATCTTCAGGGGGCCCCTCCAGCATTCTATGTGGCTGGTTGCCTCTTAAAAGCTAATGGCCCACTTTCAACCTCCATCAATGTTAAGTAGGTCCTCTAGACAGAGGCTAGAGTCTATGAATCCATGCCTGTATGGATGAGGCATCACAAGCTATCAGACAGTGATGGTGGCCGAGGTTTTGCAGGCAGAAAAACAATTCCAGAGTTGAAACAATTATCTTTCTCTGTAAGGATGAGCAGCTGGCCCTTCTAGAATCCCCCAATGGGGTCAATTCTACTAAGTGTCCAGTTGGTCTACCCAAAAACTGGTGCCATCTTGGAGGTTCAGTGTTTGTTTTGTTTTGCATTATTGACAAACTGACATTCCAAGAAAGTAGGAACAGGAACAGCCTTTCTAAGGAAGAGAAAATGCTGTGTGGCCTTTACATAGCTTCTGTCTGTGCCACTACAGCCAAGATATTCGTGTTCCCATCATGCCAATTATGGGGTAGGCAATGGCAAATTCCAGATGATGTCAACTGGTTGAGTTATTCAATGTGCCTGCCAATAAAGTGAGATACGAAATTCTTCACATTCTGTGCCCCATCTATATGTCCATCCACATTCCATGCCTGCTTATCACTAATCTTGCGGTTCTTTATCTTCTAGGTTAGAAAGCCAAGAATACTAAATATTCTCACCTTCAGCCACCTCTCCTTTTACACAAAGTGTATAACCTGGTGCACTGCTCACAGCATTACTGCTTGGAGTATTTCTTGTCCCTCCATGGTCTTTCAAGATCACTCCTACATGTGGCTGTAATGTAGATAATGTCCATCTTTGGCTTGTGCAGAGGAACTCAGCTCAACAACCTATAAACGAATGTTAGACATTTCTAACATTGATCATACAGCATTTCCCACATGGCTGTAGTTGAAAGCAAGGTGAGGAGCACTCTTAGTAGGTGGCATGCAGGTCTGGCCATGACCTCTGATCTTGCGGGGGCTTAGCCTTCAATGTAAAATCTCCATCTTACAATGGACTGATTGATATTGGACCCATCCAAAGTTTTAGCTTAGTGGGTCCAATGTAATGGAGATCATAATAAAAAGTCATAGATGCAGGATCACTTTGTGCCCATGGTTAAGCATTCCATCTCCATCAGAGCCCAGTAAAGATAAGAGCTATTCCTGAAAGTGCATGTAATTATTCGCTTTGAATGGCATCTTCTTATCCCAGGATTCCAGGACCTGTATTGTGAGTGTCCTACTAATGCTTGCCACCAGAGACCCCACCATTTACACTTTTTTTAATGTTTACTTATTTTTGAGAGATAGAGAGAGAATAAGAGTAGGTATGAGTGGGGCGAGGGGCAGAGAGGGGGGGGGGGGGAGAGAGAGAGAATCCCAAGCAGGCTCCGCACTGACAGTGCAGAGCTTGACACAGGGCTTGATCTCACCAACTGTAAGATCATGACCTGAGCCAAAATCACGAATCGGACGCTTAACCGACAGAGCTACCTGGGAACCCCTGACCAATTACACCTTTAAGACCATAGTGCCTGGTGGATCACATACCTGAGTGGCCAGGAATTCTTCACCACAGGCTGGAATTACTGCAGTTCCCTTTCCTGATCCAGGCTCCACACAAGGCTGGCAGCCTTCCGGATCACCTGCTATTAAGGGCTCTAGAGTCCAAAGAGGCATGCCAAGCATTACAAGGCTTTTGTCTGGGGTAGAGGGTTTAAGATGTAGCAATGTATCTTTTACTTTGGAGATGATGTCTAATTACACTCTTGAACAATGGACTGCTAACAATTTCACTACTTTGGATGTTCCTTGAATCTTCATAAAATTCATGTTTCATCCTTTGGGAGGGCACGTGTCTTAACAACACTTCCAGCTCTCCAGTCATGTCTTGCTCGTTTTGTCCCATCAGAATGACATCACCAACGTGATAATGCATCTGTATAACTTTTGGTGGGATATACATGCAGTCCAGATATACTGAGATGATATTGTAACAAAGAGCAGGAGACCCAAGATATCTCTGAGGTAAACTCATCAGTGAATACTGGTGTTTGTTTTATATGAGTACAAATGGTTACTGATCCCCTTGTAGCCGGAAAGGAAAAGAATGCATGTACTACATCTATGTTGACAAAGAATGTATCCAAGATACAACTAATATGCTCAACAGATAAGATCTATACTCGGAAAACTATAAGACACTGATGAAAGAAATTGCAGATGACACAAATAAATGCAAAGATATATTACACTCAAGGTTTCAAAAAACACTGTTTACATGTCCATACTACCCAAAGCAATCTACAGATTCAGTGTACTCCCTATCAAAATATCAATAGTATTTTTTAAAGAACTATAATACATAATCCTAAAATTTGTATGGGACCACAAAGACCCTGAATAGCCAAAGAAATCTTCAAAAAGAACAAAGCAGAAGGTATTATAGTCCCAGATTTCAAACAACACTACAAAGCTATAGTAATTAAAACAGTATGGGGATGGTACTAGCACAAAAACAGACATATAGATCAACTGGAACTTAATAGAAAGCCTATGTGTTAATTTAATCTATGACAAAGGAAGCAAGAATATACAATGGAGAAAACAGAGACTCTTCAATAAATGGTGTTGGGAAGACTGGACACACACGTAAGAAAGAAACAAAGAAAAAAGAGAAAGAAAGAAAGAGAGAGAAACAAACAAACAAACTGGACCACTTTTTAAAAACATACCCAAAATTAAATTAAGTGGATTAAGCCCCCCATTTAAGACCTGAAACCATAAAACTCCTAAAAGAAAACATCAGTAGTAATATCTTGGACATCGGTCTTAGCAATATTCTTCTAGATCTGTCTTCAGAGACAATGTAAGTGTCCATCCACAGATGAATGGATTAAGAACATGTGGTGTATACATTCACTATTACCCAGCCATAAAAAAAGAATGAGGTCTTGCCTTTTGCGACAACATCCATGTTGTAACACTTACGTGAGGTATCGTGCTAATGATTATACGTGGCATCTCAAAAACAAAACAAAGAAATACAAACAGATTCATAAACACAGAGAACAAACTGATGCTTGCCAGAGAAGAGTGATATGGGGGATGAGAGAAATAAGTAAAGGGGATTAAGACACACAAACTTCTGATTATAAAAATAAATGAGCCACGGGGATGAAAAGTACAGCAGAGAGAACACAGTCCGTGATAGTGTCATAAATTCATATGATGATGGATGGTAACTACATTTACGATGGTGAGCATTTCATAATGTACACAGCTGTGGAATCATTACATTGTACACCTGAAACAAATACATTATTATATATCAACTGTACTTCAACATAAAAAACAAAAGAAACACAAGATTTGATCCAGAAGTTCTTTTAACGTCTGCTACTCAAGTAGCATCTGATTGTAGCGGTCATCTACAATCAATCACTCTCCAGAGTACATCAGATTCCAAAGCTGTCAGACTGCCTAATTAAACAGACATGTGATACGGACCACTGCTCTACAGTGTTTAGGTCTTTAGCTGTGGCATTAATCTCTGCCATCCCCTCCCAGATTTCATACTGTTTTTTGCTTACTCTATCATCCAGGGAAGATAGTTGGAGAGGTTTCCAGTTGGCCATCCTCATAATAATAGCTGCGCTTCCACAGACTGGAGGCAGAATTGTCGATCTCACTGCCAGATCCATCACTTTAATTATGCACTTAGGGATTACAGAAATGACCACTGGATGATGCATCTGTAGACCCAGGGTAGTCACAGCGAGCCAGATCTCCATGTATCATCTGGCTCCTTGATGCCTCTGCTCTAACAGGAGGGCTGTGGTGATGGTTGGGTCCGTAGGTATCACTGCCTACTCAGAATCTATGTTCAAAAGTCCTAGAAATGTCTGGATTTAGGTGCCCTGTCCTCCATGGTGTATTCACATGAGTAAACGATTATAGATCTCTTTGAAAAAAATTGAGGAGGTCATTACAGAATATACTTGCCATGATGTTGGCATAGTTCTCTCTCCTTAAAGACTTCTCAAGGTAGAGGCTCCTGGGTGGCACAGTCAGTTGAGTATTCAACTGGTGATTTAGGCTCAGGTTAGGACGTCATAGCTCGTGAGTTCAGGCCCCGCGTCGGGCTCTACCCTGACTGCACGTAGCCTGCTTGGGATTCTCTCTCTTCCTCTCTCTCTCTGCCCCTCCCCCACTTGTGCTCTCTCTCTCTCTCTCTCTCTCCCTCTCAAATTAATTAAATAAACATGAAAAAATATGTAAGAGTTCTCAGGGTACATACTGTTTCACATCTAATAACTTAAGCAATGGATTCTGACTTTTGATTGAGGTGACCATTCTCCAACTTTTGCTCCTAAATTCCCGCCTCCTTTTAACATTGTATCTCTTAAGCAGAACTTCAGACACCATGCTCTTTAAGATATTATTATCTATTAACCATTTGACAACACCTGACTGGTCACGTTCCCTTGACCTGCCCTCCTATTCTTACAGTCCTATATTAATTCTGGACTCATCACTTCAAGAAGTTAAACACTGCTGCCTGGCCATTCTTACTTCAAGGCCACATCAATCCATGAATAATAATAAGCCTACTTCTGTGACTACATCTTTTACTATCAGCCTTAACAAACAGGGCATTCCCACAGACCCATCCAACTTCTCAGGGATGGCCGTACCCTTCACACAACACATTTCTAGCAGCCTTGGTGAATCTTGTGTTCTCTGGGTCCCGTTATAGAAGGAACATCATGATACTCTGGCCTTACATACTATAACCATTCCAGTGTACCCACTTTTCTTCTTATTCCTTCCTTTTCTAGGGCAACTCAGTTATTTCCACTTCATGGGCAGTGAGACACTGCTGATTCCAGGCTGCTAAGAGCCAATCCACTGTTTGCCCCCTCCCCTGGGATTCTTGCTGGGACATTAAATCCAGAGTCCCAGGACAGTGGTCCCAAACTAAAAGTTCTTTTTCACGCAGAATTACATCCCTGCCCCTTGATCAACCATATTCAAAACCTAACCCCAGTTGTATTCTCCAGGTGCCAGCAGGCATGTGCCAACTATTCCTTGCGATTTTTTAGGCATATAAAGACTCCTTCCTCCCTCATAAAGCTCAGCCGATCCCCAGGAAGGTTTTGTTTCAATGTAACCTTAAACATCATCATCAGAACCAGGAGAGAAGGTGGAGGCAGTTCCTGAGGTGTGGGGGGTGGGGGGGTGTTTATTGCTTTATGGGGAAACAGATTTCTGAAAACTTGATTACTCAAATATGTTATTATACCTGCCGCAGCATTCACCTCCACTGTGACATTTTCCTGGGTCATTACTGGAAAATCCTTATTAACTGAACTATGCCATCTACCCACGCCCCATCACACATGCAGGTTGACACTGTCTTCACCTGCCAGGTGGTAAGTGAGCCCATCCTACATTCCCACCTGATTATCTGTTTTCTCAAGCCACTTGGTAATACGTATGTTAATCTACATGAAGCAAAATGGCCAGGAAGGTGGAGAGAGCCACAGAGCATGATGTGTGACTAAGTCAAGAAGAGGAAAGAAAAGTTTGGGTAAAAGAGACCTAGAGTGGTGAGTAGTCTAAGTAATATCTGGTAAGACCATTCAGGACCAAAGTCAGCTGCCAGTAGGCTCCCGTGTAACTCATGAATGGGCCTGTCTTTGCAGCCCTGCCACGCTCAATCCCTGTCTGGCCACACCCCATGGGAAACATCCCCTTGACCAGAATGTGAAGGTGGATTTCACAGTATAGCACCTGGGTTCAGCCAGCTTTAGGAATGTGCAGACCTATGGCGGTGTCCCACAGGGAACTGCTCTAGTGTAAGTGCTCTGCTACTGTAGTGAAGTTCTTTTTTTAATTCTTTTTATTATTTCTGTGTTTTAAAGAGAGATAAAGAAAGTGAGGGAAAGGGGCAGAGAGAGAGAGAGACAGGGAGACAGAGAGAGAGAGAGAGAGAGAGAGAGAGAGAGAGAAAGAGAGAGAGAGAGAGAGAGAGAGAGGATCCAAGCTGAGCATGGAGCCCAATGCGGGGTTCAATCCCACAACCCCAGAATCACGACCTGAGCTGAAATCAAGAGTTGGATGCTCAACCCACTGAGCCATCCAGGGGACCCACTGTGCCCCACTCTACTGAAATTCTTAAATTTATCTTTAAACTTGTGTTCTGTAAGGATAATGGGGCATGCTAATAGACGAAGCACACCTAATATTCGCGTCAGCCACTCCTTGCGGCCCTGTTCGCGTACAGAGCTCGAGATGTCCCAGCAGCACAGGATTCCGGGAGACCCACAAGGCACAGGCATTCAAGCAAAACCCAAAACCAGTCCAAGGTGAATGTGTTATGTCTATGGCTCGGTAAGCAGGGTTGCTGACAGAGGCCAAGAGGTTGTAAACCAGAACTGGCTTCAAATCAGAGAGAAGGCAGTGTGCTCCAAGAAACGTGAATGATCACAAAACCACATCATAGTTGACTTTACTATTCTGTATTACATAATCCCTGATGCTGAAAATGACCTAGAAAGAAAGGAAAAGACAGAGCCATCCATAGTTTCTTTTCCTCTCACTCTTTCCTTGCTCATTAGTAAGCTGAAGGTAGAGAATGTTGGTAAAATGTATCAAGAAGTGACATAAAAACATCTGAGTTACTTTGTGAAGTTTTCATTTCACTGGGAAGACAAAATCCATATGCATGTACAATCTACGAAACAGAATTGTGTAATTCAGGGATCCTCCACATAAGTTAGACACTCATATGTTTGCACCAAAAACTGGCATTCCACAACATAAAGAACGGTAAGATTCAAGCCAGTAATTTAAAATTTTACATATTCCTTTTCTTAGGACAACATTAAGTATCAAATTCAAAAAAAAGAATCATGAACAGTCGAGAAAGATTCAAGAACACAAATGTCTATTTCAGCACCTTTCTTGATACCTTTTTTTCTCGCCTTTGGAACCAGGGGCTGCAGATTTTTTTTTTTTTTCTTTTGAAATAGGCCTTGCAAGTCATAGAGCCAGCCCTGCCTGGGATCCGTGCTCCCTGGAGTTGGAGACCCACAGATTGCAATGTACTTGCTTCCACATGGGTTTTGGTGTAAGGAAAATCCAGGTTGCAAACCTAAGACATCCGAATCACAAGTGTTTGTTTAGCTCACCAACCCCTATGTCCTCTTAGTAAAGATGCCCCCTTCACTCGCTCGCTCTCTTTTTTTTTTTTTCTGTCAAAGCATATTCAAAACTCCTAGGGGGACACTCTTTGCTAACATTCCACATCCTGAACCAGTGTAACTGACAGATGGTGATGATCACATGTGTCAGTCATACTTGGCAAGGGGATCCGCTCTATCACTGCATCGAAGAGTGGCTCACCTGCTCAAGGACGTGGTGTATATTTTCCCTCAGAGTAGATGTTACAACGTTGGGCTCCATAGTCAGAGGGGGGAGGGTGCAGTTCGACTCCACCCTACAGCCTGATGCACTGCTTACCCTCTAAAAGGTTCATTTTCTTGATCCATAAAATGGGACTAATAAGAAGCAATTTGCTAGGGGAAAGAGATGCTTATCAAGATGGCATTTGCATATTTGTCAGTGTTATCTATTATTATCATTCCCTCTCCAGGACTGCTGGTAACACAAATTCTTCAGAAAGCAAAATTCATTTCCCCAGCCCTAAATCTGAAAACTCACCTTTATGTTGAAAGACTCTTATTTCTTGGACAATGAAGCTAATGACACATTTAATCTCTCGCACCACTGCCTGCCCAACTCAGCCTTTGCCCAATACATTTTTTTTGAAAATGGTCTATTCCCTCCAAGTAAATCCATCAGAACTATTTTCTCTTTCTAGTTCAACAAAGGTTAAATTAGAAGACAACTCAGTTGCTGATCTTTGGGAGATGGAATCTAAACAGAAGAGAACAAAACACAGGCCACTCTCCTGGCCTTTGCCATTATCCTGATGATAAATTATCCAGTGGTCTCTTGGAAATGCACCAATCATTCTCACTGGGCATTTCTTCTCTTTAGAAGTGCTGAGGTTTCACTACAGTCTAAGATCTTTAGAGCGAGGAATAAGTTTCATAGGCTGGTACCTTCAATGACTCTTCCTCAATTCAGTGCTATTCCCAACTATAACTTAAGCTGCATTTTGTCAAAAAACAAGAACAAAACTGTGGTCTTGGGCAACTCGGGCAATACCAAAGGACATTGCTGAGAGTTCTAGTCTGGCATAATACAGTAAACACTATAAATTTTAATGAATGAATGATAAATGAATTTTTTTTTCATTTTTTTCAACATTTATTCATTTTTCAGAGACAGAGACAGAGAGTGAGTGGGGAAAGGGCAAAGAGAGGAGGGAGATACAGAATCCAAAGCAGGCTCCAGGCTCCTAGCTGTCAGCACAGAGCCTGACACGGGGCTCAAACTCATGGACTGTGTGATCATGACCTGAGCAGAAGCCCATCCAACTAAGTGAGTCACACAGGTGCCCCTAAATGAATTTAAAAAGTAAAGAAAGAAAATACTCCTAGAAAAAAACATAGGTAATAATCTCTTTGATGTTGGCCAAAGAAACATTTTTCTACATCTGTCTCCTGAGGCAGGGGGGAGAAAAAGCAAAATTAAACTACTGGGACCATATCAAAATAAAAAAGCTTTTGCACAGAGAAAGAAACCATCAACAAACAAAAAGGCAACCTACTAAGTGGGATGAAATATTTACAAATGATACAGCTGAGGAAAGGCTAATATCCAAAATATATAAAGAACTTATACAACTCAACACCAAAAACAATCCAATTAAAAAAAAAAAAATGGGCAGAGGACCTGAATAGACAATTTACAAAGAAGACATCCAGATGGCCAACAGACCCATGAAAAGATGCTCAGCATCACTAAACACCAGGGAAATGAAAATCAAAATCACAATAAGATTTCACCTTAAACCTGTCAGAATGACTAAAATCGAAATGACAAGAGATGGCAAGTGTAGTGAAGATATGAGGAAAAAGAAACCCTCATGTACTGTTGGTGGGAATGCAAGTTGGTATGGCCACTGTGGAAAACAGGATGAAGGTTCTTCAAAAACTCAGAAATACGCTATGATCCAGGAATTCCACTACTGGGTTATGACCCAAAGATGAGAATACTAATTTAAACAGATACACACACATCTTTTAAAAAGATAAACACACATGTTTACTGCAGGGTTACTTACAATAACTAAGATATGGAAACAACCCAAGTATCGATCCACAAACAAATAGATAAGATGCGATGCGCGCACACACACACACACACACACACACACACACACACACGGAATCCTGCTCAGCCATGAAAAAGAATGAGATCATGCCACTTGCAACAACATGGATGGAGCTAAAGAGTATTGTGCTAAGGTGAAATAAGTCAGTCAGATAAAGACAGATACCATATGACTTGACTCATCCATGGAACTTAAGAAACAAAACAAAGGGGCAGCTGAGTGGCTCAGTCAGTTAAGTGTCCTACTCTCGACTTCAGCTCAGGTCACGATCTCACAGTTTGTGGGATCGAGCCCCCTGTTGGAGTCTGTACTGACAATGCAGAGCCTGCTTGGACTTCTTTCTCTCTTCCCCTCTCTCTTCTCTTCCCTCCCCTGCTCATCCACTTACTTACTTTCTCTCTCTCTCAAAATAAATAAATTAATTTTAAAAGAGAGAAAACAAAGAGAGAGAAACTAACAAAGACTGTTAAATACAGAGAACAAACTGGTGGTTCCCAGAGGAGACGTAGGCAGATGGGTGAGATAAAGGGGATTAAGAGTACACTTATCATGATGAACAGTGAGCGATATAAAGAATTGTTGAACTGTTATACTGTATGCCTAAAACTAATGTAACACTTTACGTTAATTGTACGTCAGTAAGAAAGAAATAAAAAAGCAAATTTAAAAAAGGAAAGAAGGATTTTTAAAAAATGAGGTCTCAACTACTCCGTCCTCTGAAAATTCAAACCTCTTTAATAACTGATTTATGCTTTTTTGACTTTTCCCTGTGTCACCCCAAATCACAGGCATGTATACACAAAGGAAGACCACTGGAACACATGATTCTGCCTAGGCTGCATCATTCTTACTGAACCTCTTCAAAAACACAAAGACAAGAAAAGACAGCTTTATAGTCTAATTAGTTGTGCTCTTAATGTAATAATTTTGAATTATGGTTCTGTAATGAAGTCAGGTGAGTGTCTGAGAAATTACTGAATTTCTTCAAATGGAAAACACTACAATACTTTCCCTATTAGCACATTCCCTCACTCCAACCAATTATACTCAAGGGAAAAACATGGGCACATATATCATAGCAAAGGGCACAGAATATGTACAGCGACTTTAGGTAAGAACAAAGGAAGATAAGGGGCACTTAGCAAAAATCTGCAATGCCACCTCAGTAGTTCATAGTACCGGTAATGAACTGGCTATGAAAAATAGTCAGGAAGCAATTTACAACAAAATATCAAATATCTTTTTTTTTATATAAGAACAAGTAATCCTTCTCTATCATATCACTTTTCTTGAGTGCTAAAAAGCTGTAAAAATTGGAGGAAGCAATCTATCAACCAATTAAATGATTTTTCCCACTTTGTTGTAACTTTTAAAGATCTATAAAATGCCTTAAAAGTGATAGAAGACAAACCTTAAAAGAGCAAATATAGTAATTGAGCTGATCAGACAAATGTAGTAGCAGAGAGAATACAGTCAACTATAGGAGCTTTGTTTTTTGTTTTTTTTTTTCCTTTCTTCACAACACATAAGAGAGCAACACATAAAGCTGTAACATCCCACATTGTTCCTGGGTCTTAATTAATTAATTAATTAATTAATAGAAGGTTTTTTTCATTGGGAGGGCTCAATGTCCACTTTCCCACAATCGTGTTACTTATCTAGGCTACTTTGGTGTGTGTGTGTGTGTGTGTGTGTTTTCCTTTATATTGGGTCACATAGCTAGTCTTATGCAGGTTTTAGAGAAATTATAATTCCTTATAAAAATATCTGGTCTTTACTGATTCCTTATTATTTTAATTTGGGTCAGTGGGCCACGGGCAATTAACTATTTTTGCAAGTGATTGAATATTTTTAAGATTCCATTTGACATTTTGCGTCCCTTGAAAGAAAACTAAAATCGGACACAAAGCAGAAAAATAAAGGAATGGCATGCTTAATTATAAGCTTAAAAAAAAAAGCAATTCAGGGGGAAAAAATCCACATAGGGTTTTTGCCTCTATCAGCTATGCAAATGTACACTGTGGCAGTTTTTAACTGGGTCATAACTAATGTGCATCAAAAAGGAAAAGAAAAGAAAAGAAAAAAAAAAAAGAAAAGAAAAGAAAGGAAAGGAAAGGAAAAGAAAAGAAAAGAAAAAACAAAAGTCAAACTTGGATTGGAACTCCAAACATTATCCAAAATACTCACTCCAGAACACAAATACTTTCGTCTTAAGGGGAAAAAAATCACCATTTTTTTTCTAAATTAAGCAAACTTAAACCAAATACAAATTTCTATTCCATACCAAGCAAACAATTAATTCCCTTTTGTTCACTATGGAGACTTACACACTGCCTCAGTTTGGCATAATGTGACAGAAAGTGACTGTACTTGGAGAGAGTGTTTTGGTTTTTTTTTTAATTTTTTAATGTTTATTTATCTTTGAGAGAAAGAGAGAAAGAGAAAGAAGGAGGGAGGAGGAGGGGCAGAGAGGGAGACACAGAATCTGAAGCAAGTTCCAGGCTCTGAGCTGTCGGCACAGAGCCCCATGTGGGGCTTGAACCTACGAACGGTGAGATCATGACCTGAGCCAAATTCGGATGCTTAACTGACTGAGCCACCCAGGTGCCCCTTGGAGAGAGTGTTTTTTAAAGGGATAATTAATTAAACTGAAATGAGTTTCTTAGAGTGGGCCTTCATCTGATATGGCCGCTGTCCTTATAAGAAGAGATATGGACACACACACAGGGCAAAGCCCATGTGAAGACACAGGGAGGAAAAATGACCATTTACAAGCCAAGGAGAGAATCTTCCAGAGAAATCAACCCTGCCGATGCCTTGATCTCAGCCTCTACCCTTGGAGATTGTGAGAAATACATTTTTGTTGCTTACCTCACTCAGTTTCCAGTACTTTGTCATGGGAGCCCTAGCAGACTAACACAGGCTCCTATCCTGACAATCTCCAGGGATGAGATGAGATAGAAATGAGTAATAAGCATTTGTTCTGTACAGAAGGACACAGACATAATGCTGAGAAAAGTTGCCCTTTGGCTTTTCTACACAGAGAAGCACAGCACAAACCCTTTATGATTTACTGTGAGAGGAAGAAAATACAGCCATTCCTTTACTCCCAGCTGTTGGGACACAACCTAGTAGAACATCCCATCCCAAGGCTTTAGCCCTTTGCCTATCTTGTAAATCAAGTGCTGAGGCACTATCACCAATATGGAGCAAGTCTGTAAGAGTAGACTGGAGAAAGTTTCTTGTCAAATGCCAATGCGGCGTCCCAAAGGGTTTTCAGGATGAAGATCAAAACTTCCCAGGGAAGAGAAGAATGCATGCCATTTGACATGGATTAATTTCTTCATATTTGATTATAAAGGCTCTGAGATAACAGGTATTTTTTTTAAAGTTCATTGATTTTATTTTTGACAGAGACAGGGAGTAAGAGCAAGGGGCGGGTGGGAACAGAGAGAGAGGGAGAGAGAGAATCCTAGGCAGGCTCAGCACTGTCAGCACAGAGCCTGATGTGGGTGGGGCTCGAACTCACAAACCGGGAGATCATGGCCTGAGCCGAAATCAAGAGTTGGACGTTTAGCTGACTGAGCTACCGAGGTGCCCCATAACCTGGTGTTTTTGAAGTACCATTTCCCTGAGTAGAGAATTCTAACTCAAAAGCCTAATCTTTGCAGTAACCTTGAATATCAATACATTAAGAACTTAGGACAATATTCAGCTTAGAATATTTAATCTTTTGTTTAATCTTTGTTTCCTGCTTGGTAGTTAAAAGAAGTTCATAGTTTTATATAACTGTATCATGATATATTCTCAATGATGGCAAAAAGTGTTCTGTAGCTAATCAAAAATGTTTCAGTGGAGGTGTGTCTAAGCACTTGAGCCGTGAGGGATGTTGAGTGGCCGGCATGGAGGGGGATGTTGGAAAAAAGAAAACAAAGCATCAGTAGGTACCAAAATATTTTTTTTCATGTACCACTGAAGACCTGTAGCTGGTCAGTTTATTGATTTTGTCAATACAGTTCTGTGATACTCAATATGGGCAGAAAAGAAATGAACTTTAAAAATGCCTTTGCTTGGCTAACAGAAAACCTGGAACCATTTATCTTGTGTCCACAAGACAGTGCGGTCAGTAGGACACAGGCAATACCTGCCACTTGAGAACTAAGAGCAACAAATGGGAAGGCTGAAATTGACAAGGCTGTAACTCACAAGTGTCCAAACCCTGCCCTCAGATACTGTTGGGCAGTTCCCACTGGGGCTCTAGCTGGGAAGTCAATTGAATTGCAGTTGCCTGAAAGGAGCTCTTGGTCTACTGGGAGCAACTATTCTCTGTTGAAATGTGGACAAGGACTTTTAGCTGATAATCAGACACTCACAGTAACCATCTGGATAAAAACACAAGTGTTCTCTCTCCATTACAACCAGCCTCAGACCTAGGAACATATATAGAGAGGTAACTAAACTAATATGGCATCTTGAGCCTCCATTTCCTATGAGTGAGACAGCACAGAGCCTGCATGAGAGCCTCACTTACTATTCCAGTCAGCGATGGGAGACTTGCAAAGACAGCATGCTCAGTGTGTGAGAATGTGAGCCCTCTGACCCTTGTCACCCAAGAGAAAGGGAAGGACCTGCGTAAGAGATCATGATTACAAAATGAATTATTACGGAGAAAAGCCAATCCCAAATAGCCATCTTGTTCAAAACAGCTTCTATGGCTCTGTGGCCAGAAGTGGTCCCACAAAATGTCATAGGTATGGAAAGTCTTTAAAAAACAGAGGGGTGGGAGTGAACTCATCCTTCACTTAGGCCGTCAGACAATATTAATGATAATCCACCATTTCCACATTTCTACGTTACAGGTGCCCTGGTAAATTATAATAAAGGTCAAAGAGATGATCTTGGAGTTGAAACCTGAATGAAAAACACAAATGAAATCACAAACCCAGATTTCTGTCCCTTTGCACTACAGGAACCCTGGAAGCGAGGGTGATGGGTATGGACAGGTTTGGGGCAAGATAAATGTTACTCAGACATCTCATAAAAAGCAGGACATAATCAGAGGAAAGAAAGCAAAGTGATATCCTAGGAGACAAATTTGTATGGAGAAGAAATAGCCGAATGTCACTGGCAATTTAACCAGTGAATTTTCTCACAGCAAATCTTCCTCCAGTGCATGAAAAGAAAGAAAAACAAGGAGATCACATCACTATTTGGGATTAACAAGGAAGGCAATGGAAGGCTATCCAAGATTTCTTACTATCAAATGACCTGGTGAAAATAAAGCTTATGGAAGCTAATTTTTTTTCAGAATGAAACTGTATGCATATTAGCATAATATTCCTTAGTTCAAATCTTTTGATTTCTTTTTGTGATAATCTGTACACTCTACCATGTAAATCATCATTTTCTTTTTTTTAAATCATCATTTTCACATCTTGTTATGTTGGCACAGTTGAGCCCACATCCTCAGAATCTTGAATCAGGATACGGCCACATACCCTTATAGTAGAAGACATGCTTTCTGCATGTACTTTATTTTGCCTGGTCTCAATGTTTACCCCATAATGAGCCAAATATACAGAACATCCTGAATAATTAGCTGTCATGATAAAACTGTCAATAGTGATACTCAGGTGGTGAATATCTGCTTTGGTGAATTACCTGTGGACAAAAAAAAAAAATTATCCACTTACTACAAACACTATAGTTGATTAAACCCTCCCCCAAAATGGATTAGGGAGTCACACTTGGAAGTACTTTGCATGGAGCTAGAGATTGCATTTGGCAGTGTCTCTGAATTCAAAATGAAGAAGTATTTGACATCCTTAATGAAATTTTATGTTGTGGCTTCCAGTATTTAAAGTACAGAAATTTTGTACCGGATTTCATTTTAAGAGAAAAGAAAGAGAAGGCAAATGGGGGGAGGAGGGAAGCAGTAAGCAAAAGATGTATTTTAAACTCATAGGAATTCACAGAACATCTCCAGAACAGATAATATGAGTTCGTTACTCTCCCAACCCACCCAAAAGCTGTCATTTGTCAATAATACTTATGGTTATGGTGAATTCTCTCAATCATGACCACTTAGATACACTGGTGAAGCAAAACAAAGTATCCTAAGCCAAGTTATCTGAATGAAAGAATGTTTTTTTCATTGAAAGATAACCCAAAAAAGAAAAAAATAACCAGTATTTGCATCTTATTAAAGGCTATATCGAGTTGGAAACTCTACTTTGATGACTTCATAATGAGTAATCATGGAAAGAAAAGTGGAAAGAAAAGAAAATCTAGGAAAACCATTTTTGAAATAGTTTCACAGAAAGTACAATTATTATTTCCTAATTGTATCCTTTTATCCTGGCATCTGAGTTTCCAATTTAAATGATATCTACTTTCTTTGAATAGCCACAGTGACTTTTTCAGTGACATGAACCTTATTATTATTTTTTGTCTCTGTCATACATGGCTAAAAGCATTTGGGGAAGAGGAATACATACTGAATCAAGTCAGTTTATTTCATCCAGTGTCTTATATATAGTCGCCTCTCATTGTTGATAATAAAATATGATTACATGATGTTCAAATGAATTCGTTTTATCATCTAAAAATATTTGTGTTTCACATAAAGTATTTCACTATAAAGTGTTTCAATCAAATATAAGCCTACATTTAGAAGTAATACCTTCAGAAATGCTATACAATTTTAAATTTCTTTCATATTTAGAATTTTGTTCCATCCTAAATTCAAGTTCATGTTTGCAAGTACTGTCATAGAGATAGGTAAGTAATTTCCAGGTTTTCTAATGAGGTTTCCAAGACTAAAGACATTGACTATTAGCAGTTTCAAGTTTATTTATATTTGAGAGAGAGAGAGAGAGAGAGAGAGAGAGACAACAGAGAGTGACCAGGTAAGGGTAAGAGAGAGAGGGAGAGACAATTTCAAGCAGACTCCACAGTGCCAGCATGGAGCCCAATGTGGGGCTCGAACTCACGAACTGTGAGATCATGACCTGAGCAGAACCAAGAGTCAGACGCTAAACCCATTGAGCCACCCAGGCATCCCTACTACTAGCAGTTTTAAAAAGCCAACTAACACATGAAGAAACAATTTTTCTGAAATAGACCTTTACTTCTCTTTAGTCATATATGCATCAACTATATATATATATATATATATATATATATATATATATTTATATGCATCAAATATATATACATATATATATAGTTATAGTTATAAAAGAAACATCTGCCTTGGAATAGTAGAAATAAAAAATAAAATAAAAATAAAACACTTTCAGAAATAAAGTTGACTTCTGTAAGTACCATTCATTATGCAGAGGTATTTCAGCTATGGCTTGATGAGAGTTAATTGTTCGATACTATTTAGTACAAAGGCAGTGGAAGAAAAGGCATCTAATTGATGCATTAGGAGTCATTCCCAACTCCAGAAGTTGCAGGAGGCACTTTTAACAGCCATCATTTTCTTTATAGGGGATCTGCTCAGAACAAAATGAAATAGTCACTGTTTGTTCTATCACACATTTATTTAGCAAAAGCCATTATCACCCGTCCCAAGCTCACACCTTTACAGAGTAAGAGATATATAAAGCAACAAGGTTTTGAATAAGCAGCTCTTATTTCATTAAGTGCTCTTGGTTTTTGCCTTGAGACCTTCTCAATTTAGGATTTTCTTTCTCTGCGGTATACAAATGGCTCTTCTATATTCATTATTATGCATTGTTCACCTACAATGATGGAGAAATCAATGGATTCTTTCTTTTTTCCCTTTCCTGAATAATCTTCCTTTGGGGTTTCACCCTAATAATTAGTTTTGGGGGAAATGAATGAATAGAATTAGAGCACTGTGATTCTGTGGAGTAAAAATACGCCGAATTTCTACCATAAACATCTACCTCTATAATTTTATCCAACCATTGAAAAAACAATCCCCGGTCTGGAATCTAGTATTTCATCTTACATTTCTTTCCTTTTTTTTTTTTTTTCCGTGCCCCTCCTTTTAAGCCTTGGGGAGGAAAATGGGAATGTATTCTGAAGGAAAATTTCTTTTTCATTGCTAAGAATGGCAAATAGAAAATGACAGTCTGTTAAATGAGAACGAAACTCTTATCAAGGTTAATTGTATTTTTAAGTAATGCGCAAAAAGCAGCTTGCCCTAAAGGAGGTATTTTTTCCCTAACAGTAATAACAAACAAAATAACTGTGTGTATAAAATCTGCCCTTGGAAAAGAGGACTGGACCCTAGTCAAAGTGCTCTGATGCCCCAGATTCTAGAATGTTCTGAGGTAAAATTTAAGAGTAGAATACGACATAAGAGCTCCTTTTTCTGTATCATTTGCTCCCCCTAACATACCCATCTAAAGCTTGTGAAAATAAGCACAGAGTTTATGAAAAAAATCAAAGTCTCTGCCATACAGTTCAAACTCTGGTCCAGCCAGAAATTGAGGAAGTTGAATAATCTCTCCTAATCTCAGGTTCCTCTTCTAGAAAAGCAGTTATATCGAAGGACTTTATAAGAATTTATTATAGTACAAAGACTTTAAATATTGACCTAATTAAAAAAAACAGAAAAATAAATTATAATGCATATATATATCCAGACATGTTCAATCTTAAATATTCCTACAAATTACGAAAATCTTATTGGCCAACCCCATTCAATGATCCTTTATTAATTTATTCATTCATTTGAGAAATATTGAGTATCCAATATGTACCAGATTACATGATACAGTCACAAAAATAAACTAATTCCTGTCCTTCCTTGAACTTCCAGCTTAACAGAGAAGGCAGATAGTAATTAATTACCGAAAAACTGGGGGCACCTGGGTGGCTCAATCCATTAAGCATCTAACTCTTGGTTTTGGCTCAGGTCATGATCTCATGGTCTGTGAGTTCTAGGCCCACATAGGGCTCTAGGGTAACAGCGCAGAACCTGCTTGGGAGTCTCTCTCTCCCTCTCTCTGTGCCCCTCCCCTGTGAGCTCTCTGTCTCTCTCAAAATAAGTAAATAAACTTAAACAAATTAGATGAATATTATGATAGGGCAAAATATTTCCCTGGGGATACATACTGACAATGATAGCATTCATTGAGTATGGTATCTTCCACTAATAGTCAATAATGAAATACTCATCTATTCTGATAAACCTTTATGGAAAATTAGGGAAATTCATATAACAAATAATAGCCGCGTAGATTTTCCTCCCCACATATACCTAATGTCTCTGACAATTACCATGGAAAATATTCAAAACCAACCTGAAATCTCACTTTATTCGTGTTTTAGCCACCTCTGCAATATAATTTACTCAACTATACATTAAAGAGAGAAGCTCAACAGTGTGTCCTTCTAAGGGAAACAAGATGATGTTTGGTTAAAAAAAAAATCCAGAATCTGTAATGTTAACCCTTTACCTTAACCTTTAACCTTAATACTTAAGCTTAATTTCCAGAATGCTTTCCTCATTTAGAGGATTTGTTTTGCTTTTTTTTTTTTCAGTTATTTTATTTTGCCAAGAGTACTGTTATAAATGGCAAAGAAAATGCATTAAGTTGTTCAATTACTTTTTCACCCAACTTTGTCATAGTTTACCCAAATATAAGTTGTTTTTGCATCCGCTATAAATATCTTTTTATGCCTCACTCATCTCTGTTGTTTACATTGTCTCTTAAGATCTATGGCCTCAAAATAATTCAAATCGATGACCCCTCAAAACATGTAAAGAAAGGACATAGCTATCACATTCTCAAGGGAGCAAGAACTGTGTAACAACCAACTAAGCTTTGACATTCAAAAATATCCCTTACTTTTATCTTACACCTAAAAAATGGAAGTTTGGATGCATCCAGGCTCATCTGTTGTTACTGTCCTCATTGTTTTCTCTTTTCTCCTTTATCTGCTGAATGTTACACACGACAGGATGGTAATGTGAAGTCGGTAGGAAGAATTGGTCATAGAAATCCCAACTGAAGAAGTGCTCATGTGTCTAAACTTAGTTGCAAAATAAATGCACAGGAAGGGATGAAAAGATACATGCACGAGGCATTGTGCTGTGATTAAATTGGTGCCTTGCTAGTCACACCTATTTTGGTTTGTAGAAAGGTGCACCTTGAAAAAGCAGTTGCAGAGGGGTGCCTGGGTGGCTCAGGTGGTTAAGCGACCCACTTTGGCTCAGGTCATGATCTTGCAGTCTGGGGGTTCAAGCCCTGCATCGGGCTGTGTGCTGACAGCTCAGAGCCTGGGGCCTGTTTCTGATTCTGTGTCTCCTGCTCTTTCTGCCCCTCCCCCGCTCACACTCCATCTCTCTCTCTCTCTTTCAAAAATAAGTAACCATAAAAAAAAAAAAAAAAACAGTTGCAGAAATGCTTCCATAAGGTTTTGCATTCTTTCTTGATCTTACGAGCTTTCTTACACGTAAAAGTACAAGGGAGGAGCAGGAGGGTAGACAATTTATTATTTTTCTAAAAGATGCAGCAACAGAAAGAAAAAAAAATCCTTCCAGGTAAAACCTGAGGGTTAACCTGGTTTCCTTTTAGTCGTGTTCCATCCTTGCCTTTATGCTGACAACAGGTTTGCAAATGATTCCAATTTTTAGCGAGAATTTAAATCGCAAGTAGGGGGCGCCTGGGTGGCTCAGTCGGTTAAGCGTTGAGACTTCAGCTCAGGTCACGATCTCGCGGTCCGTGGGTTCGAGCCCCGCGTTGGACTCTGGGCTGATGGCTCAGAGCCTGGAGCCTGCTTCCGATTCTGTGTCTCCCTCTCTCTCTGCCCCTCCCCCGTTCATGCTCTGTCTCTGTCTCAAAAATAAATAAAAAACGTTAAAAAAAAAAAAAAAAAATAAATAAATAAATAGATCGCAAGTAGTCCATTCACTGAGAAAAGAAACATAAAGGTACAGGAGAATGAACTATCCAACTTTTGCTGGGAGAAACTATTCCTTTGGAAACTAAATTGAATTACTGGTGCATTCTCAACTAGGATTACATAAAATTGTGAATGGGAAGGGTCCAATTCTTGCCAAGACAACGATGACCTTTGAAATGCATCGTTTCTTCTGTCTACAAAGTAGAATTTGCTTAACGTTATTAAGAGAAAAAGAATTTTTATATGTGAATTATTTATCTTTATAGAAGAGTACTGAACAATTATCAGTAACTTCCACTCAATCATTGTTGCCGATCTCCAAAGGGCAGAGCACTGACCTCATCATTAAAATGCAAAGATAATATGGACAACCTCAAGGAGTTTTTGGGTTAGTAACAGAGATCAAAGGACTACCAAACTATCAAATTCATGAAGAACGTGCACATGAAAATGCATACTTCACAATGGGCAGTTTTAAGTAAGACTTGTCATTCATTTGGAAGACAGATCGTCAACAACAGTGATGGCAATGATTTTGCAACACTGAATATTCCGTGTGTCTTGGGTAGTGGTGGCTAGGAACTGGCCTCCCAGAACAAAACAGGATAGTTGACTTGGGGGTTTGATTAGGCTGATGGAAGCATGTAGACAGGGAGGCAGCCCAGTGGGTAGGCCAGGGGGACAACGTATCAGAAGTCCCCTGGGAAAGACTTCTGAGGATTCTTCAGGAGCAAGTGACAATAATACAGTTTGAACTGACTTAGCCAGTTCTGTTGTAATTTACTGAAGACGTATCTGACGTTTCATAACTGAAAACTGCAGGCAAGACCGGACTCTCATCAATCGATTTCTCACTTTCCTCCAGGCTCTACACTCCTTTGGGTTAGCTTCTTTTACGGGCAAGCTCAGGGCAGTGGCAGCAACGGGCTGTCACATCTCTGAATTTATCATCTATCAGTTTAATAATCCAAAAGAGAAACTTCTTTCTCTAAGTCATCTGGCAATTAAAAATTGGTAAGTCAGAGCACTAGCTGTGACATTCCCCTCTCAGAACCAATCTGTGTGTATCCATTAGGAATTACACTGAGCTGCTATAATGACAATGATTAAAATAATTCTGAGGTTTATTTCTCCCTCACATAAAAGATCAAAGACATGTAGTCTAGGATCAGTATGCCAACTCTCCAAGGATTGGAGAGAGAGACACCAAACTGTCACTATTTGTATCTGACAAAAATTATCTGACTAGAAAACTCAACCTACTCTACAGAGAAATCTTTGTTAGTAATATAATTGGCAAGATTGCTAAATATAAAAGCACTATATAGCCATCAATTGGCTCCTATACAGAGCTGCATGGAGTGATAAAATCTTATTAAATGAAACATAAAATCTTATTAAATTTATCATTTTTCTCTAGCAAGAGAAATATAAGGCACTACACAAAATATAAGTGATTTGACTAGTATTAATAGAAAAATTACAAAATTTTTACCTAAGTAAGTTTAAACATTAAGAAGATATAGGTGTTCAGGGTCCCTGGGTGGTCCAGTCTGTTGGGCGTGTGACTTCAGCATCATAGTCTCGTGGTCCCTGAGTTCGAGCCCCACGGTGGGCTCTGTATTGACACCTCAGAACCTGGAGAGTGCTTTGGATTCTGTGTCTCCCTCCCTCTTCCCTCTCTCCCTCACTCACACTCTGTCTCTCAAAAGTGAATAAATGTTAAAAAAAAATTTTTTTTAATTTTTTTTAACGTTTATTTATTTTTGAGACAGAGAGAGACAGAGCATGAATGGGGGGGAGGGTCAGAGAGAGAGGGAGACACAGAATCGGAAGCAGGCTCCAGGCTCCGAGCTGTTAGCACAGAGCCTGACGCGGGTCTCGAACTCGTGAACCACAAGACCATGACCTGAGCTGAAGTCGGACACTTAATCGACTGAGCCACCCAGGTGCCCCTAAAAAATTTTTTTAAAAGAAGATTCAGACGTTCACGGATAAAAAGATTCAATACCATAAAGGTGTCACTATGGTCCAAATTAACCTAACTTAAATGGAGTTCCAATCAAAATCCCCAACAGGGATTTTTTTTTTTTTCCAAGAAATTAAAAAAAAAAATGTGTATATAGGAAAGCAAAGAGACTGGAATTTTTTTTCAAGGAATCAGTCGAGAAAATGTATATGGAAAAGCTAACAGGCAAGAATAGGTAAATCACCAACTATGTGTCTTTTAGATATGAGGCTGTCATGAAACTAAAGTGAGTAAGAAATATGGTTGTTGGCATAGAGATAGGGAAGTTGACCAATGAAACAGAAAATAGACACAGGTAAATCTATTTTAAAAATTTACAATGAAAATCATGGGCAAAAGAGACAGACTACTCAATAAATTATACTAGGTAAAATGGTCATTCATAGAGAAAATATTAAATTGTTTTTTATTGCGTAAGATAAGGATACAAGAATTCATCCTAAATAAATAATAGGTCTGAGTATATGGTTAAAAAACTTGAAAAGTTTTAGAAGGGAATGTCTTTATGGCATTAATATTGGGAAGTGTTTCTAAAAAAAGACTTAAAGATGAGAGGACAGGGATATACGCTGATAAATTAGATGCTACATCAAATTTTAATTCTTCTGTGCATGGAAAAGCACTGAGACAATGTTGAACCTCAGTCAGTCACTAGAAGGGTGTTTGCAAGTTGAGTAAATGCCAATGGATTATGACCTAAAACATATAAAGAACTGTATAAAATCTGAAAGAAAACAACAAATTATTCAACAGAAAAACTGACAACAGATATAAATGGTCATTCCGCAGAATAAGAATAGACATACAAAAAAAATTAGCACCAGTTTTCCAAGAAATACTAATTCACAGCATAATAAAATGCAATTTTGTGCCCAACACATTGTGAAATCCATTAGAAACCAAACAGTAAGAAATGCACATAAATGAGGAACCTCTTACACACACTAGTAGAGTGCAAATTGCTAGGGTCAAGGTGGAGGATTATCTGGAAACATAATGAAAAGTGGAAGATGATTTAGCAATTTAATCCTACGTACACATTCTAGATAAATCCCCACATATGACATAGGCCAAAGTGTTATATGAACACATGCACACCCAAAGTGTTTGTAACAGCAAAGAAAGAGAAGAAGAAATCACATCAACTTTTATGGACAGGAGGATTTATATATATTATAGTATATTCATATATTTTACCACAGTGCAAATTAATAGACTAGATCTGTATGTTTCCACATAGATCTTTCTTAAATAACTTGATATGTAGCGATAAAGCAAAAGACAGGATATATGATATTACACCACACACACACACAATTTTATTATAGTCTAATAGTACTCTATTTATTAAGAACACACATAAATTTGGCAGAATTACAAGGCTAAGGGAATGATGGACCGTAAGTGAGGACAGCATTTATGTCTCGGTAGAAGGAGGAAAAAGGAGTCGGGAAACAATACTTAGGACACTTCAGCCCATATTTGCAATATCTTCTATACCCTTTTATCTGCATGGTTGCTACTAGGTATTCGATTCATCATTGGGAATGCACTTTTATATCTGATATATTTTCATAGATTTAGAAAGGTATCATGAACCAGTTGCTGATTTTCTGAAGAAAATTAAGAAAGAGGTATGTAGGGGCACCTGGGTGGCTCAGTCGGTTGAGCGTCCGACTTCGGCTCAGGTCATGATCTCACAGTCCGTGAGTTCGAGCCCCACATCGGGCTCTGTGCTGACAGCTCAGAGCCTGGAGCCTGCTTCACATTCTGTGTCTCCCTCTCTCTCTGTCCTGCCCCCACTCCTGCTCTGTCTCTCTGTGTCTCAGAAATAAACATACATTAAAAAAGTTTTTTTAATTTTTTTTAAAAGAATGAGGTATGTAAGTAGACAAAGCAAAATGGAGAGACAGAGGTCTAAATCAGAGGTCTTCAAACTCTAAATCAGAGGTCTTCGAACTCTCAGGCCAAATCCAGCGCACGACCTATTTTGTTTTGTTTTTTAATTAAGTTTTACTGGAACACAACCATACTTATTGGTTTGTTTGTTGTCTAAGGCTGCTTCTGTGCTACAACAGAAAAGCTGAGTATTTGTGAAAGAGATTATATGACCACCAAAGCCTAACATGGCCCTGTAGAGGGAAAGAAGTGTGGCCCTTCACAGGGAAAGTTTGCTACTGCTCCAAATGGTTGGTGAATACATTTTAGAGGGCTCCTGGGTGGCTTAGTTGGTTAAACTTCTGATTCTTTATTTTAGCTCAGGTCATGATCTCAAGGTCATGAGATGGAAGCCCGCGTCTGGCTCAGCACTGAATGTGGGATGTGCTTGGGATTCTCTCTCTCCCTCCCTCCTCTCTCTCTCTCTCCCTCTCTCTCTGCTCTTACCCCATTCACTCACTCTCTCTCAAATATAAACATTTTGTATTCCTTTTTTTATTTTTTTGTTTATTTTTTGAGAGAGAGACAGAGTGCCAGCAGGGGAGGGGCAGAGAGAGAGGGAGACACAGAATCCAAAGCAGGTTCCAGGCTCCCTGACAGAGCCTGAAGCAGGGCTCAAACTTGTTAAGCACAAGATCGTGACCTAAGACAAAGTCTGATGCTCAACCGACTGAGCCAGCCAGGTGCCCCAATAAACACTTAAAAAAATAGTAATAATAATAAGACATTTTGGTTTACTGTATACCTATTTAACTTAGGCAGTTCAAATATGTCATCTCAATCATCACTATTTGAGAGAATATTATCTCCTTATCACAGGTGAAGTAATGCGATTTAGAGAATTTAAGTAAATAGCTCAATCTTTCCAAATATTAAGAGACAAAAATAGGTTTCTCTGCCTCAAAGTCACATACTGATTTCAACCCTGCAGAAAATGCAGAAATTGATTACAGAGCGCTTGGTTTTCAGACTACACTTTTTAAATCTGTTCAAGTAGAGGGTGTTGGATCGATGAGTGGAAAAGAATAAGAAGATGTAATTTATACAGCATCTAAAGTTATAAAGAACCACAAATTTTGCCCCCAGTGGTTAGGGGTAAAAAGTTTCCCCAGAAAAGAAATTACACAAACACATCCACGTTCCATCTTTTTGCCATTTCTTATACTAGAACACTGTGTTAACTCAAAAAACCAATTGCGGGACACTAAGAACTAGGTAACTCTGTTGAAGATCTGTTTCACAGAAATCACTGACAAAATGTCTGAAAATCACTGACATACATCGAGATTTTTTAACGTTTAGTTATTTGAGTGAGAGAGAGAACACGCGCGAGCAAGCTGGGGAGGGCAGAGAGACAAGGAGAGAGAATCCCAAGCAGGCTCCCCGTTGTCAGAGCAGAGGCCAATGCAGGGCTCAAACTCACGAAGTGTGAGATCATGACCTGAGCCAGAATCAAGAGTCAGACGCTTAACAAACTGAGCCATCCAGTTACCCATAAATTGAGATTTTTATAATGAAGTTAAGAGATTATACATATACATATTATACATATATATATATGTATATATACATATACATATACATATTATACATATATATATGTATATATACATATATATATATGTATAATCTCTTAACTTCATTATAAATATAATCTCTTAAACTTCATAATCTCTTAAATTTCATTATAAATATATAAATTCATTATAAATATATAAATTCATATAAACTTTATATATATATATATATATATATATATATATATATATATCCCTAATAGACTAGAAATGGCTTGAGGATTGCTACTATGTATATATTCAATACAAATACAATTCTAAGGAATTAATTAATCATACTTAATCAGAGCTGTTCAACCAGTACTTTGAAAAGCACTATGCTTACTACTAAGAGTCTTATCCTAGCTCAGAGGAAATAGAAAGACAGACTTAGCAAAATCATGGGGGCCTCAAGAAAACATACCAACCGCTCAGAGGCTATCTAAAGGGCCAGCCAAGAGGAAGGTATAAAGGAAAGCACAAGAATGATGCAGGCTAGTGATGAGCTCAGTGTAACTATGGGCCTTCACACCTGAAAGCATTGGGATAGGTATACGAAGTTGGTGGGGCGGGGGGGCAGAGGGGCCACAAAGGGAAGGAATACATGAAATCTTGGAGATAGAGGAATTCGAAGTGATAATACTGCTCAGGTTGAAGTAAATTTGTCTATGCTCTCATATTTGTGTTATATTTCCATTTGGCCTGTTTTTTTTAAACAGAGACCGATCCTCATCACAGGCAAGAAGATAGAAGACACATAAAGTCTCAAAATGAGTCAGATGCTTGAGGCCACCCAAGCTCTTGCTGCTGTATCATAAGAGGGATGGGATTTGAGAGAATCCCAGATTGCACTGTAGGAGAAAATCCCTCAGGATCTTTGTACGGTTCCCTACAATGAAGACCTTTCTCATGCAAAGCCTCTCCTTCCTGCTGTTGTTGAAGAGCACAGAATCAGGGTCAATTATTCCTGACATTACTATCTTTGACACATGGGTTCTGGAAAAACACCAAATTAGCAGACATTATAATTCCTGCAACATGGTTCTACTCCATTCTTTCTTGGGTATGTACGAGAAAACACATACTTAAGTTTAGCCCCCAAAACAATTCCTTTAGATGGGCCTTTAGTGAAGAATGTGTGGGAAAACAAAATCTAATTCGGCCAAAGTGATTCCTAAAGATGTTGGCTTTGGACACCCTAAGGAGTTCTATGGTGACGTCCAGACTTTCAGTCATTAAGTACAGTGTGACTTATGCTTCTGGGACATTAAGATATTGAGCTATTACAATTTATTACACAATTTCTTTGATTTCAAAAAAACTCTACATAAAGAAAAGGTCACAGAGCAATCAGTAGCTATATGACCTTCAAATAGTCAATTTACTTGATTGGGCATTGGTTTCTTAATCTGGAAAATGAAGGGATTATAGATGATCTACATTTGCAATATTTTGTTTCTATGAATGGAATAAGCTTGTTAATAATGCAAATAGAGCTCAGTACAATTACAAAAAAGTGTAAAACTTCCGTAATGTAAAATCACCTCAGCCTAGTCCCTCAGGGGGAACTATTGGTTTGTCATTTAATTGCAGTGGCACACAGGGTACACATATTTCAAAGTCTGATTCCGAAGGGCTTTGGGGCAATGTTATGCTAATGTGTGCTCCAGGCATCAAAACCCTTCAAGGGATTATCTTAGAGAAATAGGAGATTTAAATAAAATGTAGAAATAACATTACTTGAAGTGGAAAAGGACTAGGATGTGGGGAAAAAAATACCTTAGGTAGAATTAATTTAACTGTGGGCAAAATCTGCACAAGAGGATAAGAGAAGAGGGCGTAGTGTGGCCCATGACAAAGAATTAATTCTCGTGAATGGTGAAAGAGTTGGCCAAGTACATTTGAATGTACTCTTTCCAAGAGAAAAGGGGTGAAATAAAATTCCAATAAGCATAAGCATTAAAGACTTACTTTTAAAGTATTTTTTAAATATTTTTTTTTGAGAGAGCGCCTCCCCTGCTGGAGGAGAGGAGGGGGGCAGAGGATCTGAAGCAGACTCCAAGCTTACAGCAGGAGACCTGATGCAGGGCTCAAACTCACAAACCATGAGATCATGATCTGAGCCGAAGTCAGAAGCTCAACCGACTGAGCCCCCCAGACGCCCCAAGCATTAAAGATTTATTACATAAAACTATGTTTATTCATAAAACCAACATGCTTTGTATTATGAATTTTGACATATACTTCATGCGGACTATGATTACTAATTTAATAGCTAAATTCACTTTTAAATGTTTTCATTTTATTCTAACCATCTCTAAGAGTCACCTCATTTAAGTTTCTGAAACAAAATTTTGTGAATGCAGAAATCATCCCGTTATTATGAACGTCCACCCTGGTAGACCAACAGCCTATTCTGAAGATGCCTCACTCCAGGCATCTGAGTTCTCTGAGATCGTAGCCCAAGACCTGCCGAGGGAGCCAGAGAACTGGCTGCTGCTATACGTCCTTTAAAAGTGAAAGAGCACATCCAGCCAAAAATAGGCATTTCTTCCCAGCCATCAAAGAGACTTTTTCCAAAATGACTTGCTTGCACAAGGCAGTCTTTGAAACTAAAAAAAAAAAAAAAACAAAAAAACAAAAAAAACAAAAAAAAACAAAAAAAAACAAAAAAAAAACACAACAAAATCTGCATTAGCTGTGGGACCTTACGCAAATTCTACATTCTTCCTGAATTTTCACTGTTTCATTCTGTCAGATAAATGCTGCTTTGTGCCCTGATTCACTTTCTACCCTTGCAGCCTGTCCTCCCAGGATGCTGACCTCCTCTGGGCTATATCCACAGGACCCATTGCCTTCAAACTCTGGCTGGGCACCGCAAAAGGGAAGCTGGTGTACAAGAGGAGAGACTCACGAAGCCAGTGATGTCAGCATCTCTAATTCCCTAATGTCCACTCATCGAGGGCAGCTACGTTACCAAAAATGCTCTTTCTGACACAGCTTTCTCCCAGTTCTGGCAGCTGCTTGTTTCCTTCATGCCCTCAGATCAAAGGGTGGTAAGCATTTCCTCTGCTATCTTCAGATCCCAATCGCTGCACCAAATGCGGTTTCCCCATCCCCATAACTGTACAAATACTTCCTCTGTAAAGAAACCCTCTTGAATTTGCCCAGTGTGTGAGGGCCACTGTTTCCTGGTCCTGCACCTCATCTGAAATGGAGATAGTATCAATAACCATCTCCTAAGGTTGTTAGGAGGATGGCACAACAAAGTACTGGTGATAGTCTTCAGTTAGTGTCCTTTGATCTCTAGAGAATCAACCATAAGATGAAATTAGACTGAAGTGTTAATGCTTTCTTTGGAGAGGGGTCGTCTCAAGCCACAAAAAGGGGTGTGGGGGGGGGAATGGTCCGGAAAAGATGGGAAGTGACTGAGAGATGATGCGTTACCTCACTGGCCATTTCGTGACAAGGTACAAAGACACAGAGTCAATATTTGGCAGGTCACCCAGTCACACACACAAAAAGTCTCCTCACAGGATATATGGAAGAACTGTATCTTGAGCCATCTGATAGAAGATGGAAAGAATGCATTTTCTCTCTCATCTTCCATTAGTCAACTTGGTCTCAGATAGTATTAAGTCCCCAGGACTTCAGTTCATACGATCAGCCGCACTAGTGGCTGCTTGGGAAGCAAAATTTCAGGCCCTCTAGTGTGGCTTTCATCCACATCCAGAAAGAGCAAATCAGGAGTTATCACGTCATTGGAGATAACAGTTGAGTCAAAACAAAAAAAATGTTTATGGAAGTGGGAGAAAGATGAGTCACTGAAAATCTGCGAAGGTACAGAAGATCTACCTGGTTCTTGGATAAGGCCATCATTATCATCATCATCATCACTATCCATATCTTAGATGCTAATCCTTGCCTTTCTGTCACGCTGCCTTCCTTAGATGGTCTCATGTCACAGCCCTTACTTTACAGGTGAACCTAGAAAAGACAGCATACCATGTGATCCCACACAAGTAATGGCTAAGCGGAGAGAGAAGGTGGGAAGAGGCATGACTTGGGGCATCTGAGCAGAATTCTGTCTCCTACGGATTTTGAACTAGAACAGGGGATGAGTGACTTAAAAAGATGATGGTAGATACCTGGGAAGTTACGAAAGAAATGAACAGGGACTACCTTAACTGAAAGTCAGATGAAAAGTTGAGACAGTGAGACAGCGCTCTGAGAAATGGTAAGGATGCTGGTCCACACTCTATGTCACACGCAAGGTACAATCTACCCTTATGCAGAAGCAGAGAGGTCACAAGTATCCATACAGAGCTGCTTTGCAAAACGTAACAAGTGAAGCAAATTTTTAGTGAGAAGCAGAGACAAAAGGCCACCAGCTCCACAAGGAAAGGAGAAGGTAGCCTTGGATCCATCTGTTCTGTGTTACCCAACTGTGTTCTGTCTTCTATGCTTGGATTTTTGGAAGACCTCATGGTATCCCATGTAAGAGTCAAGACGTTTTTAGATTTTTAAGTGACAGACTCTACACAAATACACTTAAACAAAAATGAACAAAAGTAACCTATTCACTCATAAGCTTTGAATGTCTATAGAGTATTTGTCCTCAGGTATGGAATGATCCAGGAATTCAATGACATCATTAGGAAATATATATATATATATATTTGGCTCTCCTGTCTCCTGCTAGATTTCATTCCCTGCTGTATTTCTCTGCAGTGTGGCAGCAATGATAATCCTTTATGATCTTCATTGATACTGATCCTTTGAAGAATAACCTTAAATTTCAACAACGTCCACAACAATCCCTCAAAGAATTCTGACTGGCCTGTTTTTGAATCACTTTGCCACGCTGGATTCCATTCATGATTCTAGAGGCCTGGAATACTCTGAGCTGCCTAGTGTAATTGTCAAACACATTAGTACAAAAAATGAAGCTATGTGATGGTCAGCCCCATCGTATAAGGAATGGAAAGCTCTAAAACAATTGAAAGATGCTCAACAAACCAAGAAGGTTACAGATACCCACCACATTCCTCTCTTCTGTTTGGGGGAATCAAATTATCCCAAATCAAGGGATCTTACCCTTTTTTGTAGCCCCTAACATCCTTAGTCCTGAGAAGCAAACAAACAAACACAAAAGTGAGAAACAAGACATTTCTGAGCATCGAGTAATTTCCAAGTCCACTGCAGGATTTGACGGATACGTTAATAAGCAGATACAAGATTGAAATACGATGCAGGAAGTATGAGGGTAAGGCACATAGGAGATACAGAAACATTACCCAGGACATTGAGGTTTTCACTAATTCCTTTAGTGAACTTGCTTTCAAATGTATGCCATCAATGCCAACTAACACTACAGGTTTTTTAGGATTACATTTTGAGAAGAACCACACAAACGTGGATGAGCCCATGATGAGACACACGATATGCATTAATTCCCCAAGAATATGGTGGATGTTGACAAGAGATAAATATTTGGAAGAAGAGAAAGGTAAGGGAAAGTTTTGGGGACACTTCCTAGATCTTTGCCAGCAGGCCAGATACCCCTGTGATCCGTCCTTATTTCTGTTAAGCAGCATCCTCTTAACAACCAAGGCAGAGATTGAGCAAATGTGAGAGAGATCATGGTATATTTCCATTACCTTGACTGCAGTCTCTCACGGCAGTAGCTGTTTTTATGGACTGTGCTCCCTCAGGCTCTCTGGATTTTTCTGGAAAACAGAAAGACAAATAGGTTCTTTTCTGCATAGTCTTAAGTCCTCCTTCTTCTCCGCTGCTGTTAGCTCTTTGTTGTTTGTTGTTGTTTGTTTGTGTAATGTTTATTTGTTTTTGAGAGAGAGGGAGAGAGTGGGAGCAGGGGAGGGGCAGAGATGGAGGGAGACACAGAATCTGAAGCAGGCTCCAAGCTCTGAGCTGTCAACACAGAGCCTGACACAAGGCTCAAACCCATGAACCGTGAGATCATGACCTGAGCCAAAGTCAGACGCCCAACCGACTGAGCCACCCAGGTGTTCCTAGCTTTTGGCCCTTTGTATCTTCAGCTTCCAAAGTCAACTTTGCCAAAGGAAATTTAAATTCTTTTAAAAATTCTGTGACACAAATCAGAATTTTAACTCTCCTGTCTATTACAAATGTATACTGAAATTGCTTAATAAGCCTGATGTTGGAGGCAGTAACAACTCTTGATACGTTCATAAGTTTAACATAATATGGCTAATTTCATAATAGATAGTTTTATGGGCATTTTGCAGGCACATGGTAGACATCAATAAAACCTAGTTTCCTCCTGTTCTTGAGAATTATTTAACTTACAGTGTATGTGTGAATCTGGGAGTGTGCCTGGGTATGCATTTATTACACAACTTTAATTCTAAAATGGCCGTGCTTTATTTTTTGGAAAGCCAGGCATTTTCCTGTTTCTTTTGATAAGTCTGTTTGGTTTTGAGGGGAAAAGAAATGCACAGAGAAGAAAGCAATCTCATCGCCTGATAATATTTTAGAAAACACAGACGTCTCTTTGTGCATACATATCACATTATATCACAATTTAATAATGGGTCATTTTAACAAGAGGATTGTTTTTGTGTCTTAGCAGGCAAGAATTAAATTCTACACTTGGATTTAATTTAAGCCGGTACTTGCATCTCATGTCCAAATAATCCTTGAAAGGACCACGAGCTGTACATTCTATTTCATTCTTATCTCTATTTGAAAAATGATGTTTAATTTCTCCACAGAAGCACTACAGTGCATTGAAAGGCCTATGGCTAATACAGAAAGCCATTTGGTGGGAATACAAAAGTTGTCAGATAAACGTCAATTTATGACTCTATCAACATTCGATCTGTCCAGAAAGTGTGCACTGATTGAGTCAGTTTTGACAGATAAAGAGGACTCACTGAATATCCATTCCTGAGAAATATCCTTCATCAATATTTACATTTCTCTTGACAGCCAAATCGTTGCAAGCCTAGGCTGGGTAAATACAGGCTGCATCTGGCCAAAGTACAGTCATAGGCTTCCATTTCTCTAAAACTCCAAATATTTTGGGTGAGAATATGGGCCTATTTCTACAGACGTCCTGGACTTCAGACCTCAGTTACACTAATATAAACAGGGGAGGGGGGAAAATGAATGACACTGATTTTAAGGCCTGGGTGCATTCATAGGCAGTTAACTTATTACAGAAAAGGAACAAAGGGTGGTTTGAATTCCCATCCCCTCCCCCATTTTTCCCCCTTCTTCATTTTCTATTCTGCTGTAAGCAGTCACTAAAAATATACCTGGTCAATAAGGGGCAGGTAAAATTGGAGGGGTTGCTATAGGAACACACGAAGTGATGCAGAGAAATAACCACTCTCACTTATCCTGTGTTTTCATGTTGTGTTTCCATTGTAGTTAAACTCCACTTCAAAAGACATTCCTTAAGAAAGAGGCTACTTGAAATGCAGAAGACTTTCTGGGAGGATTTTATGTACTCCCTTTAAAAATAATAAATCCTGTACCCAAGTAGAGCTACAAGCAGAAAACTGGTATTTCTTCTATTCATTCCCTTCGATTTTCAGTGCATTTTGACGAGCCTCATTTTTACGCAATCGAAGACCAGGGAATGCATTTTAATAGCGATGAAAGCGTGAATGATGAGTGCTCCCCGCTGAAGCTCTTGGCCCCTCCCCTTCCCCCTACTGCTGTCTCCCCCTTTGGCAGGCTGCACCTATGTTCCAACCCTGAGACCCTCCGCATTCCCAATTCGGTTGAATTATCCCCCTCGGACACTGTGCTCTCCTCAAATCTTGTGTTTTTGTTTTTGTTTTTCCAGAGGTGACATCCTCCTACTGCCTTTGTGCTGACCCTCATTGGAGAAGTCCAGCATACTCACTGGAGACATTTAGGACTGAGAACGCAAATAATTTCACATTGCCCAGCCCCATGGCTGAAAGGACAGGGTCACGGCTACCACAGCTGCATAAAAACCTTCTGGAAGGAAGGCTGTGGAGGAAGCTTTCTGCACAACTCCAAGTCTTCTATCAGAGGGAGAGCTGAGCTCCAGCAAAGCCTTGCCTGTAGCTGTACCTTTTCGTATCCCCAACTCCTAAGCTCGGTTAATTTTCTTCCCTCCCCTCCAAAGCTGTGGGTGTAGCCCACGGGCAATTTGTTCTCAAAACCAGGGACCGAGAACAGTTTCTAGGCCACTGATCAAAAAGTCCCATAGATCAGGACTGCTCAGGAAACAAGATCTTTCGCAAAATCACATCACATCAACGGCATAGTGAGACGCTAGCTTCCCTTCCTTCTCTAGCAAGTTGGAGACAAATGTCAATTGTTGATTCTTTCCTTATTAAAACAAACAAACAAACAAAAAGGTTCTATGGCTGACAGGGTAGAAACTGTGGTTCATCGGACAGTCTCCTTACTCCATTTGGTATAGATGAGAAAGTGGTTTTCACCTGGAGCATTTGGTGAAGCATTGGGTTTGAGGAAGAAAAGGAAAAGAAAGGAAAATGAACACCTCCAAATATAAAAGCCACACCAAGACATTTTTGAAATACATCAAATGACTTAGATCAGTAATATTTATGCAAATTACCAAATAAGCACAAACTACTCACGGTTGGTGGGGGGGTGGAGGTGTCAAACACTCAAAACTTTTAGTACCAGTTTACCCGGCCAGATTATTTTTTTTTTAATTTTTTTTTAACATTTATTTATTTTTGAGACAGAGAGAGACAGAGCATGAACGGGGAAGGGGCAGAGAGAGAGGGAGACACAGAATCGGAAGCAGGCTCCAGGCTCTGAGCCATCAGCCCAGAGCCTGACACGGGGCTTGAACTCACGGACCGTGAGATTGTGACCTGAGCTGAAGTCGGACGCTCAACCGACTGAGCCACCCAGGTGCCCCAACCCTGCCAGATCATTGACATGCATGATGGCTCTTCAAGAGTCTGTAATCACGAGCATATTTCCGTGTGGCTGAGAGGGGGCAGAAAGTGAGCAAAGTAATTTCTCCACCACCGGTTTCTGACCAAACAGCAAAACAGTAAAACTCACGACTCTGTTTATCAAATCTCCAGGGCATGCTCCACCAAAGCACCTAGCATGCATTATATCGTTGCCACCCTTTTGGTGAGAGTGTACATGATAGCTCTAGGATGTATTTTTAAAGCTTTTTCCCAGACTGAAGGAAAGGGTTTATCAAATCCTTAGACTGAGAAAGAACGTTTTCTGAAACTACAAATGTCTAAATTACCAACACTTCCTCCTCAAGCCCCACAAGAAAACGCATCACCATGTAAGACAAAAACGTACCGTTCCAGAAATGATTTCTAATGTTTGTAAGATGCTGTTTTAAGCGGAGTCATCCTTTTGTTTCAAATTGATGTTGGGGAGAGCTGGACTGGAGGAGGACATTTGAGCCTTCCAAGAAAATGGGACCATTTATAAATGATACCGTTCATCTCCAGATCTGTTAGCTGGAGGGCAATGCTGTATGTTTAGCTTAGAACATGAATTTTAATCACCCTATAAAATAAAGTTTGCAGACTTATCTAAATTGCAGTGGATACCTTTCCAATACAACCTATCTTGTCCTTTTAATTATGCTGAATCTGTCTCATCACAAAAGACACACATGTTTGTTTGTCTTCATAGGAGCATTGTTACTTAAAAAAAATTTTAATGTTTATTTACTTTGAGAGAGACAAAGAGACAGAGCATGAGAGGGGGAGGGGCAGAGAGAGAAGGAGACAACAGAATCCGAAGCAGGCTCCAGGCACCACGCTGTCAACACAGAGTCCGATGTGGGGCTCGAACTCACGAACCCCAAGATCATGACCTGAGCCAAAGTCAGACGCTTAACTGACTGAGCCACCCAGAGTGCCCCGGATGCTGGAGCATTAGCATTTTTAACCTGCATCAGCGCCCACACAGAAAAGGAACTGATTTTAGAATTACCAAATTGGCTTATGTACGCATACAATTATTTACTAATTACAATTTTTTCTTGAGGGCATTCCACTCCGGACTCATCTGTAGGATTTGCAGTCTGTCCCATTTAGGCCAAAAGATATGTTCAGTTCCTCGAGCACTGAGGTACCTTTCCTGTTACCCCTGAGAAACAAAAGACAACTCTGTGCGGGTTTCACGCACAGTCTGTCAATAACTACACGTTCTCTCACCTGCCTGTGTTCAGAACCAATTCAGAGTCATGAGAGTCAGATAGATGTAAATGTCCCAATCACCTCTCTACATTATTAAACTGACACTGGCCTCTGTGGCTTAGCTAAACAAGTAGGATTCACCCTTGAAGTACATAGACTCATCCATTCCGGTCCCTGGCTAGTTAGACTGACTCCGGGCCCCACAGCAGGGGCAGGGCATTCCCATTTAGAACCTCCAACACGGAGGCTCAGAGAATAAGGTGGGCATTCCGATGTCAGTGGGCTCCCCCAAAGAAGAAGAGACTCTGAAGAGATTATGATCAACCTCCCCCTCTCCATCCAAGTTCCACTCAGACCATGTCTTCAGAGAGGGGAGTCAATGGCTCAAAAGGCCAGCTGCAGTACTCTTCCTGTGCCCCTTCCAGAAGGAAGCATGGAGCCAAGGGAAAAGGGACCCCCTCCACCCCAGTGCCCGCCTCTCCTCACCTAATATGCTGCAGAAGCAAGTGTTATAAATGAAAATTCAACCATCAGAAATAAGTAATTTGCCTTGGTAAGTTCTTAATTTAATATGGAGAAGTGATTGAAATAATAGGGAAACTTCACTCATTATTTTTTTAATGTTTATTTATTTATTTTTATTTATTTATTTTTTTAATTTTTTTTTTAACGTTTATTTATTTTTGAGACAGAGAGAGACAGAGCATGAACGGGGGAGGGGCAGAGAGAGAGGGAGACACAGAGTCGGAAGCAGGCTCCAGGCTCTGAGCCATCAGCCCAGAGCCCAACACGGGGCTCGAACTCACGGACCATGAGATCGTGACCTGAGCTGAAGTCGGAGGCTTAACCGACTGAGCCACCCAGGCGCCCCAATGTTTATTTATTTTTGAGGGAGAGAGAGAGAGAGAGAGCGCATGAGGGGGAGAGGTAGAGAGAGAGGAGACCTAGAATCTGAAGCAGGCTCCAGGCTCTGAGCTGTCAGCACAAGAGCCGGAGTCAGGGCTTGAACCCACAAACCACTAGATCATGACCGGAGCCGAAGTCAGGTACTTAACCAACTGAGCCAACCAGGTGCCCTGTCATTAATTTCTAATATTAAGCCATATTTCCACTAGCATGAATCCTTTGATATTGGCTTTACCTATATAATAACAAGCAAACTGGTGTAGGATTTTTAAATTTGCATAGTCTTGATAATCATTTTTGTCTCAGCTAAAAAGCCGCATATACACACACATACTGTTGAGTTTCTCACCCTTTGTGTATTTATTACTGTTTTCAAAAAAAAAATCCTTCCCAATTATCTCACCCCAATACAGTATAGCAAAATTTGCTTTGTTTTTTAATTTTTTTTTTAACGTTTATTCATTTTTGAGATAGAGAGAGAGACAGAGCATGAATGGGGGAGGAGCAGAGAGAGGAAGACACAGAATCGGAAGCAGGCTCCAGGCTCTGAGCCATCAGCCCAGAGCCCGATGCGGGGCTCGAACTCACGGATCGTGAGATCGCGAGATCGTGACCTGAGCTGAAGTCGGACGCTCAACCGACTGAGCCACCCAGGCGCCCCAAAAATTTGCTTTGTTTGCATTGAGTATATCGTGTCTGTATAATATCTACCATGCATTACCTCCTTATGCACAAAGGCCCTGGGGTCTTTTTTAGGCTGTACCAGTATCTTTGAGCCTAATATTTTGATAAAAACTAAAGCTTAGATGAATTATATTTAATACACTGTGCAGAATAAAAATACTTAGAACCCTGCAATATCCTTTTGGTCTTTGACTTCCAAATGCTTGGGGTGAGCTAAAAATTGTGGATATAAAGAAAAGATAACATACCGGAGGGTGTTCTTCATGAGTTTCAACCATTCTCACATCGGGGTGCATGGGTAGCTCAGTCGGTTGAGCGCCTGACTTCAGCTCAGGCCATGATCTAACGGTTTGTGAGTTTGAGCCCGTGTCAGGCTCTGTGCTGGCAGCTTGGAGCCTGGAACCTGCTTATGATTCTATGTCTCCCTCTCTGCCCGCCCTTCCCCTGCTTGTGCTGTCTCTCACTAGCTCTCAAAAATAAATAAATAAAGAATTAAAAAAAAAAAACATTTTCACATCAACACAGAATAACCATACTACAGGAGAAGTGCACCGTCATAATCTCTCAGAGGTGCTGCATCCAAAGTTATCTTGTGTCAGTCCGATGAGTGATCAACTTGCACAGAATAAGCAATTAACTCTTCCCTTGCATCATGTGCCATTGGAAAATAATCATCGGACACTTCATGCCAGGTGCTGGGGGACACAAGACAACCCAGGGACTTTAAAGTGTGTATGCATTAGCAAGGAAGGTCAGCTTACACAGTCATCCCCAAGTCTTTCTCATAAGAGAGAAGCCTACTGTGTTCTTCGTTAAATGGAGACATGGAGGTTTCTGAGAGAACAAAGATCATACAGGGGATTCCGGAAAAACGATCCTGGAACAAGTAACAGGTTAACCCTATCTTGAAGAAAGGGTTGTATTTAGATCAACAGGGAGGAGCGCAGGAGTCATCCAAGCAGGAATGTAGAGGAGAATTCTGGAAGCCTAAGGATGAGATGGAAATGAACCTGGCTTCCCCAGAAGTTAGTGCATCAGACTAAGAGCCTAAGTGATATTCTTTTAAGAGGGCATATTCCCTAGGAGATAGGAGTTAAGGATTAAGAGGACTGAAGCTGGCAAGGGCTTCTGCCTTGTTCCTCCTTCCAAGAGGAATATACATTTTCTCACAGGTGCTGCCAAATAAAACCTAGTGCTCCATCTTTGGGAAGACTTCCCCAAAGGCCCAACTTCATTTCAAGATCAACGGTCAATGGATGGAGAAAGGCAGGCAAAGTGGGAACATTTTCATACTGGCTTCCAAATCCCACTGGCCCAAAGTCCTCTGCATGTGACACTAACTCCCCCCACACTTCCAGGCTGGACTTGTGTGAGTGTGGACACCCAACGGGCTCCCACTGAAGCATCAACAGTAAAGCCCCTGGCCAATTATCTTTAATGTTAACTTCTTAGGAAGCTTCCTCTAATGAAATGAGCAAGTGACTGGGAGATGAAGTTGAGAAAAGTGGACTCGAAACAGCAATGTATGTGGTCATGCTTTTGTAATCAATTCAGCAAAGAGGTCACATGGGCACGGACCATGGCTGTCACAATGGGGTTGGTAAAGTGCTGGGCCAGGGGTCAGGGGACTGGGGTTCTGGTCCATATGCCACTCATGAGTCACGCTCAGAGCTCAGACATGTGAAATCACTTCTCTGGGCCTCAATATTCTTGCCTATAAAATGACATCACTGAACCTGTCCCGCTTACCTCATCAAGTTAAGAGACAAAAGACAACGTGTTGGAAATCCTTTAGAAAAACCTGAGAGATCACTGTAATCAGCAGAATGTAGGAACAAGGACAGTCGCATTATCCTTCACTGGTGCTTCATCTAGGCTTAGAGACACTGCAAGCCAAAAACCAGGAAGAAAACTTAGGTTTATCTCCCCAGCTTCATGTAAATAGGGTCTGCTTATTGAAAAAAATTCGGTAGACTTGAGGCAATTACCTAGATGATTAGACATTCCAACAAATAAAACGAGTCACAATGGAACCAACAGATTTCTGTGGAGAAGGAACAATATTGTTCTCAACTGAGCTCACCAGATTGCTTACAAGAAATAACTTCCCTCAATTCTAAGCTCTCAGTCATAGCTTGCTTTGTAAGCACAAAGCATCCTAATTTGTAACTGCAGAAATTTAATAACTATTGCTTTGTCTCCCCTAGCAAAACTAATTTTTTTAAATAAGATAATTATCTAGAAAATAAAATCTTTAAAACCCCATTAGATGAATTCATCTTAATTTTAGGCAAAAAAATAAAAGATAAAATAAAGATCCTGTACCTAGACTATCAAGATAATTACTTCAGTGTGTATTTTACAAACAAGCATACATCTCCCTGTAGCTCCATTAGCTACCTCAGATCACTAAGGCCATAATGTCATAGATCTGTCATTAAACTGCCCCTACTACCCTCTGTTCCAATCTTACCTGCAGCCCACCTCACCTTCAGGCAATGGAAGCAACACAGATTATGAGTGGAATTTTAAGGTACCAATAATCCCAGTAGCTTTTTCTCTGGTTTTAGCATCTAGCGGATATAGGACTCAGTCTGTAAAGAAAATGGCAGAAAAGCCTTCGATGTGTGTGGGGGAGGGGGACTTTAAAAAGTCGAACATTCTAAGTTCCTGCTGGTAAGTCAGAATCAAGTGACGTCTGTCCTTCTGGTTCCACTAACTTGTTGTGACCTTAAGCAAGTAACAAAGCTTACCTGAGCCCTAGTTGCAGTAAGTATTAATAAATACATTAGGCTGAATGTTCTAGAAGATATTCTCTAGCTCTGATACTCAGTGGTTATTGACCCAGCAATATGAAATGGTTTCCTTATGAACATGACCTGTGATAGTTAAGGTTTAACTGGTCAAACCTGGTATTATCAAACATCATAGAAACAGCAGGAACCACAACTAAAGGAGTCCATGCTGCAGTGGACAAACCTTACCTGAGTTGATTGCTTAATTTATCTAAGTTTGAGTCTGGTACTCTGAGTTGCAGATATAACATTTGTAATGAAAACAGTACAGCTGATATTATCAAAGTCAGATGCAGCAGAGCAACCGGGAGGCTCAGTCAGTTAAGCACCTGACTTCAGCTCAGGTCACGATCTCCTGGTTCATGAGTTCGAGCCTGGCATCGGGCTCTGTGCTGACAGCTCAGAGCTTGGAGCCTGCTTTGGATTCTGTGTCTCCCTCTTCCCTCTGTCCCTCCCCACTTACTCTCTGTCTCTCTCTGTCTCTCTGTCTCTCTGTCTCAAAAATAAATATTAAAAAAAAAATCAGACGTGGTAACTATATGCCCTGTCCCCATTTCCCAGTGCAAAATAATTCGATACATGAAGGGCTATGCAAGTTTGGCATGTTTTCTAGAACTACTTCCATTTCCTCCAAGTCTTTTTCTACCTTCCGGTACAGGGTAGTCCAAGGCAATCACAGGATTCTCTTATTCAACTCAGCCTCCATGTCAAGGGCGTAGCGAAGTCTATTCTTGCGCCAAAGTTCTGCCAGTTCTCTTTACACTATTATCTATCTCACCCCACTTTATCATCTCACTCACCTTCTCTGGATTCTTTGGCGTTCTGGGCTGAAGCCTCTCGATTTAGTCTTTAGCGAATACTCATGTTTAAACACACAAGCACGCACAATACCCAACTATGTGTCTTGCCTCACTTCAGAAATGCAGGGCGTCTCGTGAAGAAACACGTAGGATAGAAAAATGAAATATGTTCTCAGTCTGCAAGAAAGTTGAGGCAATGAAAAAGTAAGGGTAATAAATGTGAAGGTGCCAGGAGATAAGTTAACAACATTTATGCCATAAAATCCTATGCACATAGTAAAGGGAGAGCTCAAATTTGTTACTCCCTTTCTATCTGTCAGCAGGAAGAGGAAATATGACTAGTTATGTAATTTAGTGTGTTCATAAGATAAAGATATACCAATCGCTCTGAAGAAGCACAGAGAAATACCTCTTCCAGACTCCTACAAGAAAGCTACTCTGTCATGTGCTGAACCAGCAACTTCGTCCTTCTAGGAAATAAGCCACAGAGCTCCATAGTTTGGTTTCTGATGACATCCTTCAATATAAGCTGATGACAAGCCTAAGGGGCAATACCACAAAATCAAGAGTACAGGATGTTGATAAAGATGTGGTCGTCTGGTTGAATCCAATGACAGATCTTACATCACTGAGAATATTGTGTCTCTCAACCAAATTTTTTCATGGCAATCGTGGGGCCGTGCGGTCAAGGTCATCTCCTCCAAAGAGTATCTGAATTGCAGGGCGACAGTTAAGTGACCAGCCACATGCTTTAGCAGCTTGCCAAGGCAGGGCCAGAATGGCCATTCTTCCATGAAAAGTGAGTTGGTTGACAAAAGCAATTGCCTACACAAGAGGGCCAAGCCACACACGTTCTGAGGTGATTCGGGGGAGACCCCAGTGGGTCTCTTCCCAGACAGCTGTTACCACAACACACAAATGACAGGGCAGGAGAGGGCCTCAAATGCTATGCCACAAAATGCAACAGTGTTCAAGTCTTTCACAATCCTAAAGCAACTTTGGGGCACCTGGGTGGCACAGTTAAGCGTCCGACTCTTGAGCTCGGCCCAGGTCATGACCTCACGGTTCATGGTCGAGCAGGTCGAGCCCTGCCTCTGCACCATCAGCGCAGAGCCTGCTTGAAATTCTGTCTCTCCCTCTCTCTGCCCCTCCTCTGCTTGTGCTCTGTCTCAAAATAAATAAGTAAACTTAATAAAATTTTTTTTAAATCCTAAAGCAACTTCAGCAGTCTACCTTGCCCATTACATAATAAATCAAATATCTACAAAGCATCCATTTGAGGTCTAGAGCCTCTTGAGGGGTAATTTCCTGCTATGCCCTAGAAAGATAAAATTGCCACAAGCTGGTCCGTAGTCATCAACTGGATGAAATAACCTGTCACCGAGCAGCGTTATTATTTATAGACCAGTTAGAAACTGGATGCCTGTTGAAACAAACGTGAGACCTCAGTTTTGGAAGAGGTGATATGTGATCCCTTTGACTATGAAGACCATTTCCAGTCTGGTATTACAACCTTTCCATCCCTACAGACGAAAAGGCTTGGCTTCCAATATTTTAGAGTATGTGTCTGGGGTGTGGGGTGGGGGGTGGTGAGGGCATCATCTTTTTTGTAGATACTAAGTTGTTTATTCTGGCAGCCCTAAACTGGGAAAACACCTAAACTTACTTTCTTTCTTTCTTTCTTTCTTTCTTTCTTTCTTTCTTTCTTTCTTTTATTTTTAATTTTGAGAGAGAGAGAGAACTTGAGCAGGGGACAGACAGAGAGAAAGAGGGAGACACAGAATGTGAAGCAGGCTCCAGGCTCCGAGCTGTCGGCGCAGAGCCCGACGCAGGGCTCGAACTCACAGACCACGAGATCATGACTGAGCCGAAGTCAGACACTCAACTGACTGAGCCACCCAGGAACCCCAACCCTAAACTTCTTAATTCAGTTTCACCTTTATATTCTTCCACAACTACAACAGCTTGGCATACATTGTGCACTGTCAACAAATACTTACTGAATGATAAATTTGTGCCCAAATAAGACATTAACTCACTCCACTGAAAATAATTATTAGATAAGAGTCTTTCTAGATTAATGATACTTTTTTTTTTAATTTTTAGTTATTGAGAGAGAGAGGGAGGGAGGGGCAGAGAGAGGAGAGAGAGGATCTCAAGCAGGCTCTGCCTTGTCAGTGTGGACCCAGAGGCAGGGCTCCAATTCACAAGCCCACGAGATCATGCCCTGGGCCAAAATCAAGAGGCAGAGGCTCAACTGGCTGAGCCCCCCAGGCACTCCTTGGATACATGTGATTCAGGACTCCAGGTGTGAAAAACACTGCAGTCCAAGCTAATTCAAGTTTTCAACAAACATCATCAACCCAAGGTCTTTGCCCCAATCTAGGTTTTATTCCTGACTGAAAGACTATGGAAGTCAACAAGAGCTGTGAACAATCACATAAATATGAACAACTACTCAAGTTGGTAAGGTATAAAACAGTCAATAATGGAACGCCGTGTTCAACAATGCTTCTTTTGTAGAAACTTGCCTGAAAAACTCAAGCCTGTGGCGTATCAAGTAAAATGTTTCAGAAGGAATAGATGTGAAGCTAGGAAGTCTGTAATTTTGGATACATAAATGTATACCCAACTAAGAAGGAAGCTTAGCTACATTCAGGATTGATAAGCAAATATTACAAAAATCCAGCAAAAAGGCTGTGTGGGAACCACACATTTCAGGGCATGAACAGACCTTTCAGCCAAATTCGAATGTCTTGCATAGATTTATTGTTCCCAAGATTTTATTTTGTTTTGTTTTGCTTCTTAATTTAATTCTCAAATAGCCTCCGGGGTTATCTAATGGTTCTAATATAAACACTGTTAGGGCAGAAACCGGAATGCCTTTCAATTTTAGGGGCCAGATACAAAGATCTGGCAGTGCTATTAGTTATAGGTGGTTCTTTATAAGAAGGGAACGGGTGTCTTTGGAAAGGTGACTCTCAGGCAATGAATTTTCCAGTACAGCAATTATAAGAAAGTAAACTTTTCTGCCTGGTGACATCAATGCTTTCAAATGATTATTGAGCTTCTATTAAATTTCACCAACTCTGATGGGTGCGGAGAATGCAAAGGTAAATTCACCCAAGTCTCTGTTATCAAAAGCTCACATTCTGTGGGTGCCTGGGTGGCTCAGTAGGTTAAGCTTCTCACTTCAGTTCAGGTGAAGATCTCACAGTTCGTGGATTCGAGCAACACATCAGGCCCTGTGCTGACAGTGCAGAGCCTTTCTGGGATTCTATCTTTTCTCGAGCTCTTTCTCACTCTAAATAAATAAATGAACAAATGAACAACAACAAAAAAGCTCACCTTTTGTGACTCAGTTGTCATAACAATGATAGAAGCACAGGGAGAAAGGGACAAAATATCATAGAATATCTCTGGAAGAGGTGACACCTCAATTAAGTCTTAAAGGGTAATTAAGAGTTAGGTGGGGGAAGAGGAAGACAATGCAAGGATTTCAGGCAGGAAACAGATGAACCCAGTGAGGAACCGCAGGGAAAAGCCATAGAACTCCATCAGTGTTACGTGATGGGAACGTAACTTGAGAGTAAATGAGTTGTATGACTGGAGGCTGGAAAGTCACAAAGGGGTCAGATCAGAGAGTAGTTTTTCTTCTAAACCTTTGAAGTGTTAGAGCCAGCCAATGGAATTCTCCATGGAACGGGGAATCACTGCAAGGACAATATACTGGGAATGAAGCCTATTTTAATCAGGAAAGAATGACTTATGAGTATTCTTTTCATTTAAGGAATGTTGGCCCCAAGAGAGGGAGATAATTAAGCCAAAAGGATTTTATGGCTAAAATGTACGATTACATCAGAAAAACATTGACCCTTAGCGGAATATGACAGAATCATAAAGTGGGATGATCACTCTTGGTTCTCATTCCTAGTCCCCTAAGATAAATGAATACGTAGCTACAATAAATGGTTATCAGTCACCTTTTTTCTAGGACTTCTTAGATCCGATGGAAAAAAAAAATCAGTAGCCTACGATGAGAGTAATTTTATTTCAAGGATGATGGAGTCGAACCTAGAAAAAAAGAAATTGCTTCTCGTAGCCCTTGCATGACCTTTAGGAGTCTGAAATGTGCCAGAAACAATACGTTAGGATTATATGACTTTCTAGCCTCTTCCATTCCTGTGGCTTTGAAACTGTATACTTCAGCTGCATCCTGGGCTACTACCCCACTAGTTTTCCTGCCTTTTTCAACATTTCTAGTCCCATTAGAACTAAAAACATCTTACATTGAAGAATATCTTTCCACAGAACCATTCATTTTTAGAGGAAATTAGGTGGAGACAACCCACAATTAGAGAAGCAATAGGTATGCATTAAAGGGCATTTGTCCTCCAGATTTATGCTTCACTCATGAATGACCTCATCACAGAAAGAAATTAGCATAATTTATATCAATAATTTGCTTCTGTGATGTGTGAAGAAAAGAATACCCCACAATAAATTAAAGATGCCTTTATGACTGCGTTTTATCAGCTTATTTACCCTTATTTACATTTAGAAATGCAATGTCCTATTAATAGAGTTATGAAAATGGTCCCACGGGCTGCAGGCCTCCTCATTTATGGTTTAATAGGAATAGTCACGTGTAATCGGGTTGAGTGGGAACGTTTTGCTGAGTTTGACTTGTTCATCACGATGCTGCACTGATGGCTGAAAGCCACTTCTAATTTTCTGGTTTTCCAGATGTGAGCTCAGCCTAAGCAGAGATGCTGTCTTTTGTGCAAACTGGTCAATCACTTGGCCCAACTCATTTGATTTGCCTTTTACAGTGACCTTTTGACTTGTAATCATCCACATTCTCTTCATGCTTTATTTAATTTTACTTTATGGGGAGAGCATTTTAGAATGTGTGTCATGAAAAGAGCTACATAAATATTAATGTATTGATGGTGTTAGGGCTTTTCAAACCTATATTTCACTTCCTGGGTTTTAAGAGCTCCAAAATTTACTGACCGCACAGAAAATACAGGTATAATGGACTTAGTGAAATGCCCCACATGTGATAAAATGTATGAATTATTAATCCCACGAAAGTCAGTATGGTCTGGTGTAAATGCCAAATTTTCTGAACCAATCTTGAATGGATGGATGGATGGATGGATGGATGGATGGATGGATTTATTTATTTACTTAGTTTACTAACAGAGATAAAAATTTGGGATGGCACATCAATCTAATGAGCACTGTAATTTGGGGAGTTTCAAGTTAATTTATAAATAAATACAATAAAGTAAACAAAAGCATAAACTAGGACCTAACATAGAGTGATTAAGAAAACACTGTAACTTAATGTTACATAGTCCTAACTCAATTCCTTTGGCTGTGCTGTCTTACTCCAAATCCTACATGGGGCTATGAGGGTAAAAGTCAACAGATTAACAATTGCTTTACAAGCTGTAAAGCTTCTCCGAAACAAACATTTCAGATAAAAAAAAATCACCTTCATGGAACTCTTTGTTATAACATAGAGGCAAATTTAAGGAATGGAAAGGTCTGTACAAGGGTTCTATTTAAATACAGAATTATGGGGGGGACACCTGGGTGGCGCAGGTGGTTAAGTGTTGGACTCTTGATTTCGGCTCAGGTTATGATCTCACAGTTCGTGGGTTCAAGCCCCTTGTCAGGCTCTGTGCTGACTGTGCAGAGCCTGCCTGGGATTCTCTGTCTCCCTCTCTCTCTGTCCTTCCCTGCACATGCTCTCTTCCTCTCTCTCTCTCTCTCTCTCTCTCTCTCTCTCCAAAAAATAAAGAAATAAACAGTTAAATAAATAAATACACAATTTTTATATTTAACTATATCAATCTGCATAAAATGGACAATTCACTCAGGGCCTTCACTGTATAGCTAGTGAGAGGGCCAAGTCCATGGCGAAGACAGGAGATAAACCAACTATTCCTTCTTCTTGAAACGTTTGCCAAGTACGGACAAGAGAGATCGCTTTATATGAGGCAACGGAAGGGACGCAACACAAGAATATAGGGATTCTACTCTAAGTGTGGCGGAGACAAAGCAAATATGAAAATGCACACCTAGAAAACAGGAAAAGGTTAATATTCTCCCAGGCAGTAATATACACTGCATGAGCTTCAAGGTAAGTCATGGAAGTTTCCTGATGTAGGGTCTTCTAGACTATGGGTTGATGGAAATGATATTCATGCATTACTGAAGAAGAACCTGAACGGCACAGTAGACAGGACAATACAGGAAGAGGAAACAGAAGTCTGAGAAGTAGCGAGACACATTTGAGAGACCAAAGTGACCTGTCCCATGTACATAAAGGACTGAATAAGGCTTTCATTTTTGCCTCACAAGGATGGGCTACACATGTGTTGGATGTGGCACCTGCTTGGGATTCTCTCCCTCTCTGTCTCTCTCCCTCCTTCCCTCTCTCTACCCCTTCCCCCTCATGCTCTCTCTTTCTCTAAAAATAAATAAATAAGCTTAAAAATTAAAAAATAAATAAATAAGGATACCCCAAAGAAAAAAACACTAAATCCTTAGCACCCTAAAAATAATTATTTCAACCAACGATAGCATGACGTTTCATGGTGAAAAAGGACTATTCTATTCAAGTCAAGAAAAAAAACACATAAATAGGTGCGCCTGGGTGCCTCAGTTGGTTAAGTGACCGACTCTTGATTTCAGCTCAGGCCATGACCTCACAGTTCATTGCTTCAAGTCCCCTCACTGGGCTCTGTGCTGACAATGGGGAGCCCGCTTGGGATTCTCTCTCTTTCCCTCTCTCTCTGCTCCTGCTTGTGAACTTTCTCTCTCTCCCTCTCCGTCTCTCTCTCTCAAAATAAACAGACTTCAAAAAAAGAAGGAAAAAAGAAAAAAACACATAAATGAAAATAAAGGGTAAAGCCGTTCTAACCCTCCCACCACCACGCCCTTCCCCCCCCCCCCCCCGCCCTTGTTACCACAATTAGCAAGCACCAATCCAGCAGTACCAACTTCCCGGGCACCTGACACTTGTTTCAGCTCCCCAGAATCTGATGACACACAGCTCACAGGACCGCCAGAGCCAGTTCCTGGCTTCGCTAGTCCTCCTGACCAATAGGAAACAGGCAAATGACCTTGGCAGGAGCACGCCGTGCACAGAACCAAGGAGAGTGGAAAAGAATGCAGGGAGTGGAAAATGAAGCAGCGAGCGACAGCAGGCTGGCCACTCTCAGCCGTGAGGTGCTGTGCCAAGCTCTTGGTGATACTGACGTTTCAAGCCACGGCGTTCCCGTCCAGCGGCAGCAAGAGGCTCTCACCAAGAGGATTGCATGACATGATTTTGCTTTGGCTCTATGCTGGCGGTCCTCTGCTCATCTTCCATTTAATTGGCTGTCTAAACCCCTCATCCGATTCATGGAACCATGATCGGTAGCTTGTGCTTGACCCAAGAACCCTGACTGATACAGGTAGCCGCGCTAATTGACAAGAGAAAATGTTGCAGTTGACGAATAGCGAATTGGAGGACACAGACTTCTAAGATGATACAATTGCCTACCTAACCAACTTAGACGTCAACTGAAAAAAACATGAGAAAAAAATAGGAGTCATTAAAATGTCACCATATTCATATCCAAAAATCGACCACATGAGCACTAAGAGAAAGTAATACCTCATTTACAAGGTCATCCCTGCCCCCCCCCACACACACACAAAATACAATACACTGAAATGAAGATAGCAACGTGTAAAGAGACGTGGAGAAAAGTAGCAAATACACTAAATGACAAATTCTATTTAAATAAATGGACACATCATGTGTTCTTGGCTAGGGAGACTGTAAAAGCTGTAATTCACTCCAAACTAATATGTAAATGAAATGTGATTAAAATTAAATAACACAGGGCAAAACGTTACCAAGTTCCCAGGTGAATAACAGGAAATTTTTAGAACAGCTCTGAGGAAAAAAAGGCTGGTGACAAGGGACTAATCCTGCTAGATATTCAAATATCGACAAATATTAAAACATTCGATGTATTAACATATTAAACCCATATGATATCAGCATATTAAAACACTTTGGAGCTCTAGAAGTAAAAAGTGGTTCGGTATACCCTAAGACGGACCAAGATGTATTCTAATAAATATGGGACTTGGGTCAACTATAATGATGGTATTGCAAACCACTGGGTAAATGTAGGACTGAGAGAATAACTACTCATTGCTATCTGGATAATAGGGCTGACATAATGAGCTATGTAAACAGTATCTTTTCCTCAATTTCTTTAATGTTTATTTATTTTTGAGAGAGAGAGAGAGAGAGCAAGTGGGGGAGGGGCAGAGAGAGAGGGAGGCACAGAATCCTAAGCAGGCTCCAGGCTCCGAGCTGTCAGCACAGAGCCTGATGCAGGGCTCGAACCCATGAATGCTGAGATCATGACCTGAGCCTAAATCAAGAGTTGGACACTTAACTGACTGAACCACCCAGGCGCCCCCCTCCACAACATTTTTTAACTCATCTTGGCAACAAAGATAAACAAGTGGGACTGTAGCAAACTTGTAAAAAGCTTCTGCACAACAAAGGAAACTGTCAATCAGCTGAAAAGGCAATCAGTAGAATGGCGTTTGCAAACCATATATTTGATTATGAATTAATATCTAAAATAAAGAACTCACACATTTTAATGGCAAATAAAACCCCACAAATACTCCGATTAAAAATGGGCAAAGGACCTGAACAGCTTTTTTTTCCAACAAGACATACAAATGGCCAAAAGTATGTAAAAAGGTGCTCGACATCACTAATCACCAGGGAAATGCAAATCAAAACCACAATGAGTTATCACCCCATACTTGTTAGGATGTCTATTATGAAAAAAGAGATAAGTAATCTCCTGTTATTAGAGCTCACCTTAATGACTTCATTTTACCTTAATTACTTTCTTTTAAGAGAGAGCAAGAGAGGGCAAGAAAGAGAGTGCACAGGTGTGTGAGCGGGGAGGGCAGAGGGAAGGGAAAATCTTAAGCAGCCTCTACACTAATGTGGGACTCAGTCTCACAACTGTGAAATCATGACCTGAGCCAAAATCAGGAGTCAGACATTTAAGTAACTGAGCCACCCAGATGTCCTTTTAATTACTTCTTTTAAAGGTCCTATCACCAAATATTCTGAAGCCTGGGCAGGGAGGTTGGGGGGGGGGGTTACAATTTCAACACATGAATTTTGGAAGGACCCAGTTCAGCCCATAACAAGTTACCCAAGTGGGAACAGACCAGCAGCGACCTCAAACCTCTATTCAGAATCACAAATTCTGCAGTTGAGATTTGACTATCTATATTTTCAAAAATACTCAAAGTGATTCTGAAGTATGATAGTTTTTTTTATAAATATTTATTTTGAGAGAGACAGAAAGTGTGTGTGTTCACACAGACACAAGCAGAGAAGAGGGCCAGATAGAGAGGGAGAGAGAGAAAGTCTCCAGCAGGCTCCACACTCTCAGCATGGAGCCCGACACAGGTCTTGGTCCCACGACTCTGGGATCATGACTTGAGCTGAAATCAAGAGTTGGACTCTTAACCGACTGGGCCACCCAGGTGCCCCAGAAGTATGATAAAGTTTGAAGAACACGGTCTTAGACTGAAACAATGTGTTCAAGAACTAAAATGAGAAAAGTAAAGTGAGAGTTTGTATTGGGATGAAAAGCATCCCCTCAAAATTCCATGTGCACCCAGAATGTCAGACTTCAACCTTGTATGAAAATAAGGTCTTTGCAGATACAGTTAAATTAAGATGAGGACATACTCGATTAGGGTGGGTCCTATCCAGTGACTGGTGTTTTTAGATGAGAAAAAATAAAGGCATGGGAAGACACACAGCAAGAGTGGCATGGGAAGGACGGACACAGAGATTAGAGTGGTATCTCTACAAGCAAAGAACATCAAGGATTGTCTGGAAATCATCAGAAGCTGGAACCAACAACTATAAGGATGCTGTAGGGAAGGCAAAGCCTGGCCAACAACTTCATTTCAGATGTCTAGACCCCTGATTTCTGTTGGCTTAGGCCTCCAAGTTTATGGTTTGTTATGGTGGCCCTGGGGAACGAATAGGGAATTCTCTTAAAAACTGAGTTGATTTAATATTTTCGAATAAAGGTTTTTTTTTTTTTTCCTAAATGGATTGCGGGTCTGTTTATCACCTTGATTGTGGAGATGGTTTCATGGGTCCATGCCTATATCTAAACCCATCAAATCATACACACTGAATGTGTCCAGTTTTTTGGTATATCCATTATATTGCAGTATACCTCAGCTTTTTTAATCTGCAAAATAAGTATCCTCCATATACAATAAAAACAATACAATAAGTTGTATTGTAAAAACAAATACAATAAAAAGATTAATCGAGAAGCTGGAAAAAAAATATCAGCAATGCTTTATGACATTGCTCAATTTCTTTAGTTGACAAAAAGCCCATAAAAACGAGTAAGGGAAATATGGATAACACCAAAAGGGGGAAAGATAGTGAAAATTAGAGAAGACATTTTATAGGACAAAGATACACGTAAGCCAAAAAATGTTTTAAAATGTGGTCCATGGCATTACTACACGAAACTAAAATAAGATGATTCTTTTCAACCATCAGAATGACACATTAAGTGAGAATGTTTAAGGCTAACAAGTTGTACAAAAACAGGCAATTTTCTGCATTCTGGGTGGAGATTAAATTGTACACTTTTGGTAAAGCAATTTGACAATATCTATTAAATTTTAATAGGCACGCAGCATCACACCCAATTACATACACAATTATTTCAAGATAGAAGTGAAAGGATATTCCTCACAGCATATTTTGCCGAGGAAAAAGACAAAAAGCTACAGACAACCTAAAAATATATGATATATGTAAATCATATAAACCACATATATGATACTAATCTATTATGAAATACCTGAATTAAAGAAAAAATATGCATTTAAAAGATTGAGGTACATTTCTATTTATTAATATGGAAGGTGTTTTTTAATTATTTTTTTCTAAGAATTTATTTGGAAGTAATCTCTACAACCAACATGGGACCTGAACTCACAACCCTGAGATCAAGAGTTGCATGCTTCACCGACTGAGCCAATCAAGTGAGTGCTCCAATATGGAAAATTTCTGGTATTTTCTTTTTTCTTTTTTTTAAAATAAGTTTATTTATTTTGTGTGAGAAACAGACAGAGAGAGAGAGCAGGGGAGAGGCAGTGAGAGAGGGAGAGAGAATCCCAAGCAGGCTCCATACTGTCAGCACAGAGCCCAACATGGAGCTCCAACCCATGAACTCCAAGATCATGATCTGAGCCAAAACCAAGAGTCGGACCAACCAATTGAGCCATCCAGGTGCCGTGTGGTATTTTAATAAACATAAACATTCAGGAGCAGAAAAATGAAGCTTGTTTACTTATTTTTTAAATTCACAAAAATGTTTTTTTTTCCTAGAAGGGATTATAAGGAATGATTACCAGTGGGTATCTTTGAAAAGGGGGCTTCAGCATGTAAGAAAAGAGGCCTCTCTCTTCACATATCACCCCTCTGTATGGTTTACCTATTCTTAGCATAGGTATTTAGAGATATACATAAAAACAGGCATAAATATCATGCCAATTTATATCACTTGGATGGGGAGAGTGGGATTTTTTTAAATGTTTTTTTATTGTAGTTTTCTGTGCTGAAACCACTCACGCTTTAAAGTTTCAAAAAAGGCAGGCGACAATTAACTTTCCACTTAAATGATTTACACACTGGGAAAAACAAAAACAATATGCACATCTTTCCTACTATGCTTCTTTGCACTCATGAGCACACGCTGAGTGTTATAACACAGAAGCCTGGGATTTTAACTCCTCCTTAGCTGGGCCCTCCTTCCTAAGTTTTGGCCATCACCAAGTAATCAACCGGTCTCTGGTGGGTCCTTCCACATCACCACTCATTGAGATGACAGCACTTAAGCTGAAGAAATAGGACTTCCACCTAAAACTCTGTTTTAAAAACTGACTTTATAAATCAAGGGACAAGAACACTGCATGACATAAATAGTCAGCAGACCCGACACCTGTCTGAGAATTTAGAAAGATCCACTCTGTAACGCTGCGGTTGGTGACCTATGACAGCCAACAACTCTGGGTAATTTGGTATCCTGACCCTTCAGATTTGGTCCTTCTCATCATTCACTCGAATGCCTCCGCCAGGCAAGGCGGGAAGACAAGTGAGGAAGGATGGATGTTTAGAGAATTCAAGGTTAACAGTTTACTCCGTATCAGTCGTGACAGAGGGTGGGTAAGAGCTCAAGTTGCGGGGTGGAAGGCAGGGGGGCTTGGCTTTTTTAAATATATTGGCCATTAAAAATATTACACTGGAGGGGCACCCGGATGACTCAGTCGGTTAAGTGTCCTACATTGGATTTTGGCTCAGGTGACGATCTCATGGTTCATGAGATTGAGCCCCACATCAGCCTCTGTGCTGACAGCAGGGAATCTCCTTGAGATTCTCTCCCTCTCTCTCTGCCCCTCCCCCACTTGGGCTCTTGGCCTCTCAAAGTAAATAAATAAACTTTTAAAAATATACTGTAAACATACATAGAATCCAGGTTTTTACTGTATCAGCTATGATAAATGGAAGAGACACCATGAACAAGTCACAAAGATCAGGCATACAGATTTCATTGTAGCTGATTGCAGCTTTGGGACAAAAGTAATTACCTTAAAAGGAACGGACATGCACATTTCAGCGAAGTGAGATATAAATTATGTGCCATGTTTTTCTTTCCATCCTGGACCCACTTCCACTCTATAAAGCACATTTTAACTTTTGATTCAGATTATTTGAGACCAAAACCAGTAAGAGTCAGTGAGATAGAAAATAAACCTGGTCCTGTCCTTCAACAAGTGGGTTGGCTTTTTCACTGATAACTGAGTCATGGTTACATATAAGGTGCTCTAGGAATGATCTGGACAAGGTAAAGGTGGGCACTTTTCCGAGTACCAGTTTCCCTGCTTGCTTACATATATGCCTTGTGACCCCTGGTGATATTGCGCTCCTAAAGGAGGTGATGTCCTGATAACCCACTTTCTTTAGAAAAGTCATTGTGTTTTTGCAGAACTAGCAACGTGAAATACTGGAAACAAAAAGTCTTTATAAAATGAGTTTTAATTTATACAGCTAAATGCTTAAAAAGCAGAAAAGACTTACTTGTTTTTACCTGTTTCTCAAATACATTTTTTATTTATTTATTTTTTTTAACGTTTATTTACTTTTGAGACAGAGAGAGACAGAGCATGAATGGGGGAGGGTCAGAGAGAGAGGGAGACACAGAATCGGAAGCAGGCTCCAGGCTCTGAGCTGTCAGCACAGAGCCCGACGAGGGGCTGGAACTCATGGACCGTGAGATCATGACCTGAGCCAAAGTCAGACGCTTAACCAACTGAGCCACCCAGGTGCCCCTCAAATACATTTTTTAAATGTTTGTTTATTTTTGAGAGAGAGACAGAAAGACAGAGCACGAGCAGGGGAGGGGCAGAGAGAGAGGGAGAAACAGAATCTGAAGCAGGCTCCAGGCTCCGAGCTGTCAGCACAGAGCCTAATGTGGGGCTCAAACTTAGAAACTGTGAGATCGTGACCTGAGCTAAAGTCTGACGCTTAACCAACTGAGCCACCCAGGTGCCCCTCATATACATTCTTTCAGACATTAAAGGGACCTATTAGGGGCGACTAGGTGGCTCCAGTAGGTTGAGTGCCTGACTCTTGATTTCAACGCAGGTCATGATCTTGCAATTCCTGGGATTAAGTCTTGCATTGGAGTCCACGCTGACAGTGTGGAGCTTGCTTGGGATTTTCTCTCTCCTTCTCTCTTTGCCCCTCACCCACTAAATGAATGAACGAATGAACGAACGAATATTTTGGGTCAGAGCTATCACATTATCTAAGTAGAACTTCAGAGTGAGGTGCTGTGTGCCCACTGAGTTACCCAAACACACGCCATGTGTTCCCTGGAGCAGGTCTATGAACCCCTCTCAACTGGTATGTGAACTTTTATGGGTCTGTACATCACTTTTATAAGTTATCCAGAGGTGTTCTTGATACCTAAACCGATTGAAAAATGCAGTCCTGGGGCACCTGGGTGGGTTAGTCGGTTAAGCGTCCGACTTCAGCTCAGGTCACCATCTCGCGGTCCGTGAGTTCGAGCCCCGCGTCGGGCTCTGGGCTGTTGGCTCAGAGCCTGGAGCCTGCTTCTGATTCTGTGTCTCCCTCTCTCTCTGCCCCTCCCCTGTTCATGCTCTGTCTCCCTCTGTCTCAAAAATAAATAAACGTTAAAAAAAAAATTTTAAAAAGAAAAATGCAGTCCTATGGAACACACAAACCCCTATATTGTTTTTAGAGCCTTTAAACACATGAAGCCTGGCCATGCTCATCAGTCAGTCACAGGACAGACCGAGCGATGGTAACCCACCAAGTAAGCTCTCCAAGGATACAGTTTGTGTTTAGAATGAACAGTTTGATCATCCATGTGGGGGGTAAATGAAACCCCCATTTTATGTCCAGTTCACTGTGAGGCTATTTGCGGATGAGGTCTTAGTCTTGCCCTACTCACAGGGCTTACTCAAGAACATGGTCACTAAACATACCATCGTCAACCTGACCATTTATGTTTCCTTCTTCTTTTACCTTTTGCTTTCCTCCTTAGTTTTCTTTAAGTTTCACAAACAGCAACTACTCTGAACATCTAAGCCATGAAACCTGTCTTAATTCTATTGAGGAGAATCTCAATTGTGCTTTTGATAAAGGGAGGGAAATTGAAGTGTAACTGTAATTATGTTTATAATACCTTTGTCTTTGTGGCCAGATTCATGGCTCTCTTATACAAGGGGTAAAGTGGGTTCAAAATTGTTTAAAGGAAAAACAAAAAAAAAAAAACATTGTTGAAAGAAAACAGTTATCAAATGCTAATTAAAGAGGCAGGGGATATATGAAAGTCAGTCATGTGGGTATTTCCCCCCAATTATACTTACATGGATGTAATTGGAAAAGACACTGAAAAATAAACCGTTTGTCTTATTGTTACGACAGTGCATCATGAAGAAAATATTTGTGGGTTGGCTCCAAAAGGTTTGGGGGTTATTAATAAATTTTTCTTCTCTATAATAAAAACTTGGAATCATCATTCAAGATGTTATGGAATTTGAGAGTATATTCAAAAGTTTTCTCTGCGGGTCTGTTACAGAAAACAATTGGAGAACTCCGTCTATTCAGGTTTAAATTATGCATGTTTTGACTCTTTGGGGCATAGGAGGCAAATTACGGATCCTGGTCAAGACACTCCTTCTGGGATGGGGCTGCCTGTTTCTATGATTATCTATATAGTCCTAAAAAAAGGAGGACATCTTTCCCAATAAAAGATTTTAAGTATACAATTTACAGCTTTGAGTATAAAATGCCCCCAAAATAATGTGGATAGACAAAGGATCTGAAAGTCCCTTCTGATTAGAGGCCATAAAATACAAACAAGCTATTTAAATACCATCTAAGAAGAAAAACCAGAAACAGACTAAATTTTCTTCTGGTGCAAATGTTCAGTCTTCCACACACATCTGGAGAGAAAAAAAATAAGGCATGTGAACCAAAAACATGGTAGAAGTAGATTCCAATAAATTGTACCCTCTTCTCGGACACATAGGCCTCATCTTCCACTTCTCAGATGCATCTGGTTTAGGAAGAACACATATCTGATTTGTCTTCTGAAGATACCTTCATCTGTCTTGGCTTCGTCTCAGCTCCTTTTCCACTTGACGATCATTGCGGGGGAAAATTGTGTATTCACCCAATCATCACTCATACCTGTCCATTCATATTCTTTCCAATTAAAACAGCTTAAAAAATGATTTAAAACAACCATCAGTATATTGATCACCTAGCTAGCAGCCTGTGAGATAAAATTCCAGTTCCCTCTTATCAAAGTCCACCATTTCTGAGGATGTGTCTTTTTATCTTAAATCTAGCACTTTTCTGTGGAGAGGTAATACATTCCAGTTAAGTAGACACCCATGCAGAATATAAGGTTTAATAATCTCCCTCAACAGGTAATCAACCTGAATGGGCAGAATAAGACAATGTGAGTCCGATCTCCAGAATTTATAAACAATAAAAACATAACCAAAATCAGTCTCCTTATTATTTTTGCTGTGCATCAGACTTTTTAAATATCAGTGACAAGATGCTCTTTTTTTTAAATTTATTTTTTACATTTATTAATTTTTGAGAGACAGAGAGAGATAGAGTGTGAGCAGGGGAGGGGTGGGGAGAGAGGGAGACACAGAATCCGAAGCAGAGTCTCCAGGCTCTGAGCTGTCAGCACAGAGCCCAACGTGGGGCTTGAACGCACGAACCGTGAGATCATGACCTGAGCTGAAGTCGGACGCTTAACCGACTGAGCCACCCAGGCACCCCAAGATGCTCTTTCTCAAAAAGACATTTTGTTAGTCCAAGTTCTAAGTGATTGTTTTGATTACCACTGAGCTTTTGTAATATTTATATAGCTTTCAAACTGGTACATTTTCATCACTCACCCTTTGGAGAAAAGTGTGTGACACATAGGAGTCTATTTGGACAACCCCTCTTATCCTGTAAGCTCTGACAGATGACAGATGTGGACTCAGGTACACACATATTTGTACATGGCAGGTAAATGTGTCATGATTCAAAACGGTTCAACCTTGTGTTGACAAGTTGGTACACAAGGTGACAATTACCATCTACACCTCTGTGACATTACATAGTCCTGTATTTACACAGCTGATTCTAAATAAAAATTATTGGAACACGGATGAAGATGAAGAAGCTGAACTTGACTATGCCAGTTCTGACCTCGTAACACTTAGGGTTTTCATTATGTTTACAATTTGAAATTGCGAAAAACCGGGGGGAAGAGGGAAAGGGGAAGACTAGGAAAATCCTGATCTCCCTCCCTCCCACAGATACACCAAGGCTGCAACTACACGTAGGGCAACACTTTCCGAAAACAGCCTGAAGGCCAGTAGGATAGCTACTCCAATAAAACACACGAAGAAGGTCAGGAAGTGAGAGGGGTAATACGGGCTCTGAGAGAACACTTGACGAGTAAGGAATTCAAACCCCACATCAGACATCCCCTTCTCTGGGGATCTGCACCAGGAACATGAGCCCCACCCCCAACATATGTAACATCTGGTTTTGAAAATCAGGAGCACTTAACTCCAGGAGAGCTAGAGGGTGAGAGGAGACCCAGCCTCTCCTCTTAAAGGACCCTCTCATAAACACACTTGCTCCAAGACTCGGCAAGGAGCCAACAGTTTGTAAAGCACCCAAGGGGTGGCGGGAGGGGGTGGTATGTGAAGGAGGTTTATGAACTAATATTAAGGCATATGCAAAAGGCCAGGGATCTGTAGGAACTTGCTCTGGGAAGAGAAGCACGGGAAGGCACCTTTTTTCTTGATCTTCAGCAAACTATCTCTCCTGGGGGCCAGTTTGGACACTCTCCATCTACCCAACTAGCATCTCTTGCCTGGCTATGGCAATCCATCTCCTGGAGACCCAGCCCAGCCGATCTACCTACCCTGGCAGGTGCCCTTGCAAAGGACCTAGTACACCATTACATCCAGCAGGTTGTATTGGCACCTCCAGCCCTGGTAAGAAGAGACCAACACCACCCACCAGTGTGCCTATGATAGTCATGGCCCATTTATCACAGGAAGGTACATTCAGCCCACACGGGGTTCATCCTCGGGGCATGCGGTTCTGGGGACCAGAATTCTGGGAACTGGGGAGATTGTGCTTGTGGGCTCCACAGGTCTCACAGAGGCAGGCAAAATGAGGAGACAGAGGACGATGTTCCAAACAAAAGAACAAGACAAAACCTCAGAAAGAGAACAAAAGCTAGCTAAGCAATCTATCTCAGAAAAAAATCCAAAGGGAGAGTCCTAAAGACAGTCCTCCAACTTGGGAGAAGAAGAGAGGTACACAGTGGGAAGTTCAACAAAGAGATGGAAAATACTGAAAAGAACCAGTCAGAGCTGAAGAAAGCAGTAACTGAAATCAACAGCACTACAGGGCATCAACAGCAGATGAGAGGCTGCGGAAAAAGGGATCAGGGATCTGGAAGACAGCAGGAGAAATCATAAAAGCTAAGCAGCAAAAAGAAAAAAAAAAAGAATCAACAACATTCACACTGTAGGAGTCACAGAAGGAGAAGTGAGACAGAAAGGGGCAGAAAAACTTTCTAGTCTCAGGAAAAAATCAGGTGTTCAGGTCCAGAAAGCACAGAGAGCTTCAAATAACATAAACCCAAAATGGTCCACGTCAAGACACATAATGAAAATGGAAAAAATTAAACACAGAGAATCTTAAAAGCAGCAAGCAACAAGCAAATAGTTACAGAGAAGAGAAACCCTAGAAAACTATCGGCTGTCTTTTCTGCAAAAACTCCGAAGGGAGTCGCATGATGCATTCAGAATGCTGAAGGAAAGAAACCCACAACCAAGAATACTTTACCCAGGGGCACCTGGGTGACTCTGTGGGTTAGGCATCAGACTTCCACTCAGGCCATGATTTCATGGTTCATGAGTTCAAACCCCACACTGGGTTCACTGCAGTCAGCACAGAACCCACTTCAGATCTTCTGTCCCCATCTCTGTCCTTCCCCGGTTCACACTCTCTCTCTCTCAAAAATAAATAAACATAAAAAAAAAAAAAAAAAAAAGAATACTCTACCCGGCTAGATGATCATTCAAAATTGATGAAGAGTTTCCCACAGAAACAAAATGATTTCATCACCACTAAACGGGCCTTAATAGTAATGTGGAAAGAACATATTTAGGTGGAAAAGATAAGACCATAAGTAGAAGAGAATTAGGAAAGAAAAAAATTTCTCTTTCAAACACATAGTAAAGGTAATAGATAAATCACTTATAAAGCCAGTAAAGTTAAAAGACAAAAGCAGTAAAATCAACTGTATCTGAGAGTTAGTTAAGGGATGTACAAAATAAAAACGATGTCAAATATGACAGCATCTGCATAAAATGAGGAGGAAGAATTAAAGACTTTTACACTTTTACAGTGTGAAATTGAGCACCCACCAACTTAAAAGAGACTATTATAGGGGTGCCTGGGTGGCTCAGTCAGTTATGTATCCAAATCTTGATTTTGGTTCAGGTTATGCTCCCAGGGTCATGGGATCGAGCCCCATGTCGGGCTCTGCACTGAGCAAGGAGCCGGCTTAAGATTCTCTCTCTCAACCTCTCCCTCTGCCCCTCTTCCCCACTCACTTTCTCTCTCTCTAAAATTAAAAAAAAAAATTATAAAAAAAGAATGCTGCATACATAGGCTTTTGTATGGCAACCATAAACCAAAAAGTGTTAATAGATACAAAAGTACAAAAAATAAAGAGAAAGGAATCCAAATATAACGCTCAGGAGAAAGTATTCAAGTAATAAGGACAGAGAATAACAGATGAGACAAGAACTACAATAAAACAATCAGAAAACAGTTAACAAACTGGCAGTTAAGTACAAGCCTATCAATAATTACTTCAAATGTAAATGCGCCAAATGCTAAAGACATAGGGTGATGGAACAGATTAAAAAACAAGACTGATGTATATCATAACTAGAAAAGACTTACTTCAGACTTAGTAAGGAAATTCAAAGAACGGAAAAAGATACTCCATGCAGATGGAAACGAAAAAAAATAAAGCTGGGGTAGTGATACTGACATAAGAAAAAAAGAGAGTTTAAAATAAAGAGTGTAACAAAAGATTAAAAAGGGCATTACATAATGAAGAAGGGTGAATTCAGTGAGAAAATAAAACATAGGAAAATAAAACACATACAGCGAGTGTTAACAAAGGGAGATAATGAAACCAATAGAATAATAGTAGAGGACTTTGACATCCCACTTATATCGATGGACATATCATCCCGACAGAAAACCAGTACAGAAACTGTAGCTTTGAACGAAACATTAGACCAGATGGACTTAACAGACATATACAGAACATTCCACCAAAAACAGCAGAATACACATTCTTTCCCAGTGCACACGGGACATTCCCCAGGACAGATCACATGTTAGGTCACAAGACAAGACTTCATAAATTTAAGAGGACTGAAATCATATCAAGCATCTTTTATGACCACAAATGAATGAAACTAGGAATCAAAAAAAAAAAAAAAAAACCAGAAAAGATGAATAAAACTAAGAGCTGGTTCTCTGAAAACACAAACAAAATTGATAAGCCCTTAGCCAACTATTCAAGAGGAAAAGAGAGAGAAGCCAAAATCAGAAATCAAAGAGGAGTTCACAACTGACACCACAGAACAACAAAGGATTATAAAAGACTACGACTGACCCTTGAACAATTGGGGGGCTAAGGGTGCCAACTCCCTGCATTGTCGAAAATTCACGTATAACTTGTGACTCCCCCAGAACTTAAGTACTAACAACAAGAACTGCAAGGGATCACTTTTTACTGCAATATGCAATTTACTGAAGATACAAACTGCTCGGGTGGAAATGATTAGCGTCACGTGACGCTTTAAGCGCATATTTACAATTTGAGCTCGCCGTTATAGTAACACGAGACAGGAGTTAGCTGCAAAATTATTAGAGCGCTATAGTATGTTCTCCAATTAATTTTATGCAATGATAATTTAATACTGCATCTCTACTTTGTTTACATTTTTCTCAATAGTGAATGGAGTCATGTACAATATGTAAGAATTTATGTGCATCATTTTGATAAATTAAAAATTTTATACTATACTTGGGTATACTGTACAGGAGAAAATAATAAACTATATATATATTAATGCATTCATGACATACTCAACCTTTTCTTAATTTTTACAAGTATTTATAAGCTAGTTTATCAGCCATTTTTTTCAAATTGTCATAAAAGTCCAAAAAGCTTCCAGCTTATTTATTGAAAAACATCCATGTATAGGTGGATCCCCATAGTTCAAACTCCTGTTTTTCAAGGGTCAAATGTACTATGAAAAATTATACGCCACAAAATTGGACAACCTAGAAGAAATGGATAAATTCCTACCAAGATATAATCTTCTAAGAGTGAATCACAAAGAAATAGAAAATCTGACCAAATTACTACTAATAAAATGGAGTCAGTATCAAAGCACTCCCAACAAACAAAAAGATAGAACGAGATGGCTTTACTGATGAATTCTACCAAACATTGTTTAAAAAGTCAATATCTATCCTTCTCAAACTATTTCACAAAATAGAAGAGGAAGAAGTACTTCCACATTTTTTAATGTTTATTTATTTTTGAAAGTAAGAGTGAGCGAGGGAGGTGCAGAAAGACGGGGACAGAGGGTCTAAAGCTGGCTCTGCACTGACAGCAGAAAGCCGGAAGCGGGGCCCAAACTCACGAACCTTGAGATCATGACCTGAGCTAAAGTTGGATGCTCACTCGACTGAGCGTCTCAAGCACCCCAGGAGTACTTCCCAAATTGTCCTACAAGGTTACATTACTCTGATGCCAAAACCAGAGAAAGACACTACGAAAACTGAAAATTATAAGCCAATATTCCTTATGAACTCAGATCCAAAAATCCTCAACAAAATATTAGCAAACCAAACTCAAAAATACATCAGAAAGATCATTCACCCCAATAACATTGGATTAATTCTAGAAATGCAAGGATGGGTCACCATCTGCAAGTCAATCAATATGATACACATCAACAAAATGCAGGATAAAAACCGTATTATCATCACAATAGATGCAGAGCAAGCATTTGACAAAATTCAACACCAGATGATAAAGGCTCTCAACTAAGTGAATATAGAGGGAATATACCTTAACATAATAAAGGTCAAAAAATGGACACGTGGGTGACTCCATCAGTTAAATGTCCAACTTCACCTCAGGTCATGATCTCACGGTTCACGAGTTCAAGCCCCACATTCGGTTCTGTGCTGACAGAGCCTGGAGCTCAGAGCCTGGAGTCTGCTTTGGATTCTGTGTCTCCCTCTCTCTCTGCCCCTCCCCCGCTCGCGCACACATGCACGTGCTTGCTCTCTCTCTTTCAAAAATAAACATTGAAAAATTAAAAAAAAATAAATGAAGGTTAAAAAGGAAATTAACATCATATTAGAACTGATAAATGAATTCAGTCAAGTTGCAGGACGTAAAATCAATATACAGACATGGGCTGCATTTCTATATACTAATAATGAAGTAAGAGTAGAAGAAATGAAGAAAATGATCTCATTTATAACCGCATCAACAGGAGTATGACAGCTAGGAATAAATTTAACCAAGGAAGCCAAACACCTATACTTTGAAAACTATACAAATCTGATGAAAGAACGTGAATACAATGCAAATGGAAAGATATTCCATACTAATGGATTAGAAGAATTCATAATGTCCATACTACCCACAACAATTCACAGATTTGGTACAATCCCTAGCAAAATACTAATAGCATTTGTCACAGAACTAGAACAAATAACCTTACTTTGTATGGATCCACAAAAGACCCCTAAGAGCCAAAACAATCTTGAGAAAGCACAAAGCAGAGAGCGTCACACTATCTGATTTCAAACTGTACTACAAAGCTACAGTAGGCAAAACAATATGATACTGACACAAAAAAAGACACAGAGACCAAGAGAACACAAAGCCCAAGAATAAACCCATGCTTATATGATCAACTAACGTATGGCAAAGGAGGAGAGAATATACAATGGGGAAAACAGAATCTTCAATAAATGGTGTTGGGAAAACTGGACAGTGACATGCCAAAGAATGAAAATAGACAACTTTCTAACACCATACACAAAAATAAACTCAAAATGGATTAAGGACCTATATCTAAAATCTGAAAACATAAAACTCCTAAAAGAAAACAGACATCACTCTCAGTATTTTTTGGATACCTCTTCTTGGGCAAGAGACACAAAAGCAAAAATGAACAACTGGGACTATGCCAAACTAAAAAGGTTTTGTACAGCAAAGAAAAACATCAACGAAATAAAAAGGCAACCTACTGAGTGTGAGAAGATATTTGCCAATGACAGATCCAATAAGGGGTTAATATCCAAACTACATAAAAAAACCCTAAACTCAATACCAAAAAACCACAAACAATCCAACTGAAAAAAAGAGGAGAGACGTTATATAAATCCTTCAGTGCTCTGAGGAATACAATATTAGATTGATCATGAGAATCACAAGATAGCTAGTTTATTATCTACTACTTTTATATGAATATGGGAATAGACATTTCTCCAAAGAAGATATACAGGTGGCCAACAGAAGCTTGAAAAGATGCTCAATATCATTAATCACCAGGCAAATACAAATCAAAACCACGATGAGAGATTACCTCACCCCACTCAGAATGACTAGTACCAAAAAGACGAAAAATAACAAGTGTTGGCAAAGATGGGGAGAAAAAGGAACCCTCGTGCCCTACTGCTAAGAATGTTAGATGGCACAGCCACTATATAAAACATGGGGTTTTCTCAAAAAATTGGCAATAAAAATACCTTATAATCCAGTAATCCCACTTCTGGGTACCCCACACCCCTGCCCCCAAAAGAAACACTAGAAACACTAATTCAAAAATATATAGGCACCTCCATGTTCACTGCAACATTATTTACAACAGCCAAGGTATGGAAGCACTCTTAGTGTCCATCAATAAACAAATGGATACAGTTGTGGTTGGTTGATTTTTTTTTATTCTTTCTTTATTTATTATGGAAAACTACTCGGCCATTAAAAAGAATAAAATTTTACTGTTAGCAGCAGCATGGATGGACCCAGCAGGGGGTGTTATGCCAAGTGAAATAAATCAAACAGAGAAAGACAAATGCCATACGATTTCACTTAAATGTGGAATCTAAACAAGAAACAACCGAAACAAAACACACATAGTCATAAACACAGAGAATAAACTGGCAGTTGCTACAAGGGAGGGGGATAGGGGATTGGACAAAGTAAGTAAAGGTGATTAAGAGATAGAGACTTCAAGTTGTAAGATAAATAAGACAGGCATGAAAAATACAGCAGAGGGAATATAGTCAATAATATTGTAATAACTTCATATTTTGCCAGATGGTATTGTGGTTAGCATTTTGTTATGGAAAGAAAAACTGAATCAATGTTTTGTACATTTGAAACGAATGTGATATTGTATGTCAACTATACTTCACTGAAAATTAAATAGTAAACTAGACTATGAACTGTGAAATGCAATACTTTTCTTTAAAATGGCAAATTTTATTTCACACATTAAAAATTTTACATAAATTCACTAATACTTATAAAGTTGAAAATCATCCTTCTCTAATTGTAAATTCAAAAATAAAAAAAAAAAATAACGTTTATTTATTTTCGAGAGAGACAGAGAGAGACAGAGCTTGAGTGGGGGAGGGGCAGAGAGAGAGGGAGACACAGAATCTGAAACAGGCTCCAGGCTCTGCGTGAGCATAGAGCCTGACTCGGGGCTTGAACCAGGAGATCATGACCTGAGCTGAAGTCAGACGCTTACCCGCTTAACCCTTAACCAACTGAAACAACCAGGTGCCCCCTACATTCGAAAATTTGAAAATGAATCCACGAAATTTCTGTAATATTGATTATAACATGATTATAAAAATATTTCCAGACAAATCAAGGTTATTGTTAGCATATATGTTAATGACACTGGTTGTAAATTTAATCCCATATTCATTATAAAAGTGGTAGATCATAACCTAAGTATCTTGTGATTCTCATGATCAATCTAATATTGTATTCCTCAAAGTACTGAAGGATTTACATGATGTAAAATAGCAAAACTAAAACTAAAACTCTCAGTCTCCCATAATCTGTGCACTTAGGCATTTTTGAGATGCACAGTTCTCCCAAGGCTGTGGAGTTTGGAGAGGGCAACTTTTGAGAATACTTGGCTTAGGGAGTTATATCTGGAGAATTTTACTCCTCTGGGCCATGTGTGCACACACACACACACACACACACACACACACGCACACCCCGCCCAGACAGAATGATACAAGCTTCCCAGACCCACGTGTTTTAGAGTCCCACCTTTGGTCAGCTCTAACACAATGAATAAAAGGATTCTGTTTTATATCTGCTTCAACTTCTTTTAAGTCGGACTTTTAGCTCTCATCTCTTGGTTATCTGCATTTTTCTCCTGTCCTGCAGCATCTACACCCTTAATGCCCTAAAGTTATCCCAGTGGTCACTGATACAAATTTGAAAGTAAAAGGAGGTCAAGTGCCCACTGCATAAAAGTCCATGCAAGTCTATCTACCCAGATGTATACAGACTATCCAGCCAAATAATTCTTGAGTCAACAGTTTATGTCAAACTGAGAAAGCTCTAGCAATCTCTCTTTACGGCAAAAAGCACAACGGTCATTTTGCCCTTTGAAGCTATTTTATCAAAGATGGTGCTCTTCTGCTGTCAGTGACCAGATTTCTCATCTACTTCTATCAACCCCAGGAAATAAGAAAACTACATGTATCAAGGTTAGACGCTTTCTGATGTGACGTTTCTGCACAACATCTCAAGGGATTGTCACACTGCCATCTAAACCATGTTTTATATAATGTATAATCTGCTGTTAGCAATGGGATATGAGATAAGAACATCTACTTTGTTTGTCGCTAGAGCTTATCACTCCAAATAAGGCCATCCATAGTTCTTCTCCAAAGTACGAATGCAAGATATTCTGCTAAAACGTGGGCGATTTGACCAAAGCCCTTTTAAAATTGGGCATGTTCACACCCAAGTAAAACACTTACAAGAGAATGTTTGGCCTTTGAAACCTGTTAAAATTCCATTACTGCCAAGAATGTGATGGATGAGGATAATTGGCTATTGTATTCACCATGGATGCTGTAGGCTGTATTCTGGAATGTTACAGAAGCAAGTCTTCTCAGCATATTTGACATAATTGAGCAATCTTCTCAATGAGCAGTTCTAAAAAAAAGTAGGTCACAAATCAACACAATAAAAAATATGTTTAAAATAATTTCTGGTTCTCTCATTGTTAAATCTCTTCATTCTCCACCAGTTTTAGACCATGATGTGTGTGTGTGTGTGTGTGTGTGTGTGTGTGTGTGTGTGTTTCTTTTGAGCCCGAATAGGAAAAAAAAAACCTCTCTCTTCTCAAGAAACTGATGTTTCAATCCTTCAAAGCTCTTGATTTGCTCAATTTCTATTTATCACTGATTTGGGAAACTGAGTAAGCAAAATATACTTCACTGGATTTTGAGGGCATTATTCCAGAAAACGCTAACATTTTCCTATGACCACCTGTCATCATAATATTTTCCTTAATTAAACCCCAAGTATCTATAAATGTCCTTTTTAATTTTTTTTTTACATTTATTTATTTATTTTTGAGAGACAGAGAGAGACACAGCACAAGCAGGGGATGGGCAGAAAGAGAAGGGGACACAGAATTCGAAGCAGGCTCCAGGCTCTGAGCCGTCAGCATAGAGCCCGACCGGGGCTCGAATTCACAAACCGCAAGATCACAACCTGAGCCGAAGTCAGACGCTCAACCAACTGAGCCACCCAGGCACCCCTGTAAATTACCTTTTTAAATAATACTAACATGATCTCTCTTTGTCAAAGTTAGGGTGGTATTTTTTCATTAGAAGCAACTAGTTAATTCAAACATCCATTAAACTACAGTTGGCAAACTACAGTTCATGGGCTACTCTGGCCCACCTTCTATATGTGTAAATAAAGTTTTATTAGAACACAGCCACTGCCAATTGTTGATGTATTGTCTTTGGCTGCTTTCTGAACACAAAGGCAGAGGTGAGTAATTATGACAGAGACCATGCAACACCTAAAACATTTAAAAGTTGGCCTTTACGGAAAATGTTTGCCAACCCTTAGGTTAAACAGGTATTTATTGAAAACCCATCTTATACTAAGCACTATAAGGGGCACTGAATATACAACTGCGATATAAGTTCCCTAAAATTTGTAATTAGACCCTGATGTATATGGTGACAGAAAACATAAGTAGAAATAATAAGGATACACATTAGATGTATTATCAGAGGAACAATATAAGATCAGAAGAGGACGGCATTCTCCATTAATGAGAAAGGTATTGAAGAAACCTATTAAGTATTCTTGAGCAGAGAAATAAAAGGCACAAAAACTTTAGCCTACTCTTTACTTCTTAGGACTCCAGGTTATTATTGTCCTCAAGGACCACATGACTAGAGAAACAATCTATCAATATTCTACCAGGGGATCACATTTCAAAGTGGTATCTGACAAAGGAGTGAAAAGAATCAATTTTTTGTGGGATTCTCTAAGGTTTTTGTTTTACCTGATGATTATTTTATATATTTCTTCTACAGTGGTAAATCAGAATATCCAATTTTCCTCTGAACTGCAAAGGTTAAGCACAGAGATGAGCACGACATCGTCAACATTTATGTACAGTTTATTTTTATTTGGTTTCTTTGAAACAATGACACTTACAGTTTATGTGGCTATGTCCAGATAACCCTTTTCCATGACAGGAAGTCGGTCACCTTGTAACTGGGCTGAACCTAACTCCTTTAGACCTTGACTTTAATATTCACCCATACAGTTAAATTAAGCAAGGCATCACAGTCTACTTTCAGAAATATACATGTGAAATATACATAAATGGCTCAAGTGTGTCTAAGGGGATACCATATATTCTAAATACTGTTCTCACAGTTTCTTTTCTAACCTCTAATGTATCCCCAAGAAAGGCTTCCTTTTCAACCTGAGATATTCTTTTCTACATTGCATAAATTGCTGTAGGGACTTGTCAACACACAGGAGCACTTAACTTTATTGGTCTTAATAAGACTTCATTTTCATTTTATTATTTATTTCTTTAATCCTGATTCGTTTTGATATTCAATGAAGCTTTCATTAAAACCTTCCAAGAGGTCAAGAGGTCTACTATTTACGCAAGTGTTATTTGATGTTAATAACAATCATTAAATAATAGTTTCATTGTAACTTCATTATACCCTCCCCTCCCCTCCTCCAAAACTATTGTGAAGTGATTTACAATAAAAACATGGCTACAAGATGTCTGCAAGCAATTATGGGAAGACTGAAGGCAGGGATTCATAAATAACAGGGAAGAGAAGGAGATAGCCAATGTCCGCACACATTTTTAACAAGCAAATTAGCTACACATTGGTGAATAAGTTCATCAGAGGAAAACAATGAAAATATAATTTCAGATTTAATGAAGACATATTGTTTCTATAATCAAAAAGTTATTTGTAATTATTTTGAAATAATACAAGGCTTGTGATGGAGTTCATAATACATTATGTAGCACACGGTAGGTAGGTCTTTAAATATTTGTCAAATAAAAAGAAAGATTGGTGTGATGCTGGTATTGATGGAGCTTAGTGTGTAAGTTAAACACTAGTTGACTTGTCTATGGTTGCCTCATGAAGACATAATGTTGACAATGTGATCTTGTGTCAATTTTATTTCAAACTTCATATTTCCTATTTCAAAATTATGTTGTCCTTTTTGTTTTCATTACCATAGGATTATATTCTTTTATTTTCTCAATTATCTTAAACTGATTATATCTTCATAAGAAATCCATGAGAGGGGGCACCTAGGTGGCTCAGCTGGTTAATTGTCTGACTTCAGCTCAGGTCATGATCTCACAGTTCATGAGTTCAAGCCCTGTGTCAGGCTCTGTGATGACAGCTCAGAGCCTGGAGCCTGCTTCAGACTCTGTGTCTCCCTCTCTCTCTGCCCCTCCCCTGCTTGCACTCTATCTCTCTGAATAAATAACCGTCAAAAAAAATTTTAAATAAAGAAATACATGAGAGGGTCAGTTAAATCAACATCAAGGTACTAAATTAAAATCTCTGTAAGTAAATTAATGGCCTCACCCTCATGGAATCTGTTGAGACATACGCACCCAGTTTCTGGGGTCCCTCTCTTTCTTACATTTCCCTAACTTTAACATAAGACATAGGGCAAGGATGTGAACTCAATGTATAATATAATTCAACCACCTGCAGCGCCAGATTCTGTGTTTGGATTTTTTGAAATCTGAAACCTGTAAGTAAAGGGAGAAGGTTTTTTTCAGTGAAGTCATCGAAGCTTCAAACACAATTTATTGCCTAATTTAGTTGAGTTTACCCCTTGATATTAATGGAATCATAAAAATGTGTTCTCTTATAGCTTGTTTTTATAGCTCAATATTCTACTTTAAGATTTATTCTTATTGATGCAATGGTATTGATATCATTTTTATTTATAATATTCAATTGTATAGATATCTAGCATTTATTTTTGCATCTGATTATAGACATGTGGAGTATTTTGTTTAGTTTTGCCACTTTGATGAACGGTGTCAACAGTAGCTTCTGATTGTAGCGTTCTTTACTAAAAGTTTCTCTAGTGTAGAGCTATGTGAACTGAGATTGGAGAACTATTAATGGAATAAGAAATCAAATGATTAATACATAACCAAAGTCTTATGCAAACAGTAGAGGCTGAAAAAACATTCAAGCAGTAGAGGCAATATGAGTAATGATTGTTTCCTTGCTTCTTCTCTCCACGCATGTGTGTGTACATGGTCACAATGTAAAACTCACAAGGGGATTTGAAGAAGCTCTACATAAAATATATAGCTGAGCATGTAATTGTACAACTTGTGTGAAATGAACGTATTAATGTGTACTTCCAGTAACCAGTGTAAATAGTCTCCATTTCTCCGCATCCTCACCAATACTTGTCAGAATTAAATTTTGGGCATCGAGATTGTACTGGCAACATAGAATGCACCTGGGGTATTCACTCCATTTATACTTTTGGAAGAATTAGTAATAACTTGTTTTTAAGATCTTTACATTCTTTGTTGCTTTATTGGAAGTTTTAAATGATGCATATGGAATTTCCTTTTTTTTGGAGGGGGGGGGAATCAGCGTTGATAAAATGTTATGTTCTTCTAGGAATGTATGCATTTCATCCATGTTTTCAAATTTATTGGCCTACAAATTTTCATGAAAGCATTCATAACTTCCACTTTTTCTTTTCTTGGTAACTTCTGCATCCTCTTTACCTACTAATTTCTCCTTCTCATTTTTTTTTACATATGAATCCTTTTTCTCTTTGAGTCATCTTTCTGGAGCTATGTCTGTTTTATTAGCTTTTTAAATAACCAACTTCTGCTACGTTGAACCTTTTTCATTACTGGTTTATACTTCATTAAATTCCTCTTTTATTTTTATTTCCTGATGGTAAGTGCCCACGCCCATGCAAACTTTACAGAGCTTGGTGGCTCTGAGCGCATTCAACTTATGGCGAGCAGTTTGGCTCACCTGAAGGTGGATGTAACAAAACCCAGATAGTCAAAACAGCGATTCTAAGGAGAAGCAGCCGGAAACGAGAAGAAATAATAAAAATAGAGGTATACAGAACATATCAGTTAGCGTTAAAAATTTCAAAGAACATTGAGTAAGTTGAGACACTATTTTTAAAAGAGCTGCACACTAATATTGAGTGAATACATATAGTGTATTTGGTTCATAAAATGGGGAGTGGTCTTACAGTGCAAAAAGTTCTCATGACCAATGAAGATTTGGTTCAACTTGGTATCACATCTGCTGTGAATAGTAGACTAGGAAACTGGGATGAGCTTCTCACTAAGCATAACTATAAAAGTTGGGCACAACTGAAACCACGTTATTTACAGCTTCAGAAAACTACCAAGTTTGCAAAGAATGACTGGCCCAGAACTAGGAAAGCTTCCAGCTGAAGAACATGAGCCATGCTTTCAAGGTCACTCTTGCCCCTGCTTCTGAGATACAGAGAGTCTAGATGTCACTTTTGAATCACGGCTGTACAAGACCAAGAGGAAAGACATTTGAGTCTAGGGCCTGTGAGAGATGAGGGCTACTAAAACTTCTTCTCTTTAGGTGGGAGACCAAAAGGGTTGTCCCTATAATTAAAGAAGAACCAAATGTAAGGGACACCTGGGTGGCTCCGTCAGTTAAGTGTCTGATTCTTGATTTTGGCTCAGATCATGATCTCATGGTTCATGAGATTGAGTGCCACATCAGGCTCTGTGCTGACATCTCAAAGCCTGCTTTATATTCCCTCTCTCTCTCTCTCTCTCTCTCTCTCTCTCTCTGTCCCTCCCCTGCTTGCTGTTGCTCTCTCTCTCTCTCTCTCTCTCGGTCTTTCTCTCTCAAAATAAATAAATAAACTTTACAAAAAAATAACCAAATGTAGACAGGTATTTGTAAACACTACAGCTCAGGTCAAATATTTTCAATTCCTAAATTTTAATTAAGTAATTCCAGCATACTAGGATTCCCAGTTAAATGGAGCAAACAGACATTATTTACTGTGGAAGATAATATTGTCCTGAGCTTTAAATTATTTCTACCAACAATTTTGAAAACAAAGTATCTGGCACAGAGTGATATCACCAACTTTGAAAAATAAAGCCAGCAAAAATAGGAGACCATATAAACAGTCCCATATGGGAATATAATTATAGGAATTGTCTTACAGGCTTAACTTAAAAAAAAAAATTTTTAATGTTTTTATTTATTTTTGAAACAGAGTACTAGTTAGGTAGGGGCAAATAGAGAGGGAGATGCAGAATCCAAAACAGACTCCAGGCTCTGAGCTGTCAGCTTGGAGCCGGATGCGGGGCTTAAACTGGTAAACTAAGAGATCATGACCTGATTCAAAGTCAAATGCTTAACCAACTGAGTCACCAGGTGCCCCTGACAGACTTTAAAATACCTTCTCTATGCAAAAAGACAAGAGACACTCATGAAAATGCTTTGGTAAAAAACAACCATCCAATGATACACTAGAAATAAATGCAAGAGCCTAAATTAAGAATTCTGGAGAGGAGTTTAATAGTTGATTAAACACAGCTGAAGAGAGAATTAGCACACTGAAAAAGTAGTTAGAAGAAACTATCTAGCATAATGAATGAAGAACTAAGACACTGGAAACTGCCAAAGAAAAAAATGAAATACTTACAGCGTAATAGTGACAAAGTTTTAAATATATGTAACTTGTGGAAAAATGAAGGAGAAATAATGGAGAAGTTCCCCATCAGGAAACAGTGGCTAAGAACTTTCTAAAACTCTAACTCATGATTGGACCTTACTTCACACATTCAAAAGGCCTCAGGAACCACCAGCATCCACATACATCCTAGAATCACTGCTGAAAACACAACAGAGTACCAGAGTTTAAAAAATCCAGAGTATGGAAATCAATTTCAAGTGACCTTTAAGGGGCAACAGCCTATTTCCCAAAAGAAACCATCCACGTTTGAAGACAATAAAATATATCCTTAAACTGCTGCACCCGTCCCTATCCTGCTGTTTCAAAAACTATAAAATGGTGAGTTAATTTTTTTTCATCTTTATTTATTTTTGAGAGAGAGACAGAGTGTGAGCAGGGGAGGAGCAGACACAGAGGGAGACACAGAATCCGAAGCAGGCTCCAGGCTCCGAGCTGTCAGCACAGAGCCCGACGCGGGGCTTGAACTCACAGACCGTGAGATCATGACCTGAGCTGAAGTCCGACGGACGTTCAATCGGCTGAGCCACCGAGGTGCCCCTGAGTTAATTTTATCTAAAGACTGAAAGACAATTTGTTTAGAAGGGGTCTTTGGTTGTAGACCAAACCCTGTGTTCTCCAGGATTTAAAGCAACCACCGTATCTCTGAAGCCTGCTTGTTTTGTTAATATCTGCATTCTGGACACAAGACCTATGAGCAGGCTGTATTTATTCACAACACATAGGGCAATCGATGTTTCCCTGCATTATCAATAATGCAGCGGACTTAGCTATGTCTCCGTAAGACCAGTGATAGACGACAAGCCTAAGCTCCACCTGAAGGCATGTCTGGTCTCAGTACTGAGGGAGTTGTAGAAAGAAGGGTACAAGCCACATGGAATAAAAAGAGAAAACATGTGCAAGTGACCATGGTATTTCATGTGATTTCACTCATGTGGAACTGAAGAAGCAACACAAATGAACATAGGGGAAGGGAAGGAAAAAGAAGGTAAAAACAGAGAGGGAGGCAAACCATAAGAAACTCTTAGAGATGGGGAACAAACTGAGGCTTGCTGGAGTGGAGGAGGGTAGAGGGAATGGGCTAGATCGGTGATGGGTATTAAGAAGGACACTTGGGATGAGCACTGGGTGTTATGTGTAAGTGATGAATCACTAAATTCTACTCCTGAAACCACTATTACACTATATGTTAACTAACTTGTACTTAAATAAAATTAAGGAGCACTGGGGGGCTCAGTCAGTTAAGTGTCCAACTTCAGCTCAGGTCATGATCTCATGGTTCGTGGGTTCAAGCCCCATGTTGGGCTCTGTGCTGACAGCTCGGAGCCTGGAGCCTGCTTCGGATTCTGTGCCTCCCTCTCTCTCTGTCCCTCCCGTCTCTCAAAAATAAACATTTAAAAAAATATATAAACATTCAAAACATTAAATAAAATTTAAAAAGAAAAAAATAAAGCCACCATGGTATTTCGACACAGAAATTTCGCTTATTTGCATGATTTAGTAAGAAAACCAAAATGACTTAGTGGAACACTTAAATTACAGAGTATTTTTAGTGAAATGGACCTACTATGTGGTAAATACACAATAAAACGGCTGCCACATAGAGATGTGACAGGTCTCTTAAAGAAAACAAATCAATCATTTATCATTAACATGCTAGACATGGACGGTTGACTGATTCTGAGTCCTAAAAGCTTTGTCCATTACCTACTTTCTTGGGAATGTGTTGATAATAGTAAGTTGCTTGACAAACTTTTCATGTTTTGAGTAAAATTTTTAATTTGGGCCCACGTATTTCAACAGAAATAACACTCATGATCAGTAATATACAAATAAATGTATTTATACTATCACATCAAAACTGCTTGAAATGCATCCCTTTGTCTAACAAATTCTGTGTTCAAGCTACTGACAAATAACTTCCTTCAATGTAGTCATTTGCATACCCCTAAAAATAGAAATACAGCACAATACAGCAGCAGGCAGATATTCTTGGCTAAGAGGTCTTGTTTTTATTTTGAAAAATCCATTTTTCTCTAGTGGCTTGGTGTTTATACCATAGGACAATTTTATCCCCTGGAATAATCCATATTTCCCCATTGACTCTCTAGGCAGGTGACCCAACTCCTTTGGAAAAAAAAATGCTTTTAAATGATGGCCAACTTGTCCCTGTAGCAGTGATCACAGCTAACACTCATTGAGGAGAAACACTGCCAAATATTTCAAACTTCGGAGGACACCTAAAACATACTGTTCAGTGCTTTCTTGGAACACCTTGATGAATACTTGATTTCACTGTAAAGAAGCTGCGTGCAGTGTCTGAACTGGAAACAAAGAATGATTGCCCAGGGCTCAGTCTTGAAAGAGATTTTTTTTGTCTAATCCACTCAGCGAAATTGTCACGGAAGCACTCAGAAAGTAATCTGGGAGGTTTCTTGGGTTTTTTTTGTGTTGTGTTGTGTTTTTTGTTTTGTTGTGTTGCGTTGTGTTTTTGCAGGACAGCGAGCAAACATCAACATATTCCTCCTTTACCATCCTCCTAAAATTGTTGTCATAATGCAATTATGTAAATGAGGGCTTGCAATCACACTGGGCATTTGTTCCGGTTTTGAGGCAAATCCTTATTAGATCAGCGCAGTTTAAAGAAAACAAGAACTCGCCACCAACAGAATTCAGAGAACGTGAAAGAGCATGAGAAATTCCCATTGGAACTGTTCCCAACGTGTTGCATAAATAGAGGTAGGGCTCCTTGAAGCTTTCCTCCTACCCCCCTCCAGTTTCTGAGAAAGAAGCAGGCTTAGTTTGAGGAATGAAGCATGGCTCGGCCAATCACGACCACCTCCTCTAGCCTGAGATCTGGTGTGAGGTTCCCCACCCCCCTTTTATATCCACCAGCTTTCTCTCGCATTCTCCTGCCCCTCATACCCCTCCACAAAGGATTCCCAGCAGAGAGCAGCTGGGGTCCCGTACTGGCTGCTTTCCCCAGATTCGGGGGGGGGGGTCTTTCACAGGAAATCAATGGGTACTTATTTTCCCCGGTACTGGGGTTTTATGTGGGGACTGACACGGCCCCAACCATACCGATCCGTTCTGCAGAGCTATTTCCATTCAGATGTGCCTCTTTACAAATAGCGGAAATTAGTGCAGGGCCGGTGTCAAACCGCTTGTCACATCTTGTTTTCAGTCTGTGGAAATCACGTTTATAGTGTCCTATTCAGAAACCTAGCCTCCCTTGGATCAACACAATGCATTTCAGGAGTTCTATCAGGCGATAAATGCAGAACTTCACATTGCTATTAAAAAATCATCAAAATGATTAGGCTTTTGAGGGTTTTTTTTGTTGTTTCTTTTTTTTTTTTTTTTTTTTTTTTTTTTTTTCCAGGAACGTAGTTGCATGGAATTTGTTGTCTTAATTGCACAACGTCATTTATTCCCGGCCATTCCTCTCTCCGCTGAGTTAAAGCGTTCCTAGTTCATTTGTCACTATTAGAGCTGCATAGTGTGAATGTGTTCTGGTGATTTAGTTGCGATGAATAAATGACTAACCAAGTAGTGCAAACATGAATACAGTCAATACCACACCATGCACCCTGCTAGTATCCCCAAGCCTTCAAACAAACGATAATTAACACGTACTGAATACAGACCATGTGGCAAGACCACTAAATGCCAACGACTCGGGGAAACCTCACAACAAACTTTGACGCAGTTACTATTATGATGCCCATTTTAGAGAGGAGGGCACTGAGGCTTAAAGTGATGAACTAATTTGCTCCCAGCGTCACACTTTGTTAGGGGTTGAGCCAGACGGTGTAACTGCAGAGCCCACAAAGTAACCTCTGCGCAAAACACAGTTTGCCTGGCTTCAGGGTCACTTTTATTCAACGGGTGCCGGACCTATGTACCCAGAACGCAAAGCACAGCCTAGATGTGAGCCTGCTTTTACAATCAACCATCGTCCATGAAGAGAAATGTAAAGTAAAACCTGGTGCCTCTGATTAGTCCCTTAGATGCTGCCCTGTGGGGCCTGGCAAGAGAAAATGGCAGGTTTTATAACAGGGCGCCCACCTGTGAGGGAGGAGGGGGTCAGCTCAGGCTTGAAGGAAGACAGAGAGAGGAAACCAACATACTCCCCATAACAGGGCAAAGCAGCAGTGCGCATGGCGACAACCCCGCTGGGATCAAGGGTGCAGATAACAAAGATATGCCTACCACCTGCAATGGTCCCATGGAACCCCTGCCAGGCAGCGCTCCTGGATGCTGCCAGCTCGACTGTCACCCATGAGGATACTCATATTGTTAGGCTGAAGAGGGCTGAGACTGCTTTGTAATCTGAGGCTTGCCTTCGCATCCAATGTGACATAATTTTCTTTTCTTTTCTTTTTTCATTTTTTTAACGTTTCGTTTCTTTTTTGAGATAGAGACAAAGCGTAAGCAGGGGATGGGCAGCGAGGGAGACACAGAATCCGAAGCGGGGTCCAGGCTCTGAGCTGACAGCACAGAGCCCAACATGGGGCTCGAACTCACGAACTGAGAAATCAATGACCTGAGCCGAAGTTGGATGCTGAACCTACTGAGACCCTCAGGTGCACCATTTTTCCTTTTTTTTTTTTTTTTTTTAATTAAAAGTACTTAAAGAATAAAAAAGTAGTATTAAGAAAGAATATTACCTTTCTGACAGAGGTTTTGTTTTTGCTTTTTTTTGTTTATTTGTTGTTGTTGTTGTTGTTTTCCCCTGGTGCGGGGAGTGGCGGTGAAGAAGGTATTACAGACAAACCAGCGGCCTCCCATCATCTCCTCCTTTTCTCCTCTGAGACAAATATCTCCATCAACAATGTCAATAACTACTACTTTGTATACAAACTAAATTGGTATACTTTCACTGCATATGTATCTAGAAACATTGAACACAACTGTTTCAGGGGTGCCTGGGTGGCTCAGTCAGTTGAATGTCCGACTTCAGCTCAGGTCATGATCTCCCTGTTTGTGAGTTCAAGCCCCGAGTCGGGCTCTCTGTGCTGACAGCTCAGAGCCTGGAGCCTGCTTTGGATTCTGTGTCTCCCTCTCTGTCTCTGTCCCTCCCAGGCTCACACTCTGTCTCTCTCTCAAAAACAAAGATTAAAAAAAATTTTTTTTAAACTGTTTCACATGGTGTGTGAAATTTACAAATGCTTTCATACTATACTAAAAATGTACTTACAAAATGTAGCACTATAAAGTGTACCTACTTTATGTTTTAGAAATCTAGGTTGACTATTACAGATACATTCTAGAACACTTACTGTAACTGTGGTATATGAGATCCTGCTTAAGAAATCTACCATAATTTATCACTTTGTTTGCTGAAGGATATTTGTATGCTTTCCAAGTTTCTCTATTGTAAACACTACAATGTAGCTCTCTGTACATGTCTCCTTGTACAAAGGTATCGAAGCTTCTTTGGGGAATATCTTTAAGAATGCAAATGCCCTATGGTGAGGTATGTGCTTGTTCAACTTCAGTGTATTTGCCATATTGTTTCCCCAAGTAGCTGGAACAACGTATACAACCTCCAAGAGTTATTAAAAGTTGTTTCCCAGAGCCTTTTCAACATGCATTATTGCAATTAAAAAAAATTGCCAATGAAAAAATATTATCTTATAGATGTCATTTTAATTTTCAGAATTACCAGTGAGGTTAAAAATATTTTACTATAGGGGCACCTGGGTGACTCAGTCGGGTGAGGGTCCGACTTCAGCTCAGGTCACGATGTCGTATTCATGAGTTTGAGCCCCGCGTTGGGCTCTGTGCTGACAGCTCAGACCCTGGAGCCTGCTTCAGATTCTCTTTCTCCCTCCCTCTCTCTGCCCCTCCCCTGATCGTGCTCTGTCTCTCTGTCTCTCAAAACTAAATAAACACTAAAAAAAATTAAAACAAAATATTTTACTGTAATTCTAGCCATCCACTTTAAATCTTCTGCCCATTTTTGTAAGTTAAGTTGTGGAAATTCTTGACACTAATTTATCATCATTTATACCCACATCAAATTCATTCTCTGAATCAGTTGTCTTTTTTTCTCATTTGTGGAAATTTGATACTTATTTAGTGTCATTTATACCCACAGCAAATACATTGTCTGAATCAGTTGTCTTATTTTCTTTGTAATGTCGCCTCTTAATTATATGAACATTTCAAATTAAAATGTAGTGTATGCCATAAATGGTTTCCTTTTGGATATGTGTTTTTTCTACATCTAAGACATTCTTGTGGCAATCTCTTGATGGAAATCTCTTCCTAGATCCTGAGTACATCTGTGACTGTTTTGCATTACTACTCTATTTATACTTTAATAAGGTGATTAGTAAGAAAAATAAGATCTTTGAAAATCTCATAATTATGAAATTAGTTTTTGGAAATTACAAAAAAAAAGCCACCCCAAGAAAACTCTGTAAATCCATGTATGCATAAGCTCAAAGATAAGTAAACTTTGTTCTTGCCCCAGAATTCATAAAGATAAGTTGGCTCTGAGAGGACCTGTAAAGCCCATCCCAAGTACTCTGCTTTTCATTATGCCTGCCTGTAAGGGTAGAAACTCAGGGTCATTGTTCCCTTAGTCTATTTGCACGGTCACAAAGCTGGGCACTCAATTGTCACATCATTATTTCACAGGAGTATGAGTTCATTGGTTTTGTCTCTGGGGTTGAGACAGCAACACCCACAGTAATCATAAACCAGTCAAGTGGGAGCCAATAAAGTGGGTCCTACCACCAGGGTTCGCACTGGCAAGCTAAGTGACCTTGAGCGAGTCTGCTAACCCCTTTTAAAAGTCCTAATTGTACCTTGCCCTGACAAAGGAGCTGTCCACAGGAACAAAATAAATGTCTTGAAAAATTCTAGGCCATAAGCAAAGTCCTAACATAACTATTTGATTCATCAGTACCTTTTATTTCTCATTTTTACATCAAGATAGATTTTAAGTTATAACAACCATACATGTACTTGTATATATATAAAGATTATCAAGTGTCTCAATCTCTCATGAATAAAGATTACATACTATATATACAGTAGATATAACTGTTTTATTTAACAGTCTGCTTACCATTCTAACCATTAACATTTATTTATACATAGTCTGTTTTGGCTTTCTGACTTCTCACTTCACTTTTTTCCACTGAATGCCATCAATATTTCTTCCATTTTCCCTTTTTAGCAGCTCACATGGCTACCAACCAAAAATGAATCTATTTGACTTACACTTTCTTAAAATCACTCCCAGCAACAACATACTAAATACTCATTTTCTCTGACCAACTGTGAATTTTTCAACGTGTATAATTGGGAAAAGTTCCATTTGCCTAGATTTTTATGGTTCCTTCTCTTACAGAGAATGGTAAAGTATACAAAAGAAGGTTCAGGAAGAAAAAAAAAATGCCCTATCAAAAGTAATCATTTGGTTTCTTTCACTGAGAATCCTCAGGAATATCCCAAATACAGTTTCCTAAAACGCCATGGGTTGGTCTTCACTGAAGTAACAGAATAAACCAGATGAATCTCCTATGTCATAAATCTCCTAACTCTGATTACCATGATGGTTTTATTGTTAAAAATCTCTTCCCAGAAGGTTCATTTATTCGTGTCCATCTTTCCCTGAATAAAGAAGACGGTTGGTTGTAGGGAATTTTGAGAGAAAGCATGCCTTTTCCTCCTGCAGAAGCTGAAATATTTTATATGTCACATGTTTTCATGGAACTCTGTGTGCAGAGACCAAAGAAATGTGCAACAAAGACCAAAGATACCAAATCCCTTCTAAGAAGCCAATTAACTTGCTCAGTGAGTTAAGCAATTGACATATCCTGTGTTGCTTTCAGGACCCAATAGTGACTTAACAAGATAATTTACCAAAGGGCATAAAAAGGACAGCATTTGTTTGATCTGTCCTTATCACATCAACAACTATGGTAACTGGCACATGACAGGGTTTACCAAATGAGAAGGTATTCAAGGTTGAACATCACCTGAGCTGTAGGCAAAGCGAAGCATGATGGTTCTAAAATTGAAGGACCAGGCATAATCAAGATTGGCTACTGGAAGAAAAGATAACCGGAATATTAATTTCTAGTGAAAATGATTTGGATCTGGAATTTTCATCCTATTATTTAATCCAATATGAGGAGAAAAAAATTATTAGACATACAAGGACCCAGAAAACTTACTACCCAAACCCCCCACCTTTTTTTTAATGTTTGTTTATTTTTGAGAGAGAGAGAGAGAGCACGAGAGGGGAGGGTCAAAGAGAGAGGGAAACACAGAATCCTAGGCAGGCTGGAGGCTCTGAGCTGTCAGCACAGAGCCTGACATGGGGCTCAAACCCACGAACCGTGAGATCATGACCTGAGCCGAAATCGGACGCTTAACTGACTGAGCCACCCGGGCGCCCCCAAAAACTCTTTCTAAAGCAATTTCATAAGAATGTTTTGCAGCAAAATCAAGAAGGAAAGAGGAAGACACACAATGAGCTTAAAAGGTAAAACAGAAACTCTCAGAAATAAAAAAGACAACTAATCTCAGGATGTGGGCTGTGCATCACATCAGTAAATAAAATCTCAATTTAGAAGAGAAAGCCATAGATTATCTAGAATAATGTATAACAGGTTAAGAGCCAGATTCTCCTTTAAATTTATGTTACTAATCATTCTTCATTAACCAAAGCAAGTCTTTGGCAAAGGAGTATCTATCACTTTAAATCAGTTACACTACTTGACTTTATAACTAAGAATATTTATGTAATCATAATATTATGTTGGTTCTTGACCTCACTTTACATTCAAACTATACAAGCAAAGCTTGGAACACTCAATTTTGTGTGTCTGTGTGCATTACAAACGTAGATTATCTCAGGGCACCTGGGTGGCTCAGTTGGGTAAGCGTCCGACTTTGGATCAGGTCACGATCTCATGGATCATGGGTTTGAGTCCCGTGTCAGGCTCTAAGGTGACAGCTAGGAGGCTGGAGCCTGCTTCAGATTCTGTGCCACCTTCTCTCTCTGCCCCTCCCCTGCTCACACTCTGTCTCTATCTCTCAAAAATAAGCAAACATTAAAAAAACTAAAATAAAAACAAATGTAGATTATCTAAAACAGTAACATGGTGTGTATCAGGTTTGTGAGATACCGAAGGAAGAGAAGTAGAAGGAAATGGAGGGGCATATATTTTCTCATCAAATATAGGAATAAGTAAGGGATATCTTGAGCAAATAAAATTATTATTACATTAGAATATTATATTACTTCATGACGAGAGTATTTTTAAAGCGATATGACACATAACTTGAGAGGGGTGGGAAGAGTGAACCAAACGTATAATTATTATATGTCAGAGTCTATAACTACTATTTGAATTTGGTAAGTCAAGAAGTATATGGAAAGGGGATCAACAATTGTGGAGGAGGCCAACCTCGCTAGACATATTATAAACAAAGAACAATGTTAGACAACAGGAGAAGACACCAAAGGATTTGTTTTGTATTATCCCAGTGAGTACTGTTTCAATTTTCATCATCCCTTATACTGCTAATTTTATAATTAAAGATATAGACAGCAAAAAAGTTTTAACGTATATATTTTAAGAAACTCTGGTCTATACCAAATGTTGTTCTTCAATGCTACCCAATAAAGTTTCCTACATATTCTAGGTCCACACTGCCCCCCATTACCACGAGCCAGAAGTGGCTACTGTGTACTTGAAATGCGGCTAGTGTGATGGAGGATGGACATTTTTAATCCACGAATCTTAATTTCAAAGTCAATAGCTACATGTGGCTCATGTCTACCATATTGGTCAGTGCAGCTCTAGAGAAACAATTCCCAATCTTTTACCATGAAATCTACCTTTTTTTTTTTTCTTCCACAGACCCCACCTCCACCCCACCGTGCTTTAAAGGATTTTACCCACCACATTTCAGTAGTAACTTACTTGTTGACCACTCTTAACCACAAACGCACAACTGCTAATTTAGAGCTTTGCAGATGCTGGAGCTCTGTCACGTCACCAAGCCTAACCAAAACCAAAGCATCTGGATGTTTCGGAGGGCAGGAGTTTATTCCTAATGGAGACGCAATTTTTAATTTCCTTTTTTTTTTTTTTTTTTTTTAAATAGTCAAGTGATTCACAAAGCCTCTGCTAGGGTTACAAGAGTCCCAAAGGATCTGGCCATTTCTGCTGGATCTTAATGTTCTTCTGAAATCCTATCAATCTGTTCTCTTTCGGGTCCCGGATGGAATTATGAAGGATGGTGAATCAATAATGGACCTCCACATCCTCTTTCCAGCTGTAAAATCCTGTTTCTCCTTGGAGAGCTCAGCTGTTCTTTGACTGATGTCCCAGAAATCAATGCAGTCCTCTAAGGCACCAGGACCTGCTCCGCCTTGAGGCACAGTGGTCATTAGCAGGTCTCAGACACTGCCAACAGCGAGCAGCGAAGATGCTGGAGAGAGCAGAGTTACCTCTTATTCCAACGCCAGACCCGTCCCAAAGAAGCATCCCCCATGTTCAGTTCCACTGTGAAGGCAAAAAATCGCTATGCTTTCTTCTCTTACTGTTGCCACTAAGGGGAACAAGGCATTCTCCGGAGCAAATTTCCCTGCCTTTCCATTCGCATTCAGCTCTGTGCAGTCACTGAGAGGTCACTTCAGTAAAACTAATAAACAGAATGCAGAGCAAGTAAGAGTAACGTGCCCACACAGCCTTGCTGTCACGCGGGGTAGGGGTAGCTCAGCTTCAGTGAGCCAAGAACTGAACCTATGTCCATCTATGGCCGTTACTATTAAAAGTCGCTATATAATGCAAAAGTGAAGGGCACGGTTTATTGTTTCAGTGCTTGTGCACTGATGGAGGCAGGAGTTGGAGAAGGGCTCATTTTTCAACCCAGGTCCATGCAAGTGGCACCGTCTAAAAGCAGGTTTACAATGAGAAGGATAGGATGCTCAGGACCGAGTGAGAGGTGATGGGAGCTCATGGTTGTGGCCCAGGCATATGTATACCCATCTCTAAAGCAATTACTATGGCTCCTGGGTGGCTCAGTCAGTCAAGCGTCCGACTTCAGCTCAGGTCACGATCTCACGGTTGTGAGTTCAAGCCCCGCGTCGGGCTCTGTGCTGACAGCTCAGAGCCTGAAGCCTGCTTCACGTTCTGTGTCTCCTTCTCTCTCTGCCCATCTCCTGCCTGCCCTCTGTCTCTCCCTCTCAAAGCTAAATAAACACTAAAAAATAAAAAAGATAAAGGAATTATTTAAAAAGCATGATTTTTACTTGAAAAAAATAGGGAGTCATTTGCTGTGACTTGGCATTGTAAACAATGCTTTTGTGGTCAAGGCAGAGAAGGAGGAAAAATAAGCACGATTCTCAACACTAATAAACGACAGATGCCGTCCTTGCCTGTCACCACTGTGGAATAGCTGAGATCTTATCAGCCTATTCTTGGGGGGAAGATCTAGCAAAATCTTCACTCATTGCTCTGAAGGAAAGACAGCAAACAATAATTTACGCTTACCAACATTTATCTGGCACCTATATGCTGAGCCATATAAGCAATGCTGGGGGTGAAGGAGGGGGGGGGAGCCTTATCATTTCTCTATTTTGACATTTGTACTATTTTAGCATAATTGTAAGGTAATTATTTCCTTATATCCTTATCATTCTATTAGACTAGGAGGTGTTTAAAAATAGAAATTCTGTTTTCTAATTTTTATGCTCCTAGCATCAAGTTTAGTCTATGGCATCGAGTGAATTCTTTTCTCTTTTTTCTTGAAGTGTATTTATGTTGAAAGACAGAGAGAGTACACAGGAGCGGGAGGAGAGGCAGAGATGGAGGGAGAGAGAGAATCCCACGCAGGCTCCGTCCTGGCAGCGTAGAGCCAGAAGAGGGCTCAATCTCATGAACCCTGAGATCATGACTTCAGCCAAATTTAAGAAGCCATGGCTCAACTGACTTAGCCACCCAGGTGCCCCCTGGCATTGAGCAAATTGTTATTAATTTGCTTAAGTATTTGTTCAAAGGATAAGTGACTAATAATCTATGGCCTTTGTACGCAAAATGCTTAAGAACAAGCTGGAGACAACATTTTATTATCTTTTATTCCTTACTAACCTGAAGGGACCCCCTTCTCCATTAGCACTGATTTCACTGCCCTTCACCCTGATCCAGCCCTACATCCTACAGATTTCTGTCGCTGAAACCGTATGATCATCTCTCCTTTCATTTCTATTTTCAGGGACACTCAGTCCACACAGCTTCAGCCTATTTCTTGCAGGTTATTGTAAGGATTTCTACCTGGTTTCTATCACCAAATTTGCTGGTGTTTTAGCCCAACCTATCAGACTAGTGTGTCTGGTCACTAATCAAGGTAGAGGTGACAATGAATCTTAGTGATGAGAAGGATAATTTAGTCCATTGCCATATTAAAATGAGGGAACTTTGTCCCCATTTGAATGCTCTCAATTATTTTAGACATACTGCGTATCAAAAGGAGGGATAGTGCCAATAAATCATTAAATATGAAAATATTATAGTATGAAAACATAAACATTGCTTGAAATAACGATACAGTATTATTTCTGAGGTGATGCAACTATATTTGTATCCTCCTTTAAGGCAGTTAAATTTTATGACCCTAAATACGCTGGACGATTCCTGAAGGGAAGGATCTATCTCATGTTCATTTGGTTCCTTTATTGTGCCTGGAACACATTAGATGTTCACTCTACATGAAACTCTTTATTACTTGATAGGAAAAAAATGGGAATCCAGCAAAGGTACCAGGCATCACACTTGACTACAGCTACGGTTTAATTTGGGATACTATCTCTGGTAGTCACAGCCTTAACATCAGTGAAGCCATTTTTTTTCCCCCTAAACTGAAGACCTATGTATTGGAAATGCACCTGGTGGTAGTCATGGAACTTAAACTTTGTTTTATCGTAGCTACACCTAATCCATTCTGCTTCTTGTTAACAAGACTAGAGCTGTATCAAAAACAAGTTATTTGCTGGAAATGGTGAGGGGGTCCGCAAAAGTCAGAAGGGAGTGGATTTTTATGTAGTATTGTCTTACAGAACCTAAGTAATTCCCATTTGAGCCCCAAGATCATGAGGCTGTAAAAAAATGTTTAAAAAAAGGGAAGAAGCAGCAGAGTGGAGGGGAGAGTGGGGGAATGGAGAATACTGACCTGAACTTCCTGTTTGCTAAACAGCTGTAAAAATAGATGGTATTTCCACAGAACTGTTGCTGTAAATAAATGTGCCTATCAACCAGCATAGAGAGCCAGTCGTAAAATATCGAGCACCAAATCAAGTTCCAATTTCCATCTAATAAAATAGCTATGTCCCTACTTTTTCATGGACTGTTGTTTTTGTTTGTTTTCATTGGACTCAAATATCAAATTATAAAATGACACACACTAAAGAGTCTCACGCTCACCGCTACACAATCTACCCATCTCCATGATACAGAGTCTCTGGAGAATTCTTCCACCATTTCTGTATTCAAATACATACCAAAAAAACCCCACATTTTTCTATTTTCCCTCTTCCTTACCAAAAGGAAGCATTGATTCTGTACCATTCTGCTTTTTTTTTCATGTAACAATTTTTTTTTCAGACATCTTTTTAAATAATACATAAATAGCTCCTTCAATCTTTTTCTGGCCACATAGTATTCTACTGCATATGCATGTATATAAATTATTTAACCAGAGCTCATCAGTGAACATTTGGGACATTTTCAACATTTTCCCAGTGCAAACGAGATAATTAATAATACAGAATATATCTCATTTTGTACATATGCAGGTATAAATGTGGGATACGTTCCCGGGCAACTAAGGAAGCAATCTAAAGCATTGAAAAAGAGTAAAAATTAGGACAGGTTTCGTATTTCTACTCAGCAACTGACAATGACAGAATACATGAGAACAGTCTTGTCACCCAAGATAATTATACTCAGCCAACACGTTTTTAAGTACAGTGGCAACAGGCTGAAAATCTCAAATACATGCTACTTTGAATCCTTCCTGGAACCACCATTTACGCATGAAATCAAATCAATAACTTAGGAGTAAGAAAAACAAACAAACATTGAAAACTTGAGAGGTGAGATCTAAATATTTTTAAACATGAAACTAATAACAGGGCACCTGGGTGGCTCAATTGGTTAAGCGTCTGACTTTGGCTCAGGTCGTGATCTCACCTTCAGTTCGAGCCCCAAGTCAGGCTCTGTGCTAACTGCTCAGAGCCTGGAGTCTGTTTCCAATTCTATGTCTCCCTCTCTCTCTGCCCCTCTCCACCTCTCTCTCTCTCTCTCTCTCTCTCTCTCAAAAATAAATAAACATTAAAAAAATTTAAACATGAAACTAATGGAAATACTAAATGTTATATGAGTTACAGCTAACAGCACAATATAAATACAGATTACATATATATAATCAAAATGGTAAGAAGAATGATGGCAGTAGTCTGGGAAGGTAGTTTGGGGTTCTGATCCTTACATTTTCATATCAAGGCATTAATCAGAATTGTGTAGGGGCGCCTGGGTAGCTCAGTTGTTTAAGCATCCAACTGTTGGTTTCAGCTAACAGTTTCATGAGTTTGAGCCCCGCATCAGACTCTGCACTGACAGTGTGGAACCTGCTTGGGACTCTCTCTCTCCCTCTCTCTCTGCCCCGCCACCACTCGTACTGTCTCTCTCAAAATAAATAAGAGAGAGAGAAAAAAAAGAATTGTTTCAAGTTTATATGTAGGAGTTTTGAAAACCTGAGGATTCTAATTTCAATGTTGCTTTTCCTCATCACTTTCTTTTGGTTAGAATAATCTTTCAAAAAATTAAACCCTATGGTAAATACTTATTTGAAATATAGTAGTTCCTTGAATCCCCTTTGTTTTTCCATTATTTAAAACAAAAAACTATGCAACAATTTTATTACAGATTACATCTAAATATTAGATTTTAATAGCATCAACTTATGATCCTGTATGGTAAAAGCAAAAAATATCACAAAGCAAAAAATCTCTCTACTTATCTATTTACATTATGCACATACACAAAAAACTCGATGTCTGGTATTAAGATAACATAATATAAACAATGGTTAGTTGTGAGTGTTGGCATGTGGTTATTTATTTATTTTTTATTTTTATTTTTTTAGCTGGTTTGTTGCCTATTTCCTTTCTATGTACTTTCGTGGGTTGCTGGAGCCCTTTATAAAAGGCAAGGATTTTTTTTAAGTGTCATTTTTAAAATATAATGTATTAAGTGCATATCTTAAGTAATATAAGGGAAGTATATGCACTGTAACCTTTCCAATAATTATAGTGGTTACAAATGAATAGCTCATTAGGGAATTGTTAAGTAAAGAAAGCATTATTAAGCAAATTGAACACCATACAAAACTTACATGATAATTTTGAGGCCCATGGGTTAGCAAGGAACAATGTTCACATACAATGTTAAATGAAAAAAAAGTCAGAAAAAATATAGGTGCATAGGCACATTATAATGCAACTACTTAAAATATAACAATAGTGAATATATATGAATTAAAAGTTATCTTTTAATGTTTATTTATATGAGAGAGAGAGAGAGAGCGCGCGTGCACAAGTGGGGGAGGTGCAGAGAGAGAGGGAGAGACAGAATCCACAGCAGGCTCCAGGCTCTGAGCCTGATAGCTCAGAGCCTGACACAGGTCTCGAACCCATGATCCGTGAGATCATGACCTGAGCTGAAGTTGGACGGCAAGTGACGGAGCCACCCAGGTGCCCCTGGAAGTTATTTTGAAATGGGGTAGCGGTGATGTGGTTGTCTGTTTTCTTCTTTCTAATGTTTCGTTATTTGGCTAGTAGTTTATTGTGGGGTTTTGTTTTTTATTTTTCAGAATAAAAAAGCACTTATAGCACTATTCAAATGCCTGAACTATCCGACCATCGCCTACGGCTTTCCCAGAATTAACGATATGAATTTATGTAGCTACCTCCAGTCGAACAGTTCTGATGTAAATGAATCCAACAAGGCAGCTCTGAAATCATTGAGCGCAGGTCAGGTGTTTGCTCAAAGGAATCTACAAGCCCCTTTTACTTTCTATGTAACTTATGAACATAGCATCCTAGAGACTAAGAGCACATGAAAAATCCTCACCGAGATCCATCCCTAAACTTCATATGGACAACGCTGGAAATGTGAGAATGTGTGCTTTTGATTCGGAATCGATTCTAATTTTCGACTTTTTATTGAGACTTTTTAAACAACCTGATATTTGAGAATGTAATTAATCGAGATGGATCCTTCATTGAAGATATTGAAAAAGCATGGCTGATTTTAAATGACTCTCTATCTTCTAGATTACAGTCAGTAGACAGGAGAGGGAGAAATCTTCGCCTTTCTATCACCTGCACGGCGCTCGCACCACACACAGGCTGCCTAGCAGGTCATTTTCTACTCAGCTTTGAATCTTGAATTGTTTGGTTAAGATTGAATGCAACCTATTATTTCCCATAAAACAGTGAGGCTGTTAGCTCCATACTATACTTGCTTTTTTGTGTGTGTTTGTTTCATCTCTGGTGTGTGGGTTTCTCTTTCACAAGCAAAAACAATTCTTCCAATGGTGCTTTGTGAACAATGGAAGTTATTGACTTTGTTCTCCCTTTGCCAGTTACTGTACAATAAAAGGTTGCTGAGACATTTACTCTGCCCTCTGTGTACCCCCCCAGGCAATGTGTAGATACCTGTCATAATACTTGAGGCTTTCTGGCCGGCAGCTTGATACCCATAAAGACCATAAGCTCTAACTTGTTACATCTGAGAATAAAAATGGGACTGAACGTAACTGCTATGCACCCATTATATTTACCTTTACAAGGACGAAAAGGAGAAAGCCAAGAGACTGGCTAAAATGTGTTATCAACACTAGCACATCCGTGTCGGGTGTCCCCAAAGGGCCCTGTTATTCCAGAACCCTGGCAGAAGTGAGAAATGGAACCGCATCAGATGTTTTTCTTTAGTGGACTGCCTTCGGGCTATATTCCTATAGAATTTAGCAAATGAAAAATAGCATTTTTCAACAAGCCCTTTGTGTCCCACTCTCTGGCTTCACAAAGACCGCATTGATAAGTCACACCAGCACAGGGGGAGGGGGAAGGAGGGCAGGGAATGGGTGGGAAATCTTATACTCCACATTTCAAAGAAAACTTCTCCGTGTTTGCTCTGTTTAAACCATTGCCTTATTTTTAAAAATTAGCAAGCTCAGCCCTGGCAGATACCAACTTTTTACATCATGGAATTTGACTGCCATCTTTCCACATGAGAAAGAGCAGGATTTTCAAAAGCAATTTTCACAGAATGAAACACGGGCATGCATGAGGGAGGAATCTAAAACTATTTTATGTAACATGGGAAAAGATGCTGGTGGTAAGGTAAATTTTGATGATGATTTCCCGGAATATTTAAAGGGGAAATCCTGGCTTTTTATTGGCACACTACTGAGAAGTCAAACCTACCTGGACTTCTGATTCTTTTTTTTTTTTTTTTTCTTAACATGTATTTATTTTTGAGAGACAGAGAGACAGAGCTTGAAGCGGGGAAGGGGCAAAGAGACAGAGACACAGAATCTGAAGCAGGCTCCAGGCTGTGAAGGGTCAGCATAGAGCCCGACACGGGGCTCTAACTCACAAACCGTGAGATCATGTCCTGAGCTGAAGTCGGACGCTTAACCGACTGAGCCACCCAAGCGCCCCAAGCCTACCTGGACATGTGAACTACAGAACTATAAACTCGTAAATGTCTATTGTTTTAAGCTGCTAAGTTTGTGATAATTGCATGGCACTAGCAAACAGATAGCCATAAGTAATATCCTTTTCTCCTTCCAGAAGCATCCTAAGGGGAGACATTGAGGTATCCACAGCCTTATCCTCAGCACCTAGCAGAGTGGCTGGGGTACAAAGGAGATGCTCAGGGAAAATCTGCTGAATGAATGAGCTCAGGAAAGCGGTTCCTGAAGGCTGCCAAGTAACTCTGTCATTCATTGTATGAGTGAAGAAGAAAGTTTATTCAAATGGCCGTGGTTCGAGTATCCAAATACTCAAGGTAGACTTCAAAAGGTTGCTGGCCGTTCGAACAGAAAGCTCTGTGAGACCGGAATCAAAGTAACAGCAAACGTAAATAATCAGGATTTCACACACAAACATGCCTTGCATTCCACTTTCCGCAGAAAGAGAAAGACATAAAGACTTACCTGGTTTCAATCAATCAGAGAAACCAACCCTAAACTATCACAGCCGCATCAGTAAGACGGACAGCCAAGTGCAGTCGTTGAAAATCACTCCAGCCAGACTGGGAAACTTGGTTTCTATGCTAAGCCCTGTCCCCAGTGAGGTCAATAATTCAGGTAAACTTTAAGTGCCTGATGATGTATGTCTTTAAAAAAATGAGGATGGGGCGCCTGGGTGGCTCAGTCATTTGAGCCTCCGACTGTGGCTCAGCTCATGATCTCACAGCTCGTGGGTTCTAGCCCCACATCGGGTTCCGTGCTGACAGCTCGGAGCCTGGATCCTGCTTTGGATTCTGTGTTCCCTCTCTCTCTCTGCCTCCCCCACTTGCACATGTGCTCTCTCTCTCTCTCTCTCTAATATGAATAAACATTAAAAAAATTTTTTTAAATCAAAAATGAGGAAGATCATGAACACTGCCTTGTGGAGTCAGACAGCATGTTTCTCTAGCCTAGGGCCTGCTCACATTAAGCAGCACTGATACCCCAGGCTGTCCAGGTCACCGGATTTGTTCCATTTAGCCAGGCCACGTGCTTACAAGTTCTTTGCTTTCCAACTATAGTCCTTCCATCACCAGATGGGCCACTCCAGCAAGTTTACTAACAATGCAGAATACTAGGCCCCCGCACCAAACTACTGAATCCGAATCTCAAATTTTAACCAGATCCCTGGGCGACTGTGCACACGTTCCAATTTGAAAAGTGTTAATGAATTCGTCCAGGGGCCTTCTACTTTCCATTCTATTCCACCTAGGCAAGCCACATGAATTCATTTGAAGGGCCCAAGTAGATACTTTATTTTGTAACGCCCTAAAGGAGGTTTTGAAATTAATCAGACCTAGGGAGGACATATGTTGACAATGACACACCGTGTCATTAGCATTTTATATAGCCTCAGTGAACTCTGTATCCTTGCCTAGAAAATGGGGATAACAAAAACCACAAAGTACAGCCAATGTGGCAATTAAACAAAACTACTCAGGGGCGCCTGGGTGGCTCAGGCGGTTAAGCGTCTCACTTCGGCTCAGGTCATGATCCCAAGGTGCATGAGTTTGAGCCCCGCGTCTAGCTCTGTGCTGACAGCTCAGAGCCTGGAGACTGCTTCGGATTCTGTCTCCCTCTCTCTCTGTCCCCACCCCTGCTCTTGCTCTGTCTCTGGCTCTCAAAATAAATAAACAGTGAAGCAATTTAATTATTCGTATAGAGAACTGACCGTAGAATCTGTCATATAGAATGTTCTCAATAGGTGGTAAATGACTATCACCACCACCACTGTCATCATTATGACTGTTATCCAGTGATAGCCAGTCACTATCATCAAACACGTAATAGGGTCCTTATCATCAAATGAATTCTGATTATATTCATCCAGAATATTCCTGACACAGTCTAGATAATACTGAGTTGTACTATCATTTGGATTCACACGGAGAAATTACTTGACTCATAAAAAAGCCTTTTCTTATCCTCAGGGACACTACAGAGATTTTTACATGAGGTATGTGACAGCTTCTTCTAAGAGATCCCAGTTGCTGGAGGATATATTTAGGAACAAATCAAATGGCTCTTTGTTAAGGACGAGGCAACAAGTTTGGAAAAAGTGACATCTCCACTGGATTCATATGGAGAATAGCTTTTGGTCATAAAGACAACATTCCAAATTGAGAGAAACCCCAGTGAATTAGTCACTGAGGAAAAATTCCTCTATGAGGAATGATTTCAGCCAGTAATTCTGGACAAGAAAATGACAATAAGGTTCTTGATATACAATGTGATATCATTAGCTACAGTTAGCTCATATACTGCTGATTACTTCAGTGAATTCATACACAATAATTCTGCCTCCTGGAGGATATAAATGAAAAGCAGATACACATGTTCAAATAATTCCTTCCACTCCATCTACTGATGCTGCTTTACAGAGAGTCGTTTGCTCATGGGAATTCAAAGGCAAAGGAGCTGTATAAAGCAGGTATCTCTGTCTCAAGTTTCAGAACATGATGGAGTTGACAATATTTAGTTCCAGACACTAATGTCCATGGAAGTCCATAGTAATTAAGTGTCATTTTAAAATCAATCGTGATCAATGACCTCGTCCATTCTTCTCATGTGACACTTCATCGGCTTGTTTAGCAGAAGAACTGGTATTACATCTGCTATTGTCATTTGGTATCCCAACCAGTCGTGAGCTAGCTATGAAAAGCTCATAAATACTTCTCTCCACTGCCAAACACAGGAGTCTCAGGGCTGGGAGCAGAGTGAGTCTTTAAGATCAACAAATCAATCATGGGAAGGCTCTGAACTTGAGTAAACCATTTCTACCCAGCCGCAGGCCAACAGCAAGTCAGGAAGGAAAGTCAACTAAGTGGGGGAACCCAGAGAGCCAAAAGACGAAAGCAGCAAAAAAAATACCTGCCAAGGACACTCCAGGTCTGAAACCCCCAACTAAAATCGGAACTCTGGGTTCTGTCTTCATGGCAAGGATTTCTGTGCCTCCTGAAGGCCCGCTGTGGCAGACTAAAGGCAAGCTTATTCATCAAACCCAAAAAATGAGTAATAGACCCAAAATTGAGAGCCATTTTCTTGTCATTTTTCGATCTTCTGTTGAGGGCAAATTCAAAAGGCATTTATTTCCCTTACTTCTTCGTATCACAGTAGAATCCGAGCCCACCGAACATCAAGCACTTCTTTGCCACATTTATCCAACTATCTGAAACCTCACAATGGATGACAAAGCTACTATGCGGCGTCCCTCTCTAAGGAAGAGCTTCACACACCTGAACAGCTATAACGGCCCTTTATTTCTGATGGTGGGGCCATCACAGATGTCACTTAATAGAAACCATTTCAGTTCTGGGGTACATTGCTGCCATTATAAAAGACCACCCTTAGAGAGAGGACCCTTTGACACTCCAATGGTTTCATCGCCAATATTTTAGAAGAGGATCCAAGTTGGAGGTTAAGAGTCGGTGGGGGAGGAGTGGGAGGGAGTAAGGCAAATGGCTTCACCCAAGACTTTTCAGTTCACAACAATCAAACTACTACTCAAACTAGGGCGCCTGGGTGGCTCAGTCAGTTAAGCATCCAACCAACTCTTGATTTCAGCTCAGATCATGTTCTCGTCGTTCATGGGAATGAGCCCCACGTCAGGATCTGCATTGACAGTGTGGAGCCTGCTCTCTCTGCCCCTCCCCCACTCGCTCACTCTCTCAAAATAAATACACCTAAAAAAAAAAAAAGCAAAAAAAAAAAACAAAAACAAAAAGAAAAGAAAAAGAAAAAACCACTACCCAAACCAAAATTATCTCATTTTATTCCTGATCTTGTAATAGTTTTTCTAAAGAAAGCTTGCAATGATCTGTGGCTCTCGTCCTTTGTAGGCGGGAGCGTTTAGATGCACAGAGAAAAATGGAATCTCTGTGCCAAGAAGCTCTTATCACTTCTCAAAGTGCTCCCTCCCTTCCTCAGTCTCTCCCAGCCCCTTCTCGCTGTGCCTGATGTACACCACTCTACTCAGTGTGCGTGTGTGCACAACACAGCTCCCTGTGTGTCTGCCCCCGGACACCTGCTTGCAGCCCCTCTCTCCTACTGCCTCAAGTCTCCATTTCTCAAGTCAACTGCCCAGAGCATCAGCGTGCATTAGACAATGAAGGAAAAGTCCCTGGACTAAAACCCCTGGGGGATGAGCAAGAAGTTGGAATGGTAACTTGAAAAATATTTCCCGGAACAGACTCCTCTCACTAAATACAATTGCTGTCATTATACTCCATTTTCCTTATCTTTTATTGCTGTAAACTTGAACAGACCACGGGCTTTAAGCAGCATACTTGTTATAATTCCATCTGCCCGTCACACTACGGTTTCCATTTTCATCCCTTTGGCGATCTTTTTTTTTTTTTTTCCTTTAAGTGGGCCCCATTCTCTTGGCTCTATTTCTTCTCCTTCTCCCTTCCCCCTTCCCTCCTCCTGCGCACTCCTCCTTTTCTCCCACCTCTTCCTCCCCCTTTTCTTTCCGTGAATTGCAACACGGTTCTTCATGCTTGGCAGGCTGCACACAGCTTGATGTACCACTTGATGTCTGAATCATGTCTTAGCTTTCCACTTGGCCAGCAACTAAGTGTATCTACATTCTTCCACTCTTTTATTCCAAATTACATGTTTTTACTAATTATTAGAGCAGAGGATGCAGATGATCCTTTATGCATGTGTGATATATTTTATGCATGCACTAGCTAGAGGAGACAGTGAATTCTTACGATTTGTAGCAGTTATGTTCTGTAAAGTCACAGGGAACCCTGAAACGTGGCTCCCAAGGGAAATACGGAGGTTCCTGGAAGGCTGTGGTCACAATATATTCATCTCACCAAATGATCACGGCCTAACCTTGTTTTACATGCATTTAAAGACACCTGATTTCATATATATTGGTGATGCATTAACAATTTACTCCTGACCAAAGCACTCTAACTGACGAATGTAGGAAGTATTTTCTCCCTAAGGTACATCACAGCCTCCTTTTTTTAAGTTTATTTAAGATAGAGTATGTGTACGTGCATGCAGGTGCATGCATGCATGCACATGGGCACAAGCAGGAAAAGGGCAGAGAGAGAGGAAGAGAGAGAGAGAATTCCAAGCAAGCTGCACACTGTCAGTGCGAAGCCTGATGTGGGGCTCAAACTCACCAACGACGAGATCACGACCTGCACTGAATCAAGAGTCGGACACCTAACCGACTGAGCCAGCCAAGCACCCTGACCCTTCTTGAGCTTAGGAACACAAGACACACATCAGCATTACACATACACTGTTTTAAACAGTAAAAACACCACCAACAACAACAAAAATCTCACAGAAATGTAAAAACAGCAGCACTAAATAGATGATGAATAGGACGTTATGTACAGCGTCAGAGGAGGTGAAGGAGCTGCTCCAGTGTGTTGGAGCTCAAATAGGAAGGCGAGTCACGTGATTCAAACTTACTACCAGTCTGCACCTGTCCAGGAATGAGCACCAAAGAAGTACCGGCATTGATTTGGGCTGAAAAATAAAGTTTAGCCAGTATGTAAATTTACAAACGCAGAATCCACAAATGATGAGGAACGACTGTGGTATCTTGTGGACAGAGTGTATATATACCTGAAACAGACACGGTGCTATGTCTGTGTCACTTGACATTGTGGCTCATCAGATTGTGAATCAGCGCAGAGTGAGGGGTGAATAGATGGATAATTACTTGTGTTGCATCCCCTTAACTAAGGGCTGTTGGTGAAAATTTGAGACGGATTTTAGCCTATTTTTTTGCAACGGGGTGGCTACCATTTTTGTACCACAGGGATCTAGTCCTTGTTGCTGCATTTGCTGTTATTTTTCTCCCAAAGAGAGAAGAAGCAGTGAAGGATTGATTCCGAAACATACATTACTGGAAGCAGAAGGCGGGTGGGTTGGCGGGGGGGGGGGGGGGAGGCCTTGAAACAAGAAAGACCAAAAGTGTTGGGTCAAGTGAGCCCCCGAGGCACGCACAAGAGTGGTTTAGGAGTGTTTATTGTAGGAAAGGAGGAAAACTAGTGAGTTCTAACAGATGGAAAGAAGGAGTGTCAAATGTAGTGAAATCATTACAGGGCAGTCAGGTAACAGGGAGTTTTGAGTTAGATGAAATCAGCACAGCAGAAGTTTTTGCAGAGCTTTTAACTAAGGCCATATGCGGAGCATAATGTTAAGGGACGTTCCCGTTCCCGGCCAGATGCATGAATGCAGAGAAGACCAGAGACCAGACTTGACCACCAGAAGTCTACAGCAGTAACCAAGAGAGGTCAAGAGGGGGAAATCAAGTAACAGAGCAAGTTTTAAGAGGCATTTTGAATGCATTTCTGAATGAAAGAGGTAGATGACGAACCTGAATACAAATTTTAAAAAAATAATAAAATTAAAATTAAATAAAAAAGCGGTAGATGAAAAAGATTGAAAATGACTTGACCACCAGAAGTCTACAGCAGTAACCAAGAGAGGTCAAGAGGGGGAAATCAAGTAACAGAGCAAGTTTTAAGAGGCATTTTGAATGCATTTCTGAATGAAAGAGGTAGATGACGAACCTGAATACAAATTTAAAAAAAATAATAAAATTAAAATTAAATAAAAAAGCGGTAGATGAAAAAAATTGAAAATGACTTTTTAAAAAGATTTTTTAATGTTTATTTATATTTGACAGACAGAGCACAAGCACGAGTTGGGGAGGGACAGAGAGAGAATGCCAAGAAGGTTCTGTGCTGTCAGGGCGGAGCCCGAGGGGGAGCTCAATCTGATGAGCCTGAGCTGAGATCAAGAGTCAGACACTGTACCGACTGAGCCATCCAGGCGCCCTGAAAATGACTCGTAAGTTTGGAGTTCGTTCAACAGGAAAATGGTCAGACTATTCAAAGAATCAGGGGAAGGTGAAAGGAGCTTTGAGCGGCAAAGGATTCCAGAAGTAATCTCATTCACAGTTGGATTCAATGTAGCATCCATGAGCGAGGAGTTTCTTCTCTCTCATTTCAGGAAAATGAAGACTTTTTTCCCCCACAAAGCAATCGGTGTGGAGTAGACAGGCTTAATTATCACTGCTTCTTTATTTAAATCTTTTCTTTCACAAGTTTTACCCACTTGCACTGCTACATTCACTTGGAGGAGAATGGCAAAGTAAGTCTTCCTTCGTTTCCAAGTGTCACTCATATATAAACACGTGAAGTCAGTTTTCAAAAATATCCTTGGGGGACGCCTGGGCGGCTCAGCCAGTTAAGCTTTGTGTTAGGTCATGATCTCATGGTTTGTGAGTTTGAGCCCGGCACTGGGCTTTGCAATGACAGTGTGGAGTCTGCCTGGGATTCTCTCTCCCCATCTCGTTCTGCCCCTCCTCCCCTAAATAAATAAATACACTTTAAAAAAAGAATATCCTTACTCTTCTGTTCCCAAGGTAAATATTCCTCCTTTTCACTTGTTCCTGTCATTATATAGGCTCTAAGTCCTCATCTTTCTCGATTCTCTCCTCTGTGTCTATCAGGTTTAGGGTTACCATTAATATGTTTTGGTTAGAAATTAACTTAAGTGGAAAGATACACAATGACAAGTGTGGGGTACAGCGGGATTGCCTCAGCTCTCAAACACAAAGATATTTAACATTTAAGCCCCTCAGATATCTACCAACAGAGAGACTGAATCCAATCCCATCTACATTCACCCTGTACTTAAGCAATCGGCCTTTAGGACCCAACTCTGCAACAGGACAGAGGAAAAGTGGACCAAGCAAAACAAATGGAGAGATAATAGAAAAGAGGCAGAGCTAGAATAGTCAAGGACCAAAAAATTAAGTGAAATGCGTTTCAAGATGAAAGACGGTATAAGCACATCAAAGGCTTAAAAAAAATTGAATGTGAAGGCTTAAGAACATCCTTTATATTTGGCAGTAAAATGGTCTGCTCTTGTAGTGCCTGGGTGGCTCAGTCGGTTAAGCATTTGACTCTTGATTTTGACTCGGGTCATGATATCATGGTCATGAGAACGAGCCTCATGTCAGGCTCTGTGCTGAGCATGGAACCTGGCTTGGGATTCTCTCTCCCCCTCTCTCTCTCTGCCCCTCCCCTTACTTGTGCTTTCTCTCAAAATTAATAAACATTAAGAAAAAACAGTGTGCTCTTGAAGATAGCAATTTTGGAACCATACTAGGGACAGAGTTAGATTTCAGGGATTGGGAAGAGGTTAGTAGGGAAGGTGATCCAAATCCAGGAATCACACAACATGGGTATCCAAGAAAATAGGAAAATCCAACAGTCAGTATAGTGTTACATGTGTTCACCTAAGTCATGTCCTCTAACTTGATATTTTTTTCCAATTATGTTAGGGCATTCCAGATCCCAAATCTCTGATACAAGTGAATCAAAAATAAAAATGTCCCTCAGGGAGCCATATAATTACTCCTGGATAAAAAATCAAAATGTCATTAATTATGTTTTCAGTGAATGAGAAAGAGCAAATTAATTTTTACTACAAATTACCTAGCGAATTCACAATGAACTGTGGTTTCGATTATAAAACACCTTTTCTGATAAAAATAAATAAATAAATAAACAAACAAACAAATAAATAAATAAATAAAACACCTTTTCTGAAACTTAAGAAATGACAGAGACATCATCACCCATTTGGGTCAGTTATTTAAAAATTTTCCCTAAAATGTGCACCTGTTATATAATGATAGCATTTCCCCGTCAATTTTGGGCTTGCATTTTCAAAGTCAAATTAAGGAACAGAACTTAGCTGCCCATCTTGCCTCGTTATCGATGCTGTTTTGGTGCTTTTCTGTTCTAAACGTATATGCTAATATCAGTTGCATAAAGGGTCAGAAACCACACAAAGCTTACGTTAATATTGCCAGAACTGTGTCTCTTTAAACAGGACTCTGTCTCTTGAAACACAACTCAAAAATTAAAATGTCCCGGTCATCCTTTTTTCCCATCAATTACTCAAGATAAAATATGAGAATTTTCAATGGGGATCTTTATGTACTTCTGTTGAGAATACAAAGTGGTAAAACTGTACCGGGGAGCAACGTGATGGAACATAGGTCAGGTGCATTCATCAAGAACCTCTGTTTGATCATTCTACCCCTGAGTGTTACCCGACAGCAAAGCTCACAATTCCGTCACGGGTTGTGCATGAATACTTTTGCTTCAGGGTTGTCTTAACAGCAGGGAATCACGGGTAACCTAGGTATTCAGCTCTGGAAGACTGGGTACGTAAAACAAGGCGGTTGTGTACAATATAGATTACCATGGAACAGTAAGAAGGAAAGACACAGCAATGTTTATGAGTATGAATACATTTCAAAAATACTGTTAGATAAGAATGTAAAAAAATAAACTTAGTATAAGGAATGAAATCTGTACCTAAGAAAGTAAAACATATACATATATAAATCATTATGGGTGCATCTCTCAAGGCTCTGGCGAGTGTGGTGGAAACTGAAGTAGGATGGGAAATGAAAGAAAAACTAATAGAGTAAAACCAAGTATCAGGAGTTGAGAAGTCTGATGAAATTCACGCTGCAACTGGTTACAATTTTACAAATTTAGAAGTCACTGTGGGGGGACAAAATGTTGAGTGATATGCAAAAACAGGAACGGACAGAAGATGAAAATACGTAACAAAATAATCTATTTGCTTTATTACCCTATAAAATATTTACAGCAACTTTTAGGAACACAGAAATATTATATATTATGTATATAATAAGTTATGAATAAGCAAATGTATTATTAATTCAAACAATATTTACTTTGGCAACCAGTCGAGAAATGTATCCTTCTCTATGCCTGGATTGTGCAGTTATTGTCAACCATTTAAGATAAAGAGGAAACGATCAGCTTTTGATTTTAAATAGCTGATTATACCTGGTTATAGCTGATTATGCCAATTATTGAGACTAAAGTGTAGGAACTAAACCCCTAACACCATTCATACTTATAATACACGGTGAGGCCCGTGCCTGGCAACGTTAGTATTTTTCAGTATCTACTATGGGGACCTTTGTGTTCATAATCTCACTTTATCCTCCTAACAATCCTATGAAATAGTTACTGTTAGAAGCAATTCAGGGGCCCCTGGGTGGCTCAGAGGGTCAAGCATCTAACTTCAGCTCAGGTCATGATGTCACAGTTCGTGAGTTCAAGCCCTGCATCGGGCTCTCTGCTATCAGCAAGGAGCCAGCTTCGGATCTTCTGTCTGTCTCTCTCTGCCTCTCCCCTATGCTGGCTCATGTGCACACGTGCTTTCTCTCTAAAAAATAAGTAAGTGTTGAAAAAGGAAGGAAGGAAGGAAGGACGGACGGACCTGGGTTAGGGACTCAAGAGCAGGGATAAGAGACAACTTCTTCCTTCCCCTTTGCTCCCCATTCTTCCCTCTCTTAATCGCTTCGCTTCATGGGTTAAAATTGGGAGCCAAATCTACCTACTCTGAACCATTTCTGTTTACTGTCATCAACAACCAGCGCGGCCCATCCAAACTGGTAGTCGAAGTGTCAAAACAAATGGATCCATTGCCCACGCCCCAGCTCACAGGATCGGGCAAATGAATAATTGATCAGAGGTAAGAGTATCCGTTTTATGGAAACCTGCTTGCTTTGGCTCCTATAAAAGCCTCAAAGATAATCCAACAATTTGACAAAGTTACAAAAAATATATATGGTGGAAAGTAACTTCAAGGGTGGATGACATTATGAAAGTCTAGGGTTGCATTAAGGAAAGTACACGCTGTGGGGCACCTGGGTGGCTCAGTCGGTTAAACGTCTGACTTTGGTTCAGATCATGATCTCCCAGTTCTTGAGTTCTAGCCCCGCATCAGGCTCTCTGCAGTCAGCACGGAGTCTGCTTCAGATCCTCTGTCCCCCCCCCCCGCCCCTCCCCCACCTCTCACATGCTCTCTCTCTCAAAAATAAACATTAATTTTTTTTTTTAATTTTAAAAGAAGCAGTTTAAATAAAGAGAAAATGAGCATTGTGGGGGGGGGGGGAGTTTCCAACCATAACAATGGCAACGTAGCTATCAAACCCTGGTGTGTAAGAGCCTCCATGGTATTATACTGCCCTTGTGATTGATTGCTTCTATACTGATTCAATTCCTTTTGAATCCTTATCATTTTTGGTCCTTAATTCAATGGCCATTGGAGCCAGAGCCTTTGCCCTTCCAGAACAGTCCCCTCCATTAAGCCAGCACTCTTGAGACCAAACACCCTACTCTTTCCAACATTTTCTACAGAGAAAACACCCACGAGCTAGCCAAGTTTAACTTTTTGAAAACTACTTGACGTTCTTCACCAACAGACTTCTGAAACATAGCAGCAAGAGCACTGTGGCCAAGACCAGGATCACAGCACTTAGATCACTAAAACACATTTCATTAGCAGGGATATAAAGTACGTCACCAAGATTTACACAGGCTCTTTCTCCACAATCAGGAAATTGCATTTCCTTGTTTAGAACAGTTACAACCGCTGATAAGATTTTTTTTTTCCCCTTCAGTGTCTCAACTCCTGCTTTGTTGTTCACATTCAATTAGCCGGAATCAGGTAAATCCATTTGAGATCAGGGCTGGGGTGCATGTAAGCCCAAGCTGCTATCACTTTTTCTGTCAACTTTTAATGGTGCTACGAATTGCCTCTAGACCTACCTTTGCCGTTCCATAGCTTTGGGAATGAATGCATTTTTCTTACACTACATGTTCTATTTTTCTGACATGGGTCTAGTCCTTTCATGGGTTCAAGAGTTTGGTGCCATTACAGTATCTGTAATATAAACTGGCCAGAGCAGGAGAGAACACTCTGTTAGAGAATTAGAACCATGAGCATGCTGGAAAAATTCCGGGTGGCATATGGCAATCCAAAGGAAATGATCTTCCAGAATGAAGACTCTGTATTAGCTCAAGTAAAAGAGAATCGGTCATCTGGGTGCATCATCAAGCTTTCCAATAAAAGGATCAGGACTAAGAGCCAATATCAACACAACCGTGCTGGAACAGAGCTCTCCAAATCTAGGCTCTGGCTGGATAATCTTTCGAGGGCCATTTGCTTATGGTTACCAATTATTTCATTAGTTCTTTTCTTTGACTTCCTTTTTGACTTCTTGCAGCTTAAGGCTCTTTTTTTCCCAGGATCTGGGCAGCACCTTTGGAAAAAAAGATAAATACCTTCTCAACAGTTTTACAGCCAGGGCTGGATCAGAGGCTGTAAAAATGCAGGAGAGACGTGGAACGTTGAGCTCACCCAACTTTCTTTGCCGAAGTCCAGATGGAAAACAAAGAGACGCAAAAATAATACAGGTCGGGGCCTCGTCCACAGTCCCCCTTAAAGAAAAATGATTTCTTTGCAAAGGAAATTTAATGCTATCAACTTATTTCAGAGCCAGTGGCCCAGTAGAATAGCTTTTAAACCTCCATCATCACTGTTTAGTTCAGGTACTGGTATTAAAATTAACAATAAGAGGGCCACCTGGCTGGCTCTGTCAGGTGAGCGTCCCGCTTCGGCTCAGGTCATGATCTCTCAGTCCATGAGTTCGAGCCCCGCGTCGGGTTCTGTGCTGACCGTGCGGAGCCTGGAGCCCGCTTCCAATTCTGTGTCTCCTTCTCCTTCTGTCCCTTCCCTGCTCATACTCTGTCTCTCTCTCGCTCTCTTGAAAGTAAATAAATGTTAAAAAAATTTTTTTTAATTAACAACAAGAAAACCGTAACAGAATCAGGAAATCTTACTCATTTAACATCTATCTATCTATCTACCTATCTATCCATCCACACACACATAATGCAGTGTATAATGTAATTGTATATTGTATAATATAAAAGATATATGTAATGTATACACATATAAAATATATATGCAATTTAATATATATATAAATATATATGTAAAAATATAATTAATCAGGAAAATCAAGCAGGAACAATCATGACTAACATTTGTACAAGTTGGCATATCTATTTCTGTATTAATATAGAAAGCATGGATAATACTTAGGAATTGAATAAACATCTTAACTTAGAAATGATTAATATTTTGTTACCAAGATTTTATTCTGGAAAGGAGGGTTATGTTGAGGGTAATAGTTTGCATAGTTGAGTTTGCTTTGTGCAAAGAATTCAGGATTTATAAAACCTGAAAGTCAAACATAGGTATTAACAGACTATACTCTGTAAGGTCTGCAGGAACAGTATAAAACTTTAAATAGTATTTTAATGGAAAAACTTGGTAACAATAGGGCTTCTTTTTCTTGTTTATCATCAATCAATTCTCTTTGTTGCTTTAAAACTTTATCTTTAATTAAAATCATACTTATCACACTGATAACCTTGAGAAAAAATAATTCTAAAAGAACTTTAAGCAAGAATTATGCTTAATTGGCCATATATACATACAGATACAGCCAGTGGTCCCAATACAACTTAAAGACATCCAGTCCTGCCTGAGTATTTCAGAGAACTGTTTTTACTCGTATGGCAGAGACTGCCAGTTGTTTCTCCTTTCTTTCTCCCCTTTTTCCTTTAAAAATAGAATGCCAAAACTTTAGCAGGCGTGTGACCACTCCAATAAAAACTGCATGGTCTGAGCTCCTTTAGAGCCTCCAGTTGCCATGTAACTAAGTTTTGGCCAACAGAGGGTAGAAGGGATAACAGTGTGGAAGCAGGGAGTCCAATCTCTATGTAGTGTCATGACCAAAAAGAGGGTGTATCTTCTCACCCTTTCCTTGATTGCACTAATTAGACTGCACACAACATGGTTGCAGCTAGGGTAGCAGTCTACGTACACAGACTCTTCTTTCTACTGGAGCATTAAAAAAAAAATCTCATTGAAACACAAAATTATGCTGGTTTGGGTCATCTGGTAAGATCTAAATCGTAGCAAATGTGTATCTTAGATGATGAGAAATTACTAAGAGATTCAAGGTGTTTCCCCCCAATCTACCAGACTGTCACTAGCACCCAGAAGGAATGAATCATTCTACAGAATCTGACCCTCACTTTCTCTGATCATGACATGTGCAAGCAAAATGCAGGAGTCCCAATCATAATGCAGCATCATCCTCACTTCCGCCACCAGCCCCATCACCGTGTTGCCAATGCAAATGGCAATTGCAAATTCTCTCCCGCTTAACCGACTTATTAGCAGAATTATGATTAAATGGTTATTGCATTTTTTCTCTTTTAAAGTATTGGAAGTACACAGCACAGCCCTAGCTGAGTCCTTCTTTGCCGGTTCCCTGCTTCCCTTAGCCTAGCCTTTTGTACTTATTCTACCCTTCCTTCCCATTGTAAGAAAATGGTAGAGCTAGAAGAATCCACAGATTCTAGGTTACAAATCAACTTGGCCGACAATGATTTAGAGACAAAATCAACCTGGAAAGGTCAAATTAGCCAAGTCCATAAAGTAAACGTTCACCGTTTAGAGTAGAAGATAGCTCTCAGGGGATCCCTGGGGGGGCTGAGTTGAGGGTCCCACATCGGCTCATGTGATGATCTTGTGGTTCATGATTTTGAGCCCCGCGTTGGGCTCTGTGCTGACAGCTTCGGATTCTGTGTCTACCTCTCTCTCTGCTCCTCCTCTGCTCACACTCTCTCTCAAAAATAAATAAACATTAAAAAAAAAAAAAAGACAGCTCTCAAGAGCCAGACAACTACTACCTTCCTTTCACTAGATGGCTGCCCATTTTTCTATGTCCTGCCCTCCTCTCTCTATGTCCTTCTGTAATTCTGTCTTGTGACAGAAAAGGAGTAATGGTAGAAAGACAATAGAGTATACATGTGGGACTGGAGCCATCTGTAAAATGTTTTCCTAGACTTTTTTGGCATTTTTATTATCCTCTTAAATGAATCTCTTCAAAGAATTAGACTTCCGTTTTTGAGAAACTGACTTTTGTCAGGCTGTTTTCCCAGAATTCTTTAGGTTGTATTCTACCAGAGTAGAGTGCCATCTTTTTCAAGCCCCACCCCACACCGCCTATACTCCCAGTGTCAGTAACTAGTACCATATCCAAGAGAGAAATCCAAGCATTATGCTTTACTTCCCTCTGTGGCTTGTCCTTCGCATCCAATTAATTAACAACTGCTGTCAATTCTACTGCATTAATATTCCTTGAATTCACTCTGTTACCTTTATCACTGTTCCTGTTCACACAGACCTTCCTTAGATTATGAAAACAAGTTTCTAACTGGCCACCAGTCTCCAGTCCTGTCCCTATTCAGTGCCTTCTGTATCTTACAGCTAGAGGGATCATTCTAAAATGCAAATCTGGGGAAGGGGGGCAGTGCCTGGGTGGCCCAGTTGGTTGAGCACGTAAGTCTTGATCTTGGGGCTCTAAGTTGGAGTATTACATTAGTTGTAGAGATTACTTAAAAATAAGTTCTTTAAAATAAAATAAAATAAAATAAAATAAAATAAAATAAAATAAAATAAAATAAAAGCCAATCTGGCCATAGCGATATTAATTTCCTCTGTCAACGACCTCAACTTTAGGGTACCAATTTTCAGTAGGACATCCAAGCCTCCGAATGGTCCAGCCATGGATGGAATTCGAGTTCTATCTGTTAGTCCATTTCTCTCCCACTCGGCAGCTCTCTGTGTCATTTCTAGCTCCTTAAATGGGACATGCATTCTTTTCACTTATGTTATTTCCTCTGGGCTTAAGATCATCAGTAATCAACTCTTCAAGAATGATCTCTCAAGTCTCCAGTTTAAAACTGATACCCATTCTGTGCACTGCTATGATGGCATCACCGTAAGGTCATACAAGAGAAAGAAATGTTCCAACTCTTATCTTCCCTGGTGAAGTCTTCAAGAAGAGATGTTTTTTTTCAACTTTTGATTATGATTACATACCAAATGTATGCGCTGAGTATTCAAGAGAAATTGTTTAAATTAAAATAAAATGAATACATTAACAAAGGCCATGATTTGTGTGTCCGGCCATGCTACTATTTATGATTAAATGCTTTTCAACTTTGACCTTGCTTTTAACTAACAAGTTCAGACTAAGCTACCTGTCTATAGCCTACTCATCTCACGCCACCCCTTCCCCACACTACCTGCACATAAACACACATGCTCATAATGAGACAGAAAACAAATGAATAAAGCCCGACTCTGACATCTTGCCTGGAGCTTTCCTTCCTCTAGCTGCTACCACAGACTTGTCTTGTCTTCTCATGATGAGAGTGGTTCCAAGTAGACTGGTTACCCTAACAGTCAAACTTACCTGTCCTATTTTCCTTCCTTATAGCGCAAATCTCTAGCCCTCCCCAAATGAGAGCATGATGAATTAACTCATGCCAACAAAGTTACTGTCCAAATCGTGAACACAGATTTATCTGAACATCTCCCCACTCTATCCCAGACCTAATTTAAAGGGAAGAAACTAGGTGGGAATGGAGGGGTAGGACACAATTAGGCATTTTCTCCAGATGGCATCTGGGCATAGTGTTACTAGAACTACAGTAGATACAAAGGCCAATTATATTAAAATATATCCAATCACAAGATAAAAAAAGATAGAGAAACAAGTTTGCCAAAGAGTGTGAAAAATTTTAGTTTGATAATTGATTACAGAGGCATTCTGAGTTTCATTATAGCAAGAGAATGTTATGTAGAAATGTTTGTTTTTCCCATTCTTCGGCTGCTGAAATGCATGCGTCCCATTGATCCCTTTGAAACTGCTGGGTATAGACTCCTAAACTACCTATTAATCTCCAACAAAAGGAAACATTAACAAATGACAAAAAAGTCTTTAAGAATTCCAGCTGTCTCCCTTCTGTCTAGAGTACATCTACAACGTGCTAATGTGACCCTACTAGAAAGATATAATGAGTAACTGAAGCTAGAAATTAACTGCCTCCTTCTGAAAACTACGGATTTCAAAGAAGTGCGTGTTGCTGATTTATGTTATTACCAGGATACCTCAATACATCTTAAAACATATATATATATATATATATATATACACACACACACACACACACACACACACATATATACGTATATATACACATATATATATACATATATACACACATACATATATATATGTATATATATATATAATTTTTCTCAAGGTAAGTGGTGTTTGTAACTAACTTCACAGACCCCAGTTCAAGTGATTCTCGCCTCATTGTGCATAGGTCACATTATCATCGCTAGCAGAAGCACCATTGTCAAAGAGTCCGTTGGTTTCCTATGCCTGAGCGTAAACCATACATATGATACTCTGTAGGTTAACTAATCCGCATTTTCTACTTTGCAAACTACTTAACACCTTTCTAGGCACTAAACTATGGCAACTATCAGGGAAGACCTTGAATGCTGGGAGAAGATCTTACATTAGAGACCCACAGGGATCATTGGGAAGGTAAGTGTTCATCATGACAGGCATGATAAGAATTTTTCATGGAACAGTGAGAAGCTGGAAGAGGAGGCCAGGACAGACACAGAATCAGGGAGTCTGTCACCATGGGAAACCCAGGGACCGTTAATTAGATTCACTGCCTGGGGACTTGTACTCCAGTAGCCACACCTCTCTGTGAAGGTACTATGCTGAAGTATTTCACTATTAACAACGACAAACAAATCACTCCTATGCAACCCACCTAACAACCTTTCTATAGATTAATTGTCGAGGGCAATTTAATTTTCATGAGCAAGCGACTGAGCTAGTCACAAAACAGAAGAGAAATAGGGTCATGTATTTTTACATGATTCAAAGTTTTACTTTTAAAACAGCAAATAGATATCTCACTTAGTCTAACCAGTTCTCATTCCGTAATATTTTTATGGGCATAGCTAAAGATGACCTTTAAAATCATGTTACTATTAAGTTCAAATATGGCACTCTACTGAAATTGATGGTCATGGTGTTAATACAGTGTGAAATGGAACACAGAATCTACCCAAATTTGCCCTTTATCAAAAGCAATACAGCATTTGGACACTGATCAAACCTGTAGGCGAGATATTCAGTCATATGCTATTATTAAACATAATTTACTGGAATGAAATATTTCACACTTGTAACCATTTCAAATAATGGGCACAGGTATTTTTTCTTACATCCTCTGAGCAGATCAATTTTATTACCCTTGATACATAAATAGCATCTATTTTATGAAATACAGAAAGAATAATTTGTGATATAATGAGTTATTAAGACTTTCGGCTTTAATTGTTTGAGTGTCTTTTTTTTTTTTCTTTTTGGATCATGTCAAGTAAAAGATTTGGCACCTGCATTATTTTTTTTAGTTTCAAGTTTTTGCTTAAATTCGAGTTAGTTAACACACCGTGTAGTGTGAGTTTCAGGTTTAGAATTTAGTGATTCATCACTTATATACAATACCCAGGGCTCACTGGCACCTGCACTGTTTATTTTATTTTATTTTATTTTATTTTATTTTATTTTATTTTATTTTATTTTATTTTATTTTATTTTTTGGACAGAAAGTGTGAGCCAGGGAGACAGGCAAAGAGGGGAGAGGGGAGAGGGGAGAGAAGAGAAAGGGAGAGAGAAAGAATCTGAAGAAGGCTCCATGCTTAGCATAGAGCCCAACACGGGGCTCAATCTCATGACCCTGTGATCATGACCTGAGCCGAAATCAAGAGTTGGATGCTTAGTTGACTGAGCCACCCAGGCACCCCTTCTGGCACTGCCTGGGTGCCTCAGCCAGTTAAGCGTTTGACTCTTGATTTCAGCCCAGGTCATCATCTCTCTGTCACTAGATCGAGCCCCACATTAGGCTCTGTGCTGACAGCATGGAGCCTGCTTGAGATTCTCTCTTCCTCTTCATCTCTTTCTGCCCTGCCCCTGTGCTCACTCTTACTCTCTCTCAAAAATAAGTAAATAAACATTGAAAAAAATAAAAATAAACAAAACCAAAACAACATAGCTATGTATCCTCAAATGTAGTTATTATAGTGTATCAGTGGGCCTGAAGAAACCACTCACAATTGAATGCAAACTGGCAGGAGAGGTTAGCGAGAGTTCTAACAAATCTAATATTCTTTCTTAATTATAAAGCATCATAAGTTTTAACAAGTTTTAGTCATTAGGAACTATTTCTGGAAATCATTACTAAATACTAATTGCAACCTAATGGTTCTTCCTAAATACAGAAGGCATGAAGTACATGTGCATACTTGATTTTCCATGAACAAAGAAATTCAGCACTCACCATGAGAGTCAGAGCTTAAAATAAAACTGACAATTAAAGGACACTGGTGGGGGGGGGGGCAATCTAATCTAATGAAAACATTCGAACAAATAATATTACTATCCTCAGAGTCTAATCCTTGTTTTGATAGTGACCTTGAGCAACCCAATTTTGAATCTTTGGGCATTACTACCTATCCATATGTATCTATGAATAGACAGGGCTTCGAGATTGTATACACGTGTAATTCTATGTAATATCTCTTTTTTAGCTTGCAGAATAGACATCGAAATGTAAGAGTATCTATTTTGTAATAAAAATGTATTTATAAAGCGCTGTATTAATCTGAAAGATAATTCTATAGCTGTTTCCAAAAATTGGGGGGAGGTCACAAAGGGTGACGTTCCCCTTGACAACGTCACAAACACTTTGAAACCCCCTTCCAGAGTTTAAATATAATTTCAAAGGGTTTACAGATGTGCTGACACTCAGCCCAGGCTCCCATGCCATCCAGATTAGTAAATACTATCGTACTGAAAGCTAAACTCTTATGGGCATTTTCCTTTTTTGTTTGTGTCAGGTAATATTTGTACACTTTACTTACACCAGTTATAAATAGATCATTTGGCAAGTTTTGATGCATGTATACAACCAAGTAATCCAAATTGTTTCAAAATGGAAGCATTACAGTCACCCCAGAAAGTTCCCTCATCCTTTTTCCAAGTCGGTCTGTTTTACTCCCTGACCCGCACCAGAAACAACCACAATTCTGACTCTTTTCTCACCAAGATTAGCATTGCTTGTAGTGAAGCTTCATATAAATGGAACTATACAGTACGTCCTCTTTTATGTAAGGCTTTCTCTACGCATAATGTTTTTGAGATCCAGCCATATTTTTCCCTGAATCTATTCAGTCTTCTTTACTGCTGAACTGTGTTCTAGGATATGCATTTATCACCCACTGATGAAGCCCTGAGCTGTTTACTGATTTTGGTGGCTATGAATACAGCTGCTGTGAACATTCTTGGAGAAATTGTTTTGTGGGTACAAGCACTTACCACTCTTAGAAAAATACTGAAGAACGGAACTGCATGATAAGCTACACGTATACTTATCGTTTTTTAATTTTTTTTAAGTTTATTTATTTTGAGAGAGGGAGACAGAGAGAGACCACACATGTGCACATGGGAGTGAAAAGGAAAACGAGAGGGAGAGAGAATCCTAAGCCTGCTCCTCACTGGGAGCACAGAGCCTGATACAGGGCTCGATCTCACCAGCTGTGAGATCATGACCCGAGCTGAAGTCAAGAGTTGGAGGCTCAGCCAACTGAGCCACCCAGGCGCCCCTGTATTTAGTTTTATAAGTTACTGGCAGACTGTTTTGCGTAGTCATATTATTTTACACCCTTACAAACAACGTACGTAATTCTGCTTGCTTCACATCCTCTCCAATACGCGGTGTGGTCTTTAGTCGTACACATTTGATGGATATGGTAATTAGTTGTCTCTCATGGTTTTGACTTGCACTTCCCCGAAGATGAATGAAGATCAATGTCCTCACATGTTTTTTGGCCATCTGCACGTGTTCCTTGGCGAAGTGTTCCAGTCGCTTGCCCAATTTTCTTGGGTCGTATGGCCTTGTGTTACTGAATTATAGGCATTTTTAACATGCACTGAACACCATTTTCAGCACGACGTTTTGCCCATGTATGGACTGAGTTGCCATTTTCTCAATTTTGTACTTTGGCAAGAAGTTTTACATTTGTGATGGATTCTAATTTATTGAATTTTTCTTTTGTGATTATTGTTCAAGAAAATTTTACCTACACATAATTCCTAAAGATATTCTACTAGTTTTTGTTTGTTTGTTTGTTTGTTTGTGTGTGTGTGTTCATATAGGTCAATGATCTATTCCCAATTAATTGTGTATGCCAGAGAGGTAGGAGTTGAGGACCATTTACTCCGTTTATTCATATCCAGTTGTTTCAGAACCATTGGGTAAGAAGATTCTCACTGGATTTCTTTGCTCTCTTCATTAAAACTGGACCAGATCAATGGGGGTCTATTTCTGAGCTCTCTAGGAAGAAGAAGAAGAAGAAGAAGAAGAAGAAGAAGAAGAAGAAGAAGAGGAGGAGGAGGAAGAGAGGGAGGAGGAGGAGGAGGAAGAGAGGGAGGAGGAGGAGGAGGAGGAAGAGAGGGAGGAGGAGGAGGAGGAAGAGAGGGAGGAGGAGGAGGAGGAGGAAGAGAGGGAGGAGGAGGAGGAGGAAGAGAGGGAGGAGGAGGAGGAAGTCACCTGGATGGAACTGGGTCCAGTCCTTACAACAATTTGCAAATGTCATAACCATCTCACCAACATGCCTACCTAACGTTTGAAACATTAATTCTTTAAAATGCCATTACCAATATGTCCCAGTTATCATCAGGGGCGCCTGGGTGGCTCAGTCGGTTGAGCGTCTGACTTTGGCTCATGTCATGATCTCACAGTCTGTGAGTTCAAGCCCCGCATCGGGCTCTGGGCTGACAGCTCAGAGCCTGGAGCCTGCTTCGGATTCTGTGTCTCCCTCTCTCTCTGGCCCTCCCCCACTCATGCTCTGTCTCTCTCTGTCTCAGAAATAAATACATATTAAAAAAAAATTATCATCAAACTGTAGGTCTGCTTTGATCCAGTCTGGATTCCATATTGACCTCTACTATCCTGGCCTTTAATGGCTTTCTCTCTCCCTGCTTTTTTAGGGACTGGTACCAGAGACGTAACCAAGACTAAAACAAATGCCCAGCCTGGTTCTGAGACTGCTAACTGTATAGGTTTCCAGAGAGTGTTTTGAAATAACCCATTAACTAAGGCCATGTTCTTCTCCTGCAGAAACGTCCACTGCCTCTTGATTATATTTCCTAAGACACCAGATCGACTTTCAAAAAAAAAAAAAAATGTTTACTATTTTTTATACCTTAATTGACAAAATTATGCTTTCCCCTTCGGAGGTCTTAATTGTTGTTGTTCTTTCCTGAATGGTCTTTAAGGAAGATTGCAATTAGTAATATTGAAAGCAAAATTGACTAAAGTGTTCAATTCCCCTTGAAGAAGCAAACAGCTCGTTCCCACTTAATTCAGATAAAAGCCTTACTATCTGACCTCCCCCATACATTTGTACCAAAACACAGCTTTTTTTCTAATTAATTCGGAAAGAAAGAAAGAACAGACATTACACATAGACATTGCCTTAGAATTATCTGATTTATGTATTGAAAAGTGGGGAGAGCAAACATTTTTGGCTTCTTGATGATCAGCTGCTCCTAAGGAAGTGGCCATTTAATGAACACCAAAAAAATAACTCTAATAATTTCAAGATTCAGAGGCACATCTGGAGCTCACTTTCAGTTTAGTGTTACTGGGATAAGAAAAGTTTGCTGCTGTGACCCCATGAGGTGATAAGGGTAACATAGGCTTTTCAAAATGCAATTCCCATTCACCATCAGCCATCTTTTTAGATATTTTGACACTCTTCCTAAAAATATCAAGTAGCCAAAAGCACAACCTCACACCTATGGAATTTATTTACCACACTTTCCCATAAATCTGAGCAGTCCATCTAAGCCAGACACTGGGCTAGACTCTGAGGTTAAAAAAATAGAAACATACATGTTGGGGTCCCTGGGTGGCTCAGTTGGTTGAGCATCCAACTTCGACTCAGGTCACAATCTCACAGTCTGTGAGTTTGAGCCCCACATCGGGCTCCATGCTGACAGCACAGAGCCTGCTTGGGATTCTCTCTCTCCCTCTCTCTTTCTTCCCCTTTCCCACTCACTCTATCTCTTTCTCAAAATAGATAAACTTAAAAACAATTTAAATAGATTCTCTCCTTCCCTCTGCCCCTCTTCCCCACTCACATTCTCACTCTTTGAAATAAACATAATGATAATTAATGAATTTAAAAACCACATGTTCACTGCCTTCATGGAGTTTACATTATTCAGAAAGAGACAAACAATAAGCAAGTCAATAAAGAAAAACAACCACTCTAATAATTGCTTTGAAGGAAGTAGCAAGAGAAGTAGACGTGGACAAAGACGTTAGTGGGTGGGCAACAGGTTAGGCAGGGAAGGAGTATTTGGAGAGAAAAAAATGACACAGGAGCTGTAAATCTACAGGAGATATGTCTGACCACGAGGGTACCTTCAGGAAGCCAATTCTTGAATTGTGTATTCTTCTTAGTTTGAATGAACATTTCAAGAGTCTGCTTTGAAAAACTTCAAGGTTCCTGACAGTGGTAAAGTCTGGGGGGTGGGGGGGGCGAGCAGGGGAGAATGATTATAGGGAACAAGGAAGTTTTTTGCCTTGAAGCTAAACTATGACGCCCTGTGGCCTTTTCTCCAGCCACAAGCATCCATAGAACCCGCATGAGACACCCTGTGCTAGGTCGGTGTGCAGGAAAGTGGGTCATTTCCACCCACCTGAAGTCAGAGAGACATGACATGGTGTTTCCAGTTCACAACTCCCATCGTGTGAGTGTTATACAAAGCGACGTCCGCCAGCAACTCGAATGAGTCTCAAGGATCTTATTCTGATGGTGCTGTTAAGTGGCTTATGCAATGAACAAACAGGGAGACTGAGCAGAAAACACAAGCAGATGATAAATCCTGTTTCAAATCTCTTCCAAACAATGATGCAAATCAAAATGCAGACTCACTGATCTGACTTCAGAGTACAAAGGGACGGACTCACTTAAAAATGATAAATTTAATAACAACCCATGGTAATGGGTTTTCATGCTTAATACATTACCCAGCTTTCATACTTTATAGAGAAATAAACTGGAGAATAATTCTCTTTGCATTTTTATTTATTTTAGCTCAGAATAATGAATTTTTATGTAGCTGAATGCCTGCCTGGACATATATACATTTTAGTTGTATTATCATCTTGTTACAAAAAGCAAAATGGCAAGGTTTTGGAGACAAAGAGCAGATATAGAGATTTCCAAGCATCATAAATATATATTCACTTTCTAGTTTATATTTAATACAGTCACAGTCTGCAAAGTCTGTTTTCCCTTTAATTACATTAGATGTTAGGTAGATTCATTTTAACCTTGAGGCAATCCTCACTCTGACTTTTTTTTTAATCATGACATGCTCACAAAAATAGTATCCTATATGCCAGTACTTTATAAACTCAAATTAAGGTGAGAGATCCTTGGGACACCCAGGTGGCTCAGTCAGTTAAGCATCCAACTCTTGATTTCAGCTCAGGTCATGATCTCACGGTCATGGGATCAAGCCCCGCATCAGGCTCCACGTTGATCGTGGAGCCTGCTTGAGATTCTCTATCTCTCCCTCTCACTCTGCCCCTCCCTTGCTCCTGTGCTCACTCACTCTCTCTCTCCATTTCTCTCAAAAATAAATAAACTTAAAAAAAAAAGATTAGAGATCCATACTGGGTCTTAAGTTACTCACAACTAAGTAATGACTTGGTAATATTTGGGGGATAAGAAAAAGGGAGCATAGAAATTGATTAATGTAACTTATTATTCTACTGTCTACACATCTTTGTCTTTTGATTTAATGGTATTAAAACATTAAAATTAACGTTTCCAATTCACAAGACGGTGGCTGCTGCTCGCAGATCTAATGAGAAATTCACAAAGCGCTCCAAAAGCTAAGAGTCAATGTCCTGGCTAACATTTCTACATGCCTGTAGAGCTGAAAAGTTATACTGTGTGGACAAGAAAAGCTAAGTAAGGAGGGGAGGTGAACTCTCAGTGCTGGCCCAGCCTCCTGTGAAAGATAAAGGATAGTTAAGCTATGAGAATGCTCTCCAACAGCAGTGTTACCCCAAGTTCTATACCCGAACCATGTGTTGCCAGTTCGTGATATTATAAGGAGCTTGTGTCAGAATATAAGTCAACTCTATTTCTGAGCATTTTGTTCAGCTGCTATTTTTTCCACAGCCTAACCGTGTCAGTGAAGGAAGCAGTGGACTGGTTTAGATCCTGGTGTAGGCTCACCATCTCATTATTAAATAATAATCTCTGTCCACAGACCACACTTTTCATAGCATTGGTCTATAGGAAAACACAAAATGAGTGGGATGTAGACTGGTGGCTACAATGCAGAAGCCTATGCATCGGGAACATTCTCATGTATGAACTACACTCGCTCTAGGCAGGAGTTAATAAGGTTGGGACTATCTCTGGATCTTCGAAGACATCAAATCTAAGTCCCAAGAGAAATAGAACTGATGTAACACTGAGGGACACAACCCCTGCGATGACAGGTTATCGGGAAGGAGCAAGTCTGTGTCTCTGGTGCCCACACATGCATGCATGTATACATATAACCACGGACAGGTACACATACAGCAACAAAAAATATATACACATCCACAGACAAAAAGTCTTCAAGTTCCCAAAAGATAGATCTCCACCAATTCTATAGTCGGGAGCAGCAGAAAAAACTCCATCCAGAACCAGGCACTGTTGGTAGGGTTGTTAGTTGAGGCTTCGACCCACCCACTTCAGTATGAGAACCCGAGCTTGCCAGCAAAGCCCAGATCTGATGGCGGGGGCCCTGGACTCCTGCCTGCGACCCTCAGAGCCAAGAGGCAGTTGGAGGTGATGGATGCCTTGAGGAACCAGGAGCTCGTCAGGAAGGAAAGTGGAGTGGAGTTTTTCCTCAACAGAGGGAAGACGGAGGTGGTTTATCAACAGCCACCAACATGAGGCACTTGGGCAGGTGGGGGTTAAAGGCTATGAAAGCTGCTGTGGTGATGGGAAAAGCCAGACTAGGAGAGAGGCTGGCTCCATGGTGGAAGCAAAGTCGACAACGTGTAACTTGGGCTTCTCCATAGCTTTTGCAAATAATCTCATGTCGTTAAGGACAGACAGGTGTTTAGTTGAGGATGAAGCACAGGAGGAGGCAATTTTGAGCCCTCTATTTTCTATCTCAAACTTCACTGAAGTCTGGTGGCTTCCCTAGTTTATACTGCACATATTCCCAGATAATTTTCTCTCTTCCTTAGGCTACCCTTTGAAGCTCTGATTATATTTACTATCAAAGGGGAATCACTAAAGAGACTCAAGAAAAAGGCTGAGTTTAAGTAATCAACTTCACAAGACTGTTTAGGCTTTATTATAAACAATGGTCTCTAGGAATGAGATGGGTCTGATGTGAGAGAGACAAAGTGAGGGCGCTCATCCAAAATAGGAGTTAGTCTTACCAAATGGGATTAAGGAAGTCAGCATTCAATTCAATTATGTAAAGTCCCTAATTATCATATTGGTGGCATTACCTTATTGCATAATTCTAAAAGAAATTAGATGAAAATTACATTTTTCTTCTCATCCTCATACTTGCTTTTCATCTACATTCCTTTCCCCAACCAAAGAGAGAGAGAGAGAGAGAGAGAGAGAGAGAGAGAGAGAGAGAGATACATTCAAAATATCCTAAGCTGATTAGGTTCCGGTTGGTTCCTCCATATTGCTCCTAATATTTTCCCTTTCAGGAAAGACCTGCCCAAAATTACCCTCACAATTACCCTGATTCGAGGGACATATTCTTACAGAGCACCAGGGGAAGAAATATTTCCCATAAACAATCTCACTCTGGCCTCAAACTCATCCCATTAGCTCTGAAGGATGAGGCAACTAATTATACAAGAGGCTGTTGCCAGAATTTTCGACATGCTATAAACCCGCTAAATGTAGAGACTGACAAACTAAATAATAAATTATTTCTCTACTTCACATATGGCCTGTGCTCGTGTTGCCAAATATTTCAAAACAATAGTGCAGTGCAAACTCAAATAGACCAGTAGCACACGGGTTCTTCTGGGTAAATGGAACTGAGGATGCCACAGATTGGAATGGTAGTGCTCCATTCCCAGGGCTGTTTCAGGTCCGTGGTGAGAGGTAGTCCTAAACCCGATTTCTACCTGGAAAGGGGCTTAAAATGGCGTCATGTCTGCAAGGGCAGTCAGATGTTTAATTGTGTCCCTACACTTTACCACACTGGTTTTTATTTTTGATCAGTTGAAGGCTAAAGAAATGAGCATTGAGGTCTATCTCCTGCCTCTCAACTAATTTTTATAAATCTGTCATTCCCCGTGTTTTGTTCTAAGTTAAAAACAAAAGTCACCCTATTTGCTATAAAGGCAGCATTGCACTCCCAGATCTTCTAAACCAACCCACCAACTAATTAAAAAGATCATGAGTCATAGAGACACCATCAAAGGTCTTGCTGAAAGAACAATGAACTAGTGACAAAAAAGCGTTTGTTGTAGTTGGGGTGACTTCTTCTTTGAAGGAAGCATTTTCTATTATTGGGAAGGGTTATTATTACTATAGACCATAAATGGGAATTAGCAATTCAACAATAAAATATTTACAGTGTTCTCAAAAAGGACCAATGTCTTCGGGTGAAAAGAATGATAAATACATATCTAAAGGAACTAGAGTATCATTTTAAGCGTATTCCGAAATGTTCAGATGAGCGGAAACAATCATAACTCAAGGTGAATCAACATTTTTAGAGACAGCTCATTTTTCTGAGTATGTGCGGTGCTGAGTTTGGAGATTTCCACTCACACCAAATGGTCATGTGGTTGCCTGTGATGTCAGAGAGCTGGGGTTCTACTAAGGTTAGTCGGGAAGAGAGACAGTGTACCCCTAGGGGAAATTGTAACACGAGGTCAAAGTAACTGTAGACCTCCAGGTCTGGTTCAGCTTGAGCTGAGATTGACAGATTTATCACCTTTCTAGTGTCATCACCTCCTGTATCGTGGAATTCTTTTGAATACCTTTACCAACAGCAAGCACAACAGCTTACAAGGCCATCTCGCTGTAGTCAGTCATCAATCAAGTTGTTTCTAAATTACATCAACACAGGGAGTCGAGTCAAAATCTCTACTCTCGTTTGCCTGAGGTCAGTATCTTTCCAGATTCTCTGTGATTATTTATTATCTATGTGGGTGTGAGGATATGAATTTTCCTCTTGAATTATGCATTTTATTATGGGAAAACATCCCTCGTTCTTGTTTATTAAAATTCCCATCAGTAAAAGAGAAGGACCTACGAGGTTGTTTTGTTTGTGGTCAAAGGTTGAACATTTGTTTGTAAAATTAATTAGGTTCATTGTCACCACCTAGAAGGGGTGCAAAAGGCTTCTCAAAAGGCATCAGTCTTGGGAATTAAGACCCTTTCAGTGGCTGGATTATAGATACCCTGGCTTTTATATTTTCCTCTTATAAAAAGCCTATCGGTTTGATTTGTTTTGTTCGGTTACTGCTGCTTAAAATACCATCTCGAAAGGTAATCCCCATAATGGTGCTTTTATTGTCTGAAACTCGGGAAAACAGTAATATGATCTTCCAGCCTGTGTGTACAGCAAGAGCTAGGTCATCTTCTTGAGGTTGAAGGTCATTTTCTCTTTATGTTAAATCCCTGTCTCTAAATGGAGAAGAAAGGCACAGAAACGAAACGGAGGCTTTGACCCATAGAGACAACCTCTGCAGTTAACCAGGGGACCCGACTCTGCTTAAACTGAGAAGGCAGACATCAATCACATTCTGCTTCTTCCCTAGAACATTTTTAAGCATAAAGAGAAAGCTAGGAAGGAAAGGGAACAATAGAGGCAGAGATAAAGATCCTATAGAAACATGAAACTTGGTCAAACAGGGGCCAACACGAGCCGAGTTTGCCTTCCCATCCCAGGAAGAGCGGGGTTGCTGGTCCATTCTAAGGACACAAAACCCAAGGGTGTGACATAAAGGAGAGACATCTGACAGCAACATTTGAAATGAAGCAGTGAATCCAAACAGGGAGTACAGAAAAGGCTCATTTAGGAGAGGGGAGGGATCGTCAACTAGATCGTCAACATGGATTTTCTGAGGTACGACAATCAACTTGAGAGCAGAAAATGTTGGAGATTGGCCAAACAGGATCACCATGGCATCCTGAACAGAGCATGTGTGCCTCAGCCAACATTAATTTGGAGAACAGTCTTATGGGTTCGGTTTGGTTAAAAACATTAGTATGTCTACTCTGTACATAACAGAAGTATAGTATTTTGCATGCTGGACATATAAAGAAGAAAAACGCGTGGCCACTACCCTGGGGAAGTGACATGCCCAGGACTACCCGACCACATACAGTTAATTTCAACTTGACGTGCTCTGTGCAGAAACAGCACCAGGATGGGACTTCAGGTCAGACCACGGGATCAAGAATGATTTCCTAGAAGAGATAATGCTGGAATTGTCTTTTTCTTCAGATCAAAGCTCAGCACTAGTTAGCTGTGTGCTACAGGGCAACTCACATAAATCCCCGTGAGCATGTTTCCTCATTAATTAAAAATGGGCGCAATACAACCAATCTCTCAGGTTTGTTATGAGGATTAAGAGATTAAACACATAAAGTGCTTTGCATGATGTAAATGTTCAATACATGTTTTCCTTCCCGCTGCCTGTAAAATGCTAGCGTCAGGAGCCTGGAGTACAAATGGACTCTGTTGTCGTTCTATAAATGGTCACGAAGATGATACAACTGGCCCAGAGTGATGCCAGCCAGTCACAGAACCCAGCCTCTCACTCCTAACCTGGAACCGTCTCTACAATACCCAACACATCATAATGAACATGGACAAGTGCCTGCGATAACAAGTACTCCAGAGGGAAGCATCTGCGCGGTAAAATGGAGACACTAGGAGAAAGAAGATATATCATAAAATAAGTAGATAGGTAGGTAGGTAGGTAAACAGTCGGTGAAACAGCTGGGCAATGCATTTTATTTATGTATTTTTTTTAATGTTTTTTTTTGTTTTTTGTTTTTTGTTTTTTTTTTTTTTTTTTTTGAGAGAGAGAGAGAGCAGGGGAGGGGCAGAGAGAAAGGAAGACACAGAACCCAAAGCAGCCTCCAGGCTCCGAGCTGTCAGCACAGAGCCCGACGCGGGGCTCAAACCCCTGAACCACGAGATCATGACCTGAGCCGAAGACAGACGCTCAACTGACTGAGCCACCCAGGCACCACAGCAATACATTTTAAAACTAACTTAATGGAAACTTATGATAGAAATAACAAGCAGACTTCAAATTTACATTTATTTCTTAAGTTTTTTATTTTGAGAAAAAGCGTGAGAGGGGTAGAGGGAGAGAGAATCCCAAGCAAACTCTATGCATCAGTGCAGAGCCCGACACAGGGCTAGAACTCACAAACTGTGAGATCATGACCTGAGCTGAAACCAAGATTCAGATGCTTACCTGACCGAGCCACCCAGGCGCCCCTAGAATCTTGCACTTAAAACAACACAAACCAATGATGTCAACATTTAACCAAAGTTCGTGTCAAATAAGCTTAGATACGGATACAACTAGTAGCAAGAGACAAAGGACAAACTCAAATTTAAAAATCTATGTTCTTTGAAGCTTCTTTAAATTGCTTAGATGTAAAGTAGAACATCAAAATTTCCATCTTTAAAAAGCTTTTAAAAAATGTGAAAGCAATGATTCTACTTTTTGGGAGCATCTGTAAGTAGTGCTCTCATTCAGAGCCTGTCAGTCTAGATACCATTTGCATTTGGGGCTGGATAGTTCTTGGAATTCTTTGTCATGGAAGCTGCGATGTAGGATGTCCACCCATAAATGTCATAGCAACTCCAGAGCTGGAACAACTAAGTGTGTTTCCAAGCACTGCCCGATGTCCCCTGTGGGACCAAATCACCCTGGCTGACAATCACTGATTTACAGGAAAGTTTTATCCACTGTAGGAACTGATCCTTTCAGATCCAGACCATTTCCAGGCTTAGAAAAACTCTGCACTTGAGATGCCTGGGTGGCTCAGTCGGTTAAGCGTCCGACTTCAGCACAGGTCATAATCTCACAGCTTGTGGGTTCGTGTCCCTCATTGGGCTCTGTGCTGACAGCTCAGAGCCTGGAGCCTGCTTGGGATTCTGTGTCTCCCTTTCTCTCTCTCTCTGGCCCTCTCCCACTCACACTCACTCTCTCTTTCTCTTTCTCAAAGAAAGGAAAGGAAAGGAAAGGAAAGGAAAGGAAAGGAAAGGAAAGGAAAGGAAAGGAAAGGAAAGGAAAGGAAAGGAAAGGAAAGGAAAGGAAAAAGTCTGCATTTTGAGGCACTCAATCTCCTATCTGAACAGCCCTCATCATTTGCCACAGTATTTTATGGAGTTGGAATCTGTTCTTGCCTCCTTTCCCACCAACCAGGTACATTTTTCCCTCTTAAGAGATGTGCAAACCTTTTCATCCCTTTTCTGCTTTCAATTATTTGTGGATGCCCACCACATACACTTTCATTGTCTCTTCTCCACCTTCAAATTTCTCAGTCCCTTCAACACACTTTTTTTTTTTAACACCATTCCTAGGTTTCTCATCTTTGTCCTCAGCTTCCAGGTGCTTTGTAATCGGTGGGTCCCCCTCCTATCAGTGTTACTTCCCTCCCCTTGCAGGTAAGAAAATTGTGAAGCAGGGTGGTCACTGGATTTGTTCAAGTTCACATCAGTAGCGACTGCAAAGGCTGGGACCAGGGCCGCGTCTCCTAATTCCTGGTGGAGAATCCCTTCACCCACACTCCGCTGCTTGCACTCCTCAACCTAAGCACTCGTTCTGGCTTCCTCAGCCAGAGGTTACTCCGAAACCAATGTGACATTGGACAGGTACAAATGGTACCCATCTTCCTTTAAGATTCTCTCTGAATGGTAAACACCTAGTACCTGGGTCAAGTTGCATCAATAAAGTACATAAAGCCAATCACATAAATTATTCCTCAAGTTCCTCACCTCTACATTAGATACAGCTGTGGCACCTGGATCTCAGTGTGGCAGTGAAAACTAAGATCAATGTTAAATAAAGGTTATTACTTAATTCTAATTACGGATCTAAAATATTCTTTTTCAAATTTCTTCTCAGCCACTACACTGTGTTCCATGGGCACACCATGAATGACTGAAGGGTCAGAATGAACACAATATATTCAAATAAGTCCAAGGTGACTGGAAGCCAAGATTTCCCTGATGCACACACCCAGTGGAACTCAAGTCTTTCCCTTAAAAGGTTGTCAAAGAGAAGCAAGGAATTTAGGCAAATTTTTAATACAACGGGAATCGTGTGTCCCTTAGCAGCCATTTCTACTGTTGTTATTTTCTCGATCCCAAGTGTGTAAGGTGGGAAGGGTAAGTCACAATCTCCCCCAAATGAGAAAACAAGGACAAACAGCCTGTGCTTGCAATCACTTCATTTTATCTCCGACTTGGGAATCTTCTTTATGAGACTGTCTGGATTCACCAAGTATGGCACTATTTCTGAGGATCGCTGATAGCTGCTTTTAAACCTGTTTGCTTCGTTTCAAATTTTCACACACTTACACAGAAGTTTCTCCAGGGTCACCGTCTCCTCTGCAGTCCTTGTCGTAGGGAAATATTTTTGTTCCCTACTGGGATTGAATTGGTTGGTGCATGATTTTTTTTTTTAATGTTTATTCATTTTTGAGAGAGAAAGACCGAGCATGAGTGGGGGAGGAGCCGAGAGAGAAAGAGGGAGACATAGAATCCGAAGCAGGCTCCAGGCGCTGAGCTGTCGGCACAGAGGCCGACTCCGGCCGAAATTATCAACTGTGAGATCACGACCAGAATATGCAGGAATCTCTTAAGACACCCTGGGCCCAAGGGCCTTGAGAATTTTTTCTCAAGGTTTCTTTCTGTGTGTTTTGGTACACTGTCTTATTTTAAAACCTCCAACGCACCGCGAAGGCAGTCCTTGATTCCTCCAGCTTGGGTTATCAACAGCATGCTTTCTGATGGCCCCTGGAAAGCAGCAGCGTGACCACCGCATATCGGCACCACAACAGGACGTGTGTCTGGAGGCACGTGACACAATCAAGAGACAGGCACATCAAAGGACTAGACGTGCACAAGTTTCGCTGCCCCTTTTAGAACCCCCTTCTGACTTGCATTGATCCCCCATTTCTGGAGTGTTGGCAGGAGGCAGGGTCTTGACTCCCTATTTACCTCTGACAGCTGTGACACAGACGTGTGGCCTAGAATCAACCAAGGAGGAGCTCCTGATCAGTACTTAGGACCTAGAGAGCCTGCTGCAAATATAGAAATCGTTCACAGGAAAAGCAACAGAACGGAGAAGTCAGCCATGGGGATGAACGACGTCCGAGGGCAGCGAAGACATGTGTGTCACTTAAAATAGTCTTGCCTAACGGGGCGCCTAGGTGGCTCAGGCAGTTGAGCGTCCGACTTCAGCTCAGGTCATGGTCTTGCAGTTCGTGAGTTCGAGCTCCGCATCGGGCTCTGTGCTAACAAGCAGCTCAGAGTCTGGTGCCTGCTTCGGATTCTGTGTGTCTCTCTTTCTCTCCCCCTCCCCTGCTCATGCTCTGCCTCTCTCTGTCTCTCAAAAATAAATAAATGCTAAAACAATCTTTCCTGGGACCTGACCCTGGCAGTGTTTTTCAACTGTATAGAAACACTCAACCTTGCTACCAGCCTCCTTCTCTCATCTTCTGTGAATTTTGTGAATGTTTCAATATCGTTCCAATAAAGACCCACCTCCAGCCGGCTGTGGGTACTTGATCAAGTCATCAACCCATCCTCATTAACGAACTGGGACAATAACAGTGTACCTACCCGTGAAATTCACCCTAAGAATGAAACGAGATGCTTCTAAAGTGCTGGGCACAGTGTCTGAGACACAGACCTACTAAATGTTACCTGCGGTCATTTTTAAAAAAATATTTTTTATTACTCAAGCCCTCAATTTTTATTTACATACGCGGGGTTTTTCTTCTGTCAACAGACGTCAACAAAAAGCTATTTAGAGAGATCATGCACCCCTTAAACGTAGTCATACATCCAGTTACACAATAAACATTGATTTGAGAAGCATCAGGCTTTACAAGCACATACCAAAGTAAGCAAGAGACACCACAGTTCCTTTCCTCCAGGCAAAATTAGGTGTCAATTCAAAAAATCTCACCTATTGATGCAGGGCTGAGAAGCGAAAAGAAAAAGAAAAAAGAAAAGCAGGAGTCCTCAGAGAACAAAGCAGAGAGATCAGACTTAAGCAGGTCAGAAAGGGCATCCACAAGGCAGAGAGGAATCATTGAGCTGGGATCCCAAGAAGGAATGAATAAACCAGCAAGGATGGAAAAGCAGGGTGTGCCAGGCCCAAAGACCTCACGGCCACAGGCCTTGTGCTAAGAGGGAACATGGCATGTGTGAGGACAAGGAAGCACCAAGGGGACAGCGGTGACACAGAGGGCTGGCAGGGGACAGGGTCCTGCAGGGGAGGTCAGTGTATTTGAAATATGCCAAGAGCTATAAGAAAGCCTTGAAGGAGCCAAGCAGTTTTGCTTTGAGTTTTGCCTCTGGGAAGAGTGTGGGTGGCTCAGTCGGTTAAGCGAACTCTTGATTTCAGCCCAGGCCCAGGTCATAATCTCACAGTTCGTGAGTTTGAGCCCTGCATCGGGTTTTCTACTATCAGTACACAGCCTGCTTTGGATTCTCTCCCTCTCTGTTCCTCCCTCTCCCCTCTCTCTCAAAAATAAACAAACATTAAACAAATGATAAAGTTTAGGGGTGCCTGGATGGCTCAGTCGGTTAAATGTCCGGCTTCAGCTTAGTCGTGATCTCGCGGTTCGTGGGTTCAAGCCCCACATCGGGCTCTGTGCTGACAGCTCAGAGCCTGGAGCCTGCTTCGGTTCTGTGCCTCCCTCTCTCTCTGCCCCTCCGCCACTGGAGCTCAGTCTCTTGTCTCTCAAAAATCAAGGTTTAAAAAAAATAAAAAAGAAATAAGTAAATAATAAAAAATAACAAAGGTGAAAAAAGAAAAAAGAAATGTGCCCTCTGGCTACCGTCAGAAAAATAGATTGGAGGGAAAAACAAATGGCTGCAAGATGACGACTTAGGAGGCGAGGAGAGGGTTCTAGTTGTAAGCTAACCAGCTGAATTAGAGACAGGGTGTGGAGAGAGAGAGAGAACTGGAATTCACGATGTGAAGCTGACCAGAATTCTGGGCAGGCTGATCATAAGGAGCGAACGAAGGTGAGGAGGAGAATGTTCATCTTCCCCCCAGAATTTCCGTTATCAGAATGGAGGACTGCTGTGCTTGAGGACGGAAGCCAGTACATTTTATGCTCAGGTACTTGTGAGATAACAAGGCTCCTAAGACATTAATGTGTCGCATGCTTTAGCACTGACCTAGTATGTTCGTATTCATTTTCTATTATATCCTCCCAGAGCCACAAGAGAGCAAGATAAAGGACCTGTGTCTGGATGGCAAAGCTAGTATGTTAGGGAAAGGTGATGAAAGCCTCAAGTCTGTGCCCCCGGGTCCAGGCATGTTCTGTTACACGCATCTGACATTTGCCCCCATGAATGCCTCAAAGCATCCCAACAGACGACTGGGGCAATTTCTCCTCTGGCCATGCTTGGCTTTCCACCAAGTGGATTATATTCACTGAGCATCCATGTTATCTGAAATTCACCAGATTTCCTGATACCAGAGAGAGCCTCAGCAGATTCCAAGTTCTGCATTCCCCCTACTAAATGAAGAGAAAGAAAGAACTCGCAAAGTACATAACCCCCAAACAGCAGTTTTTGCAATGAGTCCTAACCCACCGTCTTCCTTTAAATATCATAAAGATCACCGTCCACCAGGGCAGCAAGTAACACAACAGACTTTGGGATCAGAGCAATCTCCATCGATTCCAGCTTTGCCACTTAACTAGTAGCTGAATGACGCACAGCTATTGGGAGTTTTCCTTTCAGCTGGAAAAATGAGAACTCTAGCAGCCATCTCTTAAGCGTATTTTAAGGATTAAGTTTGATTATACACGCACAGCTCGTTACACTGGCTGCCAAAGACCGAAGTCTCAAGAGATGGCAGCTGAAGTGAGGGCTGACATCTTTTGTGGGAAATCAGCGTTTAGTCAAAACCTGAATGTCACATGGACAAAGGACAAGGAAGGGGAGAGAACATATCTAGTCATTTTGAAAGAATTTGGGGCGGCAGGGGGGGGGTTTCAGGGTCAGTTATGATACAGAGAAAGAGGCCCAGGAATTTGTGAGGGAACCGGAGTTACCTGATAGGGTCTCCCCTTTCTTCATGTACCAATTATTACTCAGGGCTCTTGTGGAGACACAGAGCCAGAATCCCCAGTCTGTGTAAAAGAATGCAATTCACCACAATGTAACCTCTAAACTGAACCGCCTACGTAGAGACCAAAAGATGATCTGGGGTAGGTCTCACTTTTTTTATAATTACACCATGTCAACCTAGGCTTCCCTATCTGTGTGGAAGAGACATGGCCTTCAGAACTTTAAAGAACCCGGAACCACCACTGTCTTTTTTTTTTTTTTAATGTTTATTTATTTCTTTTGAGAGGTGGTGCGACAGAGAGAGATTGAGGGAGAAAGAATCCCAAGCAGGCCCCACACTGTCAGCGTGGAACCCAATGCGGGGCTCGAACTCCCAAACCATGAGATCATGACCTGAGCTGAAACCAAGAGTTGGACACTGAACCAACGGAGCCACCCAGGTGTCCCTCAACAATAGTGGCATTTTTTTTAATCTACTGATTAGTAATCTCAAAGACTCTGGCACAACAATCTATCCTGTCACTGATGGAATGAATTCATCAATGGAGAAGTAAAAACCTGTATTCTCACTTGTCTGTTATATTCATTATCTAGAAAGCAGGTGGATGCGAAAGCACATAAAACTATATTAAGTTTTCTTTAATCATTCAGGATCCAAGCTTTCAAGATTTATTCATGAATTCATTTCCACAAAATATTTAATGAGCATAAAGATACCAGGAATTGTCGTAATACCAATTAACACAAATTGTGATAATACAGAAGAGTAAGACATTCTTTTTCCCATCAAGGAACTCCCAATCTAGCAGATAAAATAGAGACTTGGAAATGGTTAGTTACAATACAACTCATCTGAAATTTTGCTTTTGGTTTTTTCTATGTCTGACTCTGTGCTCTCCAACTACCTTGTGAGCACTTCGTAAATAAATGAGTAAGAGTAACTTCATGTCCATGGCGCCTGGGTGGCTCAGTCGGTTAAGCATCCCACTTTGGTTCAGGTCATGATCTCGTGGTCTTTGAGTTCTAGCCCCACGTCAGGCTTTGGTCTAACAGCTCAGAGTCTGGAGCCTGCTTTGGATTCTGTCTCTCTCTCTCTCTCTCTCTGCCCCTCCCCCAATCATGCTCCCTCACTCTCTCTCTCTCTCTGTCTCTCAAAAATAAATAAATGTTAAAAAAAAATAATAAAGAAAAAAAAAAGAGTAACTTTATCTCAACCTTTAGCTCCCGCTATCTATTCTAGGCTAATGGTTTCCAAACCTAGGTCTCCTGATTGAAAAAATAATAAAAGCAATCCCCCAAGCTTGAAGCAATGTGAGAACAGGAAACATTTTTTTGTCTCTTCAAAGTTCCACAGAGGACAGCCCATACAGCGTATTCTCAATACAAGGGTGGTGAATGAATACATCCATGAATAAATGAAACACAGTGATTGGGGCACCAGGGGAAAACAATGCATAATGGGTCTAAGACTTCAGGACCACAGACTATAAGGTCTAAGAAGTTTTGTCTGGGATTAGAGCCCATTGACTCTAGGGTTATTTCTACCAAGTTGATTTGCTGGTGCCTTTCTGGATATTGGCAAAAAAAAAAAAAAAAAAAAAAATCACCAAAACACCACTGTCATCTCCACATCTAGACAATGTGCCACCATTTCCACCCACTGAGTAAAACGTGTGGCCAACAGCCTGGAGGAGGGGGTCTTGTCACCTGGTGCCTCCTAACGCAAATAGAGGATAGTTATCTGTGGAAACTAGACAAAATGTATGGTACTAAAAATTTGCCTTTTAATATGGAATAATTTCTCTAGCATCCGGCTAGCTCACTCAGTAGAGCATGAGACTCTTACTATTGGGTAATTCCTTTATATCACTAAAAATATACATATGGGGTGCCTGGATGGTTCAGTCGTTTAAGGGTCAGACTTTGACTCCAATCATGATCTCACAGTTCTTGAGTTCGAGGCCAACATCGGCTTTCTGCTGTCAGCTCAGAGCCCACTTTGGGTCCTTCACACCTCTTTCTATCCCTACCCTGCTCGTGTTCTTTCTCTTCTCTCTTTCTCTCTCGTGCTCTCAACAATAAGCATTAAAAAAATGTAAAATAAAGGGACGTCTGGGTGGCTCAGTCGGTTAGGCATCTGACTTCGGCTCAGGTCATGATCTCACAGTTCGTGGGTACGAGCCCTGCGTCAGTCTCTGTGCTGACAGCTCGGGGCCTGGAGCCTGCTTCAGATTCTGTGTCCCCCTCCCTCTCCGCCCCTCCCCTGCTCGTGCTCTGTCTCTCTCTGTCTCAAAAATAAGTAAAAATATTAAATTTTTTTTAATTTAAAATAAATACACACACACACACACACACACACACACACACACACACACACATTTGGTCCATATTGAGCCTGGCCTAATTTTCCATCTTGAAGGGAAAAGAAAATGGTCACCTTTTCAAACCAAGAGAGGCAGAAAGCAGATGTGAGACCCAACTTTATACCGTCAACATTAAGTCTTTTCTGTCTATTATACTGCTTGTGACACTGAAGACAGTCTCTTTAATATAATGAAGATGAAAACAATCAATGAATACAAGAAGGAATACAGGAAGGAGCCCTGGGTGTTTAAGCCAAGTTTCGCACAGGAGGTCACTTCTCCAGTACATGAGAGCAAATTTTAACTCCTGATACCATCAGGTTCACTAAAATAAGAGCAGATCCTTTCCGGCTATCTTGGTTTTCTGTGTTGAGGAGATTACGCATAAAACCACCATGGATACAAGAAAAGTTCCATTCAAAGTTGTCACGTGTACTGGGTGCTTAATTTTTCTGATAGTAGATTTATTAGAGTAGCCTGAAGCCAACGTTCATTTTCAACCCCAGGGGCAAACTCAAATACACCTTCTGTGTGGTCCTGCCATTTTTGCCCTAGATAAAAATAAATTCTACCTGCTCAAGTTATGTCAGATAAGGATGGCAGCTCTCCTTAACCCAGGCTGCACAGAACAATCACCTAATGAGGTTTTAAAGATTGCTTTATAATAATTGATATATTGTAATATGTCTTATATATTATAGGTTATTTATATATTATTATATTATATTACATTGTATTATATTATTACTGTGATAAAAATATAATAATTATTGGGGCGCCTGGGTGGCTCAGTCGGTTTAAGTGTCCAACTTCAGCTCAGGTCACGATCTCGCGGTCCACGGGTTCGAGCCCTGCGTCGGGCTCTGGGCTGATGGCTCAGAGCCTGGAGCCTGCTTCCGATTCTGTGTCTCCCTCTCGCTCTGCCCCTCCCCCATTCATACTCTGTCTGTCTCTGTCTCAAAAATAAATAAACGTTAAAAAAAAAATTTAAAAAAATATATAATAATTATTGCCTGGGCCCCATCCCAGACAAATGAAATTAGATTCTCACAGAATAGGACCTAGTCACGGTTTTGTTTTGTTTTTTTTAATGCTTCCCGGGGCTTCCAATCTGTGTTCTGCATTAAGAACCACTAAACTCATCTACACCTCCTGGCCAGCCTGGATGTAGGTGCTAAGCGATGCTTCTCACCCTTCAGTGAGGGCACAGATACCCAGGGATCTTGTGAGAATGCAGATTCCGAGTCTGTAGGTCTGCACTCCGGCCTGAGGTTCTGTTGTGCTAACGAGCTCTACATGCTGCTAATGACATCGCCGGTGGGTTCACAAGCCACACTTGGAGGAGCTAGGTGCTGACCCACTCATGGCCTTCTGCAAGCAGCCAAGGAAGGAACAGTCTCCACAAAGACATCCTTAGGGGGACATATGGCCGGCACATACTGAAATGCAGGGCCATTTCAGCTGTTAAAGAATGAAAGCCTTTTGTCCAGATTGCAAAAGAGCCGTAGCTGTGAGCTCCCCACTCCAGTTAGCCTGCACCTTCTCTGAGGAAGCTTGACATGCCGCTATCAATTCAGCAACTCAAATGCTCACGCCTGGCACGTGAGGGGACCTCGAGGACTCTGCTTCACCAGTGATGGCTTATCTTCCATTCTGACTGGCCAGGGCTTTTGCTCAGTTGGCTACTGAATCTCTCAAACAGCACTCTTGAGCACCATACCAAGATATAACCCCTAGATGGGTCAGATGCAGAAAACTGTCCAACTGCTGTCTTGAAGTCGTGTTAAGTTGAAAGATGACCCTCGAGTCACTAACGTGGGTGATTTCTCATAAAAGAAGACATGAGATCAGCAAGGCCCTGGGACAAAAGACAGGTTAGGTGAAACAAAACATGAGTTGGGGTGAGAAAAGGATCTAAGAAATATGCAAAAATAACAGAGATGCATTATAGAAGCTCATAATGAACAAGTAGACTGAACCAAAGGAAAATCTTGGTTTTGTTAGAGGTCCCGGGGAACCGAAAATAATAGAAAAGACTTGCTTTGCTATCCTCAACATAAATCAGAGGCCCACTAAAAAATTATGACAGATGATTCATAACCTATTATTATAAGGCTTTGCCTTGCTTTGACAAGTAAGTCATTACAAAACACCATAAGTACTGCAATACTCAGTTCCTATAAATCAAAGCAGAATATTTAAACATATTTTATGTTGATAATCATGTTAATTTATTTAAAAAAAACAATTTTCCACATTAATGATAAAACTCAGTGTCTCTAATGTGTAGAGATGGGTAGCTCAGTTGGTTGAGTGTCTGAATCTTGATTGAGGCTCAGGTCACGATCTCACTGGTCATGAGATCAAGCCCCGCTTTGGGTTCCATGCTCGGCATGGAGTCTGCTTGAGAATTTTAAGAGAAATTGGACAAAATCCTCGATTTGTACTTTCTCTATCTGTTCTTCTCCGTCCAATCAAGAAAGAAATTGTTAACAGCAATAAAACATGAAGCTAATGAAAGATGTGTGCCTGGGTTCTTACAAGATGTATCTGAGGACAAAGATTTTGAGATTCCTGGACAATTCTACAATGCCACTTTAATAGAATAAACCTACTTTATAGGTCCCCTGTCCTAATGCTGAGTATTCTTACCAGTTTTAATCTCTAATGTACCTATGGGACCACTAAGTCACCACAACGTATTATGTGCAAGTTGTGTGTTTGGTTATTTTTTTTTTTAATGTTTATCTGAGAGAGAAAGAGAGAGCGAGCGAGAGCACACAAGTGGGGAAGGGACAGAGAGAGAGAGAGAGAGAGAGAGAATTCCAAGCAGGCTCTGTGCTGTCAGAGAAGACCCCAATGTGGGACTTGAACTCACCAACTGTGAGATCATGACCTGAGCTAAAACCGAGAGTCAGACGGTCAACCGACTGAGCCACCCAGGTGCCCCAGAAGGTTGTGGGTTATTAAAACAGATTGAAATCTCAGAGGCATTAGCGTTGATAATGTCCACTTGCAGCCAGTCCCCTAACACTCCCAAGCGTAAAGCCTTAACAACTGCATCTGCCATATGCATTCTTCTGACTCATCTTTGTTTTACTTACATGTACCTCAAGGTGTACTTTCTCTCCACTTTCTGAAGCACGGCAGAATTGCCAATGTGATTTCTGACTCCACTGTTCCCATTTCCTTTGCATCTCAATCAAATACCGTGTTATGTTTAATGGCATTGACAAAGGAGGCTTTTGAAGCTCAGAAACACATACGGCCAATGATCTGTAACCCAAAAACTATTTTCCACATCTTTCTCCCGTCTCCTGCAAGGGGCATCCCTCCACCACCCCCCCTTGCTAGCCCTTCTAATATCAGGACCTGAAAATCCCTCCTACCATATGTCAGAGATATTTGATCTTTTTCTGTCTAAGCCTGCGGTAGGGCTTATGGTTCACACTGTGTGCTATGTCTGAGTCCTCCTTAGGGGAGTCTGATTTCACATTCTAACCGCCCTAAATAGACTTCAGAAAGTGGGCCTCCTTCCTAGACTCAGAAAAGAACCACCACGAGGAATAAAAATACACGAGCAGCGTCCCCGTAAGTAACAGACATGGATCTCTAGGTGGCCAGCTCTGCTCTTAGACCAATGCTACAGCACTTCTACTGCGTGTGTGATAACCAGCCTCAAATACGAGCGAAATACAGTATCAGTCTTGCCAAGCGTGGACAGATGGGGCCCAGAAGCAGGTATTTCCAGCCAGCCCTCTGCTTCTTGTAGACAGACATTTCTGCGAAGCCTAAAAATGGGAAGCGTTTCTAGCAAAGCTAATAGCAAAATGTTTTTTAACAATGGAATGCAGCAGAAAAAACAAATTCCTTCTGTTTGATCGAGGATCCAGATTCCAAAGGCACACAACATCCGTGCAACATGTCAAATGGCCATTTTCTTTTTTCCCCTCCACTTGGCTGATGACTGATGTCTCCTCTTGTGGGGGTGGGGGGGGGGGACTGGCAGGTGGTGTCCCTTCTACTGCCATGTGCAATCAATGACCCCGTGATGGCAGATGAGATCTTTGTGGAAGCTGGTGAAGTGTTCTTGCTAGGCCTTCGCCCTCGCAGAGGTGAATTTAACCATATCTTGCCATCTTGAAATTGTATCTCACGGGACATCTAGTGAATAAAATCCCTTTCATGCACATCAGGAAGCCCAACTACCTCCCTGTGCAAATTTTAAAGGGTATATTTTCATCCCCAGGCAGAAGAAATCCACTGACCAAGGTAGTATTCAGGATAGACCAGGGATGTACAAGAGAAAAGGCCTCCATTCAAGCCAAAGGGCTCTCTGCCAGCACAGAGATGAGAACATGTCAGAGATAATAAAGAAAATAGCTGGGTCTTAAGGACAGATGGCTGAGTATAATTGTGGGAGGGGGGAGGGGCAGGGGGAGGTGGGTACTAGAGAGGCTAGTTGGACCTGCCCTCAACTAGGCTTTTGGAGGCAAGGTCACTTTGCACCCTACCTTCTTCTTCCTCCCCTTCCCTTCCCCCTCACCAGCCACCCCTTCAGCACTGACAGGTGCAAAATATATGACCAGGCATTTTCACGTAGATTAGGCTTCTGTTGTTCACAAAGAAGAGACAGCAAAGAAGGAAGGCACATGACTGACCCTTCCTCGGAGAACACTTGCATTATGTATTTTTGATCCGTGTCTTAGAAGTTTTACCTGTTATAATAAAATAACCTTTTTCACAGTAAACAAGAAGAAATGAGAAATGAGCTGACCGTGCAGCAAAGCTACCCTCTCTAGTCACCCTGAATGTGGCCCCTGGGGAGACAGAAGTAACAAGAGCAACACCAATGCTCAGCATTTTCTGTTTTAATTGGTGTTGAACCTCCTCCCTTTGTCCAAGTTACATCTCTTGGAGAAGCGATGGATGTCAGAGCAATGTGTCCAATCCCCTTATCCATGGGGGCCAACTGGGGTAAAATGTTGGAAAGTAAGTAAAGTAAAATTCCCGGAAAATAAGAAATGATTTAGAAGAGCAAAGAGATCAAGAAGAAATGGAAAAGTAAGAGATACTGTGCCTGTTCCCTGCCACACACACAGGTCAAAGGAACGAGACTTTATACGGACTCCCCCAGAGGGACATACAGGAACATTTGAAGCCGAAATACACCTGCATTACTGTATTGTTTTCCTGTTTACTACACTCTCACCTTAAGACCTCCTTTGGTGGGTACAGGTGGTGATAACAAAGGAAATTTTGGTGGGTCAAGAGATGACTCTATCACATCAATCTCCAGTTCTTGAACTGCCATGTCAGTTACTGAATATTATAAAGCAATTGGCATTTGTAATGCGATACAGCATCCCCAACATCTCTAGGAAGACATTGGGCTGTCCCATAAATGAGGTATTCTAATTCCTTTGACAGTTTTCTCTCTCATCGTATCATAACCGGATGAACCTGTTACATGCTGTATTCTTAAACTCTGGATTATATAATGAAATATATATATATGGTCTCTATTTGCCAGAAAAAATATAGGAGGACTTGCGACTCCAAGGACAGAACCAGGTCATTCTAGGCAAGTGGTAACTTGGTGCAGCCTCTTGAAAAACATTCCTCTAGCCTTCCTCCTTGGCGATCATTCCCTGGGACTGACTGTGGTTTCACACAGCATTCTGCGTTCACATTTTTGGCCTAGTATTTGCCATGGGCTTAACATGGCAAGTCCAGACAATGCACAGATATATACAGCAAGGGTCAGATTAAAATGGCTTTGGAGACCAAGCAAGCAACATAAATATGTGAAGCAAGTCAGCTGGTGAGAGTCCTTCCAGCTCTTGGATAACATGCAAAGCCTCAGGGCTTGGAATTTCAATTCAGCAACCCAAGTGACCATGTACAGATGAATGGATAAAGAAAATGTGGTATGCACACACAAGGGGGATTACTCAGCCATAAAAAGAATGAGATCTTGGGGCACCTGGGTGGCTCAGTCAGTTAAGTGTCCGACTTTGGCTCAGGTCAGAATCTCATGGCTCATGGGTTCGAGCCCCATGTTGGGCTCTGTACTGACAGCTCAGAGCCTGAAGCCTGCTTCAGATTCTGTCTGTCTGTCTGTCTGTCTGTCTCTCTCTCTCTCTGTCTCTCCCTCCCTCCCTCTCTCTCCCCAAAATAAACAAACATTAAAAAAATGTTTTTAAAAGAATGAGATCTTACCATTTGTAAGAACATGGATGGACCTAGGGGTATTATGCTAAGTGAAATAAGTCAGAGCAAGATGAATACTATGTGATTTCACTTGTACATAAAATCTAAAATGCAAATTAACAAATGAACAGAAACAGATGCAAAAATACATAGAACAAAATGGTGGTTATAAGACGGGGAATACAGGTATGAGGGATTAAGATGCATACAATTCCTGTTCTAAACACATAAATCATGGGGATTGAAAAGTACAGCGTCATGACTATAGTCAGTGACATTAGAATAACATTGTACAGTGACAAATGGTAACTATACTTATCCTGGTGAGCATTCCTAATGTACAGAATTGTTGAATCACTGGGTTGTACCCCTGACCTAATTGAACATCGTATACCAAGTAAACTTCCATTAAAATGTCAAAAGTAACAAAATACTGAAAGAAGTATTTTGCTCTCACATGAAAGCACTGAAAATGAGACAAATCTTAAAAAAAAAAAAAAGTGACACAGCAGCGACATCATTTTTGCCCAAACTGTGTCTAAGAAGCCACAAGCTATCAATCTCAGAAAAATAACGGGGATCTCCTTCACGTCCCCGCCCACAACTGCACATTACATCATTTCAGAACATTATCTGTTCACTCTGTATATGTCCACATGATGTGTGTGTCTATGCTACCTTTGTGTTTTCTCAGATGGCATTAGGCGGTTCAAAAGATATCAGGCATTAAGAAATAAATAGCAGGACAGCATTTAAGAGAGCGTTCACATGGAGAAAACGAACTGATTAAGACTTAAGTAGGTTGGCAAATATCACAATGACTCTGGGCATTAAATATGGACATATGTAGGAACTAGAGCTTGAATCAGACATATGTGCCCCCAAAAGGCAGCAGCAAGCTGTTGGGGAAGGTGGCTCAGAGGCTGGCGTGCCTTTTGGTGGGGAAGAGAATTTTGGACAGAGTCAGGTCAGCAAAAGAGAATGGACTCTTTCTAAAAGGGAAATTCATCATGGTGCAAAGTCCCTAAGATGAGAGAGAATCACTGATTTTTCTGTTCTAGGACGACAGTGCATCGAAGTAAGAGAAGGAGAGAGCAAAGCAAATTCTGATGTTAAATCAAGACGACGGAATTGAATTTATGAGCAAGAAAGACTGAAACTTTAGAAGTGGATGCTTTCCGAAAAGAAGTAAATCCTAAGGAAAAGCCAAACTATTCAACAGCTCAAGAGCGGGTGGCTTCAGACAATCTTAGATTCTCTTTAAATCATATGCCTTATGAATATTCAGATATATATACTCCAACCCCATATAAAAAAAGTTATTTTTTTTTCATTTCCACAGGAAGCTCTTTCTCTCTCTCTCTCTCTCTCTGTCTCTCTCTCTCTGTCTCTCTCTCTCCCCCTCCCTTTCCAAGAAACATATGCTGATATCCACTAATAAAAAGAGTTCACTATTCCCAAAGCACGTCAGCCATGGAGCTGGGCTTAATAGAGATCTTCCTACTGGTTCCGCATCAGAGGCAAAGGAGGCATATGGAAAGATCTGAATCTACTCCCTGCATTGAAAAAATCCATAGAGTTCTAGTAAGTGGCAGGCTCATTGCAATCCTTATAGCGGAGAGCTTTAGTCCTCCTTTAGATACGTGGGGGGAAAAAATCATCTTCTTCACCTTTGCCCTAACTATCCCAAGATTAACATGTCGGAACCTCCCCAGAAGCAAAGGGCTGATCCGGTTTTGTCTCCAACCCCTGCTTGGGAGGGCTGTTTCCAGTACCTCCTAAAGCTTGGGTTAATCTGTAATTGAGTCTAGAGCCATTTTGTAACTTCACAGGTTGGGCCGCCTTTAAAGTGATCCATGAATCCATGTTTGAACCATGAACCTTAAATGTTGTACGTCTGCATTCTAATCTAAAGCAGCTTTAAATACCGCAGCTGGCGGCAGCCTGTACTTTACAACGCCTGCCAACGAAGCCAGTCACTGGTGTGTTCACAGCCATGGAATTATTGCTGCTTCTAACTGAATTCACGGCGCTTCTTAACTTCAAGCTGATTGGTTTACTTGGCTGCCCTCGTGTTTATTTCTTTCCTAGCTCTTGTTGTATTTATTTGACAGCCTCTTCTTTGGCATTTGCTCCAAGGAGCCAACAAGTCAGCATGCAGAATTTCATGGGCTCATTCTGACTTTCTGTAGAGCATCAGTATAAAAGGCAAACTGCATCTGGGTAGAGTTTAGAACTGTGATATGTCACTTAAGGACAGGGAATTAAGTTAGGGTAATCACTCAGCTCTAACACACTTGGCTGTGTTTAGGTAGCGAAGCACAAAACACAAGGCATTTTGGTCCTCGCGACTCTCTCTTCTCTCCTTATCTTTTCCTCTCGTTGCTTTCCATGGTTAACTAGACTCCGTGTTGCCCTAATAGGCAAATCATCTCACAGATCTGTTCTCCCTTCCATCTCCGTTTCCTCTTGTTACACAAAGAGCTCCCTCCCTGCGTTGTTTCTTCTCCAATATATCCCACACGATTCCATCCAACTCATTTTCCCAACCTCTGTTTTGAAATCCTCTGCTTGAGAACTTCCACGGGCTCCTGACTTGCCTGCAAAGCAGCTCCTTCCACAGTCTTCCCCATGTCACCAAGCAGGTCCCATCCGTGTTGAGACACGCTCCAGCTGCACCCAGACCCTGACTCTTGGCTCACTTTGTCTTCAATTCCTTTTTTTTGCTAATTCAGTGCAGCCTCACTTCATGGATGAGCTCACCTCATCTTCTTCTCCCAAGGGTCTCCAAGATCTTCAGAGATAAGTATATGAGCCAAGAGTCTCTCTCGTATTCATGTTCAATAACATTATCTAAGCACGTTGCACACTGTACCTCGTGTAGGCATCACAAAATACCTATGAGGAAAGCGCTATCCACCACCCTACTAGAGGGATGAGGAAACTGCCTCATTTGCATGATTAACTCACTTGTCCATTGTTATATGGCTATTAGGTGGGGGAGCCAGTGTTTAAGCCTCATGTCTTCATTTTACCACCTTCCTCCTCAAGCCTTCTTAGAGATGCCCCTAGTTCACTAACTTGGCCACTTTCCACTTGTTTATAATTTGCATAGAATTTCCATTACCTTGTACTCAGCCCTTTAAAGGCTGATACCCTTTCTGACTGCCTTACCTGTAAAAAGTAGGTGGGATAGGGACACCTGGGTGGCTCAGTCGGTTAAGCATCCAACTTCAGTTCAGGTCATGATCTCGCAGTTCGTGAGTTCGAGCCCCGCATCGGGCTCTGGGCTGGCACCTCGGAGCCTGGAACCGGCTTCCGATTCCGTGTCTCCCTCTCTCTTTACCTCTCCCCATGCTTGCGTGCTGTCTCTCAAAAATAAACATTAGAAATTTTTTTAATTAAAAAAAAAAGGAGTAGGTGGATGGATAGTTATTTGTACCATACTCTCCACCCAAGACATCTAGTTTTCTTGAGTGCATAGGACAATTACCTCACAACTCCTTTGCATTTTGGCAGGACTAATTGAGGCCAGTAACATAAGAGAGGAAGTGATTATTCTTCCGCATGGATATTTTAAGGAGTAGAATGCAGTTCACCACTGCCTCTCTTTCCCTTTGCTGTCATCTTTGGAGAAGATGCACACAAAGGCCATTCCAGGAGCCTGGGTCCTAGAGCAAAGACCACACAGAGGAGAGTACCCAGTGGACCCATGCGAGACCAAAGAGAAAACACCAAACTTTGATTTTTAGCTTGGGGTTTGAGGAAGCTGTTTGTCACTGTAGCACAACCAGCCAATCTAAGAGTGACGGACAACAGGCATCTGTGGAGAATCAGGACAGTGACTATTGTATGAGCACAAATCACAGAGACCTCACCAATTAGCTATGAAACAGCCAGAAAATGTCCGTATGAAAGATGAGAAAGCACAGAAGCTTTTTTACCCAGGAAAGTTTGATCCTTAAGAACTTTCAGCTCAAATGCGGTCCCAGACTGGTGCTGTATCATAAAAGAAGATCCTAAAAGGCCAGTTTTCTTTCTTTTTCTCTTTTTTTTCTCTCTCTCTAAGCAGGCTTGACACCCAGTGCCTATCCCAAAACAGGGCTTGAACTCATGACTCTGAAATCAAGACCTGAGCCTAGATCAAGAGTTGGATGCTCAAGGGACTGAGCCACCCAGGTGCCCACTCCAACAAGGCCAGTTTTGATTTCAAACTCTTTTTAAAAGTTGTGTCTGTATCACCGTTCTCCCAAGTAGAGCCCCTCTTACTTTTCTATTTTTCCTTTAGCCTAACAACCGTTCTCCACTCTTATATCAGTTCTTCTTTCCTTTGAGATGTTTTACTCTTCGCGTTTTAAGAGTCTCTAAGAAAGTACAATGAACTTTCCCATCACTAAGACTATACCCAGAACAGTCTTCTCTATCACATTTCAATCCTCAGTCTCTCCAGCTGTTAAAAATAATAATGATGATGATGATGATGATGATGATGATGATGATAGAAAAAAGTGCAGGGTACTCAGCCCCAGTTTAACCGAGGAGAGTGGGATTCTCAAAATAACTGCATTTTCTCACTTAAGGATGGAGATGATGGGCTCTCATTTCAACGTAGGTCCAAAAGGTATTGTTTCACTTCCTGACTTGAGCTTGTAGTTTGTGGTTAATCATGTACCCATTGGTTTTTCATATCGTCAAAAGGTCTCCAGATCACTGCTGCACATCACTGAATATTGTATAGTGCTCTCTCTATGGGTCCAAATAGTATAGACAAGTACTTGAATCTATCTTTTTATTTCGGGGCATTCCTCAAAAAGCAAAGATAAAAACTCAGATATGAAATACAGTCTATAATTTACAGATTAAAGAGTAGGTAGAATCCACAATAAAACAGCACTGCTGAGGGACGCCTGGGTGGCTCAGCTGGTTGAGTGTCCGACTTTGGCTCAGGCCATGGTCTCTCGGTGTGTGGGCTCAAATCCCGTGTAGGGCTCTGTGCTGACAGCTCAGAGCCTGAAGCCTGCTTCAGATTCTGTGTCTCCCTCTCTCTCTGCCCCTCCCCTGCTCACATACTATCTCTCTTTCTCTCTCTCAAAAATAAAAACAAAATACTAAGAAAAAAAAAAACAGCATTGCTGAAGAGTCTTAATTTTAAGAGTCCTACTTAAAGGGCACCTGGGTGGCTCAGTCAGTTAAGCATCCAACTCTTGGTTTCGGCTCAGGCTGTGATCTCATGGCTTCGTGGGTTTGAGCCCTGCATCAGGCTCAGGGCTGACAGGGCAGAGCCTGCTTGGGATTCTCTCTCTCCTCTCTCTTGCTGCCCCTTCCTCACTTGTGCTGTGTCTCTCTGAAAAAAATACACTTAAAAAATTTTTTTAAAGAAGTCCTACTTAAGGGAGGCCCTCTTGTATTCATGTTGAGACAGGCATTTGCTAAACACTGGCTCATCAAAAAGTTCATGGAACTCGTCTAGTAATGACTTACAAGGCCCCTTCTACAAGAGACATGTAGGCAAACTGGACACTTCAGAACACGAGACAAATTCATTCCACAATTAAACGCCTGCAGATGACAATGCCTGGATGAATGGTAAGAAAAAGAAGGATGAAGCCCTTAAGTGGTTCCTGGGAGAAAACAATAAATACCCCTGAAAAGTACATTCCAGAGGTAAGAACATGAATGCCTTTGTCTTTCTCTTGCTGAGATCCCGCAGCTGATTGGAAACCTTCTGAGCTAAGGGTCACTACCTACTAGAAGAAGTGACCCTTGCTACTAACCAAGTTAATTGGGACTATCTCAGCCGGCCTTATTCAATTCTCCCCAAGCTCCCAGAGGCAAAAAAAGATACTGCTGTACTTAGCTTTTCAATCAGGTTTACTTTTAGGGCTCGCTGGTACAGCCTGGTTGTACATTCAGCATCATCTAGTTTAAACATATTGAGCAATCAATTTCAACTTGTTATTGTCATTGGAGTCTGAAAATTTAATAAGCAATTACCTGAACACATTCCTTTATGTTTTTAATTTCTACGGAGATGTTGTTCCATTTTCGGGCCTAAAGCAATCATGCCCTCCAGAATGTTTAATTGAATGAGTCCATAACGCAAGCCTTTCTCTTGACTGGATTTTCCTAGTGTGATTGATGAATATGAATGAAGCAGTGTCTTCATAAGGATGGAGCCAAGAGTAAGTGCAAATTTCAATGATCTGACATGGATGGATGACACAACTCATCTTTTTGATGCAGAAGGAAAGCCGCAGACCCTCCTTGATACAGAAATGCCTTCCCCATAAGGCGAATAAGAGAAATCCTTCTCATTTTCTGAAGCATTGCTGAAGAAATGCACACACACACACACACGATTACATATGTGTGTATATATTTGATATAGAAATAATTACATGTGTACCTATAAGCCTATACAACATATAATATATAACGCTTACAAATATATATATATATATTTTTTTTAATTGATCCTACCATACATCAAGTGGTGGCCTTTCATTTACACTAGTCTTCATTTAAGATCTTTTGTAGAAGATTATCCTGCAAGTGTATGCAGAAAGTTCCTTTTATCTATTATTTCTATTTCCTCTTGTTTATCTCTCGAACAGGGGTCGGCATACTTTTTCTGTAAAGGACCAGATGGTAAATATTTTAGGGTTTGCAGCCATACGGTCCCTGTCTCAACTATCCAACTCTGCGTGTTTTAGTGAAAGAACAGCCACAGACAATACATAAACGAGCGGGTGTGGCTTTGTTCCAGTCCAACTGTATTTCTAAAAACAGATGGCAGGCCAGATAGAGCTCACAGGCCATAGTTTGCAAACCGCTGGCCTAGAAGAGTCAAGAGAACAGATATTTTTCTAGGTGTGCTTTTGTTGTTTCATTGGTTGGTTGGGGTGTTTGGTTGGTTTGTCTTTTCCAAAAACATGAATTCCTTTCCAGGCATCCCTAGAATATTTTCTTCCATCTGCCCCCATAAATGCTTATATTTCAAAGGGGTTTCTCCCTTGGCCTACTTGGGGGAGAGGGGGTCAATTTTTTTAAGGCTTCTCCATGATGTCGTTTATCAATTAAGAAATAGGATCTCTCAAAAAAAAAAAAAAAAGAAGAAAGAAACATCTCTCAAAATTCACCTTTAGTCTAGATCTTTCCCCTACATGCCAGAGCACCATACCAAAGTGTATATAAAATCTTCTACCCGACACCCATCAATAGACATCTTAAAGGTACATCAACCTAAATACGTTCCCATTAGAACTTGTTTTCTTTCCTACCTGTTTGCCATACCTCCTATGTAGCTAGGAGTAAAGCCTCTCTGAGATACCCTGCTTCTGTTCTTTCCTTCCAATCTCCTATCAACTTGTGGGTTCCATCTCGTAAATGGATCTCCGTTTTTGGCATTCCCCTCTACCTCCACTATCTGTACCCATTGTTTTTAAGTCTCATAGCCTCCTTCCTGAAATTTTCTGGAAAAGAGGGCCAATGATTGCTCCACTCTCCAGTCCTTTTCCTTTTTCACAAGTGCATCGTACCTCTCTCAGCTACGGTTCTAAAATATTGCCTTTCTACCAAAGGGCTGAAATTATGTCTTTTCCTCGACAAAGATCATCATAGAATAAAAAGCCTTCCTGCCATCGACCTACCCACCCTGTGTTACTTCCATTTACCTCTACTCACTCCAACCCTACCTTTGCTGGAATTCTGTTTCAGGGTCATACAGGGTAGCACCTCTCCTTCCAAGACTGCCCAACATTTAGATATTTTTATATATTAGATTGTACCTTTTCTTTTTTTAATCCCCCTTTTTAAATATTTATTTATTTATTTATTTTTGAGAGAGAATGTATGACTTGGGGGAGGGGCACGGGGGGGTGGGGGGAGAGAATCCCAAGCAGGATCCTCATTGTCAGCTCAGAGCCCAACCCGGGGCTCGATCCCATGACCCTGAGATCATGACTGGAGTCAACATCAAGAATTGGACACTTAACCAACTGAGCCACCGAGGAGCCCCTAGATTGGACCTTTTCTACACTCTACCTACTCTGTCCTATCCTGAGCCTACTGACATAAAAAGCCAAAACTCTTTCAAGATTACAGTCTAACTGGGACAACCAAACCAGATAAACGATTATAAAGAGATGATTTGAGAAGCAACAAAGTACAGTGATTTAAACACGGACTATGGAACGACATCTGAATTTGAATCCCGGTGTGTCACTTAGCTGAGATAACTTCCACAGGCTGCCTCGCTTCCCTGTGTGTCGTCGTAGTAACGCCATCAGTAAAGAGTGATGTACAACAACCTACCTTAGAAAATTACTGCAAAGACTGAATAAGTGAATAGTTTCCTGGGAGGGGCCTAGGACTGTAGGACCTCCACACAGTGGTGTTCTGTCGGCGTCAAGGTTGACAACAGTATTCAACTATACAAAGAGCTTTTTACAGCCTGGGATCCCCAGGGTGGTGGCATCAACCCCTGTGTTGGGCTCCACACTGAGCAAGGAGCCAGCTTAAGACTCTCTTTCTGCCTCTCTTCCCAGCATGCACATGTTCTCTCTAAAAAAAAAAAAAAAAGAATCAGACCAAAAAAATAGTGTACAATTCACTTACGACGCCTGGCGCGTATACGTATACATATGTACACCCGATATACATACATATACATACACCCACAAATATGTATGCATGTGTGTATATATGTATATCTCTAGCCACATACACACACCTATGCCCATAAATATATCTTATTGTGTGTATATATATTTATGCATGTATGCACATATCTATTTACAATTTTTTCAATTTTTTAAAAGTTTATTTATTTATTTTGAGAGAGAGAGAGAGGGAGAGAGAGCGTGCAAGTGGGGAAGGGAGAGGGAGAGAGAAAATCCCAAGCAGGCTCCCTTCTGTCAGTGCAGAGCCCGATGCGGGGCTCGAACTCATGAACCGTGAGATCATGACCTGAGCCTAAAACAAGAGTCTGACACTTAACCGACTGAACCACCCAAGTGCCCCGGTATCCATATATAATTATTAACCAACTAAATCTATGGTAGGAAAACTAAAGAGGAATGAGATTGTTACGTATGCAGAAGTGAAGACAAGTCAAGAATAAAAGAGGACATTCCCATGGAACTTGAGAAAGAAAGAGACAATGACGAAGCAAAACCAGGCTTTAAACTCAAGTTGCTCTGTCTCCTACTACTATAAACTCTAAACATTTACTGTGTGCACTAATGAGTGTGAGGCAATCCTTCATAATAAGGCTTTGACTTTTCTTATATGACTGTTTTATAATTTAATAGTTTATACATGTGTAATTTTTTACCCAAGTGGCTTCAGAACATCTGGATGATACACACTGTAGGTATATGTATGTATGGGGGGGGGGTCCCACTGTTTCTAAGACTGTGTCAAGCATATAGTAAAGTCAATAAATATTAATAAAAGGATTGCATGACACCAAAGATGTAGTGTCAAATGTGATCTTAACTCTTAAACGTAAACATAATCTTAAAATAATGAAACACATCGATCAGATCAAATTAATGTTGGATCTATTCTTCATTATTACAAGATCTACACCAAGCTCTCTTATTTTCTTGTTTATAGAAACCATTAGTCACTATATGAATTCTGGAATCAAAACTGGGTGAGCACTTACTGGGTGCCAATACTGAGGTTTAGAGAAGCGAACAAGGTGACAGGCTTTGGAATTCAGGAAGACAATGACTCAGGCGACCCTAGCCTTAGCCCAAAGCCCATCTCCTTTATTAAATCCGCACTCTGTAGGCAAGAGTGAGGAGCTGGAAGCCTAAAGAAACACCTAACACACAACAGGTACTTGGCTGATAAAGGTGTTTAATATCATGTACACCATGTAGGAAAAGGGCAGTCAGGAGTCAGAGGACGATAGAATTACTGGATACAGAGAGCAAACTGGAATTGGGTAGGAAATTGAACTCAAGTAATATTCCCTTAAAGACTATGATTCAGAGAAAGGATACTGACACTGAAAAGACAGAAAAAAAAAAATCTTAAGTTCACACCTAAGCAAGACGTCTCTAGCAAAAGTTTTCACCTAGGGCTTTCCGTGTATTTCTACGGCACTTGTCAAGTCGTGCTTAAACACTATCATTATACATTCAGATGTGAGCTAAGCACACCCTCTCCCCCATATCACTTCCTTGTAAGACCAAGACTTTTTCTCACATTACTATTTTGATAAAGTAGGAGTTTTTATTTTCTTTCCCCGGATGCACTTTAATTTTCATGAAAATAGAAATCATGTGCCTTCACAGAAAACATAAATAGGCCGTGTCTTTAACAAAAAAAAAAAAAAGGAAATGGAGATTTATTTGGTTTAATTATGAACCTAGTAAGTGTATACAGTACCTAGACAGACTATTTACAGCTATGCTTTTAACTCATTCTATACATGACTAACCGTCCAACTCACTGGAAGGTGACTAGGATTGTAGGACCTCCAAACAGTGGTGTTCTGTCAGCCTCAAGGTTGACAACAGTGCTCAAATATACAAAGAACTTTTTAAAGCCTGGGATCCCCAGACTGGTGGAATCAAGCCCTGTGTTAGGCTCTGCACTGAGCATGAGGCCAGCTTAAGAGCCTTTTTCTCTCTGCCCTTCTCCCCTGTTTGCGCACGCTCTCTCTCACGCGCGCGTGCTCGCTCGCTCTCTCTCTCTCTCTCTCCAAAAAATAAACAAACAAAACTAAAAACGGGGCACCTGGGTGGTTCGGTGAGTTAAAAGACTGACTTGATTTAAGCTCAGGTCATGATCACATGGCTCATGATTTCAAGCCCCGAGAGGGGCTTTGCACTGACAGCTCAGAGCCTGCTTGAGATTCTGTCTCCACCCCTCTCTCAAAATAAATAAACAAACATTCATAAAGTTAAAAGAAAAAAAGACTGGGATCCCCAGGGTGGCGGGACCAAGCCTCACGTTTTCTCTCCCTATGCCCATTTACCCTTGCACACATGCTCTGTCTCTAAAAAAATAAATAAAATAAAATAAAATAAAATAAAATAAAATAAAATAAAATAATTAAAATAAAATAAAATAAAATAACAAAATAAAATAATAAAATAAAGAAGCAAACAAACAATTAACTAAATAAAACTAAAAAGGGGGCACCTGAGTGGCTCAGTTGGTCAAGCATCCAACTCTTGATTTTGGTTCAGGTCAAGATCTCATGGTTCGTGGGATTGAACCCTGCATCAGGCTCTGCACTGATAGTGTGGAACCTGCTTGGGATTCTCTGTCCCTATCTCTGTGTCCCTCTTTCCCTCTCAATCTCTCTGTCTCAAAATACATACATACATAAACTTTTTTTTAAATGGGGGGAAAAATTTTTAACATCTACCCTTCCACCCACTTTTTAATCTAAAAGTGCACGTTGCTATAAAAAGCAAATACTCATGGAGAGATTTCAAAAATGCAAGAGCTCTGCTCGTCTTTCTCAGCTCTCTGTTCCTTCCATTATTTTATTGCCTTAGATATTTGTACTGCAGAAGGGTGATCAATTAGATGAATAGGTCCCATTACTTTGTGGTTAATAAAAGATTTTATATTCTGAGATACACACAAAAATAAGTCAGAGTCAGCAGTGGATTTATGGGATGGAGAACAGAAGGAAAACTGTTTATCTAACAGATCACAGTCTTGAAAAAGCTTTCATTGTTTTGGCAGGCTTGATTCCATTGCCTTCTCCTGAACCACAGAGAACCTGTCCCAGTTACAGATGTGAAGGCCAAAAGGTAGTTACCACCTAGGCCCACCTCCTCCTTGCAATGCTATTTTCAACTAGGTGGCATCCTGGAAATGCCTCTTTCAGTGACAAGAAAGATGTTATCCAGAGATTAGAACCTCCACTTAAGGCCAGCTTTGTTTTACTTGCGCTCTGAGCAATGCTGGGTTAGCAAATCTAAGCCCACCCACTGTTTGCTCTACATATAGCCCATCTCCACGCCTGATTACCCCCATAATAAATCCTTTTCCTTCAACATAAAGCTCCAAAAAACCTGCAAGTCAATCTTTTTACTGCTCCTTATGTGGTGTTTATTTTTCTCTACTTGCCAATTGAAATGGCTCTAATATGCCCCAAAGGGCACTGTTCCCGTCAAGCTCTGAGGTACATCAGTTCTGATACAGGCAGGTGAGCTCAAAGAGCCCTGGAGACTCAGAGAGACCTGAAATGTGTAAAGGAGAGAGCAGAGTGCCTTCGGGAGGCAATTCTATTCAGACGGAACTAAAGAACCTTGAACTAATAGCAGAGGAATGAAGGAAGACATCTGAAGGCAAAGATGGCAGCCGGCCGTGCTGCTGTACAATCAAGGGAAGATCCCTCAGCACCCAACAGACTGCCCCCCTTTGGAGCCAAGGAATGTGGTGGCAACACTCCCTGACTTCCACTTCCAATAATGAGGATCTGAATTAATGTGAGATTTTATTGCAACAGCACCGGGAGAAAAGCTAATGAGCCAATTCCCATCCTGACCCTCTGTTTACTGTCACTGCTTCTCAGAGTCCCAAGTGTCCACTTGGGCACTACCAAGCACCCGTATGTCAGTTTCCTCCCCAGTCATGCCCTGTGACTAGGCTAATTTTGTGACCTATATTGGTATCCGTTTACAAAAACGCAAATTCCTCTCAGCCCCCAATCGAAACTTCTTTTCTGAAAAGAAACCAGGAGAAAGCCCAAGGGTTCCCTCACTTGTGAGGGGAAGTGCAAGTCCAGGGTGAGGCTGCGCATCTTCATGCAAAAAGGGCTTCCAGCAGTTAGAAGGCGAATTGCTCAAATGGGAAATCTCAAAACAAAACAAGGAAAGGGAAAGAGAAAAGGACAATAGAAAAATACCGGCAGACATAAACACCTTCAAAGAAGACTCTCAAGTCTGGTACTTCAGTTTTGTTTTGTCTTTTACATTTTTTTAATGTTTATTTATTTGGGAGAGAGAGACAGACAAAGCATGAGTAGGGGAGGGGCGGAGGGAGAGGAAGGCACAGAATCCGAAGCAAGCTCCAGGCTCTGAGCCTTCAGCACAGAGCCCGATGTGGGGCTGAAACTCATGAGCTGTAAGATCATGACCTGAGCCAAAGTCAGATGCTTAACCAACTGACCAACCCAGGCGCCCCTCAAGACTGGTGCTTTTTTATTTTATTATTTTTTTAATTTTATTTTTAATTTTTAAAACTTTACATCCAAATTAGTTAGCGTATAGTGCAACAATGATTTCAGTAGTAGCTTCCTTAGTGCCCCTTACCCATTTAGCTCATCCCCCCTTCCACACCTCCTCCAATAACCCTCAGATTGTTCTCCATATTTATGAGTCTCTTCTGTTTTGTCCCCCTCCCTGTTTTTATATTATTTTTGTTTCCCTTCCCTTATGTTCTGGTTTGTCTCTTAAAGTCCTCATCTGAGTGAAGCCATATGATTTTTGTCTTTCTCTAATTTCACTCAGCATCATACCTCCGGTTCCATCCACGTGGATGCAAATGGCAAGATTTCATTCTTTTTTGATTGCCGAGTAACACTTCATTGTATATACATACCACATCTTCTTTATCCATTCATCCATCGATGGACATTTGGGCTCTTTCCATACTTGGGCTATTGTCAATAGTGCTGCTCTAAACATGGGGGTGCATGTGTCCCTTTGCAACAGCACACGTGTATCCCATGGAAAAATGCCCAGTGGTGCAGTTGCTGGTAATTTTTAAGGAGCTTTCAAGTCGTTCATTAGCTTTAAACTTCCTGGCTCTGTCAAGGAAGAGAAAAGGAGCCGGCCTTTTATGTGTACCAAATGTCCTATGCATTCGTATCTGTGTCATTATATGAGTAAAGTGAGGAGAGAAACCCAACTGTCCCTGTAGTTACAACACTGGAGGCTTGTCCATACAGGTCTTCCCACCTCAACCCACACTTAGCAGATTTGAGTCTGTGACCTGATAATTATCTTTATGGCAAAAGTGTGCCGCCAAAACGAATGCCATGCTTTCTCCTTCTACTTAATGCCTTCAGATCCCAGCATGCCTGTGGTCCACTCATGTGGATGCTCTTTCCAAGCTGTTCAAGCAAACAGAAGTTAAAGGGACAGAATTCCACTCATCTGTCCTTCCTCTCAGTAATCCAAAAGACAGGTACTTTATCCCTGCACGAATCCTTCTCTCAAAGTATTTCCTAAATGTGAACTCTTTTAAATGAATAACCATGAAGCAGTCTTTCATTCTGAAATATAACCAAAATAAATAACCTCAGTTAATGTTCACATATTAACATTCCAGACTATCAGTCTCAACAATCTCTCATAGTTGAACGCTAAGCGTTCCCATTAAAATCTATCTAGCCTCCGGATTTTGTTTTGCAAGATCCTGAGCTGAGCCATGAAAAACTTTCTAGGAACATCAATATTCTCTTCTTCCGGTGTAGCTTCCAGCACTATGGGGAACTCACTGTAAATACTGAAGGAGGAAGCTCACAGTGTGTGCTGCCTTTTCTCTGAGGCCTGGGATCTGTATCTGCAAAAATGATTAAGATGACAGTGGGGAGTCAAGTCAAAAGTTAATGACAAAAGGTAAGCAGGTCTTCATGAGCAGTATTCTGGTCACCCTGGCCCCTGGATCTTTGGAATATAGTGCAAGCCTGCGACAATGAGCAAAAGACTTGAAGGAGCTCAAAAGGAATAAGCTAAGCTAGACTTACTATAGTTCTTTTTTTTTTTTCATAGATGTCAACAAGGACCTTCTTAAGTAGTGGAAGGACTTAGAAGAATACACTGATTCTCTGCTGCTCTGGCCCAGAACTGGAAACAAGATGACAGACAGAGGGAAGGGGGCTGATTCTGGCTGACCATGGAAAGAGATGTTTTTTGACAACTGCAGCCAACCATCCAAGAGCAAAATTAGCAACTTGGGGGAACTCATCATTAGAAAGATTGAACCAGAGGCAGATGTCTGTCATTCACAATACCATTGGAGGGATTCCAACCACCTGTAAAGCGGTACCACCATAACGTCATTTATGCACTAACCAGAGCAGAAGGAACCTCTGTGCCTCCTCAATTCATTTCCACCAGCCAGCACCCGCTACCACAACTCCTATAGTAAGAGAATGATCGATACTTCCTCTGGTTTCCTCAGAACCCACGTACGCATCAAGAAAGCACCATCAATGGAATCAGTTTAATACAACATCAATAGCTTTACTTGTTAGAATGGGGAAAGATCAGCCAGCTCGGGATATATCCTTGAATGTGGTGCTTTCCATTGAATAATACAAAAATATTTTTTCCAAAGATAAACTTGAATGAATAGAGCTGCTCTCCAGTTTGGAAACCAGTGGTAATGATGGGATATACTAGGAGCACCAGATGTCTCAGTGTGGTCTGGTTAATTGAAAGCTATAGACCCCACATCTACAATCAGCTTCACACATGGTCTGTTAATTTGATTGTCATATTGGTTTGCTCATTCATGTTCCTGGAGCTTTGCATATTCCCTTTGTCTTCATGCCCTGCAATTAAACATCTTTTTTTTCTGTCTCCAAAGGCATGCAAATCTGTAGGATCTCTAGTAAACTGGGTCTCTTAACAAAGACTGACCTGAAAACTTCCAGAAATTTCCATGTTTAAGTTTCTTTAATTTGTCAAAGATGGAGCAGATGTGATGAATAATGGATAATATCAGTTTGTTGAGAAGATAATCTTCCTACTCACAAATGGTCTTATTTCTAGCTATTTCAATGGAGTTATGTATTACAAAGGGTCTAGAAGAAATGAACATGACACTAATATACATAAATGCATGTGCGCGCGCACACACACACACACACACACACACACACACAGCTCTCAGCACCTGGAGTGTCAGTCATGAGGACTCACAAATAAGTCATTAATGCGATGCCCCGGAAGACTTAGTCTCTCATCTAAATTAATGAAACTCTCAAACATTCAATTCCAACATGGCTGTGCATCTGGTTTCCCAGCCCTAAGTGAATTAGAACGAACCAACTAACACGGTATGGGAGGATTTCAGAAGGTTATTAGAGGCAAACAGAAAAAGAAAAAGAACAGAGAGAAGTCAATTGGCATTGCCTGACTAAGCAGAAGAGAGAAAATCTGAATAGCATGAGCAGAATCATAAAAATGTTATAGCACAGAAGACTCATGAATGTTCAATAATTTTACAATAATTTGTTTGACAGGGATAACATTATTGAACTAGCAAACCAACATTTGGTTCATCACGGTGGCCCCCTTTGCAACAGTACCTTTTGAGTCAGTGCTATCCATTGCATCAAGGGGCAGCCATACTCAGCCAAGTTCAGGATGGTCAATGCTTGGCTTCAAGTCAGAATTTTTAGACCAATACACGGCATTAGGTTGAAACTGACATTTTTTTTTTTTAATTTCACAGGAGCTAGGCTTTATTGAAAGAGAAAATCATTTTCTTAATAATACAGAGATAGGTTTTTTGAACACATGGTATCATGCCATAGGGGAATTAAGATCACAGGATTTCTTTTCTACGTCACAGAGCAAAGCACAAGAAAGATTTGCTACAAGGATGGTTCCTGAAAGAAAGTGAAAAGCCCTTCAGGTGCCAGGATAACTGAAAAAGAGTTCGGAGAAGGAGAAAGGGTGGGTGTTAGTGACGTTGTCTGAAACCTTAGGGTTGAACATCAAGGGTAGTGAAATCCTAGAAACATCCAGATAGGTTTGAGGGAATGTAAAAACACTGGGTGCTAGAAACTTGCTTTCCTGGGGATAGTGTTCAAGCCGCTCAGAGGGACCCACAGTGGCTTTTCTTGGTGTCCCATTCAGACTTTCTCCGATTTCTTTCGCTGCTTTCCTGTCTCCTACACTGTGTGTGCTTTGCTGCACTCAGTTTCCTTCAGAGGGTTGTCCCAGGGGAGAGAGACGAGTGCCTGGACGCTTATAAACCCTTAAGGATGGTTAGGGGCAGATGATGATAGCCAGTGGAAAAGCACACAAGTCCAGTTCTCCTACCCAAAGATGAAATAAATTCCAGGGTCAAATGTGTATTGCCTCATAGGAACAGGTTGAGCCTTGAAGTTCACTGAGATTTCCTACCTCTCTTACCCACTTCTTTTCACATATTCAAATTTTCCCAATTCCTCATTGTTTTCTCCAAGAAACTTTTTTTTTAAATAAATCACTTGCATGCCAATCCTTGATTCAGGATTTGCTCCTCAGAAACCTAACCTAAAACATTTGGTACATGAAGTGATTTTAGAAATTAGACTCTATGTATGGGATTCTAGAGTCAGGTCACATACAGGACAGGTATCAATGAGGATCTTATCATGGTAGTTTATGGAATGTCAATGAAACATGGCAGGGTGCAATTATGTTCTTCCTTTCTTCCTACCCTCCCTCCCTCCCTTTTCCTTCCTTCTTTCCTTCCTTCCTTTCCTCCTTCCTTCCCTCCCTCCTTCCTTCCTTCCTTCCTTCCTTCCTTCCTTCCTTCCTTCCTTCTTTCCTTCCTACCTTTTGAGAGAATGAGGCCCTGAGAGAAGCAGGCCCTGAGCTGTCAGCACAGAGCCCGACACAGGGCTCAAACCCACAAACTGTGTGATCGTGACCTGAGCCAAAATCAAGAGTCGGACGCTTAACCGACTGAGCCAGGCGCCCCTCGGCAATTATGTTCTTTTTGCACAAGCACCTGTGGTGAACTGGGAAGGCATACAAGTAGGAGGAAATGTAATGGCTTTTGCAATATCCTTGGCCTATGAGAGGTAGAAGGGAAAGAGTACTTTATAAGTACTGTGAAATCGGTTGTTGCTAAGTGGCAGTAAGGCACTGAGAAGACAAAATGACAGGTTCCAGATAGCCAGTTAGCAACCTAAAGCATATTGCGAAAACCTCAGGGCATCCAAGGCAGTATTTGAAAAAAAACAAAAAACAAAAAAAAACCTCTTATCAACTATACCCAGAGAGGAAACCAAACTGATGGCCAGGTGTAAGACTTAACTGTAAAGTAGCAGAACTTCAGAGGAGAATGAATTAATAAACTGGCAAGTCTCCTACTCTAAAGTCAGGTGCCTGACAGGAAAACAGGGGCAGCCTGAGACGTGACGTAAGAATATGTACAGAATGTCCTAGTACCCACAGATTCGTTAACAACTTCTAGACCTGTTAGAGATCAGAACAAACACCCTCATGCTTAAAGACTTATGCTGATGCCTCAATCAAAACAGAAATCTTACAGGAAAGTGCTCTTCTCCTCAAAATTTCCCCCCATCTCACACCCTGGACACTAAACCAAGAACTAAGAGCAAGGATGACCCAAATGAACAAAGTTATCCAGTTGAAGAAAAGGAATATACACTGAATGACCTTCAGGGCATAATGTGTACCAGTAGAAACTGGAAGAGTAGGCCTTGGAGTGAATCTGGAAGGTCTTAGATGGAGAAAGAGGTAAAGTTAGAACAGAGAGCTGGATAAGGGAAAGTTTGCTCATACGGGGACAACTTCCTCTGACTCTGGATTTAACTTCCCAGAAAACCTCAAGCTGGATCTCATGGGCAGCTTGAATTGCTTTTGCAGGTTTATAAAAAGAACAACGTGCCTCTAGTGAATGCAGTAAGGCAAGGAAGTAAAAGGTATCCAGATTAAGACGGGAGAAATACTAATCTGTTGTTTACAGATTACATGATCATCTCTATCAAAAATCTGAAAGAACAGACATAAAATCCTCCTAGAACTATTAAGTGATCATAGCAAGGTTGCATACTAGAAGGTTAATATACTTTTCTGTATACCAACCACTTTTGTATACCACTTTTCTGTATACCAACAATAATCAAGTGGAATTGAAATTGAAAAGGCAATAGCATTTACAGGCCAAAAATTAAATACTTAGATATAAATCTAACAAAATATGTACGTGATCTGCATGAAGAAAACTACATAACTTTGATGATCAAAATCAAAGATCTAAATAAATAGAGTGATAGCAGCACCTGGGTGGCTCAGGGAAGCGTTCGACTCTAGATTTCAGCTGAAATCATGAACTCACAGTTTATGGGGTCAAGTCCCACAACGGGCTCTGCACTGTGTGGAGCCTGCTTAGGATTCTCTCACACCCTCTGCCCCTCCCCCATTCACTCATGTGATTTCTCCTTCTCTCAAAATAAATAAACTTTTTAAAATACATACATACATACATAATAAAGAGATATCCTATGTTCATAAACAAGAAGACCCAATATTGCCACAAAGTCAGCCCTTTCCATCTTGACCTACAGATTCAATGCAATCCCAATCAAAATCCCAGTAAGTTATTTTGTGGGTATCAACAAACTCATTCTCAAATTTATGTGGGCAGGCAAAAGACCCAGAATAGACAATACAGAGGAACAAAGTTGGAAAAGTGACATTTTCCTGATTTAAAGACTTACCATAAAGCTACATTAATCAAGATTGAGTGATATTGGCAAAAGAAGGGAAAAACACATGAATGCAATAAAATAGCCCAAAAATAAACCCTTTAAAAATACAGTCAACTGACCTTTGACAAAGAAGTAAAGGCAACACAATGGAGCCACGAGGGTCTTTTCAACAAATGATGTAAAAACAACTGGACATTCACATGCAAAAAAAAAAAAATGTATCTAGACATAGACTTTATACCTGTCACATAAAATAACTCAAAATAGATCACAGACCTGAACGTAAAACGCAAAACTATAAAATTCCTAGAAGATATTAGGGAAAAACTAAATGATATTAGGTATAATGATGACTTTTTAGATATAACACCAAAGGCATAATCTGTGAAACAACTGATAAGCCAGACTTCATTAAAATTATTAAACTTTCTGCCTTGTGAAATCCAAGGTCAAGAGAGTAAAAAGATAATCCACTGACGACGAGAAAAAAAATTGCAAAACGCCTATCTGATAAAGGACTGCTAACCAAAATATACAAAGGATCCCTAAAGTCAACAAGAAAACATTTTCTTAGAGAAAAATTACTTTCTCTAATAAGAAAACAAACAACCTAATTAAAAAATGGCCAAAGACCTTAAAAGACACCTCACCAGACAAGCTATACAAAGGACAATTAAGTGTACGAAAAGAAGATCAATGCCACGCGTCATCGAGGAAATGCAAATTACGAGGCAATACCATACTATAACTATTAGAATGGTTGAAATTGGGATCATTGAAACATTAAGTGCTAGTGAGCACTGTGGAGCAACAGTACCACTCATTCCTCGCTAGCGACAATGCAACATAGTACAGCCACCTTCAAAGACACTTTGGTGGGGTCTTACAAAACCAAACGCAGGCATAGTATATGACCTAGCAATCATACGGCTTGGAATTTACCCAAAAGAGTTTCAAAATAAATCCACACTAAAAGCCGTACACAAATGATTATAGCAACTTTACTCATAAACTTTATTCAACAACTTTACCCAAACTTAAAGACAACCAGGAAGTCCTTCAGCAGGTGAATAGATCAACTTTGGTACACCTAGGCAGTTAAATACTACTTAGCAGTGAATAAAAAATGAGCTACCAAGTCATTAAAAGTCATGGAGAAATCTTAAATGCATACCACCGTGTCAAAGAAGCCAATCTAAGAAAGCTGTACTCTAAAAAGGTTTATCATTCCCACTAGACGACATTCTGAGAAAGTAAAATCATAGAGAAAGTAAAAATATCAGTAGTTTCCAGGGAGATGAAAAGGGATGAAAAAGCAGAGTGGAGAGGATTCTTAGGGCAGTAAAAATAGTCTAGGTGATATCACACGGTGACTACTGGTCATTATAGGTTTGTTCAAATCCATAACATGTCCCATGCAAAGAGCGGACGATCAAGTCACGGGCTTTGGGTGAACATGACATGTCAACACAGCGTGACCAACTGTAGTTCACTCTGGTGGAGAATGTTAGTAATAAGGAGATTATACATATGTGAGGGCAGAGAGGATGTGAGTAATCTCTGTACCTTTCTCCTTCATTTTGCTGTGAACTTTCATTTGCTGTAAAAATTGTCCTAATTTTTTTTACAAGCCTCCATTAAACCAAGTAAAAATGCTAGAACTGACCTGACACAGTGAGAGAACAAAAGGCTCAGAGAAGGAAGCATGTGAGGGTACATCTAATATATAAAATGACATGACCAAAACATTACTATATAAGACAATAAAAAATGAATTGGCAGGGGTCACTGGTATCACTGAGAAGCTTATAATGACTGTGTTCTGAAGGGTTGGACTCCTAGTATAAGATGCTCTTAGGGAACTGGGCTTCCTAGTAACCAAAGGTATCAAAAATTCCAGCAGCAGGCTTTCACCATTAGAGGCAAAGTAAGTCTGATTACCATGATGGGTAGTAAGGTGGAAATAATAACCAGGGGCAGTAGCTCAGAGAGATTTATGTCAATGGCTAAAAGATAGGGAAAGCCTAGGACCAACAGAGATGGGTAACTAACATGAGTGCGTGTGTGTGTGTGTGTGCACGCGCGTGTGCACATGTGCATGCAGGCATACATCACGAACATTGCTATCAACCACCTCAACTAAAAGTTATGATCTCCTGCTCAGTTTCTACACCTGAATAATTTTTACACCTAGAATCCAAAGATGAAAAGACATTAGGTTCCTGAGAAAGGAAGAGGCATTGCCACAACATTTTTTAACAATAGTGATCTTCTTTGGCCTTTCCCCATGGGACTTGTAGCCATTCACCTCATTACCTGCATATTCAAGAAAGAAAACCATGTAGGTATTTTGAAGCGGAATGAGTCTGACTGATCCTGTTACCTGGGATGGAAATTATTATCCTGATCCTCTGTTACTGTATGGGCAGGTGTATATCTATCTAGTGGTAAATAGAGAGCTGGCTTATGTTCAACATGTATAGTGTCCCATGGATCCACAGACTCATCCAATGGTGATTACTCTGGTTCTTGAATGTGTACATGGAATGCACAGACTAGCGATCTGATAAAACCCGAACTTGGCTTCTTTGATCTGTGGAGTAAGAGCAACCACAGGAGAAAAGGATATCTGTATCACATTTTAATACCCACGATAAAGCACCCATTGCAGAAGGTGTACTAAATAATACAGTGACCAGGACGCCTCATCAAATCACTATCAGGCAGCATGTGTCCTTGGTTCCCCAAGGGCTTACACGATGGATCGGTAAACCGATTAGTCATGGTGTTAGAGATGGAAGCTACTCATAGACCTCTCTCTCATCAAACATGATGTCGTTTTTGACACTAACTCATTTTGTCCAATATGTCAACAAAAGAAACCAAGACATAGTACTTGGTCAACTCTCATCTCTTGAAGAGACAAACATGCTACTCCCGTGGCAAGTTGATTACACTGGACCCTGGTCATCGTGGAAAGCAATGTAACTCCCATTTATCAAGGTGAGAAAAGAGATTGCCTCCCTTGACAGTAGTTCCTTGGCATGTACCCTATCCAAAGGCTTACAGAATGTCATATTTACTAGTACAGTCTCCTTAAAAAATTGCCTTGGACCAACGGACCTACTTTATTTGGAAGGATGCCCAACAGTAGGTGTATGACCAGAACATTTCTTGGTTTAAACACATACCACACAATTTAGAATCTGCTCGCCTAGCAGAGCTCTGGAATAACCTCTGAAATGTCATCTAAGAGACGAGCCTCTGTAAAGGTAGGGGATTATTCTTCAAGATACAACGGAAACATTACATTTACAGCCATTATGTGGTGCTGAGTCCCCACCCAGTGTAATTTATGGGTCTCAGACCTAGGGGTGGAAAGACAGTGTCCTCGCTTACTAATTGCAGCCAATGGTATATGTAAACAATCAATGCTTCCCAGCTCTGTATCTTAAAGCTCCGTGTGTCTAAAGCTCCTAGTTCCCAGAGAGAAATGAATCCAGCAAGACCTAGAGTGGAGCCCTAATAAATGTAAAGCTTTGATTGCCATTGGGTCTCTTGGACTCCTCACACCAATACCAACAGGCAAAGGACGGAATTACCATCCTGACAGGTAACATTGATACCGATCGTCAAAAAGATTTAGTGTTATTATTATATATTAGAGCTAGGGTTGGCATCTCAGCAACGCTCAGTGTTTCAATGACCAGCTTTATTTCAGATGTGGTACGTTTCAATTTTAGTGTTTCCATTTGGTTCTTTATTATAGTTTCTAACTTTTTGCTGAATTTTCCAATTTTTTCATTCACTGTGAGCATATTTTCCTACCATTATTATAATAGCTTCCATAAAACCTTTGCCTGCGAATTCCAGACTTTGTTCCATCTCAGGAATGGTCTCTACTGATTGTCTTTGGTCAGGATAATGGGGCACATTTTCCCATTTCTCCGTATGCCAAGCTATTCTGGACTGTATCATGAACATTTCGAATCCTGTGTTGTGAACACTCTGAACTGTTATACAGGTCCAAAAACTGAGGATCTTCGCTGTTTGTTTTATCAGGTAATTAACCGGACTGAACTAAAACTAGAAATTCTGTCAGCTGGGTAACAGCTCAAATATCAGTTCCTTTTTTTTTTTTTTTTATCTTTAACATGGTAGCTTAGATGATACTTTTCCTAATGTTTCTGGCTCATGCGTTATCTAAAAGAACGTTAGAGTTTACACACAAAATTTGTGGAAAATGGGAGGTTTGCTCTCTCTGGTTCCCTTTGTTCTGTGTTCCCCCATACATGACCAGCTATTATAGCTGCCTTCAATCTTGTCCTCTGGTTCTTCAGGACAGAGAAAATGCAGGCTTTTCTATGACCAGTTTGTATGCTACATATTGCACATGACGAGGCTTGTCCTTAAGCTAGAAGCTAACAAAAAAGAGAAAATCCTTTCCTACCCCCCAACTACCCCTTCTACCCAACTGCTGACTCCTCTCCACCAACTTCAGTCTTTAAGTTTCCTCCAATGTCTTCAAGTGGCTGTCTTTGGTTTTTGTTTCCTTTTTTCTATTTTGTCCAGAGTATATATACTTGTCATGTGTGAGAGTATTGCCTAATATCAGCTTACTTGGTCACACATGGCAGTGACTCCCAAGAGGAATTTTAACTGTGGGAGATGAATGCCAGTGACCAGAGCTCAGACTCCTCAGACGTTGGTGTAGTTCACCCCACCAGGCTATCTTCTAGAACAGCAGAGGTGTTAGCCAAGGGTAAGTTTGGTATGGGTGTAGCGGGAAGATTAGGACCATCACTGTGGGTCTTGGGACCAACTCTAGCAATGGAGATTAAAGCTCATCACACCAAGCCATCTTATAAAGTTTGTCTGCAGAAGTTGTGACCCACCAGATTTTTGAAAAAGCTGCAAACTTAATGGAAAAGTTGCACAAGATCAGCTGTAATAGACACTCCTGGCTCCCCGCCCAAATACCTTCATGTTCCATCAAGGTCTGTATATCCACCCGTCAGCCTCTGCTGTTCTGCCCAAGACTTGCATCAGTGATGTTTTTTACTGAGGAATGCCATTGGGTGGCAGGAACCACCATGGCGAAGTTCCAGGGAGCTTATGACCAACCATCCCCTCCCCCCACCACAGCCTTAATAAGCCACTAAGTTAAACTAAAGCAGAAGTGAAAAACCTCAGCCCCCTGAGTGCAAGATGAAAGACGATAGGAGGTATACTTGCTGCTACAGAATCTGGCTGATACTAGAACTTTCCCTGACCTTGAATCCTTGCTTGCCTTTTTCCCCTTCCATACCGGCTTTCTCCACTTCTCTATCAGTTTCTTCTTTGAATACTTCCTTAAGAATTCACATGCACTCAAATCCCCAGCTCTTGGAGACCTCACCCTGAAACACTCTCCTTATTCACTGTGTTGCTTCCCCAAACAGGACATGGGCCCGGCAGGGTATTGAACACTGAGGGGGGATCTGAGGACAGGCTCATCGAGCCTTACACCTGCATAACAGCAAGTGCCACACGCCAGCACGATGCCCCGAAGACAAGGTGGGAGCAGCCTCTCTTCAACAGATACAAGAAGGCGTCCACATCCGCAGATCCAGCCTGCCAAACTGAGGCAGACAGAACAATGTTATGAAGGAAGACTCAGAGAGGAGCCAGCCCTGACCAACTGTCCACACTGCTCCAGAAGCTTCTCTCATTCAAGACAACCCCCGAAAAAAAAAGTAGAATAAAGAAGGAAACAAACCATGATGGTTGATAAGTTTCCTCAAAGTGACTGTGTTTTGAACCCCACAGCGCCAGAGATGATATATAAATGCAAACAGGCAATGGTGAGATCAGATGTAATGTACTAAAATCCGACAAAGAAGTTATTTACTCTTGGAAGATTTATATCTTCAAAGCAAAGGCAAGTTCAGTTATATAAAATTCATTAATATTTTAGATTTCTGCATGTCGACCTGTTAGGGCTTAAATTTCTGATCCACTTAAACTTCTGTTAAAGTACAGTTTTCAAAATGATTTCTCCTACCTAATGAGAAAGAAGGAATTTTTCTCTCATTAATAAAAAAGGAAACAAAATGACGTTTAAAGGTTAACTGCCTTGCCTAATGTCACAAACAAACTAGCTCCCATGGAACAAATATTCAAAATTGTTTTTTGACCTTGGAGTCCAATTCAGTTTTTTTTTTTAAAACCTTGCAAGCAGCCTAGGACTTGGTATTTGAAGCCTAGCCAAGACAGTTAATCATTGTGAGTCAGCCAAATTTTATCATCTAGATGGTTGCAGGCATATTCATGAGAAGTAACACTTGCTTCTTCAGAGAACAACTTCACAATTCACCCAACATAACCGGAGAGTTCTGGACGTTCCCAACGTCAAAGTTTTCTATGCATCAGAATTACCTAGAGATTTTTAGTAACACCAGCAGCTAAGACCTGGATCATCCCAGAGTTCAGATTTAGTGGATCAGAGGTAGAATGTTGGCTTATGTATCTTTACACTTGCTGGAGATGATTCTCATGCAAAGCCAAGTTTGAAAACTCCTCCTCCTTCCTGACTTGGCCTAGTTCTTAAAACTCTGGTATCACAGTGTTTTGAGCTCTTCTTTGGCCCAGGGAAGCTTGTTTGACTTCTCCTTCCCTCGACTCCCATAATCCTGTCTCAGTGAGTCTTCCTTGCTAGCGCCATATTACTTGTGATTATGCTCAGCCTCCTGTAACTCCCCGGGTGGTTTGTATTAATTCAGGTGCTTGGATCTCTTTAGCATCCCACCATAAAGGCATCTTGCTTTCTTCTTCACCCTCAGGGGCAAAAATGACTGCCTTCAACTAAAATAAGGTAGCCTGTGTCACTGTCATTTAACCTCTGGTTGGCTTTGATTCTCAAACTCAGTATAATTCTGATGTAACATTTCTACATTGTTAAATAATCTGATGTTAATCCACGTTCCAAAAAGTTCTTCTCCTTAATATAGGGGGGCACAGAGATAGTACAGTATTGCCGTGAGTAACACCCTTCCTCTTTGAATCTTAAGTGTAGATAAGCTCCTGTAAAACCAGGAAAATGGCCTCTTGAAAATGATGTCAATCTCCAATTTGTGGTTATATTTGGTCTCTTCCATTTTGATAGTTCTGGAGATTTTCTTATTTATCAGAAAAGTAAGTAAGAATGCCGTATTAATGCTCTATTCCCAAAACACAAAAGAATGATCAAGTTAAAAATAATTCCATCATAAACCAACAACTATTTGATGGGTAACTTTATGACAGCTATGTAACCTACAGGCCATTTCAGACAGGAGGCAGGCATTCCTGGACAGAAGGCAGAGACATGGGTCCAGTCTTCCAAACACTCATCATTTCTGACAGCTCAATCTATGAACCTTTCATACCAGGTATGTTTCTCTTATTCCTATCTGCAATCAGCATAGTCCCTCTATTTGTGTGTGATGTAGGGAAGGCTAAGCTGTGCTTATAAATGAGTCCCAGAGTAAACCAGAAACTTTTGTGTATCACTGCCAGGAAGAGGGCACAAGTCAAGGAATACCAGCTCTGCTGTGGACGCTGAAAAAAACACATCTATACACTCACAACAGTAATTTCATACCTGGTGTCAAGTTTAATGTCATGATATCTTTACAACATTACCTCCAAAGTGCATTTGAATAGTTCTTCATAAAAGATTCCCTTAAGGGATAAAAAAAAGAATAGACTCAGAATATATACCAAACCCTGATTCTTCAGGCATTGACCAAGGTCTCAGATCTATTAAAATAATAGTTCTACCTCAGCTAAACAAAATGTACTGAACAGATCCACATGCACCCTTAATTCAGTATAGATTCAAAGACTGAAAATAAAAGGAACTCCACGGATGCGGAGATCACTACCATGATCTTATCATAAGACACAGGGAACGTAATTTAACAGACCTGCTTCCCCTGAGAAGCCAGCAACATGATACCACTAAATGGAAGCACAGCGTTGGAAAATATTTTCAGATTTTATACGTATAGTTTCTTTAAAGGTGACTCTTGTAAAGAAGCAAATTTTATGACTGCAGTTCTTGAAGTGCTAACGTTTAGAGGTGCTGGCTGGACAGTTAGTGACTCAATAACAGTAGATACGGTCAGAGGTATAGGAATGGACCGTCAGGAAGAGTCACTGACTTTAGGAAGGATGACATCAAGGTATCACAAAATTCTCGTCGGCACACAACTTTCTGCAAGACTGCCATTTACCAATGGAATGGGTTACGCTTCAAGGCAGCTCTGTGGCCCAGAGCCTTGGGCTAATGATTTGTGAACACACCATTTTCTATCCTCCTCTTCAGCAGAAATGGGTAACTCTTAAATCTCAAGAAGTTAATAGTCCAGTATCGTGTGAAATCGGAAACTGCCCCAGATACAATTCAGTGATGCTCCTGTGTAATTATGAGGCTTCCAAAACAATTCAGGGTCCGTTCAAGTTCTTCAGAATTTTACCCAAGAGGATCTAGTCTTCACCCTACACTTCGTGGTGTGATGAGAACGTATCATGTAAATATGTCTGTAGCTTGTCTGCCATAAATAGAGCTTAATGGTTTCTAAAAGGATGGTCATCAATAACCAGGCCACTTGATTGAAAGGTGTTTATGGCTTCCTATTCTGTATTTGACAAAGTATTTTGAACTTGGAGTAACTGGAAAAAAAAAAACAAAACAGAAGATAGCCTTCTGGGTATAATTTGTTTATTCGTGGTGCCTTGTCCCCAAACACTTGGTAGTGTCTTAAAAGAGGTAAGTTATACCCAGTGGAGTCTCTATGCATAGTAGAGAGAAGACGCAAAGACCTCTTATTCGGGGGTCAAGATCTGTCTGTGGTTCTACAGTTTCAATGTTACACTTCTTGTCTGAATTTCTTGATAATATCAGCAACAAGGAATTCTGAGTGAGACAGTATAATGTGAAACAATGCCTGTTCTGTGAAATAAAGTTGACCACTTACTTTGGAGTTCCTGGTTCTTTCTGTTATGGCACTCATTAGTGCCTGGATGTACAACGAGAAGGCAAAACCACAAAGAAATAAAATTTTATGACGACTAATATCCTTGTATTAGAACATTGAAAATATGACTCACATCTCTGAAAATTAAAATAAAGAACAAAAGAAGTCCAGGTGGTTCCAATCCTCCTGTCAGCACTACAAGGTGGAAGAATTAAATGGGACATGGGGTGGGGAGTGGGGGGGGGGGTAAGCAGCATCAAAGGATGTCACTTCCCCACTCAATCTCCACATATAAGTACAAATTTGTGACATAGAGTATCAGTCCACCAAGTCAAAGGTTAAAAGAAAACTAACTTTTGAAAGTGCTCTATTAATTCTTCGTTTCTATTCTTATGTTCCTTTCCCACCAACTAGCACAGATCAGTCTACGGTGAGTCTCCTGCCCCATTTTCTCTGGGCTTCCGTCAAATGCATGGTACCAAAGTACAAGGTGAGATGGGGAGTGGACACTGGTCCTCCTTTTATTTACCTATTTGGGGGGCTGTCTACTGAAGTGCTACTCAAGATACTCCTTGCATCTGTCCAGAGAGCAACTTCAAGTCCTGTGGCTCTCTCTGCTATTTATCAAAGCAGAGCATTCTTTCCTCCCATACTGTCCTCAAACCAGGAACTTCACTTTCTATAGAGTCTACTCACCTGATTCAAACATACATGGCTGGTACCCTCCCCTAAGTTTTTGCTACCGCTCTAAGAACAACATGGAAGGCAGGCTCAGAGCAGGGTTCAGGAATGAATACAGAAGACAAGGCCTGGAGCAGGTCTTGAAAGAGAGTGAGAATTGGCCAAAGGAGGAGGAGACATGAAGATCAGAAGGCATCCTAAACAGATTAGCACAAGGAAAGGCTCGTGGGAGTAACGAAGGTTGGTGGTGTCTGGGAAACGAGAAGACGTAACAGGAAATGAACGCTGAAGGATGAAGTGTGAAGTCTTAAAGGACATCTAAGGAATTCATGCTTGGTTAGCATCAGGGTACCTCAAAAATGGTGCACATAGTGGGGAGAAGGAGGACCATAAATGGGGAGTAAGCAAGGCAGATCTAGAGGAATGGATTCCATTGTCCTGTCAACACGGCCTTGGCTAGAGAGCACCACTGTAACCTACACAAATTTCAACTCTGTATTGAAAAGGAAGATTTTCTTCAAGTGTCCTCTTGCTTCTGTAGGTCAACAATCATACTCATCATCAGTTTTTGGAGTTGCCTTGCTACTATATCTTAATTATGGTCTATAACCACCTCAATATTCTCTAAGAAGACTCCATTATACATTTACTTAGTAAACAAAAGTGGCTGTGAATATACAAAAATATATAGTTTTTTTTTTTTTTTACTTTTAAGTAAAAAACTCCATTTAAAACACCATTACAATACTTGAAGTGAAAAAAGTAAGTGGAACTTAAAGAAGTATAAAACTTAGTGATGCAGTTAGCATCTGACTGACAGGAAAAAAGGCAACGTAAAGAAAACTATGACATCAGGAAATAAGAAATCATGAATCATTTTTGTTATAAAACATTTCTAAAGTACGGATGAGTGGGACAAATAAAAGACTTATTTATTTACCATGCAGATTTGACAAATGTTACTTTTCTAACAAATGTAACTTTTGTCAACAAATGACGATTTCATCATCTCTACGTTTTTTAAGGAACTACATCTTCCAGGTATACCTGAACCCCCATTTCTAGAAGTGCTTCCTCAAGTTCATGTGTACTTTCTAGTTCACATTTTTCTGCCAATATGTGTATCTAATAAGCATATATAGCATCCTGCTATTTACATATATACCATCATATTGTAGTTCATGTTTTCCCTAAAAATTGTTTTGAAATTAATCCACGGTGACATATATCATCTGTTTAGTCATTATCTAAATAACTCATCATTTATTCATCCACTCCTCTGTTGATAGATTGTTTCTACTTTTTTTTGCCAGTGCACACAATGCTGCGAAACATCCGTCTACAGGGTTGTTTTTTTTTTTTCCAGTCTGTTTTCAGGAGCTACTCCTAGGTCTACACCAAAAATAGGAATTGGTAAAGTAATCCTGTTGCTTGGTCAGTTTTACAAAAAAAATTACTAAATGACTGTTGAAAATTATTGCAAAATTCATACTCGCTTGGATAGAATATGAGGCTTAATATTTCCTTACATTCTCATAAATGTTGGTAATAGCAGTCTTATTTTTTGCCAGCCTCATGGGTCACAATACATCTCACTATGATTCCAATACAACTTTCTTTCATTATTATTCCTTTACATGTATGAATTGGTGATCCTTTCATCTGTGAATTGCCTGTTCATACCTTTCACTGCTATTTCAATGAGTTGTTTCTACTTTTCTTTTTTGGATACTCCTTATCAATTTTGGATTCTCTCTCTTTGTTCAGTTGTATGTTCTACAAGTATTTGCTCCGGCCTCTGGCTTTATTTTTCATGAAAATTTGTGATGTGCTCCCATCATCAATATTTTTCTTTCTTTTGTGCTTTTTGTAACTTAAGAATTCTTTACTGACCCAGTGTCATTAAAAACGTCTCTTTCTTTTCTGTAAAAATTTTATAGTAATGTTTTTCAAATTCTTATCATCACTTCTTTTTGATTTTCCTTTTGCACATCATGTCAAATCTTATTGCTTCCAAATGAATAAGTAATTGCCCCAGTGCCTTTCAGATAGTCCTTTTAGACTTTTTAGAATAATCAGTCCTGGGGAGCCTGGGTGGCTCAGTCGGTTGAGTATCCGACTTCGGCTCAGGTCACGATCTCACGGTTTGTGGGTTCGAGCTCCGCGTTGGGCTCTGTGCTGACAGCTCGGGCCTGGAGCCTGCTTCAAATTCTGTGTCTCCCTCTCTGTCTCTGCCCCTCCCCTGCTCACACTCTGTCTCTGTCTCAAAATTAAACATTTAAAAAAAAAAGAATCATCAGTCCTTTAGCCATTGTTTTGTGAAGGCCTGCTTGCTATGTGTCAAGCCCTCACATGCTTCTATCTGGTCTCTGCTGTTTTATTGTTACATTGTTCTCTGTGAGCTAATGATGCAGATGATGATTATTCTAAATTATAAGAAGAAGGTTTTAAAAATTGGTTTAGCCCAGGGCACCTGGGTGGCTCAGTTAGTAAGGCATCCGACTTCTGCTCGGGTCATAATCTTGCAGTTTGTGGGTTTGAGTCCCACTATCAGTGGAGAGCCTTCTGGGGACTTTCTCTCTCTTTCTCTGTCCCTCCCCCCAGTTGCTCTCTCTCTCTAAATAAATAAATAAGAAATAAACTTTAAAAATAATAAAAATTGACTTAGCCAAACTCCTTACATCAGAATTCAGTTGCCACACGAGTAAATAGTCATTGAATTCTCTTTGGCCTCAGCCTACAGTAGAGGGACACATGTGGCCTTCAGACTTTAATAGCTGGCTAATCTCAGCTGGCCAGGGGCCATTAACATGTGGTTAACTATTCTCTGCTCTCATGCCTTTGTGTATAAAACAGAGAACAAAAACAATCCCCCACTGGCTTATCATCTATTATTCTGCTGATGTCCTCCTTTCACAGCCCTTGTCATAAGCCATAATAATTTTCCTGACTTGTTTACTCATTTATTTCTCCACAGAAACAAGAATATAGAACAACTCTAGCCATTTACTATCAGGTTCCCAGGACCCTACGATAGTGCCCAATACATGATATATAGTTCATAAGTAGATGGCAAATGGTGAATGAATGAATCAAGTACTAGATTTAAAGGAAGAAGTTTAAAACAGAAACCTTTGAAAAAGTGAGTAGGGTATAGCCATGTAGAAAGCATCAGCAGAGATATTACCAATAAAGGAGAAGCAAGACAACAGGCTTTCAACTGGGAATGAACAAAGAATGGCTAAAATGAGAATCTTTAAAAAAAAATGTTCATTGATTTTGAGAGAGGGAGAAAGGGAGGAAGAGAGTGAGGGAGGAAGAGAGAGGGAGGGAGACAGGGAATCCCAAGCAGGTTTCACACTGTCAGTGCAGAACCCGACGCAGGGCTCAACCTCATGAACCATGGGATCATGACCTGAGCTAAAATTAAGAGTTGGATGCTTAACCGACTGAGTCACCCAGGCGTCCCTAAAATGAGAATCTAACTAAAAAGATCAAGGGATATGGAAAGATATAAAGTGAAATTCATCATCTCACCCACTAAAATCCCTCCCATTTTGCTGCTGAACAAAACAGCAAGACTGTCCTCAAAATTTTTCTTGGTGGTACACCAATTAGGTGAGAAGTTGCAATTTCGTATTCCTCCAGGAGCAGGATACAGACACAACATTAAAACCTAGTTGACCAGCAGTGTTAGGGAAACCAGCCCTTCTGGTGGATATCCGCTATTTCCACTTCCTGAGAGAGTGTGTTCTGAGTATTGTAACAGGGCTATCAAAATAAAGGGATAATTGGATTTTTCTTATTGTTGTAACACTTTAATTACTACAGTAAAATAACACAGATTTTAACTATCAAATTAAATTAGCCTAATAGGGTAAAATTTTAGGAAACCAAAAATTTACTTCCAAGCCTAAGGCTCCCTAAATGGAGTCTGATTTTCACAAAAATCCCTCTGTTAGGTTAACACTTGGCTCTTTAAAAAAAAAAAAAAATTAAGTATTTATTCATCTTTGAGAGAGAAAGAGACCGAGTGTGAGCAGGCGAGGTGCAGAGACAGAGGGAGACACAGAATCCGAAGCAGGGTCCAGGCTCTGAGCTGTCAGCAGAGCCCGATGCAGCACTCAAACCAATGAACCATAAGATCAGGACCTGAGCCCAAGTCATGTTCAGTAGACTGAGCCACCCAGGGGCCTCCAAAACTTAGCTCTTTATTCAATGAAACATCAACCTAAACTTTATTTGTGCTTAATATTAAGAACACTGTGGTATTTCATCCAGTTAAGGGAATGAAGTGTGTAATCTTCATACTGTCACCTGATTCATTAGCAATTTGTCAATATCATTAGCAGTTGCATTTTTGCTGACAACACAAGTCCAATCACTTTTTTTTTGTTTTTCTTTTTCTTTTGTTAATTTAGAGAGAAAGAGAGTGAGAGCATGGGTGGGGAAGAGGGGCAGTGGGGAAGAGGGAGAGTAAGAGAAAGAGATCCCTGAGTAGTCTCCATGCTCAGTGAGGCAGTTGACATGGGGCTTGCTCCCACGACTCTGAGATCATGACCCGAGCCAAAACCAAGAGTTGGGCACTCAACCGACTGAATCACGCAGGTGTCCCAGGTCCAGCTACTGGCCAGTTGAAACTGGCCTTTCTGGGTTCTGCCTGTATCATTAGTGGTCACACGACTAAAGGCTTTTGCTGACACCAAAACAATAGTTTGCCACAAGATCAAATTAAAAAAAAAAAAAATTAACAAAGACCTATCGAAGGAGGCAAAGAAACTTTACTTTTGTTATGCGTTGTTAAGAATTTTGATTCTAGCAATATTTTGAAGAATCTTACGATGTTAATAAAAGATCAATTCTTGAAAAACCCATCTAACCCATCTAAAACACAGTCAACCAATCAAATGCCAGTAGAGGGCAATGAAAAAGACTTAAGCAGAAAATATAGTCAGACTAAAGTTCTCATCTCTATATACTGAAAATATTTTCATTATCAGGCATATTTAAGTAAAATTTTTATGACATATATCAGTTTTCTTGTTTTAGGAAATGAAATGAATAAAAATTAAAAACTAATTTTAAATGCTATCCAAAAATAGTAAGGTTAGAGCAAATCCCCAATGAATAACTCAAGAAAGAACTTTCTGGAAACAATTTTATTATAGTCAAATTTGATCAATACAATCAGTATGTTGACCGGCTATCAAGCCAGCTGATTTTGTATTAGCTTCTACCCTTTCAGGGTAAAACTTTCTCACAAATTTCTTTTCTGATTTTCTTACATATTTGTCAAACTTATCATTAATTCTATCTACATAAGCAGAGAACCCCCAACACAGCCCACACAAGGTGTGTTCTAGAATCTTGAAAAGTGGTGTGCCAATGGACTGGTTTGGAGGGGGGCTGCGAAGAGAAGGGGAGGAAAATATTTTGTATACCATCGCTAGAGATAGGACTCTGTATGAAGTGGAGAGAAGACTCCCCTCATCGCTACTTATCCTCCCCACCCTCTTACCAAGGCTCTGGTAAGGACTAGAACCCCACTCTCCTGACCACATTTCATGCTCTTTCCACTATACCAGAAAGCATTTGTATCTCCGACTGAAGTGGTCACTTCATTTTCTATTAATGTATCTAGGGTGTTCAAAGTCAAAAAGTAGTTGGGAATATGACTCAAAGATGTTTAGATGATAGAAGCAAGACTTTCAGGAGGCACCTGGGTGGCTCAGTCAGGTGAGGGTCTGACTCTTGATTTTGGCTCAGATCATGATCTCAAGGTCCTGAGATGGAGCCTTGCAATGGGCTCTGTGCTAAGAGTGCAAAGCCTGCTTGGAATTCTCTCTCCTGCCCCTCCCCACTGATGTTCTTCCTTTCTCTCATTTCTCTCTCTCTCTCTCTCTCTCTCTCTCTCTCTCTCTCTCTCTCTCTCTCAAAATACCCACTCTAGGAAAATACTTTAAGTATTTCCAAAATTAGCCATAGATGAATGACTGACACTTGTGGACTCTAACATTTGTTCTCTTTAGAAATCAACAGGGTTTTTTTAGTTTTTGTCTTCAACGAGGTATTCGGAGATACAGTGACATGCATGCTTTCAGCTGGCTGAGGTTATTAATTAGCAAAGTGCTTCCATATTTATTAAATCATTTTGGTGTTCCAACAACTTTAAGAACTGGTATGGATGACACACAGCAATGCTCACACAGCCTCCCTGAAAACAGCAAGGACAACAATAACAACAAGACCACCTTGATTTGCCGGATGCATCACGTGCCATGGTGTACAAACTCCCACCGTGACCGAATGCAAGTTACCATAACCGTGAGGCCATCCAGTGTGGAGGTGGAGGAGACGCCCACAGTCAGCTATGTCTTAAGATCAAGCTCCAGGACATAACAGCCTTACAAATAGGAAGACCTGAGAGCCTAAGCACCTTGTGCGAAGTCACACAACTGGCGACAGATCAGGGCTCAGAGCCACATTTTCTGGATTGAAGTTCAGGGGTTATTCCCTTATAGCAAATCCGCCTCAGGTGCCTTAATCCTCTCACTGCTGTACAGTGTGTAAACTAAAGTTTTAAATTGACGGTACATCTTCTTCCTAAGCTAACAGATAGCAGTGCTTTACGTCTCTCTGTCTCGTCTCAGCATCAAGTTTCAACGGTTCCCCTACAGCAAGATTTTAATTTCTTTAAAAAATTTAAATTTTACTACGGTTTTAAAGGTTATTTTAGAATGACATGGAAAATGAACGAGTAAGATACACTTTCTGACATATGCCTCCGTTATTACTAACGCTTTCTTATTATTCAGTCCTGAAGCCTCCTAGCTCCTTCTCAACGTTCAGAACTGTGACTGTCCAATTGTCCTACTCTGCTTGTCTCTTATTGATTAGCTGCTCCCTCTCATCTCAGGGGTTTTCTGTTTCCTCTTAATGAAAATTATCTCAACTAACCTCACATGAGTCTTAGCCTTTGAAAAACCTTAGTGTTATCCAAGATCTTGCTTTCTCTTAACTTAAACAAAGGGAAGGAAATGAGAAGATGAGGAAAGAAAAGAAAAAAATAAACCTCAGCCAACTTCTGTCCTGCGGAAACACCAGAAATTTCATGACTTATCTTCCCCTTGCGACTGAATGAAGTAAAATGTCTGTTGGGGGAGACATGTGCAAACTGGGAAATCTCTTTGATTCTGAAAAAGGACACCAACAAGCAAGGACATGGCTTACCAAATGATAAAACAGATTATAAAGGTACATGTATTAAAAGACTGTGGCACTAGCCAATGCATAGACAGATCACTAAAAATAAATGGATTGGGGGGTGCCTGGGTATATCAGACAGATAAGCGTCTGACTGTTGACTCCAGCTCAGGTCCTGATCTCACAGTTTGTGAGTTCGAGCCCCGCATAGGGCTCTGTGCTGACAGTGCTGAGCCTGCTTGGGATTCTCCCTGTGCCTCTCCCCTGCTTGCTCTCTCTCTCTCAAAATAAATAAACTTTACAAAATAATAATAACAAAAAGAATGGATCAGGTTTGCCAAAGTATGCACAACTGAAATGCTTCCCAAAAGTATTTCCATGGACAAATACTCATTATCAAAAATGGAAACTTCGTTCTTTGTGTCTACCCCTTAGAGACTTATCATCTATTTTAGCATATTAAGGAATCCGAAAGTACCATTCTATAGAAATCTGTCTAAACTTACACAACCTTAAGCTTCTCAGACTTCTGTGACCATGAAATCATTCCCAAGAGAATTCCTAAAATTATCTTCCCAAGAACACTCTTTAGAATGTATTGAAATAGAGAATCAGCCAATGGATCCAGGTATGTATGGAATACAGAATGTGGGAAAAAAATTGTGAGAAGTGGTCAGTTAAGGATGGTAGGAAGAAAAGTTATACTAGAAAAACTGCTATTTTTAGAAGTTAAAAAAAAGAAGTTAATTCTCTACCTTATTTCGATACTGAAATGAATGACAGAGAAATAAAACTTTAAACATGAAGACTGAAGCTTTAAAAAAAAATACAGCAAAACATTAGTTAATGTGTTTAAAGTATCAGGAAGGGAAAATGCTTTCTAGAGCTAACAATGAAGAAAGTCACCAAAGAAAACTGTAAATAATACCAGATAAAAATGTCAACTTCTATAGAGCACACAAACAGTAGTTAATAAAAACTAAATAAAAATGAAAAGTGGCTGAAAATAGGGGCACCTGGGTGTCTCCACCAATTAAGCATCCAACTCTTGGTTTCTGCTCAGGTCATGATCTCCTGGTTCATAGGTTCAAGCCCTTCATCGGGCTCTGCGCTGACAGTGTGGAACCTACTTAGGATTTTCTCTCTCCCTCTCTTTCACTCTGTCTGTCTGTCTGTCTGTCTCTCTCTCTCTCTCTCTCTCTCAAAATAAATAGACTTTAAAAAAAAGTGGCTGAAAATAATAAATTTTAAAAAAGAAAGTAATAAATTAAAAATGTGGCTGAAATTATTTGCAATACCTGTAAGGCCTCTCGCTTATCAATAGTAAGAAAAAAAATGCACCCATGCCCACAGGCTCACACACAAGAATAGGCACCGTAATTTAACAGAGAATCCATACAAGAAGAAACGTTAATGGCATTTAAATTTCAGAATGATGTTCAATTTAACTGCTAATGAAGTAAGCACAAACTCAAACCATAATGAAATACCATTTTTCACCTTTCAGATCAGCAAAATTGAAAAAAAATTAACAACTCCCACGGTTGATGAGGGAACAGTGGAATGGGAATTCTTATTCACTCTTGGTAAGCAGTAAGTCTCTAAGAGCCAATTATTCAAAGCCTATCAGAAGTTAAGTGTGAGTACCTTTTGACTGAATTCCACATCTAGTAGTTCAAAGAAAATGTGCAAAGATGCGTGCAGTGTCCAATAGGGCATGTTGGCCAAATGGTGGCTGTTCGAGTGTGATGGCATGAAATTTTCCTGTTTGGATGCGTTTGATTGTGACTAACATTCACGAAGTACCTTTGAGTACAGATATAATTAAGACGGGCAAGGCACTTGACTCATGGAACCCCTATTCTCGCATAAAATAAAATAGCTACATGTGTAAGAAAAATTATCAGGAGTAGTAGTAATCTTCAAGTAACAGGGTGCCTACTTTTACACTGTATGTTTCCCTGAAGGTCACTCAAGCCTTAGCTTGATAACAAGTATCACTCAGACAAGAAGGTAATGAAAAAGGAGTTTTTATTTTATCCTAAGTGTTAGGGGAATCTACTGCAGATTTATTTTATAATGTAATTTTCATTCTAGAAGCATCACTGTAACTGTTGGGTTGCCAGTGGACCGCATAGGGGCAGTAATGGAATCAGGGAGACCTACGTGAAGCCTCCTGCTGTAGACCAGGTAAATTACAATGGAAACTTGGACTATGGTGTCAATACCAAATATGGAGAAAAGTGAGAGGATTTGGAATATACTGTAGGGGTAAAACTGATAGTGTTTATTGACTGATTAAACAGAGGGATGCGAAAAAGACAGGAATGAAAAGAGATCCATAATTTTGATTTGAACAATTAGGAGGAAGATTGTGATATTCACTCAGAAAGAAGTTCATTATAGGACATGGGATATTAGTAATCAATTCATCTACTTTGACTAGTTATGTTTGAGATGTCTACTTCTATATCCAAGTAAAGATTATTAACCAGACAAGTACATACACGATGTCAGAATTCCAGGAGAGGTTAAATCTGGAAAATATATCTTGGAACCACATGATTCATATTTAGAGCAAGAAATCTGAATGATTGTCAAGGGAGCAGGGCAAAGGTGATGGACCTCCATCTTGGGCAGGCCCAACATTTAGAGACAGAACAAGAGTCTGAACCCTAGCTCTGTAATCTTCCAGCTATACAACTAAACACACATTAGCATCTCTGCTTCTCAGTTTTATCATCAGTAAAATGGACATAATCGTAATAAAAATCCCCTGGGGCTGTCGGAGGATTAGTGGAAGCAATCATAATTCAAGTACATCTCCAACACACAGTAAGGGGCTTAGCAATTGTTTTGCGTTTCACTGCAAAAAATGTATTGTTTCCTAAATTATGAACTAGTACAAGTGTTTAACCATCAGTGAAAACAAAGTCCTATGCAAGGAGATGTAAAGAAAATATACTAATACAGATGGTCCCCAATGTATGCTGGTTTGACTTATGACTTTTTGACTTTGTGATGGTACATATTCAGTAGACACATACTTCAAATTTTGCATTTTCATCTTTTCCCAGGCTATCTGTTTGTGTCCCTTGCTGGGCAGCAGCATCGAGGTGCATCTTCTCGGCAGCCGTGCAATCGCGAGGGCCAACAACCAATACGCTTTCCACCATTTTGGTTTTCGCTCTCAGTAATCAATTGCCTGGGGTGTTCAACACATTGTAATAAAAGAAGTTTTATGTTAGCTTATATTGCCCAACTGTAGGCTAATGCAGGCCTTCTGAGGACATTTATGGCAGGCGAGGCTAAGCTGTGCTGTCGAGTAGGTTTTGTGTATTAAATGCATTTTTGAGTCAGGAATACTTTCAACTCACACTAGGTTTATTGACATGTAACCCCACAGTGAATGAACACATGTCTCTATAACTGTGAGATGGTACAACATGAGTAGTAAGAAAAAGAAATCTACTAGAAAAAGTAAAGTCAGATTGGTTTGGTTCAAACTGAAGAAACGAAGGCAATGATAAAGGAGTAAACGTAAACACAGTTCAGGGGGAAAAGGACATCAGAATATAAGTAGGAAGTATCTTGAAGGTTTCTAATCATTGGACAGTAGAGATGCTAGCAAATTATGCTAGAATTGTTTCACCTCTGTGTCACACTGTCCACCACGTATGTTTGCCAAGTAGCTCCCAAATTCAGGCAGGAGGCTCATTTTTACAATGTCCACTGAATTCCTTTTTAATTAAAGCATTCCTTTACTACCTCTTAATTTTTAACACTACTAGTTTTTCACATGAGTTAAAAACACCAATTTTTAACACTACAGGAAAGAAAGCACTGTTTATGTCAAACACAGGAGAAACATCTTAAGTTTTATTAAAATTCAAAATTATCTTAAAAGTCACTCATTTCATAATGACCTAATCATTGTGAGGTCACTGGAGGGAAAAATAAGGACTCACCACTGGTTTTTTGGGTTTGTTTTTTTTTCCCCCCACTATCTATGCAACTTAAGGCCATTTAAAAAATCCAGGGTTGGAGTATTCTCAATGGTGTTAAGGAGACAGGTGTAATTAACTGCACCTTGAATCCACATTTCAACAAAAGGATGTGGAGAAGGGGTTGAATTCTCACGCTTCCTTGGTTTGTCTAAACCTTTCAGGAAAACATGGTCTTTCCTCCCTCCATTCAAGGGTGAAATAATATCCCCCACTACCCAGAGTCACATAAGAATTGCAGAAAAGACAATAAAACTCCGTATCTGTGTAGGCACTTCTGTGCAGCTGCTGTAGTCTGCAAACAACAGCTGGGCAATTATGACTATCACCCTTGTATTCTCCAACAGTCTGAAAATCATTTGTATTGAAGTTAAAGCTTTAATGCTTCTGCTATGTTTTCATTCTCTCTGCTGCTCATCGCCCCTTCCCCCGTGGCTTCCCCTGCTTCCCTATTTCTCCATATAAAATTCTATCAAACGCACTCAGCATAATCTTCCCTGAGGGAAAAACAACGCTGAAGTTTATTGCCGGTACCATTATTGTGGCAACTTGGAAAAACTTTCAGCCTGGGTTTTTCTATCAAAAATGGATTTTGGAGGCAGTTAATCCAAGGCTTAATGTGTTTCGAGGAAAACTGGGGATTCAATTCTCCCTCTGTATTTTCTAACTTCCTTCCACACCTATTTCTTATAAATATTAAAGTGATTGAACATACGGTTCTGAATTGTCTGTACCCAGGGAAATGGCAAACTTCGTTAAGAGTTATTTGAAAACTGTATATGACTATCTATGAATTTATTCACATGGATTTTATATTCCTGTCATTTGAAATCAATTTGTAGTGTATGCCATCCTGTCCTTTGATCTTGAAACTCTATCCTCTATAGATTAAATGGGACCGACCTCCTTTTTCTGTGCACCCCTCCAATCATGACACTCTGTCCAAACAAACTCACAAAGCTCCTGACTCCAGTGAAGGCATGGGAAGTTTTGTGTTTGGGGCCCATTGAGGGTAGGTGATTGGCTATTAAACCACAATGGTACCCTCACTCCCCTCCTGGCATCCCGCATTCATTTCATGCACCCATATACCTAGACAGCTCTCTGCTTCTACTCCCCAACAATGGAACAAAGAAAGGGGAAGGAGAAGGGAAGGAGGAGGGAAGGAGAGAAACACAAGGAAAGAGAAAGAAAACAAAAAAGAAGAGAGAAAAGAAAAAGGAAAAGCACACATTGCACACCTTCTTGTAAAACGAACTAGTAGGTAAAAAAAGAGAGCTAGAGACCTTTATTGGAATACCGTTTCATTTAATTCTCATGTCAATCCTTTGACCTTTCTTATTCACACGATTCACATGATTGCCAGAGAGTTTGTCCAATATAGCAAAGATCACATACCTAGAAAGCAGGAAGCATAAGGACCAGAGCTGAAAGTCACATTTGATAGATTCCAAGTCCCCAACATTTTTAGTTTGTCTTCCTTGGGATGTTTCCGTTGCAAACAAAGGTAAGAATTCTCTCTCATTTACACAATCTTATAGGCCACACCTTGGCAAGTTTGTGTGACACAGCTATCCACCAGAGGAGCAGCCAAGACCATTAGTGGGGGGACCAAGGAACATTCCAGAACTATCTGGCTAGAATAGTTCTAACTGGTTTTAGCCAGGGAAAGAGCCTGAGAAGAACACTCCAAAGCCAAAAGAGGTACCAGTTGGTTTTTGCCCTAATCCTTTCTCCCTGCTGCCACACTGGACTAATAAAAGTGCAAACCACCCCTCATCATTTCCAAGACCTGAAGCTTTCACTGAAGTTTTAAAATGAACTATCCTGACATTTTTAGAGGAAACTAGCCACAGGGGAATAAAAAAGGCCTCAAATGTTAAGGAGACAAAGATTCAGCCTAGCACAGGCGGGAGTAGACAATGGAGAAACAATACACCTTGTATTTGTCCCCACACAGCTTCTACTTCTATAAGACACAGTGTATTCCTCTCAAATCCTCAGGAAAAGTCAGTAAGTGGGTACAGTGTTGTCATTTTTCAGGGTGGAAAGGTGACATTCAGAGACAGAAGATTTGGGCAGACTCACCATTAATATACACCATAATATCAAGCTTAAAATACACACACACACACACACAGTGAATTGAAGGAATTACACTATCGGGTCAAAACGTTTAACAATGGGAGGTGGAATAAGAAATAGGAGTCAGAGTCAACATTTTTCTGATTCTTTCAATTCATCCTTTTATAAATTCCCTAACATGATCTTGAATAACTTTATAATTACGACCCACTTTGTACATACTGTGTAAGAGCTTTATTTATTGATATGGCTAATTTTGACATTACTCAAAGCAGACAAATACTTCACAACATAGATGTCTGTAGAACCTGTAACTGAATCCACTAAGCAGATTCAAAAAGGCAGCTGGGTGATTTCCAGTTGTGTGGGACTTTTGAGCTTTCCTTCCACCCCTTAAAAACACAATGCCATTTCTGAACATTTCCCTGACGCCAAATTCTCATTATGCGTGTTTATTTCAGTTAGTAGTGAAGAAGGTTCAGAAATAATCTTACTGTACGGAGGGGGTTCTAGGAGAATCCAAAAAAGTGTCAGCTCTATCAGTAGCTTTTTCTAAAGTTACAAAGCACAAAAGCCAACCTTCCAAAATTGCCCGGGTCCCACAAAAGCGCAGCCTTCCATGGATGTGGAGGGAGCACACATCTCAGGCACAGAATGAAGCCAGCATTTACTCACACATGTCACAGCCACACAGTCATGCTACCGGGGCCTCCTGCAGCTGTCTGGAAGCCACTGAACGGCGATTACAAGTCAGAAAGCAACGGGAGGCCCTGACCTTGTTTTCACGCCGCATTCCTTTCCAGGGGCTCTCAGATTCATTCTCCCCCACACTGTATTGTGGGTAATGATCCCTCTGTGTATAATACCCCTCTGAGGCCAGCAAAGCAACAGAATAATAACCATTTGGGAAACCGTCCTATTACAAATTCTCCCATGAAACTCTGCCACCAGACAGACCAGAACATCTGGCAAGATCATGTCAATTAGTAGGACTCGGACAGGCAGAATGTACCTCAGGAAGATACGGGGCTTGGGGGGGTCCCTGCACATTCGGACAGTGCCAGGGAGGCAAGTACTCATCTGACAGGCTTCTCCGTCCAGCTGCTTTTCATGTGACAGTGACTTGGCTTCCCTCTGTGCAAAATGAGAAAACAAAGAGAAACATCACCCTAAGAGGAACATGGAAGGATCATCACAGTATTTGCCTGAGCACTGTTGACAGATCTGACATCATAGGATTAATGGACAGAGAAGGGTCTCAAAATTTTAAGTTCTACATAATGGAGATAATAGTATTATTGTTATTATTATTATTATTACTATTATCATTATATGCTAGGACCACCTTCATACTGATCTTATATTCAACAGTAACTACAGATTAAGTGTAAGCATGGGCCCAGAAGCGGTTTTATTCCAACAGCAGTTGTCTGAAATACGATTCTTGGGGGAATTTTCTCTCCATGACCCATGCTCCATTTCCCTTGACCTCGCTATAGTCTTTGCTCCTTACAGTTTTATGGTTTCATTGATGACAGCATTCTGTGGTGGGTTTTTTTTTTTTCTTCCCTTCCTCTAAAGAGTTTTTAATTTAATTATTCTACTTTTTACCTAACCTCAGTGTTTCAAGATAGGGAAAAAATGAACGCTGACTCCAGAAATTTACGGTCCTACGTTGAAAATGACCCAACATCGTTGAGATCTGGGGCACTCATTTTACTAATGGATAACACATGATATAGTTTGTCCTCCCTTTAAGATACAGCTCTTGCTGAATTTCAAGTTGAAAAGGTATTCAGGACAACTAAAGTCTGATTTAGACGAAGATAAAGGAAAGATTGGGAGAAAGAGAACAGAGAGGGAGCCCACAGTTTGTGAGTAGAGAAAATAAGAGCTTTGAGGAATCTTTGTTCTAGAAGATGTCACTG